>NW_026606094.1:72407500-73012500 GCF_029834395.1 Sorex fumeus | reverse complement strand
GGCTCAGTAAGTGGGCTTAATCAATCAATTTTCACAAAACCCCAGAAACTTTTTTGTTGACCCTAAAAGAATGAGTAGCATATGTAACCATAAACTGAAAGTGGAAAATATTGTTTAACTATTGCCTGATCATTGTTATCCTAGACATCGCCAAAACACCTTTGTTTGGTAACTAAGTAAGATTTCTTTCTGAAACAATAGGGCATGTGTTGCTAATGTAATCAAACCCTATATAAATTGCTTGCTGTCTGAAGTTGGGGTGGCTCTCAAGAGACCACTCTGTGGGAAAGATAGATGACCCCAGTATACTGGAATAAAACTCCTACTGCTTTTACAATATTGTGCTCATGTCTCTGTCTGTCTTGCTGCTTGGGAACCCATAGTCCCGAGCTTAACACACAAAACACACACACACACACACACACACTCATTGCTCTCTGCCGGAGATAATGCAGTCGCAGATATGGAGTACCAGTGACCCATAAGTCTGGGAACAGGGGACAGGTGAGTTCTAATCCCCCACAACCACCACCGAGCTCCAGGGAGGAGACAGGGACGATTAGAGCAGGAAGCCAGGTCAAGAGTCATACTACAACCTGGTCTTTGACATTGAAGAGTAAAGTGTGACTTCTCAGAACCAGCCCGCCAATTAGCATTCTGGCACATCCCAAATCTGGCAGATGAGGGTCAGGGATAAATTATGCCCAAGCCTCCCCAAACAACGTCAGAGGTGAACTGCTGAAGTACAGCAGTGCCAAGCAGTGGAAGAAACTTCTCGAATTTTGCTCTCAGAGGTGTTTTGGAAACCAAGGGAGAGGGAAACCCTGGAGGGCAAAGTTTAAGTTGCTAATGGAATGGGGATGGAGCCAGGTTCAGGGGTCTTAGGAATCTGGGAAATCTCCCCCCCTCCTTCCTGGGCAGCCCAGAGCAGAGGTTGCTTAGTCGTGGAGCTCAGTGTAGTCAGCCAGTTCAGAGCCATCCCTAACTAGTAACCCCCAAGAGAGGCATGGGGAAGACTGGGGCAGGACAAGTCATGGGACAATGAGGACAATGCAAGGATGCTCAGGAAATACTCAAAGCATTGGGTCCAGATGGAGGAGACCAGAAGAGCCATCAGCAGGTACAAATGAAGAATGCGCCCCACAGAGCCGAGGCAACATTTAACTAACTCAGAGTTGGCTGGGATTAGATTCAAACTAAGTGGTGCATCCTGCTTCAGAAAGACTCAGCAGACCTCCTGGGAAGGGAAAAACAATTCTAAGGTGGCTTTGGAAACTGGGGATGTCTTTTATAGTCACAGGACTTAGGGTCACTGGGTAGGGTTCAGAGATAGTAGAATTTCTCCAAGGCCACACTATAAAGAATTGTCCCCAAGCTAGAGAAAAAACACTGGAAATAAAGCAGTTATTTGCCTTGCACATGGCTTACCCGAATTTGATCCCTGGCACCCTGTGTGGTCCCCTGAGCATAGCCAATAGTGATCCTTGAGTAGAGGCAGGAGTAAGCCCTGAGGACTGCAAGGTGTCACCCAACCTCATCCCCTAAAATAAGATTAACCCCATGTCCTGGACAACTTTGCAGCACCCTAGCAGCTTCCATATGAACTAGATTGTACAGACTTTTGCTTAAACCTGGGTCGAGCAAACCTGGTAGTTTCCATTCAATGGATTAAGAATCCAATGCCTATTTTTATTTATCTTTTATTAAGTTTTTAATTGAATCACAATGAGATACACAGTTATAAAGTTGTTCAGAATTGAATTTCAGTCATATCATGTTCCAACACCCATTTCTTCACCAGTATACATTTCCCATGACCATTGTCCTCAGTTTCCCTCCCGCTCTGCCCCCAAAGGGTTTGGAGCAGAGTGTCAAAGTGCATTGCATTTTCCCAGAGCGACTGCCTTCTTACTGTGCGGAGAATGAAATGTTCATCAAAAACTTGAATAAGGGGCTAGAGCAATAGAACAGTCAGTAGGGCATTTGCCTTGCACACGGCCAACCCGGGTTTGGTCCCCGGCATCCCATATGGTCTAGGGAGGCAGTGTTTGGAAGGAGACGAGAGAGAGGGATTGGAGGGTGGCTTAGGAGCAGAATAAAGATCTTTCCCATCAGGGCTGGAGCGATAACACAGCAGATAAGGCATTTGCCTTGCACTCAACCAACCAGGTTTGATTCCCGGCATCCCATATGGTCCCCCAAGCACCGCCAGGAGTAATTCCTGAGTGCAGAGCCAGGAGTAAGCCCTGAGCATCATCAAGTGACCCAAAAAGAAAAAAAAAAACTTGACTAAGATTTGTTTGCATGTTTAGATATCAGCTTCGGCAGCCCTAGTGTTTGCATCACAGGCAGAGATTTGAATACACTTGCATGCACAGCGCCCACACAGACAAGTTGCATAAAGCAAACATTTACTCTGTATGCTAGTGCCTTCTGAGGGCATTTATTGATTATAAGTTATAAATGTGTATGTATTGTTTGGGGGACACACCCAGCAGCCCAGGCTTACTCCTGCCCCTGTGCCCCGGGATCACTCTTGCCTGTGCCAGGCAATGCAAGAAATGGAAGCTGGGTCTGTCATATATAAGGCAACTGCCTTTCCCCTGTGCTATCTATCCTCAGCCCCGTAAGTAATATAGTTTTTTGGGTTTTTTGTTGTTTTGTTTTGCTTCTTGGGTCACAACCAGTGATGTACAGAGGCTACTCCTGGTGGTGCTCAGGGAACCATATGGGATGCTGGAAATCAAACTCAGGTTGGCCACGTACAAGGCAAACACCCTCCTCGCTGTGCTATTGCTCCAGCCCCATAAGTAATATAGTTTTAATGTCCTTTCCTTCTCCTTTATATTGCAATTTGGTAACAATAGCACTGTAGCGTGGTATCGGGGGCTGGAGCAATAGCACAGCGGGTAGGGCGTCTGCCTTGCACGCAGCCAACATGGCTGACCCGAGTTCGATTCCTCCGCCCCTCTCGGAGAGCCCGGCAAGCTCTGAGAGTATTCGATATGCCAGACACAGTAACAACAAAGTCTCCAATGGAGACGTTACTGGGCCCGCTCGAGCAAATCGACGATCAACGGGAGGGCCTTTACTTTACTTTACTTAGCACTGTTAGCACTGTAGCACTGTCCTCCCGTTGTTCATTGATTTGCTCCAGCAGGCCCAGTCACAGTCACGGTCCCAGTCCTCCCATTGTTCATCAATTTGCTCGAGCGGGCCCAGTAACGTCTCCATCACGAGACTTGTTACTGTGTTTGGCATATCAAATACGTCACAGGTAGCTTGCCAGGCTCTGCCGTGCGGGCGAGATACTCTCGGTACCTTGCTGGGCTCTCCGAGAGGGGCAGAGGAATCAAACTCGGGTTGACCATGTTGGCCGCTTGTAAGGCAAATGCCCTACGGCTGTGCTATCGCTCCAGCCAGCGGGCCCAGTAACATCTCCATTTTGAGACTTGTTGTTACTGTGTCTGGCATACTGAATATATCACGGTAGCTTGGTAACAGTATTGCTTTAAAAACTTAAACTTATGTACACATCTCAAAGTACCTATATATACATGTGTACATTCTATTAACTTCATTTTGAGAGTATAAAATGAGTGGGTCAGTTATACTCGGCTCTGTTATGTTGCCAAAATGATCAGTATCGTGTTCATCTCTGATTTCAAGCAGCAAAGTTAGTTCCTGGCGCAGATTAGAAGACCAGTAGTAGCTCTGCTCTAACAGAGGAAAAAGACATGGACAGATTCTCTTTCACGTGTCAGCAGCAAGAGGACCTAGAGATCACTTGTTAACAGGTCATTGGCAATTTCATGTGACAAGGTACATGTTATCCTACTCTGCTCCCAGGAAGAGGCAGATCAGAGAATCCCATGTGTTATGAAAAAGGAACATTCATGCCCACAAGACTAACCCCTGCATTTCAAATCTCCAATCTCATGAAAAATAACTTTGCTCTAAGGTCAGTGTGAGTTACAGAGGGCCTGCTTGGGGGTCTTTGTGAAGGAGGTGGTATTTGAACAGCAGGTTGTTCGGGGTTCGGGGACAGAGGGGCCATCTTGTAAAGAGGGTTGGTTTGTAGCTGGATGAGCTGAGGAATGAAGCAGGCTGGGTGTTCATGGTGTAAGCTGCATTCAGACAGGCAGAATCCCACAGGGACTGACCTGCCCTGGGCTTTCACTCAGCCACCATCACTGAGCACACAGGTTGCAGGAAGGTACAAAGATCCCTGGGGAGGGCCAGAGCAATAGTAAAGCTGGTGGAACAGTTGCCTGGCATGTGGCTGACCCAGGTTTGATCTCTGGCATCCCAGATTATCCCCCAAACACCTCCAAGAATGATCCCTGAGCCAGGGGTAAGCCCTGAGCATCACCAGATATGGCCCAAAATCCAAAAATAAATAAATAAAGTTTGAAGTTTTCTTTCTCAGAGTCTCCTGCCCACACGCCTGGCTGTCCTCGCTGGGGCCCCTTGGAGGGGGCCGGGTTGAGTTTCCCTCCCCACCCCGAACAGAGCTCCGGCAGCGGAAGACCTCCAGAACCAGCAACCACCATGCTGAGACCACTCTCCACACGCATAAAGGTAAGGGCAGAGAAACAAAGGCATGCGGGTCCCGGGGCTGAGATCTCCAAGCCTGCTCAGATCAGGGCTGAGCATCCTCCACCCAGATCCTCCAAATTCCAGTAGGCAGGGGTCACACCCACCAACTGGCCCCCTGGCACCGTGTGATCCCATCAACGGCCAAGACCCAGAGACTATAAAACCCAGCTCTGACATCTTATTATCTCATTCTTATTTTGGACAACCCGGCAGGTTACCAAATATTACCTGTCCACATGGCAGAGTCTAGCAAACTCCCCGTGGTGTACCCAATATGCCAAATACCAGTAACAATGATGGGTCTCATTCTCCTAATCCTGAAAGAGCCTTGAATATGGCATTTTTTAAAATCTCAGGGCTAGGACGAATAGTTACTGGGGCCTGCTCGAGGCAATCGACGAACAACAGGATGATCATGATTGTGATTGTAGTTTTCTTTAAAAAAAAAAAAGTGGGGGAGGGGGGTTCGAGGAATAATATGGCTGGTACAGCATTTGCCTTGCAAGCGACTGAGCTGGGGTTTGATCCCCAGCACGCCACACGATCCCCTGAGCCTGCCAGGAGTGATCCCTGAGCACAGAACCTGAGTAAATCCTGAGCACTACTGATGTGACCCCAAAACAAGCTAACCAAAAAAAGATCCCTGGAGGACCCAAGAAATAAGCCTGGGCTTGATTTCCCAGCACGACATGGTCCCCGAGCGTCAGTCTTGACTGAGGGTGGTCCTGGGCCCAGCACGGCCACAGTGACCATCAGTGACACAGGGCTCTCACCCTGAGCCACATCCCTGGCCCTTGCATTGAACTGCAGACTGGTGGACCCAGAATAACCGGGAGGGGCCCCAAAATAAAAATAAACAGAAAGAAAGAAGGAAAGGAGGGAAGAAAGGAGGGAAGGGAGGTAGGGAAGGAGGGAGGGAGAGAGGGAGGATGGAAAGAAGGAAGGAAGGAAGGAAGGAAGGAAGGAAGGAAGGAAGGAAGGAAGGAAGGGAGGGAGGGAGGGAGGGAGGGAGGGAGGAAGGAAGGAAGGAAGGAAGGAAGGAAGGAAGGAAGGAAGAGAATCATGTGATTTCCTCTGTCTTCAGGCATCAAGCCCTGTGCAGTGGGATCTGTTCTGTGGCTGTAGAGCATCAGGGATCAGAGGAACCCACTGCCCTGGCCTGGCAGAGCTTAGAGCCAGCAAGAAGAGCATTGGCTCTGTGGCTGCAGACCCCAGGGGGCGCTTATTACTGATGCCAGAGAGGAGTCAGGACAGTGTGGCCCTGGAGCCCCTTGACGTCTGGAAGAGATGACCCGGTCTCGGTGCCCAGGAGAGGCCATGAGTCAGGGTCCTCCTGCAGGGAGGGGCCTGGTCCTGCCCTGGACAGTCTCATCCTCTTCAGGGCTCTGCTGAGAACATTTCAGATCTAAGTATTATTTGCAACACTTAGAAAAATAAATAAGCAGGATTTTTTTTTGCATCAATTGATCTTTAATGTGCAAAAGAGGCACAGAAGAGGGCTCAGCCCCTGCTCCAGAAAATGAGGGAGAAGTGAACACAGACCAGACATTTCCAACTGGCCACCCAGCCTCGGGAGGGCAAGGGACAACAAACACTTGCAATTCATAAAAAAAAAAATACAAAACCCCAAATCAAGCGATCAGTCCTATACACAAAGACTTTGAATAGGGATCTCGGGCACCATCCCAGTCCCCACCCTCCCCGGTCAAAGAGAATGCTCACTCTTTCTCCCGCCTCCCCACTCACCCCAGATACGGAAGGGAAAGAAATGAGCTGAGAACCAAATGCACCCAGCCAGTGTCAGCCCTACACACAGAGTACAGTCTGCAGAATGTTCCCTTTCACGATTTAAGTGTCTGCAGAATGTTCTGTCTGAGACACAGGCTTTGGGAATGTTTGGAAAATATATGTGGTTGAGGCCATGAATCCTAATTTTTGTTTGTTTGCTTTTTTTTTTGTTTGGGGGTGACACCGAGCATTGCTCAGAGCTTACTCCTGATTCTGTGCTTAAGGGTATTCCTGGTTGGATTCAGGGGACCATATGAGGTACAAGGGATCAAATCCAGGTTGGCAGTGTGCAAGGCAAGTGTCCAACCTGTTGGTCTATCTCTCGTCCCGTACCACAGTTTTAAATGACTGTCCACAAAAAAAAAAAAATCTCAGGGGGAAAGGGCACTGGAGAAACCTGAGCATTTGTGGAGAGTTTGAACACTTAAGAAAGAGGATGAACAGAAATGCTTATTCCACGCGGTCAGCTCTGAAAGAGTTGTAGGAAAGAAAATTGGCGACATTTACTAAATCCCGCATTCTGCTTTCACTGCAGAACTCATCTGAGTTTCTTGGATTGTTCGAGGTTGGTTTGCTTGCGTCAGACCCTCCGCTAGGATGGCAGGACCCATAAGACAGGGTAACAGGCCTTGGTGGTCCCACTTGTCCTGGCCATAGACGTAAGAATCTGGATCTCTGCCAATGTGTTTTTGGAGAATGAGCTAGAATCTCAGACTCACAGTTCACCTTATCTTTCTTCTGGGTGTGACTGTCTGGTGCTGAATCTAAATCCCATCTTACCAGCTCCCTTGGAAAATAAGCATCTCTGTCTCGATTCCCTAAAAACAGAACTTAAAGGAGAGATTTCTTTGTAAATTATTTTTATTGAGGCACTGCAATTTACTAGGTTACTTAGGATTGAGTTTCAGGCACACAATGTTCCAGCACCAATCTCATCACCAGTGTCCACTTCCCGCTACCAATGTCCCCAGCATCCCTCCTACACTCCCCACATGCCTCTAGGGTAGCCACCTTCCTCCCCCACCTCCCACATTTTAGGGACTGTGGTTTATAATCCTGTTACTGATAAAGCCTCACACACAACAATTTACCCTCCTCTAAGTCCCCTCTTCCTCCTGACTGACCACCTCCCTCACTGATGCTGCATCCTTCCTACGATTCTGGTGTTCTTCACTTCTGTTGCCTTTGGGCATTTTTCCTCCACTGTATTTCTTTATATCCTGAATACACTCATGCAATTTGCTGCCCCGCTGATGGATCTGGAGAGTGTCACGCTGAGTATAGTGCCTATCGGAAAGAGACGAAACACAGAATGAGCTCTCAGACGAAGGAGAGACTCTGCACCCAGCTTCATCCAGGCTGTCGGAGAGATGACATAATGTGTTTTGTGTGCAGGAGCCCCTGGGGTTTAATTCCTGACACTGTGTCCTGTGCCGAGCACTGAGCTGGGAGTAACCCCCAGCTGGGGCCCCGTAAACAGAGAAACCTGGGGTACCCTTAAGAGAAGAGATAGGAGCGCGGGGAAGGCAGGACGGGTAAGGGAAGGATGCAGCTGTTCCCCCACCCTCCTTCTCTCCTGCGGGATACACACAGCGGAGCAGATGCCCACCCAGAGGCCACGGACGCAGCAGCTGTGCCTGCCACAGGCCGCGCCAGATGGAAGAGGATGTAAGTACATGTCCCCCCTCGGCCTCCCTAGCTGAAGAAGGGACAGGTGCACCCCGTTAGCAGGGGTACCCGCCACTTCTGGGCAGGTGAGGGCGCCCGCAGCTCCAGCAGGGTACCCGTGCGCTTTTGCTCAGAGAAGCCCCTTGCTCTCCCCACCCCACCCCACCCCCACGCGTCCAGCTCTGGTCTCCAGGGTCCTCCTTCAGATCCCCTCATTGGGTGGGCTGGGGGCACAGAACAGACAGCCTGGAAGTCCGGGCATGGTGCATGGCTGGTGGATGGTGCATGGTGCATTACAGGCGAAGGCATAGCCACCCTGGCCGCTGGCACCCGCGAGGTCTCCAGAAATAAACTTGCTGTGTGCGCGCAAGGGGAAGGCGCGCTTGCCGGTCTCCCCGGGGAACGCAGAGGAATGAGGCCCCTGCGGTTGCGCTCGGGCCACTCTCTCCCGAGCTATTTCAGAGACAGGTTTTTCTTCCTGGTGTTAATTATAGTCAATATTTTAGCTTGCTCTTGCCCCTCATTATCTCATTTATGAGTCATTGTGTGGAAACAAGCCTGGTTGGCAGAAAACTCGGCTGGGCAGAGCCACGCGGGTTTCCAGAGGGGAGCGCGGGGCGGCGCGTGTCGATAAGTGAGTGGCCACCAGGGGGCAATGTGGACCCACACGCTGAGTCCCCTCTGGAAGAGAAAGGGGGGCGGGGACTCCCCAACGCTAGCTGGGGTTGCGGTGGAGCGGGCCTTTGATTCTGAGGGGCAGGGAGTGGGTTGTTTGTATGCAAACTGAGGAGTGACCTGCATGAAGGACGCATTTCCCTGGCCCGGCCCCTGCGTGCTGGTCTGTGTGTTCAGAGCTTCCCACAAACCCACAGGCAGGGATCTTCTGAGGCCACTTCCACGGTCTGCGTGGCCATACAGAAAAGAGTGACCCCTAAACCAGCCTGAGCTGGAATTCCTTCTTTCCTCAAAGCACTCCCTCCCAGAGAAGCTCATTCTTCCCGGGAATTCTCTTGGGGGGAGGGGGGGAGTGACAGGTCTGTCCCCAGGCCTGCCCTTCCAGGCACCACCCCGTGGTACCGGAATCCCGTTCTCCTGTCTGGATCACCCGTTCCTTCCTCCGGAAGGCAGGAATACAGTTGACCCCCTCCACTGAGTGCTCTGTGGCCCTCCAAAGTCTGGACAGCCCTGACCACCCTGGGGGCAAAAGACATCTCTGGGCTGCAATCCAGACCCGTGGTGCCTGTGACTCGGATGGAATGTGTCTGGGTTTTGCTAAGCGGAGGGGGGGGGGGGGGCAATCAGGTCCTAAGGGGGCTGCGGACTAGCCCTAACTACCTGTATCACTGTAGGCTGCAAAATGGTCAGCCGTGTTAGCTGCCCAGCCTGCCGCTTCTCTGAACCCCTGGGAGGTGGGGACGAGTTCTGGGCTGTGGTAGGGAGGTCACTCTGGTGGCCTCGCTGAGGAGTGTCCCTGCGGGGTCTGGTCTGAGGCCCCTGATGTCTTCATATCAGCACTATCATGGTCAGTGCCTGCTAATTATTTTTCTTATCTTCTGTGAATACAAAATGTTTCTGGTTTCTTCCCAGTGCCTAAAGGGCCACTTAGAGCATCACTACCATCTTTGTGTTTGCGTGTGTGTGTTATCAAGATTTTTTTTTATTTTTTATTAGTGAAACATCATGAGGTACAGTTGTAGACTTACAAATTTTTTGCTTGGGTTTCAATTATACAATGATCAAATACCCATCCCTCCACCAGTGCCCATTTCCCACCACCATGGATCCCAGTATCCCTCCCACCTCCCTTCCCCCCATCCTTAAAGAAACTCCAGTGGAAGGTTTTTGAATGCAAGAATAACTGCTGTTGAGGGCTGGAGCAATAGCACAGCGGGTAGGGCATTTGCCTTGCACATGGCCTACCCAGATTCGATTCCCAGAATCTCATATGGTCCCCTGAGCAACTCCAGGAGTAATTCCTGAGAGCAGATCCAGGAGTAACCGCTGTGCATCGCTGGGTGTGACCCAAAAAGGAAAAAAAGAATAACTGCTGTTACTCTTCGTGACGAATCACAAAGGCCCTTTCAAGCCAAGTGAGGGTCCTTTCATACCTGGACTGTTGGACTGTGCGGTGATGGACATGCGTGTACATATTTCCCTTTGAATTGATTTTCAAGTGTTTGGAAGACAGACAGCAAGGAGTGCTATCTCGGGGTTGTGTATAAATTATATTCCTACTTTTTGGAGAGATCCTCATGTTGCTACCCATAGAATGAGGGCCTCCACCAATGAGGAACAGAAACAGCCTGAGTCACACGCCTTCCTCTGTGTCTGTACCTCTCACTTGTTTAGATCCAAGAAATATTTTCACAAGGTCTTAAATCTAAAATTTTTTGTCAAAGCTAGGTATTTGGTGTTTGGGTTTTGAAGGTTTTTTCTTCTTGTTGTGGGATTTTTTTTTCCTGATGATTTTGGGGAAGTACACCCCTCAGTGCTCAGAGCATACTCCTGGCTCTGCAATCACAGATCATGCCTGGTGGAGTTCATAGGACCATATGGAGTGCTGAGGATTGAGTCTGGGTCAGCCGTGTACAAAAAAAAAAATGCCCGACATGCTGCGCTATTGCTCTACTCCCCCAATTGTTTATTAAAAGGTTTCTACCCACCCATTTTCTCCTCTGCTCTGCCATCTCCTCAGTTGGGTCAGTCAAGCTGAGCTCTGAGCAGTTAAGATAGAGATCTCTCGGTTGGGCTACAAGAAAGTGACATATTGCTCCTTGATTATGGCAAGGGTGTCACCATCCTTCCAGGAATGCTGGCAACTCAGCATCATGGCACCTCAGCATCACGGCAACTCGGCATCACAGCAGAGGCAGGGGCTAGCTAGAGCACAGAAAGTGTCAGCCTGGCACTGA
This sequence comes from Sorex fumeus, assembly GCF_029834395.1. Taxonomy (NCBI): domain Eukaryota; kingdom Metazoa; phylum Chordata; class Mammalia; order Eulipotyphla; family Soricidae; genus Sorex; species Sorex fumeus. The sequence goes on along the minus strand of NW_026606094.1, from coordinate 73,001,533 downwards.
GTGTACAGTGGCAGAAAATGTTTTTGTTTGGTTGCTTTTGGTTGAGGGGGGCATACTCAGCAGTGCTCAGAGCTTACTTCTGGCTCTGTGCTCAGGGATCACTCTTGGCAGGGGATTGAAGCAGGTCTGCCACATGCAAGGCCTACCCACTCACTATACGATCTCTCCAGCCCCAAAACAAAATTATTGACATGTAGCAAGCCAGGCACTAGTCTGGGTGAGGGAGGGGTCAGGAGTTTTCTAATCATCAAATATGCAAAATTTTAAGTGGAAGATTTTCTTCTCATTGGTGAAGACCAAACTATCTAATAACAATATACATGGGTTGACTATTCATGTGACTGAATTACATTTCAATTATCCACATAGAAAATACAATAAAATTGTTGTCCAAAAAAGACAAAACTAGAGGCCAATCAGCTGAAAGGGTAAGGTAACAAATATCAGAGCAATGACTGCAAATATTCTATGAATGTAAATATGCTATTTTTTAAAATATTTGGCAATATTTCTAATAGTTGTCTTTTTTCTTATTCTAAAATAAATTACTCATCACCAACCTAATATTGGATTTAAAACTTCTTATTAAAGATCCATCCGCCCTAAACATTTTAGTGTCAGGCCATAAAAATCCTCTGTCTGCTCCAGTTCGTACACACGAATTGTCCCCATCTGGTCTCCAGCAGGTTCAGGCTCTGGGAACTGTCTGTGGTGCTGGAAGCTCAGCTCCTCGGCTCTCTCCATGGTGCTTAGAGAACAGCCCCAGTCCCGGCTGACTGTGCTGGACATGAAGCCCTAGGGTTATCACTGAGGTCAAGGTTAATGTCAGAGACAGGGACGCTTTGACGAGGGGGGTAATAGCTAAAACGAGGAGGGAAAAATATAAGGAGGGAGAATGTCCAAGACACCATTGAGAAAACTACAGATGACAGCCAAGCATCAAGAGAGCCCCCAAAGACAAACAATATCAGCTCCAGGAAGGGATGCTCCTCTGAGCCACCCCTGCCTCTAGATCAAAGATATAGAGGGGAGTTGTGGGCATGGGAAGGAGAGAATAGAGTTTGCTCGAGGTTGGCAGTGTTTGGAAGGAGAAGAGAGAGAGAGGGAGTGGAGGGTGGCTTAGGAGCAGAATAAAGATCCTTCCCATCGGTGCTGGAGCGATAGGGCACAGCAGATAGGGCATTTGCCTTGCACGCAACCAACCAGGTTTGATTCCCAGCATCCCATATGGTCCCCTGAGCACTGCTAGGAGTAATTTCTGAGTGCAAAGCCAGGAGTATCCCCTGTGTATCACCAGGTGTGACCAAAAAAAAAAAAAGATCCTTCCCATCAAATTGGTGGAGGAAGACAGGCTAATACTGGGGCTTCACGCCCAGTGTTTCCCTGTGAGAACCACTTGGCATAGGAATAGATGTGAACAATGGCTTGGGTTGATTCTTCTGAACTTCATGAGTAGATAAAGCAGCATAGAGTGATATTGGTTTTGTGAGTTTGCTTTGAAATGGGCTCTCAGTCTGGGCATTGGGCTGTTTGGACAATGAGAGCATATCAGTGGCTGGATTGTATTTATATTCACCAGCTGAGACTGGGTCTTCTAAGGTTGAGGGGGCTGAGATGAGAGTGGGGTCCTGTCTGGCAGTGGAAGCTTAGGAGCAAAACACTCCCCTGAGAAATGCTCTCAATAGACCCTCCAAGGGCCAATGTGAGTCGGGGCTGGCCCCAGTTGCATGCAGTCATTGTACTGGCAGGTGACTGTGGGTAGAGTGGACTCTAGTAACATCTGGCCCTGCATGTTTACAATTCACTTCCAGTTCTTCCAAATAGTCCAAGTCAAAGCAACCTACCAGTTGAGCTTCTGAAGTATCAAACTTTCTTACCCTCCATTAGTGTTGGTTTATATCCCTCAAAAATACCTATGGAAGGGACCAGAGCAATAATCCAGTGGGTAGGGAGCTTGCCTTGCACATGGCTCACCCAGGTTCAATTCCCAGCACCCCCATTTGGTCCCCCAAGTAAAGCCAGGGATCAGCCCTGAGCACTGCCAGGTATGGCCAATTTTTTTTAAATACCTGTGGAATTCCTAACCAGAAGTCAGAGAATGTCATCCTTCTTGAATATCGAACCTTTTCAGTATGACAATGAGGTCACACTGGCTCGGAGTGGGTCCTAAATCCAAGGTGACTGGTGTCTTTCTAGGTAGAAAAGACCCAGACAGAGTCAACTTCGTAGACCGAAATCACTGACGGGCAGAAGACTCTGGACACATCTGCACACCAAGGAGCATCAGAAACCACCAGGCATGCCAGGAGCTGAGAGATTCTGTCCCAGGGTCTGCAGAGAGCTTGCTATTCTGACACCATGGCTCCGGCTTTGGCCTTGGCAGCAGAGAGACAGTCCATTTCTATTGCTATAAACCAGCCATCCTTCAGCGGCCAGTAATGTCTTCCCTCAGTACAAGCACACCGTCCTTGAGCGTGTCTGTTCATTTCATGCCTCTGTGCATCAACTCTCGCTATTTCCTCTCCAAGGAACGCTCTCCCCACTCCCCGAGTCTCTGCAGGGACTCCAAGGAGGCAGACTCATGAGGCAGAGACAGAATGTTCCAAGCTGAAGCGTCTGAGTATTTGCGCCCTAGACTGATGGTCTTCGGTGCCCAACTCAGAACAACCCACCCCATTCCTTGCCTTCAATTGACAACCGCTTTATTTTCTTTACGAGTTTCCTCTCGCTGGATTCACGCTGGCACTTCCTTTCTGAGTCATTTCTTTCTGACTCAGATGTAAGTTCCTGAGAGCACAGCCCTCGTCTGCCATGCTCACTGGAGACAGACAAGTTCCAGGCACACCGTGGGCATTAGGGAAATACTCCTTTGTTACAGAATTAGAGAGGCTGGAGCCATAGTACAGTGGGTAGTGTGTCTGCCTTGCATGCAACTGACCTGGGTTTGATCCCCAGCAACCCACATGGTCCCTCAAGCCCTCCAGGAGTAAGCCCTGAGCATTGCTGGATGTGCCCCCTCCCCAAAATGGGGGAGGGCTAAAGACATACCAGGTTTTTTTAAATAAATTTTTAAAAATAGCACATACACTGGCTTTAAAATGCTTTTTAAAAACTTAAAAATTAGGCACATACTCTGGCCTAAAAATATTTTTTGAAAATTTAAACATTAGACACATATGCTGCCCACCCATCCCCCAAAAAATCACATCTCTAAACCACTCCTTCCAGAAATTCTTGGAGGGGGGCTATTTTAGGAGCCAAGGAAAAATCTCTCTACACAAACATTGACACAATCTCACTTAAAAGTGAGAAGAACCCATGCTGACTGAGTTTCACATCAGCATCCAGGGGACCCGAGAACCAGCCTGTGTTCAAACCACAACACCTGCAATGGGCTCCCACCAGGGGGCAGTATCCCTAAATTGGCGGCTTCCAAACGGAGTTCACTTGAGGGCAATTGACAGATATAAAAAGACCCAAAAAAAGTGAGCTGCATAACTGCATTGCTACTCTGATCATCCCCCAAATCAAGGAGATTAAACACTACAGAAATCACGAGGGAAAAGGGCCCCTCGGGAGGTGCAGCCGTGAGAAAGCAAGAAGGGAGGACTCGGGAGGCCACCCCAGGCCAGGGCAGCGGGCAGCAGTGTCTTCCTCCTGGCCATGGGGCGCTCTGCAGCCAGGCGGGGACGCATCCCCCTGCTGGTCCCCAGCGGGGTAGCATGGGGTCTGGGTGGAATCCAGGAGCCTCTGGTTTTTCTCAAGCGGGGCTTTGCTCAGAGGCCTCATCCTTCCAGGGGTCAGAGCATTGGAACTCAGGCCTAACCACTGTCCAGTCTCTATGTACAGGCCTGAGTGCAGCCACACGTCCAAACGTTTGTCAAAGAAATAGATGTGGGAGCTCTTAGACAAAAGATGGAGGGAGGCGCTAGCCTTCTCTCGTCCCCCTCCCCCAACCCCAGCCTGGGGGCTTCCTGAGCTCCAGCAATCACCTTGGTGTGACCTTCATGCTGGGGCAGAAAGGGGGAGGCCTGAGTACTTAAAGGGACCGCAGGGCCAGTGTGTGCATTCTGGAGCGCAGCTGCCGAAGCTCTTTGAGGAGAGAATTAACTTTCTGCTTCTTCAGACCAATGTTTGTTTTTCCACACCCCGCAGTGATTCAGAGCTCACTCCTGGCTCTATTCTCAGGGTTCACTTCCAACTCTGTGTTCAGGAATCACTCCTGGCTCTGTGCTCAGGAATCATTCCTGCTCTGTGCTCAGGGCTCACTCTTGACTCTGTGCTCAGGGCTCACTCTTGACTCTGTGCTCAGGGATGACTCCTGGCTCTGTCTCAGGGTTCACTCTCGGCTCTGTGCTCAGGGATGACTCCTGGCTCTGTGCTCAGGGATCACTCCCGACTCTGTGCTCAGGTCAGAGATCACTCCCGGCTCTGTGCTCAGGGTTCATCCTAGCTCTGTGCTCAGGTCAGGGATCACTCCTGGCTCTGTCTCAGGGTTCACTCTCGGCTCTGTGCTCAGGGATGACTCCTGGCTCTGTGTTCAGGGCTCACTCCCGGCTCTGGCTCAGGGCTGACTCCTGGTCCTGTACTCAGGGCTCACTCCTCCCTCAGGGAACCATTGGGCCATATGAGGTGCCAGAAATAGAAGCAGGATCCTCAGCATGCAAGGCAAGTGCCTTCACCCCTGTGGTATCTCTCAAGCCCCTCTTGGTTTTCTTTTTGGTTTTGGAGTCACATCCAGCAGTGCTCAGGGGCTATTTCTAAATCTGTGCTCAGGAGGCCATTTGTGGTGCTGGGGGTTGAACTAGGGTGGGTCTCATGGAATGCAAGTGCCTTATCTCCTGTACTCTTTAGATCTCCAACCCCCTAAACTGCTTCTCATTGACCTTTTTCCTTTTAGAGCGAACTGGAGTGGATCGTAATTCAGCCAGAGATAGTTTCCTTCCTCACTTTGATGGAGACAAAGTGAGCGTCCTGGGCTGATTTCCTCTTGGCCTTCCCGCTGCTGTCCCTGGTGCTCAGCCAGCTGGTGTCCTCGCTTGTCTTCTACCTGCCACCAACGAGGCTGCATTCGGTTGGGATTCCCGCCCAGAGTCTAGTCCAGCCATTCTGCTTGCCCAGAGCATGTTCCTCCTCACACAGCAGCTCCAGGTCTGCTGTACGCCCAGGACGTGCCCAGAAATGCAAGTTATCAGGCCCCACCTCAGCCCCTTTGGAGAGGAGACCACGGGCTGGGCCAGTACCCTGAGTTCTGACCATTCCTAGGTAGTGGGACACACATTTCAAGGCAAGCACCCACGTTTCTGCACAGTCTCATCAGCAAGAGCACCCAAGGCAGAGGCACCTTCTGAGGGATTGGAGGGGGGGGAAGCGGGCGGAGCTCTCAGTGCGGGGTGGAGAGAGGAGAGAACCAGACCCACTTGGACATCTCAATGGAGACCCCAGTCTGCATGGACTCTGGCCTTTCCCCTCGTCTTGCTCCTTGGTAACTTGCTTCTCTATGGTCACACAGTGAGATTTTTCTAAACCCAAAGCACGTCTGTGGGAGCCGTCAGCAGAGTGCCTCCGGTGGTTGCTGGAAGGGGCAACAGGGCCTCTGGGCCTCCCACTGTAGGACTGAAAGAGCGGGGGTAGGAAAGGAGGGTCTCCTCTGCAGGCAGGCCAGAAAGATAGACCCCCTGCCTCCAACTCCTGGGCCAGGGGCTTCTCTGATCCTGTGGCTCATGGGCTGTTGGGTGGGGCTTTATCTTGGCACCAATGTGACTCCTTCAGAGTGGCATCTGAGCCCTAGAAGGGCTACCAGTGTAAACCAACGGAAACCCACTACCATGTGCTATTCCAGAATTTTTTTTTTTTTTTGCTTTTTGGGTCACACCAGTGATGCACAGGGATTATTCCTAGCTTTGCACTCAGGAATCACTCCTGGCAGTGCTCAGGGGACCATATGGGCTGCTGGGAATTGAACCTGGGTCAGTCGTGTGCAAAGCAAACGCCCTACCCATGGTGATATCGCTCCAGCCCCTATTCCAGAATTTTCTAATGTGGTTGCTAAGTTAAGGGGTCTGCCAGCCTTGCAAAGCTGACTTCCCCAGGCCAGAACCCTGAATGGCCAGTGGCAGCTCCCCTGACCTCAGCCCTGGCAGAGGCCAATGGGCAGAGTATGAGCCAGAGGCTGCGTGGGCTCCTGCTGGGCTGCCAGCCAGCTCTCTGCTTCCCAGAGCAGCCTCTGACAGGGCTGCCCCTGGGAGAGTGACAGCAGCAGCTGTGACAGTTGTGGCGTGGGGGAGGGGCAGGAGACAGCCTTTCTCACACCTCATCTCTGTCTAGCGACCAACAACAGGTGCTGGAGGCGGTGATGATCAATGGTGATGATCAATAGAACCTTTAAGAAAAAAAATTCCAGGGGCTGGAGTGACAGCAGAGCAGGTAGGGCATTTGCCTTGCACGAGCCTGACCCGGGTTTGATTTCCAGCATCCCATATGGTCTCCGAAGCACCGCCGGGGTAATTCCTGAGTGCATGAGCTAGGAGTAACCCCTGTGCATCAAAATAAATAAATAAATAAATAAAAAGGGAGGATTCCCAGGAACTGCCTATCTGGGCTAGCAGGGGCTGATGACCTGGTCACTCTGAGCTTCCAGGCGCATTGGAGGAGGGCACTCTGGGGTCCCCTGGAGTGAAACGCTTGCTGGAGGCAGCTTGGGGGCTGTCCAAAGATCCCTCCCGGAAAGCAGACTTGGGTGCGTTGCTTCCATGTCCAGGGCCCCAAAGCATGCACAATGTGGGGGCCATCCGCCTGCATGGCCAGTACAGGCCCCCTCACAGCCCAGGAGGAGTAGACCCTGCCAGGTCCACCATAAGCCAGGCCCGCTCCCTCAGTCTTCTCTTCCTGGGAGCCCAAAAGGACGCGGCAACTTGGGAAAACTGGGGGTCACTCTGAACGAACAGAGTTCAGGGAAGCTCCCTCCTGTGCGCCCCCCTCCCCGCCCCAGGTCCTCTGCTCCCGCCAAGTGACAGTCACAGGAAAAGTGAGAAGACATTTATTGAATCATCTACAGCGACTTGACATCCTTACAATCCCGGACGAGGTGAGCGGAGGAGAGGGCAGCAGCGGGCACAAGGCGGCAGGCGTTTGTCTTTATCACGGGACGTGGAGCCCAGACAGGCTCAACACCCCCAAAGTGGGCTGGCAGCCACGCCCGGGTGCCAGGAGCTGTGCCCCCTCGGCCCTCACAGGGCAAAGCCACAGGAGACAGACAGGAAGCTAGACACAGAGTCGAGCACAAACACGTGCCGGGACTTGAAGTTCAGGAGGAAGTGAAGGGCCGGCCACCCGGCCACACCAGGCTCAGGAAGGATTCCAGGGGGTGGGGGGGGGGGCACGGGGAGGTGGGAGGAGGTCAGTGCTGGCCCTTCTCTCCCATGCCGCCCCTTCCGGGGAGCCCTCCCCGCCCCCCAATCTCAAGGACACGCGGTAGCAGCTGCCAGAGCTAAGCAAGGAATTGTGTGTCCATCAGGCCCCCCCAGCCTCATCCTTGCCCAGTGCTGGTGGTTGGTCAAGTGGGGCAGAGGCGAAGCCAGGAGGGGTCAAAGCTGGAGACAGGCAGCGCAGGGTCCCCTGTGGGGGTCTTCGCCCCGGGAGCCAGCCCATGGCTGTTTCCAGAGAAGAGTCACATATACAAGGCATCCTTCTACAGCTCCTCCCTGCCATGCCTCAGATAGGAGGGAGGGCCCGGACCCCAGAGTCGGGGTGACACCCGGCTGGGGCACAGGCGTCCCCATGCCATGCAACCCCCTGCTTCCCCGCCACCCAGAGCCCCCTCCCCCATGGGACGCAAGGATCCTGCCACTCTGAGTCAGTGACTGAGCTCAGGGCAAGCTGGACCCAAGCCATCCCCCCAGATGCAGTGTGTCCCTACAAAGGCCGGACCAGGGTCCACTCACGGCTCACAAGCAGGCCCAGGCCTGTGCTGGTTCATTTCCATGCCCGGGTTTGAAAAGTTCATTTGAGCCCGACGTGGGCTGGGTGCTCTCCTCGTCCACCTCTTCACTCATCAGCCCAGTGGATGCTTTGGAGATGCTGTGCAACTCCCCAGGGAACCCCAGAGCAGGGCCAGACAGAGCCAAGGGCAGTATAGGGAGAGCCCAGCGGTCAGCTCACACCGCCCTGTGAGGTCTGCGGAAGGCCATGGGGTACAGGGGGAGGGGGTACATGGAACAACGAAGCCCTTTCCAGTCTTCCTCTGGGAAAGGCAGGGCCGAGGGGCAGGGCAGCACTCGGGGTGGAGGTCTGGACACCCAAGAGGCTTCGAGAGGTGCGGCAGGTAGCGAAGGGATCGCCGTGCCCCCCTGCACGGGACCTGCGCAGACACAGAAACACAACCACCTCGGCAGAAGGGGGCACCCTTGAGGACGCCCCCCGAGCTGACGACCCTGAGCCTCCACCCCACAGCCTGAGCTCTCTCTCACAGGCTTCCTGGAGCCTCAGCTCCCATGAGTGCTGCTGCCCCGCAGGACCGGGGACCCTCTCCTGTTGCTTCCTGGTCTGTAGTGGGGCCAGTCCCCAGGGCCGGGAGGCTGCATATTCTCAGGGCCCTCTCGGGTGAGTCAGATTGCCTTGCTGGTGGTGACTGTCTAGACCAGTGTCCTCAGCTGGGTCACGGGCCCCAGGTTACTCCAAGGGGACCACGGATGGACATCGCATGAACAGGACGGCACAGTATGAGACTCAAGGCAGCAGGTAGGGGGCTGGGGCACAGGAAGGACACAGGCAGGAAGAGGCCATGGGGAGGAGAGTTCAGGCAAGGCTGTGTTTTAGAGAGAGCCAGTCATGGGATCCTGCTCCTCACTGCCCACCTGCAGCAGGCGAGGGGCATCCCCCGTGCTGGCCATGCACAGTCCCAAGAACAGCTGGTACTTGCTAGAGTTCCCGGGTACCAGGGTACCCCAGCTCCCCACGGGCTGCTGCCCACTTTGTAGATGTGAAAGCAAGGGGACATTTGCCTCTGATTTCGTTTGGGGGATGGAGTGTGGGCCACACCCACTGTGCTCTGGGCTTACTCCTGGCCCTCACTCACTAGGGTGCTGAGGAAGGAATCTAGGCCTTGCAAAACAAGCACCTTGCGGGGAGAGGCGTTCACCCTGACCTCATGCTCTCCCCCACTGCCCGGGACTGTGGACATCCTGCTGAAATATTCAGGAGACACGGGGGCCCCGGCTCACAAGACACCAGCACCGCATGCAGAGGGGACCCCCAGTGGGACCCTCCACCAGCAGTTTTGCAGTTTGGCGATGGCATGTAGACAGCCTCCTCCCTAGAGGCAGGCAGGAATGAAGTCACACTCAGGACCAATCCTGGGAGCTTCCAGGGAGTGCAGCTCACCCAGGGTCACACCCTAAGCCCCTGGACATCTGTCCACCACCCACCCTTCTCTCCAGGCCCCAGACTCCATTGCCACATTCAACGCAACTCCTCCCTCCAGACAGACAAGGACACATGTGACAGTGACACACGAGCTGAGCCTCCCTGCGTCCCAACTGCAGAAGACAGGCATGCAGAGCATAGAGGACTTTTGGAGTCAGCCCACCACAGGCGACTGAGGCCCCAGAGACTCTCTCTGCCCAGTCTTAGCAATTCCAGCCCACTATCAGGTTCTGCTTCTCTCAAGTCTACTTCGAGGCTCTTTCTTAGAAAGCAGCCCGGGCTCTCCCAGGGGGTCCAAAGTGCCAGGTGTCCTTGGGTGAGGGAACACACAGGGTTCCCTGAGCAGGCAGGAGGGGGCTAGGGGTGGAAGAGAAGAGCGGCCGTGCAACTGCAGGGAACAGCAGGCCCAGGACGCAAGAGCCAGGACTGTCAGTGCGTCTCCTGCCTAGGACTCGGAGCCTGAGTTGGAATCCAGGCACTGGGCCCTTCTCCAGCCATGCAGAGGCCTCTCCAGATGCATTTCTCCCAAACACTCCAGGCCCTCCTCCTTACAGAACCCAGCTGAGCATACACCTGCCACCACCCAGTTCCCCAAGCCTTCCAGAACGTGCTCATGGAACAAGTCTGCAAACGCACAAGGATGGAAGGACCAAGGAACCCAGGGACGGAGAGAATGGGGTTCCTTCCACCTGTAGCCTTGGCTCTCGCAAGCTCCACCCCCTGGCTCGGCCCCACACACTCCCTTGACCACGCCCCTCCCCGCTCGGCCCCGCCCTCTCCTCGCCCACCCCTTCCTGAAGTGGCTCTGGGAAGTCAGGACCAGGCCAGGATGACCAGCTGCTCCTCCTCCATCAGCAATTTCTGCTAACAGACAGGGTGGACGTGGTGACCCTCCTCATTGGCGAGGCCACCTGGCACCCTGGGGAAAAGCACACAGAAGTGGGGGTCTCTGCAGACTTGCACTCTGCCTGGGGAGGGGGTGCCCTGGGTTGGGATGCACGGACCGTGGGTGGGGGGGTCACACTGGCATGGCACAGGTTCATCCCAGTCATGGCTTTCACTTAAAGGGGAGGGGTGGGGGCGATTCGCAGCTCCCGGCAAGGTTGGCGGTGGGGTGGGGGGGGGGCGCAGCGGCTGAAGGAAGGGGCGAGTGGGTAGGGGACCCACCGTGCTCAACGGCGAGTCACGCGACGCTGCAGTTCCTCCCCTGCCCTCCAGTCCCGGCCACTCTCCCGGCTCCCGGCACGTCTTCGTGGGCCCGGTCAGAAGCACCAGGACTGCCCTTTGATGGCAACTCCACATCCAAAGTCCAGACCCAGTCTCTGATCAAAGAGGACCTGCAGCTGTGCCTCCGCCCAGGGTGAGGTCTGCGCTGGCCAGCGTGGGGGGACGCTCCAGCTGACCACAGGGCCGCGTGGGGTCGGACACCGGGGGGGACTGTCCAGCAAGCTGCACCCAGCTTCCGGCCAGGGCTAAGTGACGGCGGCTGGTGGACACAGGAAGGCAAGCCGGACCTTGGGCGAGCAGGAGCACAGGCGCAGGAGAGGGCGGCTCCGGGGCCGGACCGGAGCGTTATTTACACGTGGAGGTCGGCCGGACAGCCGGGGTGGGGGGCAGCCGCACAGCGAGAGCCACGCCCGCTAACACCCCTGCTTCCCCGCCCATCTCCCGCCCGGGGAGCCTCGCCGCTGTCCAGTGCCCGCCGGGGCGCGGGGGACAGCGGGACATGCAGGGCCCCCCCCAACCGCTGCAGCCCGCCCCGGGTCGGAGGGGGTGCTCAAGTGGCCAGGTTGTCGGCCGGGAGGCCGGACATGCGGATCTGGGAGCTGCTCTTGCTCAGGATGGAGAGCTGGGTGCCCCCGTTCGCCCCGCTGCTGGCCAGGGACGGATGCCGGTGCTTGAAGTCCACAGCGAAGTAGCGGTTCACCTTCCAGCTGCGCCACTTGCGCTTGATCTCTGCCTGCACCTGCCAGGGGGGTGATGGGGCGTCACTGCACAGGCTGTGCCTCCTGATGGCCCCCCACCCCTGTGGCCACCGCCCCGCGGCCACCCCTGCAGCATCCCCCACTATCTCGGCCACCCCTGAAGCTGCCCCACCCCCACTGGCCACGCCCATACCCGCCTCTGCAGGCCATCCCCCACCCCCAGCCCTGTTGACCCCCCCCACCACACACCCACACATGTCCCCCCCAATCCAGCGCCCCCCATCCCACCAGCAAAACCCCCTGCTCACCACCCCTGCAGCCACCCTGAAGCCCTACCTGACTTTCAGCTCCTGCAGCTGCACCCCTGCTGCTGCCCCAGGTGAATGCCCCCCACCTCCAGCTGCTGTGACTGGCTGCCGCCAAGGCTACTTGGGGCCCCACCAGTACCGTCTCTCCAGTGCAGCTTGCACCCCCCAGGGATAGGGAAGCATGACCCAGGAGCTTCCCTTAACCCTTCTCCAGGGCACAACACGATGCCCCTCACTCATGGCCAGGGTCTGTGGATCTCAGGGCATCCCACACCTGAGACTTCTGGATCTTGCAGGGAATCTTTCCACAATGGACGGAGGTGGCGGGGCGTGGGGGGGCTCTAACTGTTAACTCAGAGGGACCTGAAGACCTTTACAAACTCCAAGTACCCAGTCACTCCCCCAAGACTGTGAGTCAGCATCTCTGTGTTGGCATCTGCCTGACCATACATGTCCTGGAATCCAGCCCACTGTGGAGTCAGGCTGAGAACCCCTGGGGAGCACAGCCCTCTGGGCAACCCCCTGCCCGGCCCCACACTACTCTCAGCAGGATGACCATGGACGAGCCTTGTCTCCGCCTGCACACAGCCCCTTTGTGTAGTGCACAGACTGTGCAACTGGACGGGCCCCCACACTGACCCTCCAGTTCTAGTGACCACTCAGGCTGCAGGCCCTTGACAAACTCCTACTTCAGGCTCCCCCTACCACACCTGCAAAGCTCTCTCTTTCTTCCCTACTCTGAGCCCACCCATGCTAAGGTGTCTTGATGGTCACATCCTTGGGTTCCTCACAAATGGGGGGAGGGGCTTGTGGAGGTCACTAAGACCAATATCCTGGGGTTTCCTGCCACCCTTCGTCCTGTCCCCATCCAAGCACTTCTCTTCCAGACTCTGCTCAAAAGCCTCCTACCAGGCTAGAGCGAGAGGCCCCAAGACCATCAGTCTGGAAAGGAGCGTTCTGGAAAGTTCCAGGCCTTTCCTGGCATCTCTCTCAGGCTGCACAGTCCCTGCTCTATAGGGCGGTGGTCCCAAGGTGGGCAGTCTATCCCCTGGATTGCTGGAATCTTCCAGGGGAGGCTGTAGGGACCTACAGTACAATTGAGGGGTGCCCTCAGTTAGCTTACAGATGCTTAATTTCCAGGGGAGAACTGAGGAAAAAATATATATTAAAAGTTCTTTATGAAAAGAATAGGCAAATAAGCCTGAGAGCCTCTGTTCCAGGAGATGGTCAGTCCAGGCAGATCCTGGACAGCTGAGCTCAACCCTCTGCCCATCCCGGCCTGTGCCTGAGTCTTGTCCATCCATCCATCTGTCTGTCCTCACCGTCAGTTCTTCCTCACTGTGTGGGGCATCTGAGAGGTCCCCAGTAGGGTCTGGCTGGGCGGCTCTGCCCTTTGGAAGACTCTGCCCAGAGGCTGGGGCTCACGGCAGGCAGCATCCTGCCCCTGCTTGACTTTGGAGCCCCTGAAGAACTGGGGTAGCTGCGGACAGCCTGACTGCCCCCCCCCCAAACAGCTCCACACGCCGCTATGAACGAACGCCAAGGGTCTTACCTCCCCGTTGAGAAAGCAGTAGAGAATAGCCACCACGAAGCCCTAAAGGGAGAGCAAATGTGACGACTATGAAGGCCAGAGCGTCGGGTGGGGGGAGGGGGACACGGGAATACCAGAGGACGGGACCGGCGACCACCCACCTGGCCAGAACATGAGCAAGACAAGTCCTGGCCCCTCACAGTGGTCACCCCAAAGCTGGTGGCAGTGTCCCCTCCCAAAGACACACTCCAACTGGGGTGCCCCCTCCCCCTCCATGCACACAGCCTCCATTCCCAGCAGCAATTTTCTGCAAGCCCTTCCCGAAGACCCCAGAGTGTTCTCTGAACTGCCCGTCACCTCCAGGCCCCGAGGCCAGGGCCACATCCTCCAGGCAGGATCTATATCTTCCTCCCCACCGCCTCCCACTCTGGCCTCCATGGGCCTTTCCCGTGTCTAGCACATGCAAACACCACGTGTGGGAGTGCTGTGGCTGGATCAGATGCTGAACCACTCATCCAGTCCCTTTCCTCCCTCTCCTGCAGAGGCTGCAGCCGCAGCTGTGCTCCCCGGGCTAAGGCCCAACAGTGGGGAAGAGGCCAAGAACTGGGGCAGGCCAGATGGAAGCCAGGTACTCACAGCGACTCTGGTCCCCAGGCCAAACTCTTGCCGCACTGGCTGGGTCTGGGTGCATTTGAGGGGAGCTCTGTCTTCACCCCACCCTACTCTAACCTGCCTGTCTCCTCACTGCCCACGCCTCCCTGCATCCACCACGTCCTCCTTCACTCACCTCCCCAAGCTGTCTGCTGCTTCCTCACTGTGGTCCCTGGATGATGTGCTCACCCCACCACCTTCTCTGCCAATCTTCCTGCACACCCCTCTTGTGCAGTGACACCCCCCCAACTCTCTGTACTGGGTGGGGACCACATTTCAGGCTCAACCGTGGGTGCGTGTTGAGTTGGCTGGAGGCAAGCTGTGGACACAGAGGCCACCTGAGCCCACTTCTAGCTGAGGTGATGGTGGAGCGTGCTGGGCTCAGGGAGTCCTTCCACAAAGCCCTGAGGAGGGGCAGCTTCTAAGAAGGGGCCCTTCTACGCTAGAATCCCCGTCTCAGAGCAGGGAGCACGGAAGGCCTGGATGACGGAAGGTTCTAGACCCACCAGCAGGTTCCCGACCAGGTCGCTGGGCCAGAGCCTCACCCACCTGGAAGGATCCCAGCCCCAGCTCGAACACGAGTCTCTCCCTCTTGCTGACGCTCTCTGGGGAGAAGGCGAACACGGAGTAGTGGATGCCGAAGAGCGGGATGAGCAGCAGCGTGGAGCGGGCCAGCCGTCTGTGGGGCAGAGTGGGGTGCTCGGGGCTGCTCGGGGCAGAGGCCCCCTCGGAGCGGGCGCCCAGCACTGATGCAGAACCCCGAGGTTCTCGGCCCCCCCGGCCCAGCCTGGGTCAGCCTTCTTTAGAGCCAAGTGTCCTGAGAAGCCACGCAAGGACAGGGTGGAAGTTCTCTGGAGGTCGCTAACCCCTTGGTGGGGGGGGGGGGTTCCGGGGACGAGATGCTTGGAGAGTCAGGACCACAGGTGGCCGGAGGTGTGGGGCACCGACAACAGGCAGGTAGGGGTGGGGCAGGCGGAGGCCCCACAGAGGGAGACCACTGCAAGGGTTCCACGGAAGAACTGCCCACCTCTGGGTGTGTGGGACCAGCCCTGAGCAGATGTGACTGCTGGACTAGCCGGGGAAGAGGAGGGTCGGGGCTCCTGGGACGGGGGGCACGGCGGCGGGAGTGGGCCGAGCATCAGCACTCGTGGGCACTGTGGAGGGGAGGGGTCTGCCCAGTGTGCGCCCACAGCACACTAGCCAACCTCACAAAAAGCCGGAGGCGCTGAGGGGTAGAGAGGAGTTTGAGCTCTTCCCCTCCCCCCCCCCACCCGCAGAGCCCAGCGTGGCACCCTGTGGAGGTGACAGGCAGGGTGGGACAGGTGCAGCACCCACTGCCACCTCCCTGCCCAGAGCACAGGGCAGGGGCTCGGCAAGCCTACTCTACCAAGCCTCTGTCCCAGAAGAGAGACCGGAGGCTTCAGTATCTCCACGCTCCTCCCCTATGCTCAGGCAGTGCCTTCTGCGGGACCTGGGCCACCGGGGTTAGTGCAGGGGCCGAGACAGTCTGGGTGATCCCTTCTTTCAGTCCAGATGCAGCCCAGGGGTGGTCCAGTCCCTCATCCCATCCCTGCTCTGCCTACGGCCTTCTCTCAGCTCGAGGCTTCCTGGCTGGGAACATCCTGGGGTCAGCATTCATATCCGGGACTCGGGGGGTATGGAATGGCTGCATGGGGGTCAAAGGGCGTGACCATCTTGGGATGCCCAGAGCCTGGCTCGAGGAGGCAGTGGGCAGTTTGAAGAATGCAAGTCCAAAATAGCAGAGGACAGTGGCCAAGGGTGAGGCCATCTCTGGCCCCGCTGCTCACCAAGAAGGGCTCTATAAAGCACCAGCTCTGTGTAACAGGTAGGGGCTGGACTGGATGGGCCCCCACCCTGACCCTCCAGTTCTAGTTACCAGCTCTGTGTAACGGGCGGGGGTCGGGCCTGTGACCCCCGCCTGCCTCCTTGCCCACAGATGCATCTGTCTCCGGGGGCTCTTACTCAGATTGCCAAGTGTCCTGAGAAGCCAAGGGCCCAGCATCAGGGGCCCGGAGGGAGGGGTCAGGCGTGAACAAAGGCCCTGTCCAGCTCCGGATGGCGTGGCGAGTGGCAGCCAGGTGTCCCACAGTGACATCCAAAGACGGTGCCTCCCTCCCTGGGAACCCAGAGGCTACAGCAGGTGCTAAATAGCCTGAACAGTCCAGTCAGAGCAGGCCAGCATCTAACCTGCTCCACAGAGCCGTCCAAAGGCCTCAGGGCAGGCCCGGGACCCCTCTTGATCTTTTAAGGCAGTACGGCAGAGACACGGGTCTGCCCGAGCCCCCGTCCTCCCTCCCAAGGAAGCATCAATGAGCACACGAATCCTGTGAGAAACTCTAGAAGCTTCCAGTGTCCAGAACTACCCAAATGACCATGGACACTCCACTACGAGGAGGCCACCCTGGTCCAGCCAGAGTCCCTGGGCCCCTGTCCGCGCCTGCGACTGCACGGCCCGAGTGTGTGCTTCTGCCTTCCCGTCCATGACCCGCCTCACGGGCTGTCATTCTGCAGCACATGAAGTGGAAATGGGGGTGTGAGGGCGGTCCCTGCCCGCAGCTCAGAGACGAGCTACACAGACACAACACAGAGAAGTTGGGGGGAACGATGGGGGACCCAGAGGCAACCACAGCAACGCCAGCTGAGGTGCCTCCTCCCCGACACGGCCCAGCTCACCCTGGGCCATGAGGCTGCACGGGAGAGGGAGTCACCAGACACAGACGTCCACATGCAACAGCCAGGGCTGGGTGGGTGGGTGGGTGGGTGGGCGGGCGGGCGGGCGGGCTCGGGGCTGGAGGCACAGCCCGTGGGGCGCAAGCACCAGGCAGCAGCGTCATGCGGCCCCCTCCCTCTGGGCTCCCGGCCACAGCCACGCCACGCACACTTACAGAGTAATGGTGGACAGTTCTGACATCTTGCAAGAGTGCTGCTGAGCCCGCTGTGGCTTGCAGTAGCATTTCTGCACGCAGCTGCTGGGTGTGACAAGATCAGCACTGACGTCAGCGGGGGGCCATCGGGCAATGAGGAAACCGGGGTGGGACTGAGAGCGACATGGGGGAGGGTCCCCCGGGCTCGCGGGGAGGGCAGGGGAAACGGGGTGTGTAGAGACAGGGCCGGGGTTGGGGCTGGCACGGAGGAGAACAGGAAGCCAGGGGCCAAGATGGGGTCAGCGCCTGACACAGACACCACCCCGCAGGAGTCCTGCGGACACACGTATGCTCAGCCCGGAGGGTGGCGTGGTGTGTGTCAGAGGGCCAGGCAGCCGCATGCAGGGTGCCCAGAAGCTGTGCCCAGGGTCAGCTCGAAGCTCAGTGTGTGGCCTTTGGGACACAGTCGCAGAGCACCCATGGAAGGGGGTGTCCAGGGGAACCCCGCCAGCCCTGCTTTCCATAGCCGAGGCCCAGAGTGGCCACCTCCGCAGAGACAGGCTTGGCCTGCCTTCCAGTCTCCGAGCACTTCAGGTGGGAACGAGTTGCACCCACACCCTTTTCTTCCCTGGCAGCCCCTCAGAGATGACTCAGAAGCCGTGTGTCATCTTCACAGTGGCTTCCTGCCCAAGTCCTCCGCAGACCACGGTGAGGCTGAGCTCCTGGTACCCTCAGGGGACTCAGCAAGCCACCAAGGGCCCCCAGGACAGACTGACAGCAGAAAGCTGCCCTCCAGCATTCACAGACCCACTGCTGCAGCTCCAGAAGGGAGAGGGGGGAATCGAGGGTCCGAGGCAGAGGCTGGCACCATCTCACAGAGGCAACAAGGTGAAGTCAGACTTCAAGAGGGGGAAGCCTCAACCCCTCCGTCAGCGTCGTGGTTCTCCTTTAAGGAAAGATGTCTTTCAACTCACACCAGGTGGTGAAGGGGGTGCTGTGCACCCATGCCCCAGGGAAAGGGTGTGAGATGTATCAACTGCGGTACCCAGTCTGTGGTACCCAGGCCAGGAGCCTCGGCACCATGAAAAGTCTCTTAGAGATGCAGGCGCACGGGTTACCCAGACCTGGAGGGCCAGCAACAGGATGCTACAGAGATCCCAGGATAATCCCTGTGTCATCAAGGGCTGCTCCAGTTCTGTGCTTGAGAGGGTCCTTACTCAGTGTTCTGTCTCATCTAGAGAGAAAGCAATGGACACGGAGAAATGCATCCTCATGAACTCAGCTTGGCCCGTGACGAACATCCTCTGTTGGAGAATGGAAGTCCTTCTCATCTTCATGTCTCTTTGCTATCTTGCCCAGGTTAGAAGGGTAGACGTGTTTCCCCCAATAAAAATACTCTGGCAAGCTTTTTGCAAGCCGCCCAGAGTGGTCTTGCAATACGTGTCTCAGTGGAGGTGGAACTGCAGCCAGTGGATCCCGTGGGCCTCAGCAGACACTACCAGCAGCTAAAGAACATGGACTGGAGCGATAGCACAGCGGGGAGGGCATTTGCATTGCGTGCAGCTGACCTGGGTTCAATCCCCAGCATCCCCTAGGGTCCTCTGAGCACCACACAAAAAAAAAATAATAATTCATGGGTGCTGAGCCAGAAGTAACCCCTAAGCATCACCGGCTGTGACCCCAAAACAAAACAAAACAAACAAAAAGAACCCAGACTTCCTAGCTTTAGGGGTAGCTCCAGAAACAAACTTGGAATCCTCAAAACCTATCTGACAGCACCGAGGCAGCATTTCCCCGAGGCAGTCACCCCCTCCTCACTATAGGAAACCCCTCCTCTCCTTGACCTCACCACCAATTCCTGGCAGAGCAGAGAACCAGCCAGACTGTCCCATTTACACTAGAATTTACAGCCAATTATGCAAACTCACCAGGCAGACCTTGTTAAATTTGGTCTTTTTCCATTTGCTTGTCCAACCTTTGAAGAACCCCAGGTGTGTGGAAATGGCCTTCTGAGCCCTTACAAAGCTTAGCTGACCTCTCTCCTAGGCCTGACCCCAGACCCTGAGCAAGAAGCAGAAATCAGGAACCAGGAGGCCCATCCCGAACTGCAAATGTCATCTCTCTGTGAGGCTAAAACCCCCAGCCCTGATCTAGAGCTGCAGCTCTTCTCTAGACTGTGCTTCCTGGAGCCCACAAACTGCTGCAGGCAGGGGGCTGGAGTGATGGCACAGAGGGGAGGGCGCTTTCCTTGCATGCAGTCAACCCAGGTTCGATCCCCAAAGCACCGCCAGGTGTAATTCCTGACTACAGAGACAGAAGTAACTCCAGAGCACTGCTGCTGAGCATGGTTGGATGTGGCCCCAAAACAAAACAAAGAAACAGCAACAACAAAAACTGCTGTCGGCAGCCTTGAGCTTGCAAAGATGTCCCGACATAAGAATGTTTCACTGGAGGGTTGGGAGGGCTGGGTGGGGGGCAGAGAGGATGTCCTTTCTTCAGAGCCGGTGATGTGTCGAAATGCAAATTCCCCTAAGTCAATCAAGGCAGCCCCACCCGCCTTCCCTGCTGACCTGCGCTCCAACTGACCTTTCTCTCCAACTGCAGACAGTTAAATCACTGTTAAGGCCACTGTATTAAGTTCCTCTGACTCACGGGGAGTCTCCGCTCGAAGGTGGGCAAAGGCAAACCCGTTACAGTGAACTGTTTTCTTTGTCCTCTCAGCCTGCGAGTAATGACTGAGAAACTCCACCTCACCCCTCGCCTGGGTCCTTCAAAGCTCTCATTGCCCCCAACTTAGCCTCGCCTCCAGAGAGGCTGCAAGCATTGTCGGCTTCCTGTTAAACCAGGTCCAGCGACGAATAAAGGGAGCAGAGCAAACCCCAGGGCTCCTGAAAAGACTCTTGGGGCTAGTCGTGGATGTTGTTCAACCTCACAGCTTCACAAGGAACAAGCACCCTCCACAGGGATGCCCACGTGGCCTCAAGGCTCCCTGAACCCTGACCTCATGACCCATCCATTGTTTCCGACTTATGTTCCCCACCAAGCCCTAGCCTGAGAGTAAGACAGATTGGGGGAGACAAGAGGTCCACCAGCTTCTCAGCTTACTTGCAATCACCCGAATAAAAACAACTTTGCTTTTATTTTCTGCATCAACCCTGGCCTCTTGAGTCACTGGCCTTAAAGCAATGTCCACCATGAAGTGGGTTTGGTGAGAAATCTGAACCTGTCTGATGTGTGGATGATTATCTGCCAACCTAGACATCCCCGTGGGGTATTGGAAGAGTTTCCTCTCCACCTTCCTCTGTTCTTGCCTTCTCAGGTCCTGGAGAGTAAATCGACTTTTGTGACTTCTCCCAAGCATTCTAACAGTCATTTAGTGGGATGCTGGAGAGACACTGGGGGAAGTTTAGAGCTTAGAGAGCTGGTAGGACAAAGTTCTTCTCTTCTTCTAAACACTCCCCATCCCCAACCCCTTGCTAACTCTGAGCCGAAGAGCCTGGTGGAAGGAAACACGGAGGGTGGCAGGAGAGCTAGACCCGGGCATGAGAAACAGCAGCACCTGAGAGAAGCCAGGCAGCGCGGGGAGACCTCTGGGCAGCTCAAGGCGACTCGGGTCAAGAGAACACGAGACGCCCCTGGCGGCGGCAGCGACCCAGCACCCAGAGCCTCACCTGCAGCAGGAGTGGCTCAGCCTCAGGCCCTGCTGCCAATGCCTTGCCAATGCCGCAGGATGGGCAAAGCACTGCAGGTCTCTGCACCCCCGCCAGCTCAGGCAGCGGTTCCAGGTTCCTGAGATTTCTTCAGTCCCTGCCTGGCCTCAGGCCAAACCCTGGTCTCGCTTTGTACTTGCTGCCCGGGTCAGAGCCCCTGAAACTCAAGTCAGCCAGCAGGGGAGTCCCTGGGGAGTTCCCCACCCCACGCTGGGATCCTGGTGTTTGCAGGACACTGGGCTCACAGGGGCTCCGGTGGCAGGATGGTCTGAGCAGTGTTCACAAGGCTCCCTGACCCTGTGCACCCCAGCACCCAGCCCCATGCCCAGGGCACCCGCTTCAGCCCAGCGCTGTGGGGTTCGTGCCGTCCTCCTCCCTCACCCCCCACCCAGGGTAGCCCTGTGCTCAAGGCGTTCACTGGCCACTGATATGCTGGATTCTCATGGGCCATCACGGTCCTTCTCTGAGCTCAGTATCTGCATCTGAAAAGTGGAGGGAACCAGGCCATGCTGCCAATCCCTGGGCAGGAGGTGGGCTAGCCCTGGAAGGTGGAGATGAAGTGGAAGACAAGGGGCTGAACAGCTGGACAGAGGCTGCGCTGGGTTAGACTGTGACATCACCAGCTCGCCCTTTACCCTGCAGGACACTGGAGACCTGGATACAGATAGACTTCCTGACCGCCTGCCAGGTGCAACTCCCAGTGTTCAGCTGGCAGTGTGTGTGTGGGGGAGGGTGGGGGGGGGGGGGGGACAGGAGGGTCCTACTGGGAATGAATGAGGTCACTTCTGCAGAGTTGGGCTATGGGGTTCCCAGCAAATCAGAGTCAGTCATTTCTGAACCAACAGACCCTCAGGAAAAGGCTGGCTAGCCCTAACTGTAACCCAGCCCCTCCAAGTCGACCCCACAGGCTGATCCCAACCCAGCCAGCACTCTAGGTCTGACAATGGCCATGGTCATTGGCATGTGGCCTGTGGCTCATGGCGTGGTCCCTGACCCATGACCCATGGCTATGGTCCCTGACGCATGACCTGTGGCCGTGGTTCCTGACCTGTGACCCATGGCGGTGGTCCCAAACCCATGACCCATGGCCGTCCCTGACCAGCGACCCGCGGCCACGGTCCCTGACCTGTAACCCGTGACCCATAGTTGTGGTCGTGGACCCTGACCCATGGCCCATGGCCATGGTCCCTGACCCATGACCCATGGCGATGGCCATAGCTCTAGTCCCTGATCCATGACCCGTGGCTGTGGCCATAGTCCCTGACCCGTGGCCGTGGTTCCTGACCTGTGACCCATGGCCGTGGTCCCTAACCCATGACCCATGGCTGTCCCTGGCTCATGACCCATGGCTATGGCCATAGCCCTGGTCCCTGACCCATGACCCATGGCCATGGCCATGGTCCCTGACCCATGACCCATGGCCATGGCCATGGTCCCTGACCCATGACCCATGGCCATGGCCATGGTCCCTGACCCATGACCTGTGGCCATGATCCCTGGCCCATGGCCCGTGGCCCAGCCCAGCCACACACTCCACTAGCAGCATCCAGCGGGCAGTGTGGGGGGCTGGGTGCCACCGTCGCCTACACATCCTTTGAGGCTGGCTCGAGAGCACCGTTCTCGTCCACAGAGGACAGCCCTGGTGAGCGACCTACAGGAAAGGGAGTGAATGCTGCTCTGAGGGCACAGGCGGGGGCTCCTCTCGGGCTTTCTTGGGGGCTCCTGGGTTTAAGTTTGTTCTGGAAACAGAGGAAAAAACCAAAAGCTGTTGTGGGCAGATGCGCGGGGGCCTCTTGGTTAGCACATAACTTGGGGGCACTAAGGGCTTCAGACACTGTCCCAGAATCTTCCTCCCCACAATACCCTGGGATGTCTCCACCTCCCTCTTGTCCCCTGGACACCGCTGCTCAGGGCAGGCCACACAGGACTGGCGCCCCTGTTTATCATGACTTCATTTAGGGAGCAACACCTGCCAGTGCTGGGGGCTGCTTCCGACTCAGTGCTGAGGGCTGCTCCCAGCAGTGTTCAGAAGCAGTGCTGCTTCTGTTTGAAGAGCTCACGCTCAGCCCTGGAGGAGGCCCCGGGAAGCCTCATTCATGAGCTGGGGTGAGCTCTTCCTGTCCCCTGAGGTCCCTGAGGACAGACGGTGACCCGGCTTCCTTCCCACAGCCCAATCTACTCTGGCCACTGTGTCCCTCTGCTGTATTTACCATGCAGTGCCCAGCCTGCAAGGTCACCGTGCAGGCACTGTCCCGTCACTCTGACTACGGCTCCCAGCCCCTGGCACATGCCTTGGACCCAGGGGTCTCCTGACCCCAATACTCTGGAGAATTTAGTGCAGTCAAGCTGATTTCTTATCCTGCCCTGCTGCCCATATCCATCAGAGTTCTGATGCTGGAGGCTCAAAACTAGCAGAGCTTTCTCTCTAGTAAGGATTTACTGAGACTGCAAGGGGATGATGGTAAATGATTCTGATTCTGACTTGGTCCTGAGCTTGTGGGTAAGTGTGAAATCCATAGGCTAATGAGAAACTGTTCTTGTCTATGTGCAAACCATGTGCTGATTACCAGTGGTTCTTAACAATCACCAGGAAGGCCTGACAGGACACTACAGCATCCACCTGTCCAACCCCATGCTCCTCCCCACCGGCCCTAGAGTCTTGCCCAGCTGGGACCGAGTGCCTGAGCCAGTGACATGCACTCTGGGGCCAGAGGAGGGACCTAATTTAGCCTTTGAGTCCCCGTGTGTGCATCCCTCTGTGGGCGAAGCAGAAGGAAGCAGCAGGGCCCTAGAGAAAGGACCAGAGCCCCTCAGAGGAAACAGACCCTGCTCCCGAGAAGAGGCAAGTGAGGAGATGTAGGGGCTGAACGGAGCATGAGGCAGATGTAGCAATCCACAAACCGTAACCTCTGGGATCACGCTGAAAACGAACCCCACTCCAGCAAGAGAAACTAGGGCCCAGCCCAAGCTCCTGATCCCTCACGTGGGACAGGAAATGACGGGAACAGTCAGGTCCCGCTTGCTGGGTCCCTGGACCCAAGCAGGGGGACCTGCAGACAGCTCCTCGCAGAGTACCCCCCCCCATGCCACTGGCCCCACTGAGGTATGGGCACTTTATGACTCTTGAATGCAAAGTTTTGGGGGTACCTCTTTAAAAAGTAGGGGGTTGCTGAGAAATAAAAATGTAAAAATAGTAAAAGATAACTACCAGCTGGCAAAAAAAGAGAGAAGGTCTTTTCTGACATAGCAAACTGTTTGTTAAATAGAGAAATCGAAGTTGACCCAAGCCAGTTCCTGGGCCAATGTCCCAACCCCAGGCGGGGATCCCACAGGGCAGGTGTCCTGGCTGAGCAGAGGGCAAGTGCTGCTCCCAGGGGAAGTCCGGGGCCGCGGGAATGGGAGAAAGTTGCTTCCTGTTTTCCCACTCTCTGGGGGAAACAGCAGGCAGGGAGCACTCTGAGAAGGTTCTCTGCCTTCTCAATTGGGCACTGGGCAGCCATCAAGGTTCTGGACCACAGTGGGCTGGTCTCTGGGGAAGGACAGCCTAAGATCCCAAGGATGCTAAGAAAATAGCCCCACACCTTCTAGCTCATTCCTTTCTGAAGAAGCTGAGAACCACGGAAAGCCTATGGCATCTGTCTGGCCAGAGATGAGTCTACAGACTTGCAGGTTCTCTGTGCCCACTTGGGACTGACTTGCCCCGAGGGACTGACTTTCCTCTGCAGCAGCAGACAGCCACGCTCTGGTCTGCAGGGCAAGAACGGAGAGGTGGAAGGTGTCCAACATGGTTTCAGAAAGGGTGGATGCTGGAAAGAGAGCCAGCAGGGAGGGGAGGTGGAAAACAGGCCTGGGGAGCAACTTGTAGAGAGACACAGAAGTGGAGAAAACCCTCCATTCAACAGTGCGAGGCTGCCCTGGGCAAGTGACCCCAGGAGGCACAGCAAGCATTCCTCTGTGGGAGCAGAGAGCTGCAGGAGCAAGAGTACAGCCGTGCTCAGCAGGAGAGAAGGCATCCCCATCTCCCACATCCAGACTAGCCAGAATTAGTGGAAGGAGGAAGAGAGGAAGGAGGTGGCAGGCCAAGCCGTGCCCCAAGTGTATTCAGGAACTTTCTTCCACAATCCCCAAAGGGGATCCCCAAAGGAAATGCAGCTTCTGTTCACCTGAGACCCTGACTACCTAGGGCATCTGGTGCTGTCCAAATCCTGTTATTCCTCAGATGATAGGGATGCCCCTAAGGTGGCTGAAGGATGGGAGGGCAACTATGTTGGAAAAGAATTTTAATCGGAAAAAAATGTGTCTTGCAAATGTTCCTGCTAGGGAACCCCATCAGCAAGCCCAGACCTTCTCCTCCTGAGAGCCAATGGAGGGTGGGGGAGGGGGCACAGAGCTGTGGAAGGGGCCCACAGCATGTGTTCACCCAAGGGTACTTACAAGTAGATGCTGGACTCGTTTCCTCCCATGTCCGGAGACTGAAGTTTCTGCACCAGGATGACAATGATGCCAATGAAGAGCACAAAGTTAACCTAAGAGAGAACACAGACAAGGCAGGTGGTAATGGTGGTAGGAACAGAGACCAGACTCCTTGCAGATACCCAGACTCCTCCCTGCTCCCCAGTCATTCAAGGTCCCACGTGGAACTGGGGACGTGGGTGATGGGAAGTGTGCACTGGTGAAGGAACGGTGTTGGAACATTATATGACCGAAACCCTATCATGAACAACCTTGTACTGTGTATCTCCCGGTGATTCAATTACAAATAAAAAATTTCCATGTGGACTTGTAGACCAAGATGGCAGCATAAGGCTACTCACTGATCCTCTCTCCAGTCTTCACCCGGATCCCTTGCACTAGCAGAAGAGAGAGAATTATTGCACTTGAGTACTGGGAAACAGGAAAGAGTATCATAAGTGAGCCAGGAAAGTGAGCCATGTCCAGAAGAGAAAAAAGCAAAGTGGGTCAAGGTGATGGAAAATACTTGTGACCCCAAATAGGTAGAGTAGAGGCTACTGCAGATGCAGAGAGCTGTCCTCTGGAAAGACTCCAAGTTCAATGGCACGGACTATGGGAAACTGGAAGGGACAATCATAAACCTCATTAATTAAAGGGCTGCCTGGGAAACAGCAGCCACACCAGTGGCCTGCAGATAAAGATCAGGGACAAACACTCTCCAAACAAAGTGGGAAGCTTGTGTACTCTGATAAAGGATGAGGAAAAGAAGCAAATAAATAGAAATGAGAGTTAATGAAAGGACCATTCAGCAACACTGTCTGGGTGCCGCTGAAACAGTGCTCAGAAGGGGGAAAATAAAAGGAGAGCAACATAGAAGGAAAACAGCGCCCCTTCCATTCAGGTACAGCCCGCCCCCAAGGTCTGGGACTTTCTCTGGGCATGCGCAGCTAGCTCGATCTCATAGGACAGCCTGTTTTTTCCCCTGATCTGCGCGGGACAGGAACCGAGCCCACCTCCCAGCAACAAAGCTGAAGGTCTCTGCGAACTGAACTCTCTCCCCTTCCATTCAGGTACAGCCCGCCCCCAAGCCCTGGGACTTTCTCTGGGCATGCGCAGCTAGCTTGATCTAGCCGGTTTTTTCCCCTGATCTGCGGGGGACCAGCGCAGGGACCCTTTCCAGAGCTGCAGCTGCTAATGCGGCCGTGAAATATTCTCTCACTACATATGCCCTAGGAACCATAAGCTACCTTCTTAGATGGAATCTTCTCTATTTTAGCTCAGCCACTAGAAACTCAGTAGCCAATAACTGATAAGCCTATCTCAACTCACACTGCATATCAAGCAGAATAGTAACAGTGAACATGAAGGATTAAACCACACGTCTCACAATGGTAAAGCAACACAAAAGCCCACCAAACTTTCTTATTGAAGAGGCTAGCCCAGAAGACATCAACAGTACTGTAGTGTTAGACAACCTCTCTGACAAGGAATTCAGAAGGGAGCTACTTAGGATGCTTAGGGAACTAAAAGAAACAATGGAAAGCAATGCCAATAAAAGAAAAGAGGATTTGTAGAAATGAGGAAAATGCAATCGGAAATGTCAGACCTGAAAAACCTGGTAGGCGAATTGAAAAACTCAGTGGAAGGCCTCAGAAGCAGAGTAACAGCCGCTGAGAACATAATCAGTGAGCTCAAAGATGAAGTTCAGAGACTCTCCAGGAACGAACAGAAAATGGAAAAGAGACTCACTATTCGGGAACAGATGGCAAGAGAAGATCGTGATGAAGCCAAGAGGGCTAATGTAAGAATTATTGGAGTCCTAGAGGGACAGGAAGAAAACCTTGATGAAGAAGAAACTGTCAAAGACATCATTGCTACAACGTTTCCAGAGCTGAAGAAAACTTGTGACCACATTCAGGAGGCCCGAAGGGTACCAGCTAGAAGAAATCCGAACAAAAATACCCCAAGACACATTCTGATCAAAATGACCAAAGCCTTAGACAGAGACAAAATTCTGAAAGCAGCAAGATCAAAGAAAGAAATCTCTTATAAAGGAGCATCCTTAAAATTCACAGCTGATTTTTCTGATGAAACCCTCATGGCCCGAAAACAGTGGTGGAACATAGTGAAAAAACTCAATGAAATAAATGCCTCCCCAAAACTACTTTACCCAGCGAGACTGTCATTCATAATAGAAGGAACAACACACAGTTTCACAAACTACAGCTCAGGAACTTCATAGACTCAAAACCATGGTTACAAGAACTAAATGGGCTACTTTAAGGCAAGAAAGGCCCCTCAAATAAACCAAATTTCAACAGAACAATGGGGCAAAATCCCATAACAATAATCTCTCTCAATGTCAATGGGCTAAACGCACCAATTAAAAGACATAGAGTAGCAGGATGGATTAGAAAATTGAACCCAACATTCTGCTGCCTGCAAGAAACACATCTCAATAGTCAAAGCAAACACAGACTCAGAGTCAAAGGCTGGAAAACAATCCTACAGGCAAACAGCTCCCATAAAAAAGCTGGGGTAGCCATCCTAATATCAGACCACATCGATTTCAGAGTGAGGAAGGTCATAAGAGACAGTGAAGGCCATTTCTTATTGATCAAAGGATCTGTACAACAGGAAGAACTTACAATAATAAATGTATATGCACCTAATGAGAGACCAGCAAAGTACTTAAAACAACTACTCATAGATTTGGAAAAAGACATCAATAGCAACACAATACTAGTGGGAGACTTCAACACCGCTTTGTCACCTCTTGATAGATCAACCAGACTCAAGCTTAGCAAGGACATACTTCATCTGAGGGAAACAATGGAAGAAAGGGACTTGGTAGATATATACAGGACACTTCATCCACAAAAAGCTGAATACACATTCTTCTCAAGCGTACATGGAACATTCTCCAAGATAGACCACGTGCTGAGCCACAAAACATGCCTCCATAAAATTAAGAAGATAGAGATTGTGTCAACAATCTTCTCAGACCATAATGCGCTGAAATTAGAAGTAAATCACACACACAAACAGAAAACTAAATCAAACACCTGGAAATTAAACAGTGCGCTATTGAACAACGGTGGCTTAGAAAGGAAATCAAAGAGGAAATCAAAAGATTCCTAGAAACGAATGAAAATGAGAACACGAGTTACCAAAACTTATGGGACACAGCAAAAGCTGTGTTAAGACGAAAGTTTATAGCTCTACAAGCATTCCTCAGGAAGGAGGAGCGAGCACACATAAGTAACCTAACCTCACAGCTTAAGAACTTGGAAAAGGACCAAAAAAAGGATAACAACCCGAACAGGAGAAAGGAAATAATAAAACTCAGAGCAGAGATTAACGAGATGGAAACCCAAAAAACAATCCAAAAGATCAATGAAACCAAGAGCTGGTTCTTCGAGATAATTAACAAGATCGATAAGCCTCTAGCAAAACTCACAAAGAAAGGGAGAGAGAAAACCCTAATAAACCAAATCAAAAATGAAAAGGGGGTCATTACAACAGAAACTACAGAAATTCAAAGGATCCTCAGGGAGTACTTTGAGAAGCTTTATGCCACGGAACATCAAAACTTCGAGGAAATGGATAAATTCCTAGACTCCTACAGACTTCCAAGGCTGAACCAAGAAGACCTGGAATACCTGAACAGACCTATCACCATCAAGGAAATTGAAATGGTAATAAAAAGTTTCCCCAAGCACTAAAGTCCTGGCCTGGATGGATTCACTAGTGAATTCTTCCAAATCTTTAAAGAGGATTTACTCCCAATCCTCTTTAAACTTTTCCATGAAATTGAAATTTCAAAAACACTTCCGAACAGTTTCTACAAAGCAAATATCACACTGATACCAAAAGCAGACAGAGATACCACAAAGAAAGAGAATTACAGACTGATATCCCTGATGAACACAGATGCAAAGATCCTCAACAAACTATTAGCAAATAGAATCCAACTACTCATCAAGAAGATCATACACCATGACCAAGTAGGATTAATCCCAGGGATGCAAGGATGGTTTAACATTCGGAAATCAATCAACATAATCCATCATATCAAGAAAAGAAAAGATAAAAAGCATATGATTATATCAATAGATGCAGAGAAAGCATTTGACAAGATCCAGCACCCCTTTATGATGAAAACCCTAGCCAAAATGGGTATAGAGGGGACTTTCCTCAACATAATTAAAGCCATCTACCACAAGCCTACAGCAAGCATCATCCTCAATGGGGAAAAACTGAGAGCCTTCCCTCTAAGATCAGGGACGAGACAAGGATGCCCACTATCTCCACTGCTGTTCAATATAGTACTGGAAATACTTGCAATAGCGATTAGGCAAGAAAAAGATATTAAGGGCATTCAGGTAGGAAAGGAAGAAATCAAGCTCTCACTATTTGCAGATGATATGATACTATACTTAGAGAACCCAATAACCTCCACCAAAAAACTCCTAGAAACAATAGACTTGTATAGTAAAGTTGCAGGCTATTAAAATCAATACCCAAAAGTCCATGGCTTTCCTATACGCAAACAGTGAGAGAGAAGAAAGCGACATGAAAAAAACAATCCCGTTCACAATTGTGCCCCAGAAAATCAAGTACCTAGGAATCAGCTTAACTAAGGAAGTAAAGGACCTGTACAAAGAAAACTACAAAATGCTACTTCAGGAAATAAAAGAGGACATGAGGAAATGGAAAAATATCCCCTGCTCATGGGTCGGGAGACTTAACATTGTCAAAATGGCAATACTACCGAAAGCATTGTATAAATTCAATGCAATCCCTATAAGGATACCCATGACATTCTTCAAAGAAATGGAGCAAACACTCTTGAAATTTATATGGAACAATAAGCCCCCACGAATAGCTAAAGCAATTCTTGGGAAAAAGAAAATGGGAGGAATCAACCTCCCGAACTTCAAACTGTACTACAAAGCAGTAATAATTAAAACAGCATGGTACTGGAACAAAGGCAGAACTGCAGACCAATGGAACAGGGTTGAATACACTGACATCTCTCCTCAATCATATGCTCATCTAATCTTTGATAAAGGTGCAAGTAATGTGAAGTGGAGTAAGGAAAGCCTCTTTAATAAATTGTGTTGGCATCACTGGACGGCTACATGCAAAAAAATAGGCTCAGAACTCTGCCTAACACCATGTACAAAAGTAAGATCAAAATGGATTAAAGACCTCAACATCAGACCAGAAACCATAAGGTACATTGAAGATAAAGTTGGCAAAACCCTCCATGACATTGAAGCTAATGGTATCTTCAAAGATGCCACGCCACTGGCCGAGCAAGTGAAAACAGAGATAGATAAATGGGACTATCTTAAACTAAGAAGCTTCTGCACCTCCAAAGAAACAGTGACCAAAATACAAAGACAGTCTACAGAATGGGAAAGGATATTCACCGAATACACATCTGACAAGGGGTTGATATCGAGGATATACAAAATACTGGTTAAACTCCACAAGAAGAAAACATCCAACCCCATCCAAAAATGGGGCAATGAAATGAACAGAAACTTTCTCAAAGAAGAAATCCGAATGGCAAAAAAGCACATGAGAAAATGCTCTACATCATTAATCATCAGGGAGATGCAGATCAAAACCACAATGAGATACCATCTCACACCTCAGAGACTGGCCCACATCAAAAAGAACAAAAGCAACCGATGCTGGCGTGGATGTGGCGAGAAAGGGACACTCCTTCACTGTTGGTGGGAATGTCCACTGGTTCAGCCCTTCTGGAAAACAGTATGGACAATTCTCAAAAAATTAGAAATTGAGCTCCCATTTGACCCAGCAATACCACTCCTGGGAATATATCCCAGAGAGGCAAAAATGTATAGTCGAAGTGACATCTGCACTTGTTTGTTCATTGCAGCCCTCTTTACAATAGCCAGAAACTGGAAGAAACCTGAATGCCCAAGAACAGATGACTGGTTAAAGAAACTTTGGTACATCTACACAATGGAGTACTATGTAGCTCTTAGAAAAGATGAAGTCATGAAATTTACATACAAGTGGTACAATATGGAAAGTATCATGCTAAGCGAAATGAGTCAGAAAGAGAGGGATAGACATAGAAAGATTGCATTCATCTGGGGGATATAAAGTAACAAAGTATGAGATTAATACCCAAGAATAGCTGAGATCAGCACCAGGAGGATTACTCCATAACTTAGAGGCCAGCCGGGTATCCTAGAGGAAAGGGCTATTCAGATAGAGAAGGGAGCACCAAATAAAGGATGTTTGGAGGATCCTCCCAGGAGGGGAGATGCATGTCGAAAGTAAACTATGGACTGAACATGTTTGCCACTCAATGCCTCTTTTGCAGACCACAACACCCAAAAGGAGAGAGAGAACACAGGGGATTGCCCTGCCACAGAGACGGGGGGATGGGGGGATGGGGGTGGGAGGGATATTATCCATGGTGGCGGAAAATGGGCACTGGTGGAGGGATGGGTATCTGATCATTGTATAATTGAAACCAAAGCACAAAAAATTGTAAATCTACAACTTTAAAAAAAATAAAATAAAATAAAGGGGAAAAAAAAAAAATGCCGGGACTACAACTCCCAGGTAACCTCAGATTCCAGAAGTCACGCCCAGAGCCCGCCCCCCAGCGCCATCTTGACAGCATTTAGCCGAAGAGAAGGACAACATGGAGGGCGGGATCCACAGATCCCGAAGGAAAAAAAAAAAAAAAACAGGTTCCAAAAAGAGCCGAGATCATCGGAAAGTCCCAGATGGGGTAGGTACCGCATCCCGCCTCCCCCAGATGGAACCCCGGTGACCAGAAACCTCTACAAGCACAGCTCGAGTATGCGGGAACTAGGACCTTTCCTCAAAACCGCGCGGCCGCTTATGCGGCCGCGCGACATCTCTCTATATACAAAGTGATCCTAGGAAGTAAACCACCTAACGTTTCTCTCTGAAAATCATAGTTAAGCTTTGAGCACGGCCACAGCCCCAGAAACACAAGTACTTAATGCATAACCCAGCAGCTTGGAGCAGAAAAGTGAACGGGTTATGTGTTAACCCAGGCCATCAAGTCTGCCAGAGGGGAAAGGGTGTTGGTCCCTTCCGCCCTCCTCCCTCTGGAAAGAAAGGTGGCGGCCACATGGGAGCCTTGTGGACAGCAGGTATGAGCCGGGGGTGTGGGGGCGACTAAAACCTCATGGGAAGGGGGGCGTTCCGGTCCGTCCTTCACGCCCTACCGAGGCCACCAGTTGCCCCCCACGAGCGGCTCTCCAGCACGGCCACAGCCCCAGAAGCACAAGGACTTAATGCAGAACCCAACAGCTTGGAGCAGAAAAGTGAACGGACTATGCGTTAATCCAGGCCATCAAATCTGCTGGAGGGGAAAGGGTGTTGCCCCATTCGCCCTCTCCTCTCTGGAAAGAAAGATGGCGGCCACATGGGAGCCTTGTGGACAGCAGGCATGAGCCGGGGGAGCGGGGGCGACTAAAACCTCATGGGAAGGGGGGCGTTCCGGTCCGTCCTTCACGCCCTACCGAGGTCACCAGTTGCCCCCCACGAGCGGCTCTCCAGCACGGCCACAGCCCCAGAAGCACAAGGACTTAATGCAGAACCCAGCAGCTTGGAGCAGAAAAGTGAAAGGACTATGCGTTAATCCAGGCCATCATGTCTGCCCGGAGGGGAAAGGGTGTTGGTCCCTTCCGCCCTCCTCCCTCTGGAAAGAAAGGTGGCGGCCACATGGGAGCCTTGTGGACAGCAGGTATGAGCCAGGGGTGTGGGGGCGACTAAAACCTCATGGGAAGGGGGGCGTTCCGGTCCGTCCTTCACGCCCTACCGAGGCCACCAGTTGCCCCACACGAGTGGCTCTCCAGCACGGCCACAGCCCCAGAAACACAAGGATTTAATGCAGAACCCAACAGCTTGGAGCAGAAAAGTGAACGGACTATGCGTTAATCCAGGCCATCAAATCTGCTGGAGGGGAAAGGGTGTTGCCCCATTCGCCCTCTCCTCTCTGGAAAGAAAGATGGCGGCCACATGGGAGCCTTGTGGACAGCAGGCATGAGCCGGGGGAGTGGGGGCGACTAAAACCTCATGGGAAGGGGGGCGTTCCGGTCCGTCCTTCACACCCTACCGAGGCCACCAGTTGCCCCCCACGAGCGGCTCTCCAGCACGGCCACAGCCCCAGAAGCACAAGGACTTAATGCAGAACCCAGCAGCTTGGAGCAGAAAAGTGAAAGGACTATGCGTTAATCCAGGCCATCAAGTCTGCCAGAGGGGAAAGGGTGTTGCCCCATTCGCCCTCTCTTCTCTGGAAAGAAGGATGGCGGCCGCATGGGAGCCTTGTGGACAGCAGGTATGAGCCGGGGGTGTGGGGGCAACTAAAACCTCATGGGAAGGGGGGCGTTCCGGTCCGTCCTTCACGCCCTACCGAGGTCACCAGTTGCCCCCCACGAGCGGCTCTCCAGCACGGCCACAGCCCCAGAAGCACAAGGACTTAATGCAGAACCCAGCAGCTTGGAGCAGAAAAGTGAAAGGACTATGCGTTAATCCAGGCCATCATGTCTGCCCGGAGGGGAAAGGGTGTTGGTCCCTTCCGCCCTCCTCCCTCTGGAAAGAAAGGTGGCGGCCACATGGGAGCCTTGTGGACAGCAGGTATGAGCCGGGGGTGTGGGGGCGACTAAAACCTCATGGGAAGGGGGGCGTTCCGGTCCGTCCTTCACACCCTACCGAGGTCACCAGTTGCCCCCCGCGAGCGGCTCTCCAGCACGCCACAGCCCCAGAAGCACAGGGACTTAAT
This sequence comes from Sorex fumeus, assembly GCF_029834395.1. Classification (NCBI taxonomy): domain Eukaryota; kingdom Metazoa; phylum Chordata; class Mammalia; order Eulipotyphla; family Soricidae; genus Sorex; species Sorex fumeus. Next base: position 72,967,839 of record NW_026606094.1, on the reverse strand, counting down.
GCAGAACCCGGCAGCTTGGAGCAGAAAAGTGAAAGGACTATGCGTTAATCCAGGCCATCATGTCTGTCCGGAGGGGAAAGGGTGTTGCCCCAGTCGCCTTCTCCTCTCTGGAAAGAAAGATGGTGGCCGCATGGGAGCCTTGTGGACAGCAGGTATGAGCCGGGGGAGTGGGGGGGCGACTAAAACCTCATGGGAAGGGGGTGTTTCGGTCCGCCCTTCACGCCCTACCGAGGCCACCGGTTGCCCCCCACTAGCGGCTCTCCAGCACGGCCACGACTCCAGAGCACAGAAACCAATTTCTTAACTATCTGACTTTCAGTATAAATACTTCCAGGGTCAATAAGTAAAATAGCAGAAATCCAAAACCAACATTTAATTCTTGAACCCAGCTGTAGAAAGCAAATCACGTCACAATGCTTTTTCAGCATGTCTGATTTGGGGGGGGGGTAAACTCTAAATTATAGTGGTGAATCTTTTATTGAAACAATGAATCTAATCAAAGCAGATAGAGTGTTAACTAGAATTCATCTGCCCCACAGGGACTGGGAGGGGTGGGGGGTGGGGTTTTATTGGGGTTCTTCATGGTAAAAAAAGAAGTGTTGGTAAAGGGAAATGTGTTTGATATTTGCATGACTGAGACCTAGACCTGAAAGCTTTGTAACCTTTCCCAGGGTGATTCAATAAATAAAAAAAAATAAAAAAAAATAAAATAAAATAAAAAAAAAATAGATGATAACAACGGCCATAAACAATTTCTTTTTAGATTTCAGTTTCTTTACTTCTTGGGGATTTTTTAGGGAGTCGGTCTGTTTGCTTTTGGGGGTTGTTTTTAGTGAAGTAGATACATTTTATTTAGGAAAAAGGAAAGTAATGAGAGAGGAGCAGAAAGTCCCATAAAGTAACAGAGAGAAATATATACCCCCAGGAGGTGGCATAAGGGCAGCACTTCTTTTCTTTTTTTTTTTTTGTTTCTTATTTTTGGGGACCACAACCAGCAGTGCGCAAAGCTTACTTCTGGCTTGATTCTGTGCACAGAAATCACTTCTGGCAGGGCTCAGGGGATAATGTACAGTGTCAGGAATTGAACTGGGATCAGTTACAAGAAAGAAAAGCGCCCTACCCTTGGCATTATACCTCCAAGTTTCATTTGGTTTTCTCTTTTTTTTTTCCCTTTGGTGCTGAGGGCGGGCACAGGGGAGGGGAGTGATGTTAGGAGTAGAGACCAAACCCAGGACCTCATACATGCAAAGTGTGTCCTTGATCAGGGAGCTGCATGCCAGCCCTGGTGGCCATAAATGCTGGATGCCAGGAACACAGAAGAAAATGTAAATCTGTTATATTGAAGTGATAGCACAGCAGGTAGGGCATTTGCCTTGCATGCAGCTGACCCGGGTTCGATTCTCAGCATCCCATATGGTCCCCCGAGCCCTGACAGTAGTAATTCCTGAGTGCATGAGCCAGGAGTAAGTAACCCCTCTGCAACTCCGGATGTGACCAAAAAAAGTTGTTATATTAATAGATAAAAAAATAAGCTATAATCATGGCGCAAAAGAGAGTTCACCAAGAGAAACATCAACAAAGACGTGGAGACTGAGGGTGTCTGTCCTCTACTCTGTAGGGGAGGGCAATTTGCTATGTAAGAATAAAACAAATGTAGACCCTCTTTGCTCCGGAAATTCCTATTCTAGGCACTTAAAGACATTCATGCACGCTCAGAGGCTGAACAAACGCCCAGAAGTTTACTCATTTTACCATTCATCATGATAAGGAAAAATAGGAATTCTAGAAATGTCCACCACTAAGAACGGTCACTTCAGTAAATGTTTCCAAAATATCTCTGCTAAAAATTCACACCAGTTTCTGACACTGAAAGGAGCTGGCAATAGAAACTTCCCAAATGTAGTGTAGGAAGGCTGCAACAGACATTAGCAAATAATCATCCTCAGCAAAACCAAGGAATAAATTCCAGGTATGTTGAAAGGAAAGAGGTCAAACTCTCTTCGTTTATGGATTATGCAATTTCTGCCTAGAAAGTCCACATGTAATCCAAGAGTAAAGGGATAAGGATAAGAAAATTTAGAAAGGTAAACAAGAAAAGAAAAAAAATACACATAAGGAATAAGTTCCCTACAGATTAGTAGTAACCCACTAGTAAATGTGGCCCAAAAAGCAAAAAGAGAAAAAAAAGTGATATATAATAATCCAGTCCATAAAATATTTCAAAATAATATTTTTATATACTTTTCAAACACTTTTGGGCCACACCCAGTGGTGTTCAGGGGTTACCCCTGGATCTGCACTCAGGAATTACTCCTGGCAGTACACAGGGAACCTCTGGAATGCTGGGGATCAAACACAGGTCAGCCATGTGCAAGGCAAATCCCAACCCGTTGTGCTATAAATCCGGCCTAGAATACTTTTATGTATTAATTTGCACAGGGCATCCAAAAACAAGAAACAAAGCTTAGAATCCATTTTGTTAAACCCAATTTTTGTCTATACAAAAATCTCAAAATCTTAGATATACAATTTCAACATGTCTAATAGATTGGGCTAGGAAAATGGCAAATAATAAATAAACAAGAAATTAGTAGCACTGTCCTCCCACTGTTCATCGATTTGCTCGAGCGGACCCAGTTACATCTCCATTGTGTTGTTACTTGTTGTTACTGTGTTTGGCATATCGAATACATCACGGGTAGCAAGAAATAAGTAGAAATAAAAAAAAACTGCCAACTAATGTCTGAAAGAATATTTCACGGCACTATATGTGCAAAAAAGATGTGCATAAAGACAAAGAGAACTGCCATCATCTCCTCTAAGACTGAGCAAACTGTGAAATGATACTGCAAGTGCAGAAAATGACTGGAGCACACCCTTTGTGACTCCAGAATTCTACTTCTAGGGAGTCTGTCTCAGGGAATTTTCACACAGGTACAAAACTGTGATCAAAACAGCACACAAAGGGCAAAATATAATGCTGCCAAGAAAAAGGAGGAGGTTGGTTTGTGCAGTGAGTTCCTTCTTTCATCCCCTTCATGCCTGTCTGCCCGGGCCCATCTCTGCCCATGGACACTCACCATGATGGAACCAACAACAGGGCCTTTGATCACCCACCAGAGGGCTGTGTTGTCGTTCATATCCCAGCAGCTACAAGAAAGAAGTGAAGTTACTCCCAGCACATCTGAACACAGAGTCCCTGGGCCCCCCTACAGTCCCCAAGGATGCAGCTGACTCTGCAGCTTCTAGTGAGAGCAGAACTACCCATACTTCCCTGTCAGGAGGGGACTCAGAGCCCGCGAGCCAGGGGGCCAACCACAGCCCCAAGCAAAGGGCCAAGCCCCCCCTCATATCTAGCGCTCCTAAGCCCAAGAGATGGACCACCAGGAGTAGGGTCAGGAGGTCTTGTTTGACCCCCAGCACCACATGGTCCCCAGAGCACAGCCGGGAGCAACCCCTGAGCACAGGCTGGAGTGGCCCCCCAGAACCACCAGCTGTGGCCCCCAAGCCCAAATCACCGACAAACAAAAGCAGACAGGGAGCCCCTGACTCGCCCAGGACTCCTCCCTGGCTACCCACGTGCCAAACACACGCACGAGTGGGCTGGTGCCCATGTGGATTGCTGTGGTCAGCCCTGGGCTGGGGACTGAGTGAGGGGCCAGGCTGCTGTGGGGGGCGTGGTGGAGGCAGAGCAGACCCCAGGGCCCAGGTGGGGTCTCGAGGACACTCACCCTGTGTTGTCGCAGTAGAGCCGCAGCACAGCCCACACCGTCACACACACCGTGGGGGTCCCTACAGGGCCAGACAGGAGAAAGCCAGCGACCCCCGGTCTCTCTCAGACCCGACTCCAGGGCCCCATGCCACCTCAGACGTGAGGCGTGGGTATGCATCCTTCCAGACCCGGAACACAAGAGACAGTCTCTCCAGACTCCCTCTGTTCCCTCTCCTTTCTCGATCTCTCTATCTCTGTCTGTCTCCCTCCACCTCCTCTCTCCTTCTCCTCTATCTCTGTCTCTCTTCGTCCCCTCTCTCCATCTCTTCTCTCTGTCTCTGTCTCTCTCTGTCTCCACACTTCATCTCCTCTCTCTGTCTCTGTCTCTGTCTCTCTCTCTCTGTCTCTCCATCTCCTCTCTCTCTCTGTCTCTCTCTGTCTCTGTCTCTGTCTCTGTCTCTCTCTCCCCACCTGGCCCTCCCTCCTCTCTGGCTTCATGGATCAGGAATGAGAAACAGTCCTTGCCCTGCCCAGCACACACCTGATGGCAAGGTCACGCCTGCCCAGGCCCAGTCTGTGACCTACCCCAGCCGATGATGGTGTACCAGTAGAAGTACGTCCGCTCAGGGAAGAAGGTTTCCACCAGCAGGGTGAAGAGGTACAGGCCCTCGATGAACAGCCAGAAGTAGTTGGAGACGACGCAGTAGTGGAAGAACACCATTACCGCCTTGCACTCCACCTGCAGGGAGCCCAGCTGCGGAGGGATGCCGGGCCGCCTCCCCGTGGCCCCAGGAGGCCTGCAACCAGCCCCATGTGCTCGGAGGAATAGGCCCAAACCCTCGAGGCTGGCAGACCCGTCCTTCCTGGGCTGAACGAGTGGAACACGGCAGACGGGTGCAGAGTTCGAGCTCAGGGTGGGGCACCTGGATGCAGCCAAGGCCTGTCCGCTGCCTGAGCACGCAGAAGCAGCCCCCAGGGTCAGGCAGGAGCTCTGAGCACTGACACACTCAGGTCAGCCTGCACAGGGCACCAAGGCCCAGGGATGCTCAGGGCTCCCCCCCGTGCACATTACCCCCATTTTCTGGTCTTGCCCCTGTCCCTGCAGCGGAACAGTAGTGGGGTGCGGGGTGCCCGGGGATGTGGGGGGTGCCCGGGGACGTGGGGGATGCCCGGGGACAGAGACATCCTACAGGCCCAGAAGCCCAGATGCGTCCGGAGCACCATGTTCTAGACTGTTCTTTCTGCCCTCCACCTCCCAAGTCCATCCTCTCTGAAGACCTCCAGAGCATGAGACTGGGGGGATGACCTGGGGACCCCAGGCCCCCGCTAGGCTGAATGACAAGATCTCTCCCGGGGCCTCCCCCTCGGGCCGTCTTTCGGGGTCCCTCCCTGACTATGAACCCTCCTGGTCACCCCTTGGCCTCACCAATGCCTCATCCTCTAGGCAAACCCCAGGCGGATGGTGGGGTGCCAGAAAGGAAGTGGGACAGGTTCAGGGAGCAGTGAGGATGGAGGGACGGGGGTGCCAGGACAGACGGAGGGATGGGGGGCAGCAGGAGGATAGGAGGGGTGCCAGGCAGAGAGGAAAGGATGGAGGTATGCCAGGAGGCGGGGAAGGACTCAGGGTGCTGGGCAGGGAAGGTGGGACAGAGTGCGGGCAGGGAGGGAGGGAGGGAGTGTGGGCAGGGAGGGAGGGACAGGGGTGCGAGCCAAGGCAGGTGGGCCTGGCGCTGACTCACAGTAGAGATGGAGCAGTGGTTGCTGTCCTGCTCAGCATAGAGGATCCAGTCCTTGATGAAGACCGAGATGGCCCGCAGCATGAAGGACACGAACAGGTTCATGTGGATGAAGTTGCGGGTGCAATGCAGCTTCCTGCACCAGCAGGAGGGGGAGGAGGGGAGAGGCCTTCAACCCCACAGTTCCAGCTCCAGGCCTGGCTTCCCTCTGCCCTGTGGCCCGTGACCTCCCTCGCTCACACCAGGGATGAAGGTGGACCCGGGGGTGCCTGGGGACGGAGACAGCAGCAGGGGCATGCGGAGGGGCTGGGCTCTCACCGGAAGCGGCACAGGATGACCATGGCAGTGGTGAGCGTGACGAGGGACGTGCTGTAGCCCACCGTGTACAGCGCCTTCACTGACAGGTAGTAATAGTCCTGGGGCCAGACACAGACACTCAAGATCCCCTCTAGGCACGCCCCTCTGTCCCCTGCCAGGGCCAGCTGCCTGCAGGCCCTCTCCCCCTCTTCTCTTCTTCCCAGCCCACCTCCTCCACCTCCCCTGACACAACACACCCCGCTGGGCTGCACAGGCAGAGTTTGTCTGGCTGAATGCTGGCTGAATGCAGGATCTGACCAATGGGCACTGAGCCCCTAGCCTGAGAGCCCCAGCATTAGCCCGTCATTGTCCGTAGGTCACTGAAAGGCTGGGAGTCCCAGCAGAGCAGCCAGGAGGGTGGGCACCACAGGGTAGGGGCGGGAGACTCAGCCCAGGGCAGTGACTGAGTGACTCCGGCATCTGCAGGGGAACCCAAACTTCCTGTTTCCCAGCAGGAATAGAGACCCCTGGCAAGAACACCACCACCCCCGTCCAGTCTCCCCAGCCTCAGCCCTGAACCCCACTCGGGGGCTGGCGCTCACCTGGTCACCTGTCTCCCATTCATCATCAATGAACCCACACGCATCGAAGTAATGGGGGTAGGGCTCCGACCAGCCATCCTCCGTGCAGTTCCGGCTCACCACGCCCACATCTGCGGCAAAGCGAAACCCAATGAGGCCCCCGGAACAGCTCTCCAAGCACCCCAACTCCTCATTCAAAGCTCTCTGGGGGTCCAAGAGACTCTGAGGGGTAGGGTAGTCTTGCAAGTAGTGCCCCCAGGCTCAATCCCTGCAACATGCACGGTGCCCCTGAGCATCCCTGGGAGGGACCCCTAAGCACAGAGTCAGGAGTAAGCCCCAAGTACCACGCCCCACCCCCAAAGAATCAAACAAGAAAGAAACTTCTCTCCTCTGGTTTCCCCCTGCAATGCCAGGGATCGAACCCAGGGCTTCACACACAGTCCAGGTGCTCTACCCTGAGCTGTGTCGGGCCCCAAACTCTTCTGGAGTGGACATTCCTGGAGACCCATATGTCCATCCGGGAAACAGAGCTCCCGAAAGGTTCTGGAAAGTTCCCCTGAAGACAGTGACCACTAGGCCTTCCTGGGCGCAGATCTGACAGAGAATCAGGGTGAGGGGACACGGCTCAAACCGTTGCACAAAGCCTGAGGGGCCCAGTACGCTAAACATGGCCCCCCACAGTCCCTCCCGGCCCGCCCCGTGACGGTGGCAGAGGCACCTTCCCTTTGGGCCAGGAGAAACTCAGTGGAGCGGACGCTTTCTCCAGAGCAGGCACCGCTCACCAGGGACTCGGGGTTGTTTAATTAACAAGGACCAGACCGCCATTAACCTGCATCCCGTCTTATTAAGATAGATGCTGAGCTCCATAAAAAAACCTTCGCCTTTCAAGGTCTGGCAGTCTGTTTCCTATCACAAATGCACTTTCCTTTCTTCTGATGGACAGTTAGAGGCCATTTGGTGGACACACTCATGGGGGGGTGGCAGTCTTTGCTGACTGCGGGCTGTTCTTTTTGCTGCTTTGCACCCAGCAGAGGCTATTTGTGCCTTTAATGCTATGAGTCTCATCTGCTCCTCCCCAGACTATTCTTTTTTTGTCGGGAATGGGGGGAGAGGGGCCACATCTGGTGGTGCTCAGGGGTTACTCCTGGCTCTGCACTCAGAAATTACTCCTGGAGGTGTTTGGGGACCCTATGGGATGCTGGAGATCGAACCCGGGTTGGTCATATGCAAAGCAAACACCCTGCCCTCTGGACTATCGCTCTGGCCCTCACCAGATCTTCCTTAGGGGTTACCCACAGATGCCTGACGGGGGGACAAGGCAGCTGACAGCTCCAGGGCAGGCTGGCTTTGGGGAGTTGCCCTGTGTTGAGAACACGAGAGAGCCCTTCACTGGGGGTATGAAACGGTGTGAAGCAAGAACCCGCTTCACGCCAGCACCCCACTGCCGTCTTGGCCGAGGCCACATCCGCAGGGCTTCGGAAGCAGCAGGCAGAAGAAGAGGTGACTCCGCAACTGTACAGCAGCCAGGGCCTGCTGCTGGGTGGAGCTGGAAGATCTAGAGCCAGTTCCAGAGACAAGAGAGTCAGAAATGGGCCTTCTGGTGTGCAGAGATGCGGCAGTGCAGAGCCCGGTGAAGCTGCCATCAGAAACCTTTGACCGGACGGGGTCAGAGCGATAGTACAGCAGGGAGGGCGTTTGCCTCACATGCGGGGCACCCGGGTTAGATCCCCAGCATCCCACAGAGTCCCCTGAGCACTGCCAGGAATATTCCTGCATGCAGAGCCAGGAGTAATCCCTGAGCATTGTCAATGTGGCCCCAAAACAAACAGACAGCACAGGGGTTAAGGAGCCAGCCTTGCCCAAGCCAACCCCCACTCATCCCTCCACTGCGTGTGGCCCCAGAGACTGCCAGGAGAAAGCCCTGAGAACAGAGCCAAGAGCAATGTTGAGCACTGTTGGGTGTGCCCTCCTCCAAAATAAATCTCTCAAATCTAAAATGCTCCGACCAGAGTGGGGAGATGGGACCCCGCGGGTCCTCGGGTCCAGAGCACTCAGACAGGACCGGGAGGCCATCCGCAGAGCAGTGGCGAGCGCTCACTCCACCCCCAGCTTGAGGGATACCAGATGCCGCTTCTTCAGGAAGAATGTCGGCAGCTCTGGCCACGCCGTCCCAATCCCCCGGACATTTCAGGCTGTGGCCTAAACTCTCCTGGCTCAGCACCCCTACAACGTCCATCAGGGCAGCGGGGAGAGCAAAGGGGACGCTGCTTCCTCGAGGTGGAAGCGACTTCCTTTCTGAACACAATGTGGGTTCGGGAAGTGTAAGACTCTGGTGCAGACCCAGCCCCTGCCGGTGCCCTTCCATTGCCCCCCCATGGAAATCTCCAGAACCTGTCCAGATTGCTCAGCCTGCGGGGACTATCCATGTCACTGTCACCCAGCCTCTGGGTCCCAGCAGCTTCCGGGGGCAGAGATGCTGAGGGCGGAGGGTCTCTGAGTGGGCTGGCTAGAAATGCACTCTCCACGCCCTGCCTGTGCCACCCTCTCTGAGGCTGAGCCCAGAAGCCCACATTGTAACCAGCCCATGGGTGCCCGTGATCAAGATCCAGGTGTGAGAAGCACCGTTCCACAGGTCTGCGTCGGAAACTGTCGGGGCATTGCAGGTGGCTCTGCAGGCAGGGGCCATGGACAGGCTGATGGACCCTTTACGCAGAGTCCATGGCGCAACTGCAAGAGACCTGTGACTCCCCAAAATAGCGTACCGTGGAAGTGTCTGCACCCCTGAGTGCAGCTTCCCAGAGCCAGGGTCTATGACCTCATCAGAGAAGGCAACTGACCAACCGACCTGGCAGAGACCACTCAGCCACGGCCCGCCAGGGCCCCCAACAGGCACAGCAACAAAGACCCGTCCTGTCCCTGCCGCCAACCCACAGTCTCCCGGCTTATCCCTTACCTGAGAGAGTCAAGGAGCTACTGTCTGCAAAGCCATCGTACTCGCCTGCAAGACAGAGCAGACAGGACGCGAGTCAGAGGGTGCGGCTGGAACCAGCTCTCGGGGGAGCTGTCCCTGCTATTCCTGCCCAGGTGGCCACGGCTACTGGGGCTGGGGTACGAGAGTGGGTGAGTTTCAGCCAGGCCCACCCCACACACATGCACACACACGCACGTGCACATGCACACACACGCACGTGCATACACACACACACACATGCACACATGCAGCCGCACTCATGCACATATATGCACACTCACGCATGCACACAGGGATGCACATACTCACACATGCACACATGCACACACGTGTGCACAAACAAGCACTCACACACACGCACTCACACACACGCACTCACACACACGCACTCATACACACACACGTACATAAGCACACACACACCTCCTGAGCCCACGCTCCTTGGCTCCGGTGACAGCCCATGACTCAGTTCTTCCCTGGACCACAGGAAGTAGAAATGAGACACCTCAGGGTGGGTGGGAGTGAAAGGGAGAAGGGACAGGATGACGAGCTCTTCCAAACAAAGGCCCTGCAGGGACAGTCGCGCAGATCCTGGCTTCCCGGGTGTTAGCCCCTTTTCCACGCTCCAAAGCACCCCCATCAGAGGGACTCAGAACACCAAACACTGAATCAGACCTGTCTTCTCCTTCCATCCCTCCTCTGTATTCCCACCTGTTTCTTTCCCTTGGACTACATCCGCTGCTAGAACTGGCTCTCCATTTTCCTACTGTTTCTCAAAAATTCAGCTTCCATTGCTCCATAGTTGGAAGCCTGCCTCATGAGCCGGGGGTGGGGGTGGGGGGGTGGGGGGGGTAGGCGGCTGGAATAGAGAAGGGATCGCTAAGAAAATGATGGTTGGAGGGATCAGTCGGGATGGGAGGTGTGTGCTGAAAGTAGATAAAGGACCAAATGTGATGGCCTCTTGGTATCTGTGTTGCAGACCATAATGCCCAAAAGTAGAGAGAGAGTATGGGGAATATTGTCTGCCATGGAGGCAGGGGGAGGGTGGGAAATGGGGGGTATACTGGGGAGATTGGTGATGGGGAACATGCACTGGTGAAGAAATGAGTGTTTGATCATTGTATGACTGAAACTCAAACATGAAAGCTTGTAACTATATCTCACGGTGATTCAATAAAATAAATATTTTTTTTAAATCCAGCTTCCTAGGTATCAGTAAAAAGTCACCCCCTCCCAACAAGTCTCCCTGACTTCTTCCTCAGCCCACATGCGGCAGAGTCAGCCTCCTCTGACCTTGTACATATGCATTCCACCTCCAGACCTCAGGGCTGATGAGCTACGTGAACTCAGTACACACACATTCCACCTCTAGACCTCCTGCGTGATGAGCTACATGGCTCCCTGGCTCCCTGGCATGTGCAAAGGCACATGGCTGGACAGGCTTTCTTTCCAGTCCTCCAGAGCCAAGAGGGGGCATCTTCCATCTCTCTGTCTTCCTGTGTTCTCACATAACCAAGCAGGGGTGCAGGGGGTGGCAGGTGGGGAGGGAATAGGAACCTGGTCCCGATAAGCCCCCATGGTACCCCCACCCCACGGGCAAGCTGAGTTGCGGAGCTCCAGCATCTCACCACGCGCCTCTTACCGAGGGTTCCTGTCTCCCAGGCTGAAACAGAGAGAGAGAGGAAAGGCGGGTGAGCACGGAGAAGACGGGAGTCAGGTCTGCCCTCCCTGGGCCCTGCCGGTCACTCCCTCCCTGCCAAGCTCACTCCCTAACTTGCACAGGCCTTGTTGGGGCTCAGGAGGTTGGAAACCCCTTGAATTCTGCTTCATAATAGGGCACCGTGGAGAGGGGTGAGTACTGGGGGAGGGGGGGGACGGGAGGGGGGGACGAGGGAAGCAAAGGAACACAAGGTTCGGGCTGCGAACCAGGAGCTCCAGAAGAAATGCCATCCTCTCATTCTCGGCTCAATATCGGAGGCAAGTGGCGGAGATGCTGAAAGGCGCTGCCCTAATGAGCCATTAGGAGCGGGTGTCAGCGACACCTTCCCTCGCTGTCGGGAGGGATGGAGTCCCAGGGGAATCTTCCTGAGCTCTCATTCGTTTGCCCTTCCGTGTCGCGGCTGAAAGCAGCAGCAACCGTGCCCAGCGCCTGGCCCAGAGCAGACAGGAAGAAGCTTCCATAAAGGATCGAAAGAGAAAGGAGGAGGTGGAGAGGGTCACGCGGATGGATCAGACATGCTGACGCACCTTTCCCCAGGTTCTTTATTCTGGGGCAGCGAGGGTTGGCCATGCCTGGTGGTGCTCAAGAATGACCCCCCAGAGGCAGCTGGGGGACCACGGTCCAGGCCTCAGGCACGCGGAGCTCACGCTCATGCCCTCTGAGCCTGCTCCTGGTCCCCTTTCTCTCCCCCTTTCCTTCTCTTTCTCTCTCCCTCTCTCTCTCCCCCCTCCCCCTCTCTTTTTCTTTCTTAGGAATGACCATCCCTGACACTACAGAACACTGAGATGGTTCCGGTACGCAGGCAGGGACTCCCCTGGTCACGGGGCCATACTCCCACTAGGCAGACCAGGAGAGGGGACAGAGGGACCAATTGTCCTACACAAGGTCCCCAGGGGGGCACATCTGAGAGCCCTGCACCGCCCACGGCGAGGTGCAGCTGTCTGTGAACCTGGAGCCACACTTGAGGGCACTACTGGGTCCCTGTGGCCTCACTCCCCAGGGCTGGGCACATGGAAACTGGGACCATCCACCAGCAGGACCTGCGCCCTTGGTGTCTGGGCAGGGGTGTGGTGAGAGGCAAGACTGGGGCGGGGGGTGGGGGTGAGGGTTAGACCAGCAAGGAGGAGAGGAGAGTATGGAGAGGTTAGACCCACGGGGTAGGGGAATGAGGGGAGGAGATTAGAGGAGTAGCAGGGTTGAGGTTAGACTCACAGGGGAGAGAGGAATGAGGAAGGAGGTTAGACCAGGAGGGGAGAGGGGAGTGGGAGTGAGGTTAGACCAGGAGTGATGAGGTTAGACCCACAGAGGAGAAGGAAGTGGAGGCAAGGTTCGACCAGCAAGGGGAAGGGGTGGGATGAGGTTAGACCCACAGGGGGAAGGGGTGTGGGGTGAATTGGACCCACAGTGGGGGCTTACCCTGGTCAGGGTTGACGATGCGGAAGAATTCGGGGCAGCTGACCAGGACCATCTCCCCGACCTGGGCCGGCTTCCAGCACGTGATATTGTCCCACATTCCAGGGCAGCCTGTGGGCGGGAGGGCCGGAGTGAGCGGGGTGCAGCCCCCCTTCACGCCAGGGGAGGTGAGGCGAGGCTCCCTGTCACCTCCAAGAACAGTGGTTGCTGGAGTGAGAAAACACCCTTGCACACAGCAGCCGGGCTCAGGCCCAAGCACCACCAGGAGGGATCCCCCAGAGCAGAGCCAGGAGGAAGCCCTGGAAGCCCTGAGTGGCTCCCCAGGGGGAGATGGAGGCAGGGGGATGCCCCTAGGGGCCCCCAAACCTCCTTCCCAGGCTTCCCTTTCAGCGTCCTGCAGGGAGTGTAGAACCCCCTGGGCTCCAAGGAGCTTCCTATAAGCAAGGAGGGCAGCGCACAGGCCAGAGGGCTGCCGAACACTGTCTGCAGAGACTGGACAGTCAGGGCTCCAGGAGGGAGGGGGGGCAGAAGGAAGCGGAGGTGTCGAGGAAGCAGGACCCTGAGTGGTGTCACCGCCTGTGAGATGGTGATCTTGTCACACTTGTCTCCTAGACTTTTACCCTGGGGGAGCCCTGAGCTCCTCTGTGCACGCTGCGCCATCTCCTTCCCAACCCCGCCAGCCTCTGTGCCCGCTTCAGCATCCCCCTGTCATACCCTGAACCCGCGACTGAAATGCCTCTGCCCAACCAGGCGTGCCCTGACCACGTGGGGGTCAGCAGCTGCCCTGCCTGGGCCCCTGGCCCACCCTTCGGAGTCCAGGACAGAGGTCACACCCACAGCTCCTGCCCGGCTCCTGCTCTCCCTAGGGAAGGGGTCAGAACAATCCCTCCCTGCAGCTAGCCCAGATCCAGCTGCACTGCCAACCCCCAAGCGGCATCTCAACGGGGATGCTGGGGCACCTCACTGGCTCCATCCCTCCACAGTGGCCCTCTGCAGCCCCTCCCTCCCTCCCTCCTAGCTGAGGGCTTAGGGAAGAGGGAGCCTCTGTTTCTCCTGGCCAGTGCTATGAGCAGCTCCATTCTGGCTGTCCAGTCCTACATTTTGAACATTCCCACAAACTCCTAGGCTCTTTCTGAAAATCGGGAGTTAACAATTCCCCCAGGCCACAGATTCTACTCCAGGCCATGAGCTCTTTGCAGACTAAGAGATAGTAGGCACTTACCCAGGCAAATGGTCCAACAGACACCTGAGAGGCCCTAACACAAGTTCGGTCCCCAGCATCCCATAGGGTTCCCCAAGCATCACCAGGAGTGATTCCTGAGTGCAGAGCCAGGAGTAACCCCTGAGCATCGCCGGGTGTGCCCCACCCCCCCAAAACAAAAACAAAACCAAAGGATGTTTCTCTTCTCCCTCTGATGATCCCTGTCTAAGCAATAAATGTTGTCCATGGAGGATAGACGGTGGGTGAGGCTGGGAGCCCTGGCCCCAGGCTTTTTCTGTCTTATTTCTTTTCTTAACCCTTCCAGCGCCACTGCTTTGGGTCTGTTCATCTGGGGCGGGTCCCCGGCATCTGAAGGTAACACACTGAGACACAGAGAAGGGCCGGACCTGGGCTCTGTTGGGACATAGCAGTGGGTCCCAGGCCATTCCTGTCCCCCATAGTAAGGCAGCCGTCAGGGGCGTCTTACAGCGTTCTCTTCACAGGGCACCCCGGGGCCCTGGCACCTCAGCTGCTCCTGCCAGCAGCCGTGCCCAAGGTCAGCACAGTCCAAGGGAAAGCACAGTCCTGAGGGCGGAGAGGCAGGGGAGGGTGCAGGGAGGGTAGGGCTGGGGTGTGAGGAGACGAGGAGCCCCAGGGGGAGGGAGGCCCTTCTGTTTACTATTCCTTCAGCCTCCCTCCCCCCCATGTTCCATTCCAGCATGCCAGGGCTGCATCTCTCCTGGAGGGCCACAGGGCGGGAAGGGACACACAGGGTGTGTATCCCTGGGACCTTCCATGGCTCCCCACAGCACTGGGCACCTCGCCACCATGCCAGTCCTGACTCAGTTTCCCCACGTGCACGATGAGCTCAGACAGCGCTAAGGTCACTCTCCAGTCTGAGTGGCAAAGTTGGGACTCCGGGCTGCCTTCCCAGCCCCTCCAGAATCTGGGGAAACCCCAGGAAGTAGGAAGGAAATCTCCAGCTGGACCCCCGAGCCCAGCGCCAGAGTGCCATGATGCATACATTATGACATATAGAAATATATGCATATTTATTTAATGATACCAGGTCTCATTTCCTGGTTCCTGGCACGCATTTCCTGACCGATGAGTATCAAGGAGGCTTTCAGTATTCACAAGTCCCTTGACCTGACTGTATGCTAATGGCCCCTTTGCCCCAGACCCAAAAAAACGAACCTGGTATTTCAAGAGTGAGAATGTTCACCCCAACCCAAACCTTGAAAGGCCAGAACCTGAGTGAGTCCCAGTCCCTCCCACTGGATGAAGATATCTGGAAACACTCAGTGGGGGTGGGGTGGGGGTTCTGGGCTGGTGAACACACCCTTGTTCCAGGAAGGTGGTGCACCCCACAACTCCTCAGGGACCGGTCTTCACCTGACATCACCCTTGGGCCTCTTCCCCTGGCTCATTCATTTGCAGCCTTTGTAATGTCTCTTCTAGTAAACTTGTCAATGTGTTTCCTGAATTCTGTGAGCCTTCATGGCAAATTACCAAAGCTCAGGCCCTAGGGAGCCCCAATCTGCAGCCCAGTGAGACAGAGTAGAGGGAGGCCTGTGGGTATGCAAAGTTGGAGAAGACTTGCAGGACTGAGGCCCTCGCCCATGGAGTCGAGGTAACCGCAGGTACCAGAGCTGAGTTAGTGGGGGGATGTCCAGATGGGTCTGAGCAAGTCTGGAGAGACTGGCAGCCCCAATCCCCACGCTTGCCCATGGGAGTGTCTTTCTACACACTCTTTTCCTTAAATGGACACGAGGCTGACATGGCGCTTGCTTCTCCACCTTCTAAAATAAATGCTGCTTTTAAACATTCCGTACTCTGCATGGAATCCTTGCAGGGAGGGCCCCCCAGACCCAGGTCCCTCTCGCTGTACCAGCCACAGAGCCCGGATCCTCAGAGCCCTTTCCCAGTGCCGAGGGCAGGATCTGGTGCTCGGGAGAGAGCTGTGGGCCCCCAACCCGAGAATGACCGACTTCTCCTGCTCCCACCGCTCCATCCCCCACATTCCAGACTCCTTCCTGCCCAAGTTTAGAGCCTATGGACCAAAAGCTTTCAAACTGCCCTCTCTCCTCCCCCATCCTCCCTTCCTCCCTTCCCCCCTAACTTTCCTCTCTCCCTCCCTCTGGCACTCATGCTGTCTAGAGTGACCAGTCACAGTCAGAGGCGGGAGCGCAGGAGTCAGGCCTTCCCCATGTGCAGCCAAAGGACTGGGGGTTTCTTGGGGGGATTTCGGGAGCTCTGAAGGGTTACTGTGAGGGGTGGGGGCCAGGGCCAACACCGGTGAGTCTCAGACAACCAGGCTGGCAGTTCAATGAGAACCCAAGGAGGCAATGCCTGGAATTCCCCCCAAGGTCCCTCTGCTGGTGCCCCAGGACCCTGTGGTGCCCAGAACTGAACCAGGATGGGAATCTGGGCCCTGCATATGCCCGATCCCTGCCCCATCTCCAGGGTCCAGATCTGGGTTTTCCTGCTTGAAGGTCAGGGTGCAAGCATGGATGGGGTCTGGCTTCCCCACTGTAGTAGAATAAATGAGTGGCTCAAACTGGCTCAGGTGTGCCCCAAGACAAACAAGAGGTTGGGGTATGATGCGGTCTCGCCAGGCTCCAATCAAGGTGTGTGCAAGGTCTGCATTCCTTCTGCATCTGTCACTGCAGGTTTCCCTGCCTTCCCGCCACACTCATGGCCTCTCGCCACTCTCATGCCCTCCCGCCACTCTCATGCCCTCCTGCCACACTCATGGCCCCCTACCACACTCATAGCCTCCTGCCACATTCATGGCGTCCTGCCACTCTCATGGCCTCCCGCCACACTCATATCCTCCCGCCACACTCATGGCCTCCTGCCATACTCATGCCTTGTTTGCCTTTCTCCATCTTCCAAGCCAGCGGCATCATATCCTCATGTGGCCTTTTCCTCCCGCCTGTTTCCTTCTCCTCTAACGATCCTGACTCTGTCACACCCTCCTGAATAACCCAGGAGACTCTCCCCATCTTGAAACCCTTCTCCGGGTCGGTGGGTCGATGGGTCGGTGGTTTCAAAGGCACCCAATTTCAGCACCAGGCCAGGGGCTTAATTCCCAATGGTGCCAGATGCAGAGCCGATCCTCACAGGCCCCCGATTTAGGGACCCCCGCAACCAAAATAAAATTCGTCGCTGAATTCTATTTGCTGAATCCCTCTGCCATGTTGAGAAACAGTCACGGGTTCTGAAATTGGGAGGAGGGTGTTCTTCTGACCCCGTGCATGGATTTAAGACAAGGAGCTCCCACGAGGGGCTGGAGCAATAGCACAGTGGGCGTATATTTGCCTTGCACATGGCTGACCCGGATTAGATCCCTGACATCCCATATGGTTCCCCAAGCACCGCCAGGAGTAATTTCTGAGTGCATGAGCCAGGAATAACCCCTGAGCATTGCCGGATGTGACCTAAAAAGCAAAAAAAAAGAAAAGAAAAAGAAGGAGCTCCCAGGGTCCAATTTGGCTCTGGAGATGGGATGAACAGTAGGGAAAGAGGGATAGTACCATCAGAGTGGGGGGCTGGGACAGGCTTTGGATCTTGGCTGCCAAGACGGGAAGGGATTCCCCATGGGAGTCGGGGGCAGGACTCACCAGCTTGGGATGGACTGGCTATAGTTGGCCAGTGAGTGTGCCCACAATTGGTGGAGGTAAGCACCCCACGTGCCTGAGTTCCTTCCAGGGGCGGGTGCATATCTGAAGCATCCCTCGGAACAGCCTTCTCCTCTCTCTCCCCACACATCTCGAGGGGCAAGTGTTAAGCAAACTGCCTGGTCCCCTTGAATGAACGCTCAGGGGCTGGGGCTGGCTGCGAGCCTATGAGCCCACTGGCCTGGGCCGTGCACACACAATGAGTGTCCTCTGATCAGTCTAAGACAAGGTTCGTCTGTCACAACACAGAGAAGGGGAGGGGGACAGAACAGTCGGGGGGGGGGGGGGGAACGGGTCGGGCTGAGCCATTCTCCGCTGCTGGGGGTGGGGGTGAGCCTGGACACGAGGCAGATGGTGGGAAGAACGAGCCAAACGGGATCACCAGAGTCTCGCTGGGGACGTGCTTCCTCTAAGCGGGTGCTTGGAGCCAAGTGGATCCAGATGTCAAACAGGCAAGTAAGACCAAAGTCTGGAGTCCGGAAGGGAAGTCAGAAATGGACTGAGAACAGGAAGTGGGCAGTTCGGGGAGCTATGGCAACCCCGAGGCCGGGGCCACCCCCAAGAGGGCAAGGATAAGGGAAGAAGAGAAAAGAAGGCCAGTGCTAAAGGAATGCCAGGATTCAGCAGATGCCCGCCCAGAAGACAGAGGCAGGATGGTCAGAAGCACAAGACACATGACAGGGCAGTGCCACGCCACGGCAGAGCTCCAAGGCGCTGACTGAGCACACTAGGGGCCGTCACGAGGCCGAGAGAGCTTCCGTCTCAAGGACCTGCAAGTCGGTCGCCCGCAGAAACGCTGCTATTAATCCCACCAGGCCTCTGTTCCCACGCCCCACATCGCCAGTCCACCTTGTCCCTCCCCCCCTCCCCCATTCCATAGGATGCAGCCCCACATCACATCCTCCTGAGGGGGGCGTGGGGGCAGGGGTGGGGTGCCCTCGTGCTGTGAAGACGCTGCATACATCAGGTGCACAGCTCTGTGAGGCTGTGGCCTCTAACGGCAGGAGGGAGAAGTCCACTGCGCAGGTTGGAGGGAGAGAGCGCAGAAGCTATTAGTCTGGGCTGGAACCAAATCAGGAGCGAATCTCAGGTTGTCATGGCAATGATTTTGTCCAGTTCTGCTGTGTTCAAAACCCCGCAGGGACCAAGACAAAGGCCCAATCCTCCCAGAGGGAAGCGGCCTGGGGGTGCTTGGGTATTGTGAGAGCATGCCCCTCACTCACAGACAATCCAGGAGGGGAGACAAATGATTCCATGTCCTGAAATTTCATTTCCAGCGCCTGCTTCTGATCTGGGAAAGCAAGCACAGAAGTCGGGCCCCATGGGCAGGGGAAGGAGGGAGGACACAGCCTTCAGATTCGTTATCTAGCTCCCTCTGGGGAAGTTGGTGGTTCTGAAGTTCAGGGATGGGCCAGGAAGGCAGGCCCACTGAGGCACAAACCATCAGCCCGGCCGTCTGCAGCTTTAGGAACCTTCCGGGAAGGCTCTGAGGCCAGGCCAAGTTGGAGAATCACTGCTATAAAGGAAAACAAGTTTGGAGGCAAACAGCGCGCAGGGTGTCAAACGAGGGGCAGGAGTTCCTTGGAGCAGGGGTTTTGCAGGCCGCACCCCACCCTGTTTGGTCTCCAGAAGCCGAGAGGCACCAACCAGAAGCTCATCTGGCCCCAGGGTTGGGCGGCTCATGGGCCGGGACTGTGGTTCCCACGCACAGGGGGCCCCCGCTCCGCCTCTTCTGGGCACCAGCGCCCACAATACAAAAGGCGCTCCTGGCCAGGCCCTGGGTCTCGTCCCGGAGCTGGCCCTGGCGCTCACTGACTCGGCCAGTCCCGGTCACCCCGGCCACCCCCTCTGTGTCTTTCAACAGAGCTGGAGTCAGTGCTGTATTAGGTCCCAGGGAGCATTCGGGGTTCTGGGGAAACGCAAAGGCACGAGATCTAGTTTCAGCCCTCCCTGCCTCCTCCCTAAACGTGGTGCTCAGCCTGGCTGAAGCAAGTGGTCAGAGAGCTGCTTCCTTCTTCCCCAGGATCCTGGGGTGACCTCTGCCCCGGCTGCTGCATGCCTGGGACCCTCCCAACACACACACAGCCAGGCCCAGCGCCAAGCACACACCTCTCCTCTTAAGAGTTGAGCATCCTCTGCAATCATTTCATTGGATTTAAAGGCAAAGAGATGCAAACAAGATGGGACTGGAGCAATTGCACAGCAGGTAGGGCGTTTGCCTTGCACATGGCCGATCCAGGTTCAATTCCCAGCATCCCATATGGTCCCCCGAGCACCACCAGGAGTAATTTCTGAGTACATGAGCCAGGAGTAACCCCTGTGCAATGCTGGGTGTGACCCCCAAAAAAAATCAAAAACAAAAAAGGAAAGAGATGCACAGCAAGAAGGTGAACACCGGGGATGCAACAAGTCCTTGCAGAGTTGCAGTCACAAGTCACAGCTACGGGAATGAGCTAACCGATTCCTTTTCTCAGTCTCAGGGCAACCAGGTGACCGCTGGGCCATGGAGGGGTGAGAAGGGGTGCAGGAAGGACCACTGCCAACACAGCTGTCCACAGCTGCCGAGTCTCATACTCCGACAGGGCCAGAGTGCCGAGCAGCGGCCCCAGCCCAGGGGGGTCATGGCCTGGGGTGACGTGAGCACCGGTGAGGGTTTCTTCTCAGGCCTAACCAGGGCTTCTCACTTGGATACACTTAAGAATCATCTGGAAGCTTTGTCACACTCCCCCACATGCCCCCTGCATCTCCGTATGCTGACTGGGACCGTGCCGGGGCCTGGGCACCAGCACTGAGAGGTTTCTAGGGCTCTAACGCAGAGACGAGGACGGCCCCTTTGCTGACGCAGGTTCACTCCGAAGCCAAAAAGCCAGGGGGCCCGAAAGGGTCATGGCTTGGGTCAAGGGAACCACAGCAGGGATAGAGCCTCCCAGACATGAGCCTCAGAGGGGAGTGCAGAGAGCCCCCTGGCTGGCAAGAACGGGTCCCCTGGGCTCTGCTGACGCGTCTCGGCTCCCACCTTGGAGCCAGCCAGGAGCGTCAGTAGCCGCTGTGGCCTCTGCTCTCCTGGCCTCCACACACGCCAATGCCCTTTGACCTGTGTGCAGGCCACGAAAAGTACAGGCCTCTGCACATTCCCCTCCAGATGTCTCTGCAGCCTCTGTCAGCCTCCTCCACCTAGGACTGCAATCCTCACATTCAGGGAAAGCGAGGCTCTCTGATGGGGGAGTCAGGGGCAGGGAAAGCTCCTCAATTGGGCCATAAAGCCAGAGGTGGGTAAACCAGGACTCTGGAACCATCCAGGGCACCTCCCTGATTATGGGGCAGGTCCCAGAGGAACCAGCAATTGCACAGTCTCATTTGCCAAGTGGGTGTAGGGCGGAGGCAACTGTGCTTGGCCCAGCTGGAAAGGTCTAAGTGGACTGGGCCAGGCCACGGGGAGCTGAGGGTCATGATTAAGCACCTGGTCCCTGGCAGGGGCACGGCTCCTGTCCATGCAGTCGCGGCTCCTTTTCTGGGACCACCCCCAGCTGCTGCTGCTTCCTCCCCCTGCCTCCCTGGGTCTCTCCAGCTGCCCCATGGAGCCCAGATCTGGTTGCCAAGCCCAGCTCTGTGTTTCCAGAAAGTCCTTCTAGAAAATCCCAAACTTCTTAACTTTATTTATTTGTTCTTTTTGGATCACACCCAGTGATGCTCAGGGATTAGTCCTGGCTCATGCACTCAGGAATTACTCCTGGCGGTGCTCGGGCGACCATATGGGATGCTGGGAATCAAACCCAGGTTGGCCTCGTGCAAGGCAAATAGCCTAGCGGCTGTACTATCATTCCAAACCCCCTGCTTGACTTTAGACCTCCCCAGAACTCAGAGAGAGCAGAAAATGGGAGGCCTGGCCATGCTCCCAACCTGCAAAGCATCTTAAGGTACACTTGGCAAATGTCGCTCGCCGTCCTCCGCGCTTTGCCTGAATCATTCTGGGTGGCAGATGCTCTTCTCCCTCCGGTCCTCGGACAAGGAAGCCAAGGTGAGTGCCCTTCCTGAAGCCACATGGCTCGGAGCAGGGCTGGCGCTCAGGGCTAGTGGTTCTGCAAAGCGGGGCAGCCTGGTGACCGGGCTTAGACTGGTTCCAGCTTGCACCTCCTCCACTTACGAGGCTCAAGCCCAATACAGAATCTCCTTGTGGCTCTGCCTTCTCCTTTCTGAAGAGGGGTGGTCACAGGTCTTGCCCCAGGCTGCTGCCATCAGAGGAGGACAAAGCACCAGGAACAGCCCTCACTCAGCCTCAGCAGCTACCACTGGTGCCTGAAAACAATGACCCAAGGCCAGCAATGCAGAAAGAAACCAATCTGAATCTGAATTGATAGAAACAAAAGAAAAGTCTCCACAGAGTACTTCCGGTCACCAAACAGCACCAACCTTCTACCTAAAGCCCCCAACCACGAGTCACGGTCAAGCCTCATTGCATTCATTCATTCCTTTTCCAAACCACTTGCGGCTCAGGCTACAACACAAGGTCTAGCCGGAACACGCGGCCGGCCCATGGCACTGCACCCTCACCGGGCACTCGCTCAGAGTTGGACATGGGTCAGTGGACCCGTGTGCACAGCCCTGGGATGGGGGCCGAAGCCCAAGTGCCCAGGCAAGACCAGCAGACACAGGAAGAGCGTGCAGCCCCCACTGATAGTAGCTCCCAGGCAGAACGGGTGCTTTCTCCTCTCCAGACCCAATGGAAACTGTGTTGCTGGTCAGCGTGCAACAGTATTGGCTGTACCTGATCTAACTCAACTCGTGTGGTGTGTTAACAGTGTAGGTGAGGAAGTTCTGACGCTGAGAGCAAGAAGGGACCAAGGAGCGGGTCCAGTTGGGCACACGGCTTCCTCCTTTCACAGTACGGTTGCCTTCTGCCTCTGTACACCGCCACACAGGGAACAGGGAGAGTAAAGGGGAACACCCACCGGCAGGTCATGGGCAGTACAGCGCCTCTCTGTTCCAGGCAGGTCTCTTCCCTCCCTGCTCTCCTCTCTCCTCAGGCACAGTGGGAAGATCCCCTCCTCTCTGCAGTCTTCCTGAACTCATCCAGCCCAGCCATGCTTTGCCCTCCACTCAGCTCCGGCCTCTCCCTGCTGCCAGACCTCTGGAAACTGCAGCCCAGGCTCTGAGTGCGAATATCTCTCTGGGGCCTCTGGCCTGCTCTCACTCCACAGAGGCAAGGCCTCATTGCCAATGCATGCTGGGGGCAGAGTGAGGGAGTGAGGGAGTGAAGAGTAAGAGAGTGAGGGAGTGAAGAGTGACAGAGTGAGGGAGAAAAGGAGGGATGGTGTGAGAGAGTGAGGGAGTGAGGGAGGGAAGTGATGGAGTGAAGAGCAAAGGAGTGAGGGAGTGAAGAGTGAGGGAGTGATGAGTGAGGAGTGAGGAAGGAAGGAGGGATGGAGTGAGGGAGTGAGGAAGGGAGGGAGGGAGGGAGGGAGGGAGGGCGGGCAGAGTAAGGGCGTGAGGGAGTGCTGTGGTGAGAGAGAGGGAGTGAGAGTGAGGGAGAGAGGGAGTAAGGGAGTGAGGCTCAGCCAGCGAGTGAATGAGCAAGTTGAGAGTCTGTGATGGAGAATGAGTGGGCAAGTGAGTGAGCGAGCGAGCGAGCGAGCAAGTGAGTGAGTGAGTGAGTGAGTGAGAAGATGAGTAGGTGAGTGGGTGGGAAAGTTGGTAAGAGTGAGTGGGCAAGTAAGAGTGAGTGTGAGTGAAAGTGAGGAAGTAAGAGTGAACAAGTGAGAGTGGGTGAGTGGGTGGGTGAGTGATTGAGTGGGTGAGTGGGTGGATGAGAGGGTGGGTGAGTGAATAGATGAGAGGGTGAAAGAGTGGATAAGAGGTTGAGTGAGTGTGAAAGGGTGAACGAGGGAGTTAGCGAGCGAATGAGTAGATGAGTGAGCGAGTGGTTGAGTGGGTAAGTGAATGAGTAGGTGAGTGAATGAGAGAGTGAGTGTGAGAGGGTGAATGAGTTACTGAGTGAGTGAGTGGATGAGTGAGCGAGTGAGTGGATGAGTGGGTGAGTGGATGAGAGGGTGAGTGAGCGAATGAGGGGGTGAGTAGAGGAGAGGGTGAGTGAGTGTGAGAGGGTTAATGAATGGGTGAGCATGTGAGTGGGCAAGTGACTTTTCCAAAGGCCAAAAGTCCTTAACTTGGGCTCATGTTCTGGGGTGAGTCAGCACTAGAGGAGAGACAGGTGGCGCCCCGAGGGAAGCTGAGGGTCACCAGCTCACTCAGTGGACCATGCCATGCTGGTGCTGTCCTGTCTTCCAGCTCCAGAGCAGAGGGAACCAACAACCTGTTCTGAGGCGCAACCTCTCCCTCGCCATGTTCTGAGGCCACCCCACCCTCTGCAATTCAGGGGGGAATGCAGGAAAATGTCTCTCCCTACCCAGAGTCAGGTCCAGTGCCTCCATCTCTTGCCCCACAGTCCCCTCAGTCCAGAATGTTCTTTGCATTCATCCATCTTCAGTTGTCATTTGTTTATCCAGTACCCACTTGAGCACCCACTCAGGGGTTCTCAATCTGTCTTCTCCTGGGAATGACGGGGGCAGGGCGAGAAGGGTGAATTCCAATCAAGGTGACAAAACTGACCAAGCTCCTAACTAAATGGGTTTGGAATACAGCTTGGAGAAATTTGTCTTAAGCCAGTGATTCAGGTAGGCAGCCAGGTCTGAGACCCAAGGATCTGGACTTCTTGGGGGTATGGTGCTGCCAGCAGGTCAATCTGTACCTGTGAAGCGAGTGCATCAGCAGCCTGACGGCACCGTCAGACTTTCAGATACCCCAAAATTGCTATTGTGCCTTTGGCCAGACCCCAAAAACTTGGGGCATAGTTTACCAAGAAAGTAAACGGACAAAGGTTAGGTATGTGGGAGACACACCTACAAACCACCTCCGGCACAGCTATATAATTGGAGGCATGGCCTCTCTGGTTCCTGATCAAACTGCTTAACAGCCATGATCCCAGAGACTCAGAAACGAATCTCGGAACCCAGAGGCTTTAGGTAGAAATGCGTCCGGTCTCTGCAGTAGGCTACCAGTGCTGGGCCAACCCAGGTGGGAATAGGTTTCGTGCCTTGGCCTGTTCTCCCTGGTGGCCCAGTGGCCGCCATCCTTCTGAGGCCACTGGATAGTCACATTTGGGCCCCCAGTGACGAGACACACAGGGCCTCACGGGATGGGTGTGGAGTCGGGCTTGTCCTCCCCACCCCAACGTGACCCCAAGTCATCGCTCACGAAAGGCCTCTCTGGCTCCTGATCAAGCTAATTAATGGCCATGATCCCAGAGACTCAGAAACAAATCTAGAAACCCAGCAGCTTTTGGCAGAAAGGCATCTGGACCGCATACAAGGTGGCCACCGCCTCAGAGCTTATTGAAAAGCCAGGTATGAGCCGGCAGTGACAGGGTAACTGCAGTCTCATGGGAAGGGGGACGGTACCAGCTCGTCCTTCACGCCCTACCAAGGTCACGAGTTGCCCCCCCACGAGCTGCTCTCTGGCATGGCCGTGGCTCCAGAGGCAAAAGGACTTAGTCCAGAGCCCAGCAGCTTGCAGCAGAAAAGTGAATGGACCATGCGTTAAACTACAGGGCCATGCCTCCCTGGGAGGGAAAGGGTGTTGCTCCCTTCCACCTTTCCAGAGAATCTTCTTTCAGCTCCACTTCACTGGAAGAAAAGGCCAGCGTGGCCAGAGCAGCTCCATTACCAGTTAATGTTCGCTAACTGGCCAGGGAGCCGGGCCCAGGGGGACCGTTCCTTTTAACTGGGCTGCAGATTACTCAGGCGTTTAAACAGATGGTGCTCAGATGAGCTCCTGGAGCAGGGAAGCCCGGCGGGGAACATGGATCCCCGCAGCCTGCATGGTCTCCAGGAATGTCCCCTGTCCCGAGGAGTTCCCAGCTATTCATGCACACCTCCGGGGGGACTGGTGGGGGAGAAAGGGGGTTGTCACGGGGCTGAGAAGATGCCGGCATCCTGTCTGCATGGCAAGGGAAAAGGGGAGAGGGTTCACAGCCCCCCGAGACATCTGGAGCTATTGTGGGACACTTTGGGGGTCAGCCCAGGCATGCGGGACTCTGGGCGCTCTCACGGCGGACAGTTAAGGCTGCTGAGTGTCCTCCAGCACATGGCACCGTCCAGCACAAGGACACAGCAGCCGTCTGAGCTGCCCACAAGGCTGCAGGAAGCCCCCATCCCACGGAGCATGCGGAGACTCAGCCACGGGCAGCAACTGAGTGGCCACTGCCAGGCTCAGCCACAGCCCAGGTCAGCCCCGTGCCGGAAGTGGGTGCCTCCTGCCACCCAGCGTGGTGCTTCCAGAGAAGCACCCAGAAGCCTGGGCCCAAGGACGGCGGCTGTGCAGACAGCTCCAGGGCCCAAGGCCAGTCAACCCGGGAATGCGCACGCCCCCCACTCACCCGGCGAGGACTCGTTGAGGCCCATCAGGTCATTTGCCCGCTGAATCTTCTTAAGGCACGAGGCCTGCTCCTTCTTGAAGATGCAGTCCGAGTGCATGGCAGCGGCCTGTGGGGGGCACAGAGGGCATGGGAGGGGGCAGGAGCGGCAGCCAAATCCCACCACCAGACTCCAGAGCAGTGTCCTGGAAGCAGCGGGGAGGTGTCCTGTCTCAGATACCCCCAGCAGAACAGTCCTCCCCGGGGACTGCTCCTCCATCTCTAACATCAGTGACTCTGCCAGGCACGCGCTGCTCTGTCCCAGAGCAGCTTTATAGAATCGGGGGAACGTGATGGGCATGGCACCATGTCAGGGTCATACTCCGTGGGGCTCAGGGGCTAGCCCTGGCTCTGCACTCAGGAACGGCCCCTGGTGGTACCGGGGGGGGGGGGGGGGGCACACAGTATGAGAGATGGCACTGAGGCCGACCACGTGTGCCTGTCCCCAGCACTATCTCCAGCTCGAGACAGGACACTGAGCACTGAGCTCAGAGGCCGCTGGCCCGGTGGTCCCTGACATTGTTGTCAGTCCAAACTCGAACCCAGGAGGTCTGTCGAGCCACAGGTGGGAACGAGGGGACACAGATTATCCCCCTCCCTCCTCTGGGGACTCCAAGGCAGACCAGCTGCAATGCATCCCCTGGGGGAGGGGCACCTCTCATGCTTGTTTACACCTGCCCCATTTTGCTGGAGTGATAGCACAGCGGTAGGGCGTTCGCCTTACAAGCGGCCAACATGGCCGACCCAAGTTCGATTCCTCCGCCCCTCTCGGAGAGCCCGGCAAGCTACCGAGAGTATTCAATATGCCAGACACAGTAACAACAAAGTCTCCAATGGAGACGTTACTGGGCCCGCTCGAGCAAATCGACGATCAACGGGAGGGCCATTTTGCAAAAAAAAAAAAGAGGACACAGACTCAGAAAGTTTCCACACCCGCCCAAGATCACACAGCACAAAGCTTGGACCAAGGACTTCAAAGCCCATTGTAATAGTCACATCCTGCCCCTTCCACTTGGGTAGGGTGGTTGCATGGAAGGTACCCCAGTGGGTGTGGGCAGGATTCAATCCCGCTTGGACGACACTGGGCAGTGAGGGGCCCATGGGCAGGCTTCTGCATGTGGTGACCTGGTGGGACAGCATCCCAGCTACTGTCCCAGCTCTGAGGGCAGCAGCACCTGCGGTCGGTAGAGGGGAGGCCCACGACCTGCCCTAGTCCCAGCTCAGAGACTCACCAGGGGCCGGGCTGGGATCTCACTGGGTGGGCTGGGCACGGAGATCAAAGGAGCCCTGGGCAGCCCTGGCCAGAGCTGCAGGCGGCTGTGCAGGCCGTTCCCAGGACTTGGTGGCCGGCACCTCCCCCGCCCGGATGGCCACAAACGGGCACAGGGACTGAGGAGGGGGTGCCCTTCCTGGTCTACACGGAAGCACCAGGCGGGCCACTTGGTGGCAACATCTGGCGGGGGTGCAGGTGACCGTGGGGAGGGTTCAGGGCCTTACCAGAGGCAGCAGGAGGACAGCAGCCAGCGAGGCTCGGCCGACGCGGCCCATGATGCTCCTGGCACCCGGTCAGTCCGCCGTGTTCACAGGCTGGGGAAAGGCAAAGCAGGAGCTCTGTGAGGGCGGAAAGGGCCCTTGGGAGACTCCGAGCCCCTCCAGCCCTCCTCACCCTGGCAGGTCTGTGCTCTCCGTCCCATGAGCATAAGCCCCTCCTAGGTGCCAGGTGCTGGGGGCACGGAAGGATCTGGCTGACTCAGCCCCCAGCCGCCCCCAGAACAGTCCAGACAGCTTTTGCTCGGCAGCCAGTGACCTCCCCGGGTCTGCGTCCTGGTGAGAGCCCCACTGGCACGTGTGTGCCCTCTGGTGAGGACATCCCGGTGTCTCCGGCCCAGAAGGCGCCTCGTGCCCTGCCCAGTAGCAGGACTCAGGCAGGGCCCATCTCAGCAGCGGGCAGCACTCAGGGAGGCCTGATCGCTGAGCCAGCACCAGGAGCCAAGACGCCCCACGGCAGCCCGGGACTCAGCTGACTGCGTCCACCCACCTCCTATGCTCACCTGACCTCCAGGTCTGAGTCTTTCCCTATGACCCATAGAAAAATCAGTGAAGAGTGTTTGCAGGGGGCTGCAGGAGGATGGGGAGGGCGATAGCCCTGAGGAGGGAGGGCCCGGGGGCCGGGGTGAGCCTGGAGATAGGTTTCAGCGTGTCCAGTGGGGGGCTGGCGACCGCTCAGGTCCATTCCAGAGGGAGCACGCAGCCTGCCTCTGAAGTGGATCAAGCGCCCACATTCCCTTTGAGCCAGCACCACCGCATCTGGGTACGTGTCCTAGAGAAATGTTTGTGCCTGTACCAAAAGCAGCACGTGTGAGGCCATTCACTGCAGCACCATTTAAAATAGCATCAACAGGAAAAAAAAAAATGGGGCAGCAAAGCATCCATCAAGCGGGTGCTGCTAATAGGTCCCCGTGCAGCCATCCCTGGAATACTACACAGTGATTCAAAGATCGTTACGACCACGAGTCCATCACTACCAAGACTAAAGTCAGCCTGTGTGGGGTCAACCACCCACCCCCAAGGGCCAAGTCCGGGGAGAGGGGGAGGAGGGGCTGCAAGCCCTGACTTGGACCCAGTACACACACAGCAGAGCTGCCGAGAGGCCCAGCCTTGTGTTCGGGTCCTGCCCGCACACCTATCTCCCCAGCTCCTGACAGCTCCAGATGAGCTGGTGGCAGTGATCACCCCAGAAGGAGCACAAGAAGCAGCCGGGAGCAGGCTGGGGGCAGGGGCCGTGCTCTGCCCGCTCTAGGCTCACAGATGTGGAACAAGGCCTCGGGTATGAGCTAAACTCAGGTGCGGGGCGCTGACCGGTGTCTCCTGTGCTGGGGTCAGTCTCCAGACCCCCTGCCAGGATCCCCTTCCCACCCCACCCCCCGAGCCCAGGGGCCCCAGGCCCAGCATTACCTATATCACTTCCAGGGGCGGCCAGCCTGGGCAGCAGGAACCCGGCCACCCCTCACCCTGTCAGGGCGCTCGACCAGGCAGTCTCTGGCCAAGACTGACGGGCATGAAGTCGAGGGGTGGGGGGTCTCTGTCTAGCACATGTGGGTGATTCCAGGATTCCAGTGCCACCTCCATTGTCCCGGTTCTCACCCAGTTGATCTGGTTCCGATCACAAACCAGACCCTCGGCCCCAGTGGCCCCAGCTTCCCTTTGCTTCCTCAAGACGATAGAGACACCTCACCTGGCCAGAGGAGGCAGGAGCTGGGAGCAAGCCCGGAGCCTGGAGTGGACAGGCAGTCCTCGCTCCTAAGGGCCGGCTCCAACACCTCTGCAACTCCAGCCTCCACCGAGCTGCTGCCTGCAGGATAGGCCTCACCCCAGATCCCCGAGCCAGCCTCCACAAGGACGGGTGGGACCCTCGTATGCGAAAACCAGGCCTCTGCTTGAACCTTCCCGAGAGCCCCAAGCTGACCCGACCCGGAGGAGTTGGAGGCTTCCAGCTTCCAAGCATGGCTGCAGGGTCAGGCAGGGGCTTGTGCTCTGAGAGTGTCTCTTGCTCGCGCCTTCTCTGTGCTTCTCTTACACGCTTGTGAGGCAGAGAGAGACTCGCAGAGCAGACATACGTAAGACATGCATGAACACATCTCAGGGCCAGGGAGGTAGCACAGGGGGGAGGACACGGCCTTGCACTCAGCTGACCAGATTCAGTTCCCTGAGAATCCTCAGAACCCAGCCAGGAGTGACCCCTCAGTGCAGAGCCAGGAGACCCTCAACATTGCCAATGTGGTCCCCACAAGTACATAAGCATATGTCAGGGAGGAGAGCAACAGCACAGCGGGTAGGCTGTCTGTGCCCGACCCTGGTTCAGTCCCTGGTAGTCCATATCCTGCCAGGACTGATCCTGAGAACAGAGACAAAAATAACCCCTGAGCATCGGCGGGTGTGACCACCTCCAGAAAACAAACCCCCCACATCAGACAGGTGCCCCAGGAACCTGCTGAAGGTGCCAGTACAAGGCCCCGTGTGTGATGTGGGGTTACCCAAAGGTGAGACTCCGTCAGGATTAAAGGGACCGGGATCAGAGCCCCCCCCCCAACTTTCACTCTGTCACCAGGCACCTGGGCAATGACATCAGACAGGACAGGCGCCCCAGTGATGTCTGAGGGATTGGGGTACCTCCTCAGGACCCCATGCCAGGCTGGCTCCCCCCACTCAGGGTACATCAGGCCCAGCTGGACAGTCCCTCCAGGAAGAGCAGCATGAGCAGTCAGGACCTCCCAGGAATCCTCCCCTGTGATGTCCTCAACCCTAAAGCCACCCTGTCACCATCCTGCCCAACAGCTCCCCACGGGGCCTCCTGGGGCCACACACAGGATTGTGTCCCCTGGGTCATACTCCCGGCCCTGCCAGCATCTCCCCATCCCAGTCGCCAGCACCCCTGCCAGCTCTGGTGGCTCTCTCTGGGGGCAGGGACAGGCCCCTGCAGTCTGGTGGGAGTGCTCCCATCCCGTGAGGAGCACGGGCTGACCCGTCCCTGGAGGCACCAGCTTCTGCATTTTCGAGCGATCTGAGGACAACACAGCACAAGATCCTGGCATGTATTCAGTAACTGGACTCCAGGACCAACATGTGACCGTTTTTAGCCTTGGGGACTCCGGTAAGACATTTGTCTTCCTGTGCCTCGATGTGGTTATCTGTAGGATGGGAGGAACAACCAGCTACTTCACAGCTATTTCTGGAGGGACCCAGAAATTGATGCAAGAAAATACAGCGAGAAGGGCTGGAGCAATAGCACCAGCGGGTAGGACATTTGCCTTGCATGCGGCCTCCTGGGTTTGATTCTCATCATCCCATATGGTCCCTCAATCACAACCAGGAGTAATTCCTGAGTACAGAGCCAGGAGTAACCTCTGTGCATGACTGGGAGTGACCCAAAAAAAAGCCAAAAAAAAAAAAAAGAAAGAAAGAAAGAAAGAAAAGAAAAGAAAAAAGAAACTACAGGGAGCCCGTTCCCCCAATATTTCCAGAAGGAGCCCGTATGCCAGCTTTCCTTCAGACACTAACCGTGCACTCCTGCCCATCGCCTGCCCCACACCTGCGAGGCGGCTAACAGCACTAGCCTCCCTCCATAGTTGGGCTGGCTGAGCACAGGGATCGCTGTGTCTTCCCCAAGGTTACACCGCAAGTCTGCAGTGACACTGGCCCCAAAACACATGCCGTCCTCCTCTCGGCCCTGGGGGTGGTGGCAACCAGGGGAATCCTTGCCCCACCCTATGGGGATGGCTGCACCCGCTTCTCGGCCCAGAGCACCCAACGGAGAACTTCCCAGCTCTGCGATGTGATGGGACATGTGCCTCCAGACCACCTAATTTCCTGCAGGGAAATCGAGGCCCAGGTAAGGAGCAACACTTGAAGGTCAGCTGGTGGAGAGGCCCGGATGTGAGGCTGGCAGGGAGGGGCGTGTGGCAGATGCCTGAATTCTGGGGGCTCTGCGCCCCCCACCAGCAGCCCCAAGGCCAGCACCGGGTGGAAGGCCCCAGGGCAGCTGGGCCGTGAGTCGAGGTGACACTCTCGCAGGAAGTGGGCGTCATCCCCCACCCCTGTGCCTGCGGTGACTCACCAAGCTCCATCACTTCTGCAGCTCCGTGTGGGAGGCTCCGAGACCCTCCAGCCTCCTCCTGGTGCCCCTTTCCCGAGCACCCCAGCCCAGGACGGCCTGGCCCTGGAAGGGGCTCACCCCGGGACCCCTGGGGAGCACCACATCCTCCATCACGCCACTCTTGACCTTTCTCTTTCTCCCAAGCGGGAGCACTGCTCCTTCCCTTCCCCTCCATGGTGTCCACAACCCAGGGTCCAGCTCCTGCTCTCTCCCACTGGGCACCTCTGCTGGCACCCCTGCCCCCTTGCACGGTGCCAGGCAGATTCCAGCCAGGTGCCAGGAAAAGGGGTTTGCACCTCCCTGGCTCTGGCTTCACTCTTTGACGAAACCACTCCCACACTTCCTCCTCTCCCTCCCAACGTAGGAAAGGGGGTGGCTGGCACCCCCATCAGCCTCCAGGAAGAGGGGGAGAGGGGCACCGCTGGGGCACCGGTAACCCCTGGGAGGCATAGACTCATAAAGGGCAGAGCCCAGAGCCTGCTGAGGGCTGTCCTGGCTGTTTCCGGCTCACTGCTTATGTTCCTGCTCCCACTGAGGGTCCAAATCTTCTCCTTCTTTAGCCTGGGGTCCTACACCCAGCCGGGGACAGAAGTCAAGTCACTGACAGAGCTGAGTCTTACACACAGGGGGTGCAGGGCTGAGGGCAGGGACGGTCCAAGGTTCGGGTGATGCTCCAAACCCTTCCACACGGGACATCCACACACCTGTCCTAAGAGGTGCCCTAGTATAGAGAGCTCCGGGGAGGGGGGGCGGGGAGAGGAGACAAAGAGGGAGGGGACAAAGGCTGGAAGGGAGGGATGGGGGGGGTTCAGCACCATGGGCAGCAGTGGGAGGCAGAGAGAGGAGAGGGCAGGAGCAGGGAAGCCTGGCAGGGACCTGGCTGACGAGCGCTACCGGGGCCTCAGGCTCCGGCATTAGAGCGAGCGGGCTTGGATGCACACAGGTGGGTGCACAGCCAGGTCCGAGATTCCGGTGCTGTCCGGCTGCCTGGTGGATGAGCTGAGCAGGAGACTCGGGCTATGGGGGCACCGCCAGCTCCCGGGATGAAAAGGAGAGTGCGGGGCCTCAGCCCATGCCGGTGGGTTCAGCGGGCAGTTCACTGGGGAGGGCAGACAGGTGAGGCTGGGGCGCCCTGCTCCAGAGGCTGGTGAGGGGTGCGAGGAGCTAGGGAGACAGGTGGCTGCACACTGCTCAGTTCCGGGCAGGGAGAGGGAATGCGCGCTGGAGCGACGGGCAGCGGCCGCGGGGAGAGGGAAACCGAGTCAGGGACAGGAAATGGGAGACCCAGGGAAGAGGCAGAAGCTGGAATGACCCAGATCCCGCCCCCCCAACCCACACCGCCCCTGGGTCTTCCTAAGGGGCTGGGCTAGAGCGGTGTCTGAGCAAGTGCAGGGTTTTCATTTCTCTGCCACACTGTGTAGAGCCAATCTGACAGAGGTGGGAAGGTGAGGCAAGCTAGCTAGGGCAACGCCTGGAGCTGGAATAAAAGCATCCAGGTATTCCCTGAAAGCTGCCACCACCCCCAGGAAGCACCCCTGCTGCTTCCTGCCCTCACACACCTCAGCTCCTCGACCTGTCCCGCTCACACTCCCACGCTCTGAAATTTCCACCTTGTCTAGGAACAAGGAGCAAGTTCGAGTTTCTTGCTGCCTCTCTCCCTGCTGGGTAGAAAGAGAATCAGACACTCGAGGTGGCTGAGAAAGGGGTGAAGGGACCATTTGGTGGTCCCCAAGGGCATACCATCACTTTGGTTTTCAATCCACAAGTGGCCTTGGTGGCGGGCATGCTCAGATGGAGCCAGACAAGGCGCCTCGGGGGAAGGGATGCAGGGAGCAGGGAGCACTGAGCTCTGGGCAGAGCCGCGAGACGCATCAGGGGCCCCGGCTTTCCCATCTCTTCGCCTGCCCCTGCCCTGCTCTCCCTGCCTCCCCCCACCCCGCCCCCGCAGCCCACCACCCTTATTCTAGCAGCCACAGGGAGTCAGGACCATGTGGACATTAAGTGGGAGGAGGGGGAAGGAGAGGAAATGAAAAGGCAAAGATTTTGTGACGCCTGGAAAACGACAGGAAATTGCCCTGTGCCAGCCTCCACACACGCACGGTCTCTGCAGCACGGGGGTCAGCGGCGGGGGTGACTCACCGTGGCACAAGGGGTGCCAGTGACCAGCAAAGCCGAGCACGTGCAGTGTCGGTCCTGGGCAGAGAAGCAGGTGGCCCAGACTCCTCACAACCCGCATGCCCGGGGGGTGGGGGGGCTTCGGCAAGTGTCCCTTGGCGGGAAGGAGCACAGACAGGAAGGGGTCTCTGGGCGGGGGCAGCTCTGCCCCCGGTGCACCCGACCTCTGCCTGTCTTTCTGCCATGGCCTGGCAGGTGTCCCGGCAGCCACACTGGCAGTGTGTCACTCCCTGTCTGAGTGTCACTGCGGGGGTGGCGGTCACCATGCGTCTCTAACAGCATCCGGGCCTCACTCGGTGCAAAGGCTGCACAGCCTCTGGGTTGCCAGGGAGCCGGACGGTTCAGAGCCAGACCAATTCAGGGTGTGTGTGTGTGTGTGTGGTGTGTCTGTGTGTGTGGTGTCTCTCCCCACCCCCAGACCTCTGCTCACACACGAGCAAGCTCCCACCAGCCCAAGCCCCAGCCATGTGTGGGGATGCACAAGCTTCGCACTGCGGTGGGGGGGGGGGGGGGAGGGAGGGGTTCACCTTGGTCCTGCCCTCGGGCAGACGGCACCGGGGCACCCCACGTCCACGGGGCACCTGCCTCCCTCACACGTCTGTCTTCCTAGCTGCTCTGATCTGCCACACTCCCTTTCATCTGGAAAGGTCTTTCCGTGGATTTATTCCAACCATACGGGGTCTGTCCCTCAGTGGGGCTGGAGAGCTCGCAGGCTGAGAAGGGGACAGAACCCCGGCCTTCCTCTGCAGGCCCTGACGGCTGGGACCCCACGCAAAGCAGGAGCCTGGTGGGCCGTTCAGCACAATGTGTCCTGAGTATACAGGAAGGGGCCTGGGAGAGGGCCCCGCAGTCAGCTCAGATTCACCCCCTGGGGTCTTGTCCCTGGCCCAGAACAGAACCACCCAGGACCGGGAAAGGCAGAAGCGGGGAAGAGCAGGGACCGAAAGAGCCCCCACTCCCATCCTCAGTCCCCACCACAAATGCGCACACTTGTTGATGAAGCAGGCTCAGGGCCTGTCCCGTGAGCTGCTGGCTGGGACCTGCAGGCTGGGAATCAGACCTAGAGCTCAGCAGGGCGCAGGCATCCAGGGGCTAGGGGTGGGATGGGGGGTGTCTGCCAACCCCAGCTGAGCTAAGGCTCCCGTAAACCTCCCCACGAAGGCTCCCTCCTGCTCACGAGCCCCGACCCCCCGAAGTCTGGCCTGTAGGAGGCCTGTGGGCTTCTGTCCAGGTGCTGCCCCCAAACCCACACAGACATCCATGGGGTCGCCCCCTCTCGCAGAGGAAAAGCCACATGTGTTTCTTCTTGACCCTGGGGGCTGGGCCAGTCAAAAACCTGGGCACAACAGAATAAGCAAACTGGGGGGGGGGGGGGTTCGCCACCTTGCTTTAGGGGTGCAGTGGCAGTGCTGGGACACTGCTCTTCTCTCAGTTAACCCTCTCCCTCCTGAGCAGGTGCATGCAAGCCCCAGGACCTCTCCTAAGACCCCGAAGGGCAGAGGTACAGTCATGTCCCCCACCCCAAGACTGCCTTCTGCAGCTGTCACAAAGCCTGTGCCTTTAAGGTGGCCGCAGGGGTCTTGTGGGGATTGGGGGGCTGGGGCAGCCCTCATGGCCAGAGACCTTCGGCTTTCTCCTACAGGCTCACACGTTTTCTCCAGCCACCCCCCCCAGATGCCCAGGCACCCCGATCCCTCTGCGCCACTGGAAATGGGGGTCTCCAGGAAAATTCCCAGCGTGTTCCCGAAGGAAGGGGGCAGTGTCCCCGCCGGCTCCTGCCCCTGCGCTGGGAGCACATCACTTGCTGACCGAGGCCACCCCCAACCCAACCCTGCTCTCTGCAGGTCCCAGACCCCCTGCCCCATGCCATCAAGGTACAAGCCGCTCCGTCCCTCTTACTCAGCACCCCACCCCCACCCGGAGCCCGCAGGAATCTGTCCCCAGAGCTGTCACCGCGGTGCAGGAGGGAAATGGGGCGGGAGGGGGTTCCAAGGGGCCAACCCCGTGCTGGCCGCAGCTGTACACCGGAGGAGGGCTCCGCGCGCTCGGCGGGACGCGGGTCTGCAGCAGGGCAGGGGCCGCGCGGGGGGCGGGGGGCGGGGGTCTTACCTGCTCCCGACGGGGCTTTGCCGCCGGCCGGCACGGGCGGACTCTGCGGGGAGGCGCACCACGCGCGGCTGGGAGGAGGACGGAGAGCGGGTGCGCCCCGAGCGCGCCGAGCCCGGCTCTGGGCGTCCGTGTGTGCGCGCGTGCGTGTGCGTGTGTGTGTGTGTGTGCGTGTGTGTGTGTCTACGGTGTGTGTCTACGGTGTGTGTACGCGCGTGTGTGCGCCTGTGTGTCTGCGGGGGTGTGCGCGCGCGCGCGTGTGCGGGTGTGCGGGTGTGCGCGCGCGTGTGTGCGTGTGTGTGTGTGCGTGTGTGTGTGTGTGTGTGCGTGTGTGTGTGTGCGGGTGCGGCTGTGTGCCTGCGTCTGCTCGCCCGGAGCTGCGGCCCCCGCCCGCCGCAGCCCCCAGCCACCCGCCCTGCGCTCGGTGCTGCGGGAGAGGCGCCGCCTCCAGCGCCGAGCCGGGCCGGGGGGCAGGAGCCCGGCGGCTGCCCAGCGCCCCCCGCCCGCGCGCTCGGCCGCCGGGGGTGCGGGCCAATGGGCGCCCGGGGGAGGGCTGAGGCCCGGAGCGGGAGCGGTCCCCGCCCGGGCCGCCGCGGTGTGCTAGACCTCAGCGCCCCCGCCGCGCTCGCGCCCCGCTTCCGGGACTCGGGCCCGGCCTCCGCGGGCCTCCTTCCCCTTCCCTCGGCCTCAGGACTCCCTGTCGGAGCTGCTCCGCACACCTCCACCGTGCGCCGCTCCCCCTCCTCCCTCTCCTCCTCCACCACCCACCTCTCGTCCCCCACCTCCTCCTCCTCCCCCCATTCTCTTCCCCCCCTCTCCGCTCACTTTTCCTCCTCTCCTCTACCCTCCTCTTCCCGGGCTTCCTCCTCATCCTCCCTGTCTCTTCTTCCCCTCCTCCCCTCCTTGCCTGCTCCTCACCCTTTCTCCCTCTCCTCCTCCTCCTCCTCCTCCCTCTTCCCCATCACCCCCCTCCGACCCCTTTACTTCCTCCCCTTCCTTCCCCTCCCTCTTCCTCCCCTCAAGCCCCAGATCTATGGAGGAAGGGGAGGTTCATTGTTGACCCCGCAGTCCTGACTTGGGAGGCTTGGCTAGTTCTGCCCAGAGATCCACAGTTGTAACCCTCCCCGCAAACACACATACACACACACACCAGAAGGGAGGGATGCCAGAATGCCCTGGACAGAGACCACTTAAACAGTGATGCTGAGAATCAGAGCAGACGCAGTTCCTCCTGGCCCCCTGCACTGGAGCTTGGCCAGTGGCTCTCCGGACTTCCCTCCCTCCCCTCTCCATGGGGTCTCCCCTCCCCCAGCTTGGCTGCCTCTGAATCAGAAAGGCGCGCATGCCTCCTCCATAGGTTCTGGCTGATTCCTTCATTCACTCATCAATAAATTACTACTGCAGCTGCGCCCATAGCTCCGTGGTAGAGCACACACGTCCGTCCCTTTACCCAAGGTTAAACACAGGATTAGAACGGCTGTTCCCATGCTCCTACTCAACCCCCAATAGAGCAGGCAGGTACACTGAGGCACAGTGTGTGGGACTCACCACCCAAGGCCAGAGGAAGCGCCATAAGCCTGAGAGGGTCCATTAGGATCCATTCGGCAGAGAAGTGCCCCCAGTCCACCAGCCTCTCCTCTGGAACAGGGCTGAACACCCTCCAAGTTCTCTCCAGACCCCAACTCACAGTTGTACAGCAAGATTCCGTCTTTCTCTAGTCCCAGAAATTCCTTGGAAGCCTCCTTGGCACCACATTGTTGAGGATACCTGAGAGAGTCCGTCCAGGAAAGCTTCCTGGAGGAGGAGAATGTCTCACCTGTCAAAAGTGAGACTCGCTAGAGAAATCAGGTGCTGTGCTAGAGACACGGGCAGCCAGGATGGGACTCTCTCCCTCTGGACAGAGTCTGGGGTACCTTCCCAGCTGGTCGCCCTCCCGCCTGGAGCTCACCTCCTTCACCCATCTCGGTCCCAGGGCGTTGTGGGTGAAATGAGGCAGCGTGTGCGAAGGTGCTCTGTAAGCTGTGAAGCGTCCTCGTGAGTGGGGAAGGCAGGCTGCCAAGAGCCACAAAGCCGGCAGGAAAGAGTGGGGTGTCGGGGCCCGGAGTGGGCCCCCACAGGACTGCTCAGCTCGGGTAAGTCAGTGACGGACCTGCCCCAAACACACAGAAGCACACACACATATTTGCACATATGCATATGCACACATGCACACATATACACATGCACACACAGAGACACACACTCACATGTGTGCATACACAAGCACAGACGCACCTGCATGCGTACACCCATACACACATGCTCACGGACACATCCCTCCCAAGAGGTCCCCTCCCCTGGGCATCATTTCAGGATTACTCGGTGTTCCACCTGAGGGCCTGGATTTCCTGTGCTCTGTCCTCTGTCATCCCCAGAGTCCATGTCACGGTGGGCAGGGAGCAAGGTGGCCTGGCATGAAAGTTGGGTGCCCATCTGGATGACCTCCCCGGATGGAAGAAACAAGCACACCCCCAGTCTGCCTTTGCTTGAATCCCTGACAAAAAGACCCACAGAGCAAGGCCGGCCAGGGGTCCAGGGCCCCTGTGCACCCCAGTATCCCACCGTACAGAGGGACCCAGCCAAGAGGGAATGGAGGCAGGCACTGTCACCCCTGAGCCGCCTGCATGTCCCTTAGCTGGCCACACACTGAGGTCAGACTTTTTTTTTAATTTTATTTATTTATTTTGCGAGGGCAATACCGGCAGTGCTCATGGCTTACTCCTGGCTCTCCTCTCAGAGATCACTCCAGGAAGCGTTCAGGACACCATCTGCGATGCCAGGGGTCAAACCTGGGCCAAGAGCACCCACAGCGAGCATGCAAACCCCTGCACTGTCTCTGTCTCCTGACCAGGTCTCAGAGGGAGCCTCCGGGCTTCTCTCCCAGGGCCTTGCTAGGCCGGCAGCCTTTGGCTATGGGCTGCCCTTTTGATTTCCTCCTCCTTTCTATAGAGGCTGGAGGGGTGGGGACAGGCCATCCGCTACTCTGGGGCCTGGTGGTGAGGTGCCCCAGGACCCTGTGGTAATAGGGCACAAAGTCGGGTGTCATCTCCAGTGCAGGTACCTTTCCCAGGTCCCTCGAGATGCTGTGATCTGTCTCTGCCTAGTATCATTGGCCTGGGCAGGGCCTAGATGCAAATATCAGGACCGGAACGCTGGGGGCTGGTTCTGACCCCTTCTCTACCACCCATGGACTGGGGAGCCTGAGCCAGGGACACACAGGTCGCTTTTGTGTGAGCTCGAGAACTAAACCTGTATCTAGGCACCCACCTCCATCCTACCACGTGGTCTCCTTGTGCTGGACCATTCTCTGCCCATCCAAGTCATATGATCCTGGTCTCCTGAACATTCGCTCCTCCTCAAGCTGGTGCTGTGCTAATTCTGCTTCCCCAGACTGGGTATCCCTGAGAACTGAGCCAGGGTGCCCCCCATCCTGGGCTCACCCGCCCCACCCGCAACACACACGCACACACGCATGCACGCACGCGCGTGCGCGTGCAGTGCCTAAGAAGTGCCTTCCCAGCCCATGGCCTTCTCTCAGAAGAGCTGTTGGATTGGCTTGTGGCCCTGGGTCTCCTCATTCCCTATCCTGAGGTGCTCACTGCCTCAGCTTCCTGCCACAAGCCAGCCAGCCCGGCGGCAGCTGAAAAATATGAGTTTTAATTCAATTTTCTGAGCCGTGGCTGAGGGAGATGAATGCCAGCCCGCCCGAGCCGCGTTCGTCTCTCCTGAGCGGCGGTGGCCTCAGCCTCCCCCACCTCGCCGCACCCACCCTTCCCCTGTTCAGCAGCAGGGTCTAGACCCAGCGTTGCTGACCCTGTTCTTGGGCTCAGCAGCCGTGCATGGTCCAAGGCATTCTGCCATAGCCAGCTGGGCGGGTTCCAGATTGCTCGCCTTGGA
This sequence comes from Sorex fumeus, assembly GCF_029834395.1. NCBI lineage: Eukaryota > Metazoa > Chordata > Mammalia > Eulipotyphla > Soricidae > Sorex > Sorex fumeus. Next base: position 72,928,188 of record NW_026606094.1, on the reverse strand, counting down.
CTGGGGCTTCTCACCCTCCTGGCTTGCGGACTCCCCCGAGGCTTTTAAAATATGCCTTTGCCAGCCTCCCATCCCGAGATCCTCAGCCAGTGACCTACCCTGAGACTTGAGCAAGAGTACGCGCTAAAGGCTGCCCTCGAATTGGATTCTGAGACCAGGGACTCAAGCCTCTCTCCCACACTCTGCTCCCAGGGCATGTGATTCCCTAACCAGAATTTTACTATGTATGTGTTGGGGGTCGGGTGGGGGGGGTGGCAGGGGGGTCTGAGCCCTCTGAAGGCTGTTTTGTGTACCCCAAGTGCTATATGGATGATTTGGTGCTGTCCATGCTCCAAGTGGGAGATGTTGACCTGAAGGGCCTCAGTCATTGCCTTCATCTTTGGGGACCCTGTGGGCCTAGGGTGCTAGTCTGTGGAGTTGGCCGGGTCTAGGGGAGGAAGAAAAGGCTGACCCCGTGTGTCACTTCTCCCTCAAACCAGCGGGATCCAGAGGCTTTCACTGTGGTGTCCTACAGAGCAGGTCATGCTCCGCAGGGCCACTGGTCACTCCTGCATCTGCAGTGGGCCCCGATGGCCAGAGAGGCTCTGCAGAGTTCCAGGTGCTTTGGACAATGACTGTGCAGAGCATGGAAGGAGTCAGGAGGGAGTCTGGGGAGTGCCCACAGGGAGTGTGGAAGTCATGTCCACTCAGCATCACCCCTCCAGCCCCCTACTGCATGGGCTCCCTGCTAGGGGCCGGCCCTCAGGTCAGGTGCACTCTGACCCCTGCCCTCTCCTAGAGCAGTACCCACCCTGAGGGAAGCTGCCTTCTGGGTCCTGCTACCCCATACCCTTGGGGCAACGAGCCTTGTGGAGCCCCAGGGCTTTCTGAGCACTGAGCTCTGAGCACTGGAAGCTGTCTCCCTAGACTCCCGGCCTGAGGGGAGAAAGGGGGACTGTCCCCACCACTGCCTGCAGAGGGGTCCTCTCCAGCCCAGCACTGTGGTAGGCAGGGCTGAGGGGGAGCAGGGCACCCAGGGCCAGGGCACTGAACCCCACGCGCTGGAGCCACTCCGTTTCACAGAGGAAGCCACTGAGGGAGGCTCCGAGCTGAGAAATGGTGGGCCCAAGGGACAGGACTAACTAGTGGCAGAGCTGCAGCCACACAGCAGCCTCCGACCCTCCCCTGCACCAGAATGCTTCTGGCAATGGAGACTCGTCAGGGGAGAGAAGTCTGACTGGGCCCTGAGGAGAGGGAGGGAACAGCACAAAGCACCCAGTGCCCCTCCCACTCACAGCAGCACCTACGGAGCCTCGAGCCTTGAGCACTCTGGGAGCACCTCGGCACGCCTATGTCCTCACACGAGCATGCTGCCCCCAGCCACACGTCCTGGGTGCACGTCTGATGCCTGTGTCTTCACACAGGCACCTGCCCCCAGCGACACGACCCAACACGCTTCTGTTAAAACATGGGCTCTCCCAGCTCTGCCGCTCACTCCCACATGCTCTGCCAGACAGACAGAGAGACATACACACACACATAGACAGACACACACACAGACACACAAACACACACATACACACACATTCTCTTCCTCCTTTCCCCTCTCCATTTCTTCTTTCCTTTTCTGGATCTTTCTTTCTTCTCCTCTTATCCTTCCTCCCTCCCTCTCTTCTCTCTGAGTCTCTGAGTCTATGTGTGTGTGTGTGTGTGTGTGTGTGTGTGTGTGGGTGTGTGTGGGTGTGTGTGGGTGTCTGTCTGTTTCCCTTGCCCCTCTCTTTTCTGCTCTTCTCTCCCTGCTACCTGTTCGCTCTCTTCTTCCTCTTCTCCCTCTTCCTCTTCCTCTCTGTGTCTGCCTGTCTTCCTCTCTCTCTGTCTCTCTCTCACTCACTTGCTCTCTCTCTCTCTCTCTCACACACACACACACACACACACACGCACACGCACAAGCACACTCACGCACGCACACTGCCTCCATCCCTGGGTCTGCAGTGACAGAAGGCTTCCTCTACTGCTGGCTGCAGTTGCTCCTCTGCTCGCTGCAGAGCTGGCCCTTGATAGCAGTCCAGCAGCCTCTGACAGAGACAGTTTCCATTCACCTTGTGCAGTTTCCTCCTCCCAGGACTGTTTACCCAGGGTGAGGAATCCACCACTGTAGGAGGACCTGGTGGAACCAGAGTGTTCTATTTCCAGTCTCAGTCCCTTCTCTGCCGAGGGCGGGGGCTCTGGGATTCCTTTCCTGACAGCACCCCCCCCCCCGCCCCTCCTGAGCACAGGGAGTCTGGACAATGCCATGCTCTGTGCAGAGGGCCCCCCTCCTGGACTCCCAACAATAGTCCCAGAGCCCCCGCAGTAGCGGGGCCTGTGCTGCAAGGGGCTCTCCTGGTTGTGGTCCCTGCCCCTGCGGCCCTGACTCAGACCCGCTCTCACATGTGGCCCCCTCCCCTGCACGTCCCGCAGCTCAGGACTGGCTCTTGCTTCTGCTTCCTGGGAACTCAGCTTGGCAGCTTTGAAAATCACAGAGTGTCCTGACCCAACACAATTCCTGGCTTTGACACAGGCTTCGGCAAGCACAGAGGTGTGGAAATGACAGATAATTTGTGTGGGAGGAGGCAGCCTGCGCTAGGCCGGATCCAGTCGTTCCCAGGAAAGCAGTGCAGACTAATGGGCCCCTGTGACAGGCTGAGCCCTCTCGTGCGGTGTCATGCAAGCACTGCCGATAATTACTATGCTCAAAGTAGGGCAAATACAACCTCCTTTGACGACCAACTTTGCAAGCAGGTTGGCAGCTGATGAGACTGTTCTTCGCTGGGGCTGATGGAGCATCATCTGCAAGGAATTTCCTAGGGGCCCAGAAGCTGCTGGCCCGGAGCAGGGACAGAGGAGGCTGCAGCCACAGGGTGCGTCCGGATAGTGTCAGGTGGCAGTGCTTGGGGGAGGAATTGTGCTTTCTCTTTTCTATTGCTGAGTAACAAGCTGCCACCACATTTTAGCTACTTTCGGCCACACTCAATGACCCAGGGTGTGGCCCAGGGGAGTTCTGAGTTCTATCTCTTGTGCTCCCACATGCGCGCCAAAGTCTGGCCCAGTTCCAGTCACTCTGTCTGTTCTCTGGGGTCCCCACCCCCACCCAGCTCTACATCGTGTTTATGACCAGGAGTGCCCCCGATGAGTACCATGACCAAGAGTGTGACAGTCTGGGTCACTGCGATGATGGCAGAAGAAGGAGGAAAGGAGAAAACACAAGAACATACACACACTCACACACACATACACACAAATGTACACACAGACACACTCACGCATACACACAAATACACACAGACACACATACACACAAATGCACACACACAGACACACTCATGCATACACAAATGCACACACAGACACACACACAGAGTTTACACACAAATGCACACACAGACACACTAACACATACACACAAATACAGAGACACACTCACACATACACACAAATGCACATATAGACACACTCATGCATACACACAAATACACACACAGACACACAGAGTTTACACACACATATACACAAATGCACACACAGACACACTTACACATATACACAAATACACACAGACACACTCACACAGACACACTCATGCATACACACAAATGTACACACAGACACATTCACACAGATACACAGCTTACACACACATACACACACACACACACACACACACACACACCAGCTCCTGGGGAAGGAAAGCTAAAAGCTGGGTGGAATCTGCAAGGAGTTAGGGTTACAAGACCGCAAATTAGAGTCAGTTGTGCCTGGGAATCTCTTCCAAGGCTTGGGGGCTTCTCTCAGGGCTGTTGGCAGAGTCTACCCTTCAGAATTGTGGGAACCCTCAGCAGCTAGAGGGAGTTCACCATCTACCTACCTCCACAGTGAGTCTGTCTTCAGGAAGGCTGGGAGGAAACTGCTGTCAGCTTCCTGACACATGGGATGGGGCACATCCTCTTCTTGGGATAAGTTTTATTTGGACAAAATTAAAATCAGTTCATTTGGGGCTGGAGAGATAGTATGGCAGGTAGAGCACTTGCCTTGCAGGAGACCAATCTGGATTTGATCCCCAGAACCCCAGATTGTTCCCTGAGCTCTTCTGGGAGTGACCTTGAGACCAGAGCCAGGGGTAAGCCCTGAGCAATACCAAATATGACCCAGAAGCAAAAGCAAGCAAACAAACAAACAATAATTTCAATTTATCCTGGACTTGAACGAGGGCTTCAAACCCCTCTGCCTTTGGCCTGCGCCTCGCCAAACCTGGCAAGGGCCCACAGCATTTTGTTTCTAGGTGTTGGCTACATTCAGAATAGGGGACTGAGTGGGTTTGTGCACCAGTGGGTCAGGGCAGGCTTCTTGGTGGACATTATCAATCTGTCTAGACCAGAGAGGTGAGAAGGAGCAGGGAAACATTTATGATTGCCTCTAGAGATCAGAACCTGTGCTTCCTCTACACTTGGCCAGCGGTGGGCACTTGGGAAAATGCGGATAGTTTGCCTGTTTGAGTCACCTCCCCTCTCATCCTGGTGAGGAAATCAAGGCCCTGGAAAGGAAAGAACTGAGTCAGGGCAAAGCAGGGATGCTGAGTATCTGGGTCCATGATTTTATTCGCACCACAAATGGTCCTCAGGCCACCTGGCGGGAGCTTAGCAAGACCCTGGGATGAAGAGGCTGAAGACACGGCCTTCAGGGAGGGAACAGCCCACTGGACAAGCCCACGTGGCTTGTTCCCAATGCCCAGGGTCCCTGCTTTGGGGCAGCCAATTCCTATAGCAGTAGCATGTCAGGTGCACAGAAACCTGGGCACATGTCTCCTTTCCCTGAACCTCTCACCACGTCCCCAAACCCACCCGGAAATGACGTCAGCCTTCAGATCTTCACTGGGCTAGCCCAGCCCCAGCAGAAGCATTCCTAAGCACTGCTGCCTGGCCAGACTAATGCGTCTAGTCCCCTGGAATCAGAAATCTCAGCTCTTGCCTTTGCATTCAGAGGATACATCTGAAAAAAAGAAGAGAGCCATCTGCAGTGGCAAGGGAGGCGAGGACATTGGGAATCTGACTGGGTGAGCAAAGAAGTCCTTCTGGATCTTAGGAACAAGCCTCTCTCCAAGCCCACACCCTTCCATGGGACCCTGGAGACCCCACCTGCAGCCCAGAGCACAGGAAACCTCAGACCCCCATTCTGAAGTGTGGAGGAGCTTCCCCGGGCATGTCTGATGCCCATGGGTTTGCTCGTGACTTTCTGGGCCAGAAACATCCCCTCTCCACCCAACACTTCCACCTTCGGTGTGACAGCACAGTGGTGAAGTGTGGGTTTGGGATTTAGGTCGCTGGGTCCAAGTCTTGCCTCCCTCTGCCTCTTAGATGAGTCATTAAACCTTCCGGGCCTCCATTCTCCTGTCTGTGAAGCTGAACTGAACAATAGCATCTCTGTTTTTCACCATTATTATAAATTTTTTTTCTCCTAAGTGATTTATTTTTACAAATGTTACATTAGTGGTTACAATGGAGCTGGAGAGTATTGCGCCTTCTCCATGGTACACAGCAAGAGCCACCGATGGTATGGTGGAACTTGTGACCCTTCCCAAGACCATGACTCTTGCGACCCACAGATGTCAGCCCTCGTATCTCCCTGTGCTTTTGCACTGGTTTTGTGATCCACTGGGTATCAGGATTTCTTCTGATAGCTTTATGGAATGGATCGATGAAGATAACCTCAAAGAATTTCTACGTGGAATCTTCACCAACCCAGTAAGAGTTCTGGACTCTCAGAGCCCCACAGTGGCATCCAGCTCATTCCTCCACCACAGACTGAAGGCTTCGCGCAAACTTGAGCTGGTTAACACCATGATGCGCGGGCTTGCCACAGGTCGCACCCTTCAGCACTGGGAGTTTGCAACCACCACGGCGCGCGCGAATTCGATAAATAACATAGCCTTGCTTGGCCTTGTAGCCCAGCCTGTGCGCCTTATCTGGCCGAGTGAGGCAGGGGGCCCGGTGCAGCACCGAGAGCTGGCGGTACTGCCAGCAGCACACTCACAGGAGGAATCGCATCACATCTGACTGTTTCTTCCTCCAGAGCTCCTGGATGTACTTGTACACGCCCATCTTGGCTTACTGATGGCTGCCGCCGAACGACAAGGAAAGCCATTATTATAAAATTTTAATTTAGATCAGTTGCTACAGGTGGGGCTGGAGGATAGCACAGCAGGCAGTGCATTTGCCTTGCACATGGCCTACCCAGGTTCAATTCCTCCGTTTCTCTTGGAGAGCCTGGCAAACTACCAAGAGTATCTCGCCTGCACGGCAACGCCTGGCAAGCTACCTGTGATGTATTCAATATGCCAAAAACAGTAACAACAAGACTCACAATTTACTGTGAGACATTACTGGTGCCCGCTTGAGCAAGTCGATGAACAACAGGAGGACAGTGCCAAAGTGCTACAGGTGAAGCATTAGAACAGTGGTTTGAGTAACTCCAATAGAGAACTACAAACTCTCTATAATTCCTTTGTTTGCTTGGTTTACCTATTGCTCATATCCCAGCTCAGGGGTTGTGAAGTACTTATCTATCTGATGAGGATCCAGCTGCCCAAGGAGAAAGCAAATTGCTGAGGGCACAGGCTTCCCCTACCATCGCTCTATTTCCTGCCCTAAGTTGAACACTGTTGAATCAGTGAGTAAAAATCAACTTTCTTTCAAGACAATGATTTGGGGCCAAAGAAGTAGTATAGTGGGTAGTGCCTTTGTCTTGTACATGACTGAACCTGAGTTCAACCCGGAACACCCATATGATACCATGAGCCAGGAGTAAGCCCTGATCTAGCCAGATGTAGCCCCCAAACCAAAAACAAAAAACCAAGAGAGTGGTTTGGTTTCACTTTTTATTTAAATTTTTTATTAGTGAATCACCGTGAGGTGCAGTTATAGACTTACAAACTTTCGTGCTTGCGTTTCAGTCATACAGTGATCGAGTACCCATCCCTCCACCAGTGCCCATATTCCACCACCAATGGTGGTTTCACTCTTTAGAAATTCTAGTTTTAAAAACCAAACCGAAAAAAATTACAGAAATTCTAGTCTTAAGTGAATACCAGGCCTGAGAGATAGTTACAGGGTTTGAGACAATTGTCTTGCACACAACTGACCCAGGCCCTGCCTAGTCCTCCAGTGACCCCCGGGAACAACCTCCAAGCACAGAACCTGGCAGTCCCTGAGTACTACCAGCAGTAGCCCAAAACTCCCCTCCAAAAAGACTATAAGAGTGTTCCCCCATCACCCTCTGACCCCCGTTCCCCTGATCTAGGACACCAGAATCCATTTCTGGAAACACAGACACTCTGACCCCAACATATACCAGATAATACAATCACCAAACTTTCCAAGAATACGTTAAAATGGTCTAAGGTGCAGGTTTCAACATGCTGAACCTCCTAGAATCCAGGGATTCCTGGAATGGACTCCAGACCTTGGAGAACTCCAGAGTGGAATCTGAGAACCACTGACCCTCTGAGGAATCCTGGAAAGGAGGCCCCTCCTTGCTGAAGAGACTCTTGGAATATGGTCCTTGGAGAACCTGGTGAGAGCAGCTGGTGAAGCCTGGCTGGTGCCTTTGCAACCAGAGCATAAAAATGCTAGTGGTGGCAGGGCTCAGAGCAGAGGGGCGAGGTGGGGGGAGGGGGGGACAGCGGGTGGTGGGAACCGGCTCCCCTTTGTGGTTGCTAAGCGCTGGAGCTGGCAGTGAGTCTGGCAGGGTAGGTAGAGACAAAAGCTGCATCCTAATCAGAATACAGGGGGAGGAGCAGAGCGGGGAGCTGGGGGCAGCAGGCAGGGGGCGGCTCGGCCAGCCCTAATCCCATTACAGCTGGCCATCCAGCTGCCAGGGCTGGCTGGCCACCAGGCCTGGCACTGGCCTCTCTCCTCTCCTCCTGCCAGCCCAGGCTGCAGAGATATATCCAGACGCTTCTTCTAGAGTCCCCAAGGAGAAGTTTGCCTGTGTGTGGAGCCCCAGGGGGAGTGCAGGATCAAAGGAGGAAGGTTTTCCCCCAGAAAACCCTGACCCTAGGAAGGCACAAGCACTTCAAAGTCATTTGGCTATAGCACTGCACAGAGGTGCAATTTAAAGAGACATTTCATCCCTGAGAACCGGCTCCATCCCAAGCCAGAATTTCGACCCAGTTGGACATTGAATCCCAATCTTGTCCCAGAATATCCCCAAAATTTGAATGTCAGAGGGAGTCCCTGCCCAATGGCAGGCTGACCTCTGACCTCTAGCCTATCTAAGCCTTGAACAGGGCTGGTTAACAGCTAAACTGTTAAAGGGTCCTGCAGATGTTCAAAAGGGGATTCATCTGCAAGAATCCCTAGAATGGGACGGGGTGGGGGGGGGGGGGAGGGGATGAGGGTAGGGGGGGATACTGGGACCCATGGGGATGGATGACGGGCACTGGTGGAGGGATGGGCACTTGATCATTGTATAACTGAAACCCAAGCACAAAATTTGTAAGCCTATAACTGTACCTCATGGTTTTTCACTAATAAAAAAAGAAAAAAAAACAAAAAACAAAAAATAAATAAATAAATAAATAATTTAAAAAAAAAAAAAAAAGAATCCCTAGAATGCCCTGAACCCTGGCTTCTGGAAGGAGACTCCCAGCTTCAAAGTCCTACCCTCAGGGTGATGGGGTATTTGAGCACAAGGAGCTTTGCTGCACCCCTAGTTCTGTCTACAGGAAAGGGGGCAGTGGCCCACGGGACAGCCTGACCCAGCACGGAGAGTGGGGCGTGTGGAAGGAGTGGCCCCATGGGGATCCGCTGACGCTGAAGGTCATGAGGGTCAAAGCCCCTAAGCCTGTCGCAGCCCCATCTTCTTGGGGTCACTCACTTTATCCCTTCCCTCAGCTGCACTCCTCGATTCCTTTCTTCATTCTGCACTTTGCTGGAGCTGTTCCAAGGCTGCATCGCAGTGCCCTGGAATGAGTTCTTCATTTTCCTTAGGGAACCTGGAACTTTTGAAGAGGAACTGTGAAACTATCTGAATAACAAGGACATCTGCTTCTAGGTGTTTTCCCTGCTGCTCTTTTTAACACCTTCCAGATTGGAGTGGGGGCAGGGGCAGGGAGGAGGGAGGGTATAGCAGGTCTTTTCTACCCATCCTTGTGGTTGCCCCTTGGACATTGGGTTAGGGATAGGGCTGGAGTGCATGGCTGTGCCCACAGACCTCTAAGGCCTGCAGTGACCTGGGCAGAGAAGCAGGAAGCTGCAACCCACAGGGGTCATGGGTGTGACGTTGGGTGGCCAAAGGTCCATGATCGGGCAGAGTAGGTTATAGGCTCCGTGAAGCCAGAGCTCTCTGCCCTGCAAACAACGCCTCATCACCAATGGACATGAAGCTGGTAGAGGCTTTGTTGAAACACTGGGCAAGAAGGATTGCCAAGCGGGCAAAGAGTATTTCCCTGTGACCCTCCCATTCGGTGATCATAGGGGCCCCAGGACACTGGCACCCTCACTGTCCTTTGCAGTGCAGCTGGCATAGCCCCTGGACTGTGGCCTTGTGTGGGCCTCCTGCTCAGACACTTCTTTATGACCTGGCTGTCCTCGGCAGCATCACCATTCAGCGTTCTAAGTCTTGCCCTGGCTCTCAGTTGCTTGCGCCAACACCCGGCCTGTACTGCTTAGACCACGCACGCCCATGCATGGCCAGCATCGCCCACTCCACCCACTGGAGAGCTTTTGGGGGAGGTTGCTTCTGCAGAATTTGATAACAGAATGACCTGAGCCTGTTCAGCAACAACATCCCACCTCAGACACATGTGAGCAGATGATATAGTCAACAGAAAACTCCAGGTAGGGGGCTGGAGCAATAGCACAGCAGGTAGGGCGTTTGGTTTGCCTTGCACACAGCCGACCTGGGTTCGATTCCCAGAATCCCCCGAGTACCGCCAGGAATAATTCTTGAGTGTAAAGCCAGGGATAACCCTTATGCATGGCCGGGTGTGACCCAAACAACAAGAAAGAAAGAAAGAAAGAAAGAAAGAAAGAAAGAAAGAAGGAAGGAAGGAAGGAAGGAAAGAAAGAAAGAAAGAAAGAAAGAAAGAAAGAAAGAAAGAAAGAAAGAAAACTCCAGGCGGATGTTTGCTGGGGGGCCCCTGAGGAGAAGCAGATGGGGTGGACGTTACCCTCTCCCCAGACCAGTGGTTCAGAGCTGACCACAGCAAGACATCTCTGAGCATGAAGTGTAGGAGAAGCCCCACGCAGACTCCAGCCTCCATTGCAGGCCTGTGTGTGCATGTGTGTACGCGCCTGTGGGTGGACAGAGAGGAAAGGTTTGAAGGCAAAGGATGATAAATGGGATTGAGCGGGCAGTAAGACAGAGAGTGTATTTGGAGGCTGGGAGATAAACTCAGGCGAGGACGGATACTCTAAATGAAGGCAACGAGGGAGACACAAAAGATATGCGGGGGCCGGATCTGAAAGGAAAATAAGATAAATGAATCAAAAATCTTTTTTGAAAGACTCCAGGGAGCCCTACACATAAGATGATTTTTCATTATTATTATTCATGTTTTAAAAAATATATAAAGCTATCTAGGAGGGACTATAATGAGTGTCATTATTACTCATTAACACTTGAGTAAGACTTGGCTGATTCATCCATGCAACAGTTAAAATTGAGCTAAAGCAGGTTTCTGAGAAAAGGGGACGAGGAAAGGGGAGACAGAGAGAGAAAGAACATGTAAACAGGCAGGTTGGGAATCAATCTGGATGCCTGCCAGGAGGAGACAATGCGCACGGGAGCTAAAGACCTACTGCAAGTTGGGTCAACAGAGCTCAAGTTGGCCTTCTGGCCACAACCTACAGTGCCTAGGGGACTAGAAACTTCCTTAACTTCTCAGAGCAAGTTTCCGCATCTGTGAGACACAGCTTGCTTAAGGAAAGGTGCTCTAATCTCTCTTTCCCCCCCACTCAGTAGTTTGATCTTGTTTTCAATTTTCTTCTTTTTATTTATTTATTTATTTATTTTTTTGGTCACACCCGGTGATGCTCAGGAGTTACTCCTGGCTCTGCACTCAGGAATTACTCCTGGCGGTGCTTGGGGAACCATATGGGATTCTGGGAATCAAACCTGGGTTGGCCACATGCAAGGCAAACACCCTACTCACTGTGCTATCACTCCAGCCCCTTAATTTTCTTCTTACCTCACTTCACTGTTGGGGAACAGTTATCCCCAACATGCCTGGACACTTTGCACACCTGTGGACACGTTGGGCCCCGGCAGAAGTCTGGTCATGGGACAAAGGTCGACAAGCGCACGGAGAAACCCCTCTGGGAGCAGTTGATCAAAGCTCACTTTATTGCCAAATACACACATTTTTAGAGAGGGTCTTGGCTTACAGGAGGTTCAGTCACTCTCGGCCTATGACTTTTTCCTTTCTGCTTTGTCCCCAGTCCAATCCCTTTCAAGGCTGTATGTTGGGGTTAGAAAAACTTGCTCAAAGCATGAGTGATGGTTTCTGCATTTCAGGCATACGTGACTAGGGGGTTGAATGAGGCTCAGTTCAGACACATAATGCAGCACCCTGTTTTGCTAACTTTCCTCCCTTTTGTAAGGTTCCACTTCAGGGCCGCTTTGCGAGGTCGGGTGGTTTTTCCTGCTCCAGTTCCCCTTGCCCTGCCCCACAGCCCACCTGCCATTGGGGCATCCCAGGATTGTTGGGCCCTCGTCCCAGACGTGGACCCCAGGACCAGAGGGAGCACTGCCTCTAGTTCCCAAGACGGCAGCCCGCAGCAACTCTGACAGCTCCTAACCAAGGTCCCAGGCTGCGGGAGAGTGTGTTTGGCGCTTTGTCCTTCTAAGAGAAGGTCTTTCCAGCCTGCAGAAAAAGGGGAAATGAGGAAGAAGGATACTGTGGGAGAGAGATGGTCAGAGGGGGAGTCTGTTCATCTTCCTGCCCAGGGCTTCCCTCGGGCGGGTCTCATCGAGTCCTTAGCTATAGCAGAAACCTCTGCTTTTGTCCCACAAAGATACGTTTGCAATGACATTGTTCTATCTGTCATGCGCTATCAAGCCTCCAAGGGCTTGCTGGCTGAATAAATCACCAGGGGTCCTGCACAATAGTCGCTGTAGTAGTACTCTCAGCCGCAGTGAGAGTAGCCAGGGTGGAGTCATCGTAATATGTGACACACTGATTCTTTTCCTAAGCTTCCCCTGTCCTAACATTAACATACCCAGCCATAAAATATGAATGATACGGCATCTTACTAAGCCCAGGCGTTGCTGGGGAGAGCAGATGCGTTTCTCAGCACCGAGCCTCGTGGGAGTGAGCACCCGGGGGCGAGTGCTGCCTCTCTGCATCCCCTCCCCCCATCACCAGCGTTGCTGATCCCTGCAGCCCTGGCAGAATGTACGCATCCCACATGCACCTGCTGAATATCCCGCTGAAGAACCTGCCGTGCGGGGAGCTGAGCTGGGATTCTTACCTTCCTGGGCCCTTGGAATTTCTGCTCACAGCATCATCTCACCCAGCAGGCTAACAGGTTCTGTGCCATAGCCTCTCACAGACAGCCAGAGTAGTGGATTCTTTGAGTACTTTCTTCCCACCTTCTTCCCACTCAAGTTGGATGCCTTCCTCCAAACGTTTGCCTTTCTGACAGCCTTGTTCTAGGCACATTCACCCTGAGCTGTGGATCCAGTGCCCAGTGTCAAAGAGACACTGGATATGGAGAATCCAGAGCCAGCTGATTCAAGTAGAACTCCTCAAAGGTCCCACAGGCTTCTCGGCACCTTAGTCCACCATTTATAACACTGTCCATACAATTCTGTCCCAATCTACACCCACCCCACTTCCAAAGACCACAACTAGTACCACACTCACTTTCTTGGTGATCCAGAAAAGGTCATTGCTCTTCCCATGTAGCCATCCCTCTCACTTCACTCAGGACCACCTGTGGCCAGGCACCATGCCAAGGCACCGGCGGCGGCGGGAGGGAGGGCATTGGTGCTGCCCTCCTGTAGCTGACAGCCAAGTGGGATGTGCAGAACTCAAACAAGGATCACACAAGGAGATAGATGTAGTATAAAGCAACCAGTGATGATGAGACAAGTACAGGGTGTCCTGAGCTTTGGTAACAGGGGACCAAAGAGTAACACAGCCTTCCCAGAAAAACTGCACTCACCTAAAATCTAAAGGACAAGCAAAGGAGGTTTGGAAAGAGGGAGTAGGGGAGGCGGGGTAGGGTGGAGAAGGAGAATAAATCTAGCGACAGAGCAGGCAGTAAGAGCAAAGGCTGTACGCTGAAAGAGATTCTGCATCTCAATCTGGGGCTCAGGAATTGCTGCTCAAGAATAGACCAGAGGGAAGAGAGGCTTGTTTTGGGGTCCAATAGTGAGGGAATAGAGGGACAATCAAAACCTAGGGAAGTATCTTCTTTCTTTTTTTTTTTTAAATTTTTATCAGTGAAACACCATGAGGTACAATTGTAGACTTACAAATTTTTGTGCTTGGGTTTCCATTATACAATGATCAAATACCCATCCCTCCACCAGTGCCCGTTCCCCACGAATCCCAGTGTTCTACCCACCCCCCATCCTCCCATCCCCCCCTGCCTCTGTGGCAGGGAATTCCCCTTTGTTATATCTCTCTTTTTGGGTGCTGTGGTTTGCAAAAGAGGCATTGAGTGGCAATCATGTTTGGTCTATAGTCTACTTTCAGCATGCTTCTCCCATCCTGGGAGGATCCTCCCAACAACCTTTATTTGGTGCTCCCTTCTCTATCTGAGCTCCCTTTTCCCCTAGCATGTGTGGCTGGCCTCCAAGCTATGGAGTAAAATTCCTGGTACTAATCTCGGCCATTCTTGGGTGTTAGTCTCCTATTTTGTTACTTTCTGTTCCCCGCACGACATCTTATTATCTTTCCTTTGGAGAACCTGGCAGGCTACAAAAAGTATCCTGCCCGCACGGCAGAGTCTGGCAAACTTCCCGTGTCGTACTCAATATGCCAAACACCAGTAACAGTGATGGGTCTCATCCTCCTAATCCTGAAAGAGCATTGAAATGGCTCTTTTAAAGTCTCAGGGCTAGGTAGAAGGAGACGTTACTGGTGCCTGCTGGAGACAATCAACAAACAACAGGATAATCGTGATCGTGATGTTCCCCAGATGAATGCAATCTTTCTATGTCTATCCCTCTCTTTATGAGTCATTTCCTTAATATGATACTTTCCATGTAGTACCACTTGTATGTAAATTTCATGAACAGCTACATAGTACTCCATTGTGTAAAAGTACCAAAGTTTCTTTAACCAGTCATCTGTTCTCGGGCACTCAGGTTTTTTTCAGAGTATCTTCTTTCTTAAGATAAACTTTTTAATTTCTTCCAGTTCTATTGAGAAATCAATGACATCACTCTATAGACACACCGCGTGATAGTTTGATTCCCATATATTGTCTGAGCACCCTAATGGATTCAGCTAACAGCTATCTCCGTAGATGCAAACAAGAAAAAAAGAAAGAAGTAAAGGGAATAAGCTTGTCCTTATGACAAGGTCTCTTAGGATTTACTCTCTTTAACAGCTTTCCTAAATATGTTAACACTCCTCAATGTAGTGTTCATTTATCCCTAGTACTTACTTATCTTATAACGGGAACTTGGTACCGCCTGCGGTTTTATCTTAAGAGCCATGGGAAGCTGCAGAGCAGTTAATCAGGTCTCATTTGCATTTAAATAACATCACCCAGGAGACACTGGGAAAGAGGTTGGAGCCTGTGGGAGAAATGAGAAGGCTGCTGCAGTCCAGGTAGGAGTTTAGGGTTCGGACTGAGGAATGGTGGAAGAGGTCGAGAGCTTGGGGGTAGGAAAGGGCTCCAGAGAGGGAAGCTACAAGACTACATTTCCCAGCAGCCCTTGCAGCCGGGGCTGGCCCTGTCACTCGATTCAGACCAGTGGAATGGGAGAGAAGTGCCATGGGGTCATCCAGCTTGGCCAGTAAGGATGGGGGCGGGGGGGGGGGGAACCTTCCCAGTGGCAGGAACAGAGCCATGACCTTGGTGTTGGGGTGTTGGGTAGCACGAGTGAGGTCATGAGAGAAAGAGGTAGGACGGGGATCAATGAAGAACGACAACACATTCCCTTAGCATTTAAACCAAATGTCAGGCAGAGCAACCCCAAGGTCACACTCAAGGTGAGGAGAAAATTCCACCCAATTTTAGGTATACCTGTCAAGAATCCCCTGTCGTTACAACCAGGGGAAGCAGTGCCGGTCAGTCTTGGTGACCAGGGAGCAAACCCTGGCTCATTACATACCCATTGCCATACTTCGACATACCAGAATCATACCCACCAGTGCCATGGCAGTTTATGGTCACCATGACAACCAGGTAGATGACCAGATACCATCAGGATCCAAGCCCAGGTCTTCCCAGCCACCTGGGGAGGAGAGTGGTAGGAACAGGAAAATCTGAAAACACACACACACACACACACACACACACACACACACACACGTAGTTGACATTTCTGTCTCTGATCTTCTACTGCCCCACCTGCTGGAGTGTCTTTTTCACTTTCCTCTTTCCGTAACACATTGACACTTGAGTGTGGTGAAATGAACATACTTTGCAGCACTGACATCGATGTGTTAGATAAACACTTAACCCCAGCAGCCAAGGGCTTTCTCCACCTCCTTCAATAAAGGCTGGCGTTAAACATTCTGTGCCTTCCACGAAAATTGTCTTAGGAAGCCACACAATCGGGGCAGGGAGTGTGGTGCACGCCCTCGCCCTGGTCTCCGTCACACTTGATCAATGAGAACGTGAAGATCCATGCTGCACAGTGAGAAGGAACGAGCTTCTGAAGGAGAGCAAAGGCTGGCAGCAAGTGATGGAGCCAGGCCCCGTGTGGAGGGCACTGCCAGCCCCTACTACTCCCCGTGTGTCAGAGAGGAGACTTGCTAGAGCTCTTGAATCGGATCTTCACAGGGTGAAGCCAGAGACAGTCAGGACCAACCTAGGCTAACTTCCGTCACTGTGTAGGGATCATCTGGGTCCTCAAGAAGGGAGCCACTAAGGGAAAGAGGCCTCAGAGTGCTGTGGCAGCTGGGGAATGCTACAAACTGAGATGTTGCTCTGGGCAGATTGAGTTGGAGGTAATCCTAACCAGAAACAAGGAGGGAAGTCCAGGGAGCAGGGGCAGGGAGCTAGCAGAGAGTTGGCATCAGAAGGAAGTACTAAACTAGAAATCTTCCTCCCAAATGAAGAGTCATAGAAAATCACCTTTATTATTTATGGTCTAAGGGGACTAAAGTCTGGGCACCAGCGTGAAACAGAACAAAGAAAGGCGAGACTGTGAATTGCGAGTCCCTGGAATTCTGCCTAAGTGACTCCCTGGCGTCCAAACCTGTAGGGTGTTGGGATTAATGCAAATAAGTAAGGCAAGAGTGAGGAACTGGACCCTGGAGGGGTTAAGGGTGGACACAGGTGGTATCTGAACAAAGGAATGCCAGTGTCAGGCCTGAGAGTTAAAAGGCAAGGCTAGGGAGCTGGAATCAACTACGGTTAAAGTAATGGTGGCAGGAAATTAAGCTGGGGGTGAAGCACAGGTTTAAAAAGGTGAGTAGGGGCTAGAGTGATAGCACAGCAGGTAGGGCGTTTGCCTTGCACACGGCCAACCGGGTTCGATTCTCAGCATCCCATATGGTCCCCCAAGCACCGCCAGGAGTAATTTCTGAGTGCATAAACCAGGAGTAACCCCTGTGCAATGCCAGGTTTTACACATGGCTCACATTTTTCACATCTTTCTTACACATTTCTCCATATCAGTATAGTGAGAGAGTGACACAGAGCCCCGACTGCACAAGAACATCTAACACACACCCTCAACCTGGGCCTGTCCCCTGGAGACTCTGATTGATGAGGTCTGGGCCAGCGCCTGACACTGACATTCTGAGAAGCTCTCCAGGTGATTTGAATGGGCCCCAGGGACAAGAACGCCTGTGGACGGTAATTGAAACCACGGCCAGGGGAATAGAGAGTGAAAACATCATCAATCAGGCCTTAGGCCCCGCCACGGTCAACCTCCCACACCGCCTGAGCCACACTGGCCAGATGACTCACGGCTACCGCCCAGCCCTCACTGGCACCAGGCCAAGAGAACCGAACAGTGACCCCACACAGGTGCCAGGGAACTGCACCTCCCAGCTGCCTTCGGCCCCGCTGCTTCCTCCCAGGCTGCATGCCTGCCCCCTGGCCTCTCCGCAGATACCCACCAGAGGTGACCGAGGCGGTGGTGTTCCCCTGCCCAGGAGGCTGTCCCCTGCCAGGCCCGCCTGCCCAGCAGCTGCTCCTCACTCACGTTCCTGCCATCTGCTGCCCGGGTCTCAGAGGCGCTGTTCAACACCACTAGCCACTAAGAGGCTAAGTAATTGGGTGAACGTCAAAAGCAGCTGAGAATTGATGCAGCTCCTTCCGTCTGCCCCTCCGCTGGGCTTCTCCAGGTCAAAGAAGGGCCAGGGAGGGAGGCCGAGAGATGAAGGGGCCTGGGGCTCCTTTCACCCTGGGAGACTGACAAACGCACAGCAGCCAGCTGGGACAGCCAAGAAGGGTTCAAGCCTGCCGCCTTGGGGCCTGGTGGCGCCCACTGTTGGTGGGACAAGATCCAGGGGGAGCAGAGCTGGGGCAAGTCCCACCGGTTTCCTGGGACGCATCTTCACCACAACACAAGGGACAGCAAGGCGGTGGGTGGGAGACAGGGTCCGCTGGAGCTGCCACTCAGGGAATTAGCACCCTCCGCTGTGCTAATCTCTTTGGGAAGCTGCTCTTTGGGCAGCCGAGCGTGGCGTGGGGTCTGGAGCAGGGGCAGCACTGGCGCCACTGCTGTCAGAGGAAGCTGCCACATACAGAAGGGCCGGGCTGCTAAGGCGAACACCTGACTTGGGGGGCGGGGGTTGAGGGTGAGCACGTTTCCTGCTGCCCTTCTTCCCGGCCAGTGAACCATGCGGACCTTCATCTGGTGTCCAAGGATCAGTGCCGCATGGTCAGGAGAGGGGGCGTTGTGGACGGTGCTTCTACAGAGATGGGCTGCTCTGTGAGGCCAGGAGCCCCGAGGAAAGGTCAGGCAGGGCTGGGGAAGGGGGCTGGCAGGAAGGCACGTGGATGGGGGTACCTAGGCAAGGGGTCTCAGTTCGTCAAGCAGGGAATGAAGTGAGGGAAGTGCCAGGATGCCCCTGCTAGGCCTGTCCCTGCAGACATGGACAGTTCGAGGCTAAGAGGTTCTTTCGCCCTGGCAGTTGCTGCCCCCCAAGCCCTCCTGCCTGAGTATTGCTCCCCCAAGCCCCAGGCTGTGCCCACCAGGTTTCCAGGCCTGGCTGCAGCTCAGCCCACTTAACCCTTCTCTGAGCATGTGGCAGGCTCGAGGAGCTTGAAGGGGTCCTCCATGCGTCCCCCACCAAAGCTCTGGCCTTCCTACCTCTCTCCTCTTCCTCTCCGCCCCCCCCCCCCCATGCTAGGCTGGGGTTCCAGAGCGGCTGTCTCCTTGCCCTCCCAGCAGAGCCATTCTAGTCAGCATTCTAGGTGGGGTCCTGGGGGTCGCCCACAGAGTGCCACCGAGCCCCGTAGTAGTGGCAGCCGCAGGGGCGAGGGGATGAGGGGGCGAAGAGGCTGTCCATGTCCACCCGTTTATGGGGCCTGGGCGCTCCGAGTGATACCTGCAGTTGGTGGCGCGTGGAGAATGCTTGGCTGGTGAGTGATGCGTCTGTGTTACCCAGAAGGGGCCTGAATCCCCTCGGATCCAACCTCCTGCACCCCGCAACTGAGCGAGACTTGCCCAGGCAGCACCAGACTGTGCATACAGTGTCACCCCCGCCCCTGGTCTCAAGCTGGGCCAGGCCCCCGCAGGGTCCTCCTTGGTGAGGTCAGTACCCGCAGGCATCACCCACAGAGCAGAGCCTGGGGGGCCAGGGTGAGGGGAGCAGCCTCGTGCCCCCAAGCTTGAACCAGGAACTGCGGACTCTCAGACACAGGTTTTCCCCAGTCTGGCTCATGTCACTCCCACCCCCACCCTGGCCTGCCCCCATGGGTGCAAGCTATAGCCAGAACCCAGCACTTGGCAGAAGCCAAAGCAGTCGGGCTGCAGAAATCCATGAGAAAGAATAGATTTTTCTCACTACTCTCCGAGTCTTTAATTTCCTGTGTTTGCCCCCAAAGGGCTTTTTCATCGACAAAGCACTTGGTTCTGTGGACAGTGCGGTTGAGGAGTAGCTGCTGATGGAGAGATTAGTGGTCGGGGATGTACAGCCGCTAGGGCTCCGGCTGGGCTCTGAGAAAGTAGCTGAGCTGGCAGGAGTGGCGGTTGGGTGGGGGGGGGGGGGGCGGGGAGCCCCAAAGGGCCGGGGATGGGTGGAGAAAGGGCAGACGGCAGGCTGGGTTGCGGTCAGGTGCTCCCGAGATCAGATTCCTGGAGAGAGACCTTTCTAACCAGCACTGATGGCATCTGATGGCTTCGGTGAGAGCTATCAGATCAGACCCAAGGATCCGAGTCTCTAAGTCTAGCTCCTGTGGTTGCAAGTGTAGGCCTTATCAGC
This sequence comes from Sorex fumeus, assembly GCF_029834395.1. NCBI lineage: Eukaryota > Metazoa > Chordata > Mammalia > Eulipotyphla > Soricidae > Sorex > Sorex fumeus. The sequence continues at coordinate 72,908,609 of NW_026606094.1, read as the reverse complement.
GCCTTGAACAGAATGTAGAGCTACCAGAGGTGAAACTCCCCTCTGACCCTCCGCCACCACCGCCAAGGAAGCAGGAACTTTTAGGGAAGAGGGAGCTGGTGGGTTTATGGCAGGGGGTTGGGGTGAGGATAGGTGTTCACTGTCCTAAACCACAAGGAGGCAGTGTCTGGGGGTGAGGGTCGGTTCATCCTAGCTAGGAAGAATTTCAGATTCTCCTCGAAGTAGACAGGATGATGGTCTGAGCAAGGGAAGGACCAGTGTCTGGGCCTCTGCTCATCTTTGGGTGAATGGCACACAGCTCCATCTGTGCCTTATTCTGGGAGTGGGAGGAGGGCACCATGATGACCTAGTCTGGGGAATGCAGGGCTTTTGACACTGAGGTCCCTTCCAGAAGTGTCTGAGCCATCACCTGTGTCTCATCGCTGCCAGAGACCCTTGGAGCAGCCACAGTGGGCCTCATCACCCCTCTCCGAGCCTGGACCTCTCCCGCCCACCTGCCCCAGGCTCCCACAGTGCTCTCTTAGCCTCCCCCGGGTCCCTCTCCATGCCTGTACCCTCTCTACTCCATCCCCTAAATGTCTCCCCCAGTAGCCTGGGCCTGCTCTGCCTGGTCCATCAACCCCCCCCCCCCCCACACACACACACACACCATCACCTTCTGATACCTCAAGGCAGTCAACACACACCACAAGCTGGACACTCCTCGGCGAGGCCCTCTTCCACGCCGGGCGTCCACAGCCCAGCCCTCAGCGGCTGTACCAAGCAATCCCCAGGAAACGTGCTGGACCCGCCCTCCCTTTGGCCCTGTGATGCCCGCATCATTGAGCTTCTGTGTGATGCCAGTCAGCTGGACCACCCTAATGCCCAGGCCAGTGTCACACATTGTTCCCCACGGGGGCCTCAAGGAAGAGACTCAACCTCTTCATGCTACAACTTCCTCAGGGCTAAATTCTGAAGAATAATTATGAGCGGGGGTAGGAGGGGGGGAAACAAAACAGTGGAACCTGCCTTGTAGCCAGTCCACTGGGAAGATCCCAGGCCCCCCCCCACACACACATGCCAAGGCCATCCCAGTGCCAGTATCCAGGTTTGGTGACATCATCAGTGCAGGGGAACCAAGTGTGTGACATGAACACCCCCTTCTTCACTACCTCACCACCAATCAATGCCATAACAAAAAGGACAAGAAAATTTACATGTTTTTTAAAAATTTATTTTTAATTTTTTAAGTTAGTTACCATGAAATCTCAAAGTTATTCATGATTGGGTTTCAGGTGTTTCAACACTAATGCCTACCCCAGAGTCCACCCCCTCCACCAGTGCCCCCTCCCACCAGCCCCTGCCATTTGCTTCCCAGAAGATGGAGCAAAGTTTTAAAGGAATTACCCACTTTTATGCAGATGTAAAGATGAGTCCAGAATGGTCTATAAGTCAGGATACCAGCCCCGGGGAGATCATACAGCGGGTAGGGCATTTGCCTTGCACACGGCCGACCGCAGTTCAATCCCTGGCATCCCGTATGGTTCCCCGAGCACCATCAGGAGTAATTCCTGAATGCAGAGCCAGGAGTAGCCCCTGAGCATTGCTGGACATGACCCCCAAACAAACAAAGAACATCAGCCCAGGAAAATGTGCACATCACAAACAAGAGCCATGAGTACAGTGAACCTGATTTTTTTTAGGTGTCACATGTTTAAATTTTCCTGGGAGCTGCATGAAAACACAAAAGCAAGTGAAACAGATTTCAGTCATATACCATTGAACCCCAGTATCTAAACCGTTGTCTTTTGCATTTGACACATATAGAGGTGGGAGCGGTTTATCCTCTTTCCCTTGAATGTAGTCTGAGGGGCCGCGTCCCCAGCCCTGCACATGGCCTGGGGCTGGACTCATCAGCGGCAGCTGCCCGCTCTGCAGGTCTGAGCTTCTCAGTCCGCTGGACAAGGGGTGGGCCCAGAGTGCACCGGTGGCCTGGAGAGAGTTCAGTGACCCGCTGTTCTGCTACACCAGCATGCTCTGACCCTCCACGGGACGCCTGCGGATACTGTGGAGTCCACTGGCCTGGGCTCCAGGCACTCAGCCTCTCCCCCTCCTGCCCACTGGGGATGGTCACACTTCCATGAGTCAGAGTGGACAGAAACCCTTGCTCTGGAGTCTGACCTAGAGCTTCACTCGGCACTGAGAGAAAGTCTCGCTGCCTCTAGGGTCCGAGCCTGAGCTGAGCCCTTGAGTGACCTGCCGTGTGACCTTGCAGTTCCCAAGAGGCCTCTGCCTGCTGGCTCCCCCGCTTCCTGTCACCCCCTCACTCTGCTGCTCCCCAACAGCCAGGCTCTGCTCAAGGTACAGCCGGGCCCTGACCTTCTCTGCCCTCCTTCCTCTCCTGGCTCCCTCTTCCTCCTCCCTCCCCTCTCCCTCCTTCCCTCTCCCTCCTCCCTCCTCTGTCCTCTCCCTCCTCCCCTCCCCCTCCTCCCTACTTTCCTCTGTTCCTTCCTCCCTCTCCCCTCCTCCCTCCTCTCCCTCTCCCTACTTTCCTCTGTTCCTTCCTCCCTCTCCCCTCCTCCTCCTCTCCCTCCTCCCTCTTTTCCTCGACCCTCCTCCCTCCTCCCTCCTCTGTCCTCCTGCACCCTCCTTCCTCTGTCCTCCCTTCCCCCTCTTCTGTCTTTTTGCCTCCTCCATCCTCCCTCCCCTGACCCTCTTCAGCCCCCAGCCCCACTCTCTCATGCCGGCTCCCAGAGTCCGGGAGGACGTGTCATCACAGCCCGGAGCTCTGGCTCTCCACAGCCTGCTCCTGCCTCCCAGACGCGGGCCAATGAGCCCCGGGTCTCCCCGCAGGGGCTCCGCGGGGCAGGTGCTGTCCACTAGCTGTGCGCTGAGCAAGGCCCTCTCGGCTCTGGCCCGCAGGCTGGCGTTCTGCACCACAGCCTCCCCATGCAGCCACAGCAGGAACTGTCACTGGTTCTCCAGGGGGCTTGTCAGAAGGGCCACCACTCTGAGCCCAGCCTGGCAGTTGCTCTGGAGACTTCATGGGCACTGCCCCATGCAGGGTGGCCGGGCACGGGCACCAGAGCAGAGAGTGTCTCCATGGGCTCTGGAGTCCGGGGGTTGGCAGCTCCTGGCCCCTGTGCCCACACGCCCCCCACCTTGCTCCTCTCCGACCCTGCCTGACCCACCTCCCGGACCATCTCAGAGGGCACATTGCTCAGGACAGGCCTGGGCTGCGACCTGGATGCAGGGTGAGGCTCTGGACGGAAGTGCTGGATCGTCCATCGGCATCAGGAGTGGCCCGAGAGCCCAAATGGAAGGCTCAGTTCAGGGGCCCTGGGAGGGAGCAGGGGCAGGGCTGGAGCAAACGTGCCTCCTGGACACGTGGCCTAGTCAGTGCCCTCGAGAGAGACGCCCACAGCAGATGCCTGGCCGTGTGTGTGTGTGTGTGTGTGTGTGTGTGTGTGTGTGTGTAGGGAGGGAGGTGTTGTTTGAGCTGTAACCACTATGCTTAGATTTTACTCCTGGTTCTGTGCTCAGGGCTCACTCCCGACTCAGTGCTCAGGACTCACTCCTGACTCTGTGCTCATGGATCACTCCTGTGGTTCATTGCTCAGAGATCACTCTTGGTGGGGCTCTGGAACCATATGCGGTACCGGGAATTGAACTGGGGTGCAAGTGCCCTCTCTTCCATACCTGGGCTGCTCTCAGATACCTTCTACTCCAGGTGCCTGGCTGATGGCCCGGCTGGGCTCTCGTCTCTGGCCACTTAGAATCGGGAGGGTTGGAGATTGGCACCAGCCCCCTGACACAGGGAGAAACCGAGGCCCAGGGCAAAGTGTGCTGGGCACACAGGGTCGTGGAGAGGGCAGGGATGGAAGGGCGGGGGAGGCAGGGCCTCGAGCTGCTTTCCCAGGCCCCCCACCCCATCCCAGGGACCCTCCTCCCCATTCCTTTGTCTGATTCGCTGCCCGCGACAGCTGGGAAGGCCGTGCCTCGCCCGGGGCCTGCCATCAGCCAGCTCCGTGTGGGCCAGCAGCTCGGCGGGCTTGGCAGGCAGCTCAGCGTTGCCCGGGAGACCATGGAGGAGGAGGCGACTCCACTGGGCCAAGGGCCAGCTGGTCCATGGCCCTAGAGGTGCACCCGGGCCCCGGCCACCTCCCAGGCCACAGCCCCGCCCCCTAGCTGGGGTGTCCCGAGGCAGAGGGGGATCTAAGGGCCTGGGTGGAGGGTCCAGCTAGGACCTGGGCTCTGCTGTCTCCCGCCACAGCATCCCAGGAACACACACACAGCCAGGGCCGACTGCGGGTGCTCCTGAGCACTGCATGCCCCCAGAATGACCTGGTTCTGCTGGACGAGCCAGCACGTTTCCAGGTGGGTCCTGCTGGGTCTTGGTCAGTGAGCCAGAAAGGGGGTGCTGTGCAGCGGGGCCTGCCCAGAAGGGATGGAGGTGTGCGGGGTTTGGGGAGTCGGTCTCTCCAGGGAGGCTTTCCTGGGTCTGGGGGACACGGTCCCCCCGAGCAGAGACCCAGAGGGAATGCTCATGCCCAAGCCTGCTTCGCTGAGTGGCCCTATTCAGTTCCGTTTGTTAGGGTTTGCATTGGCAAACCCAGGAGGGAGCCCCAGGCCTTGCTCAGGGCTCCCTCCTGGGTCTGTGCGCACAGGGATCGCCCCTGCCGGCGTTCAGGGGACCATGTAAGGGCCTGCGAGACAAGTGCCTCAGCCAACCCCCGCCCCCCCGTCCCGTCCTGCCTCCCGGGCCTCTGAAGGTGGCTCTGAAAGGCCCGTTGGCAGCTGGTCAGTGCTGGACCACACCGGGCAGGGTCCATCACGAGGCTCCTGTTGGCCCCTGGAGCTGAGAGAGCAGAAGAAACTCCGAGAGCTGCCCTGGGCAGAGGGGGGGAGGTCCCCGTGCCCTAAGCTGAGGGCATTTCAAAACTTGTATCCCTGGGAGCAGGGCTGGGTCTCAGGCTGGAGATTTCAGGTGTGTGTGTGTGTGTGTGTGTGTGTGTATGTTGTTTGTGTGTGTGTATATGTTTTGTGTGTGTGTATGTGTGTGTGTGTGTGTGAGGGGTCACACCCGGTGATGCTCAGGGGTTACTCCTGTCTCTACCCCCAGGAATCTCCTGGCAGTGCTCAGGGGATCATACGAGACGCCAGGACTCAAACCCAGGCTGGCCTCATGCCAGGCAAATGCCCTCCCCACCATGCTATCGCTCCGAGCCCCAGCTGGGTCCTTCAGTTCGGTGGGGAGGGGGGCAGATGGGTGGGGTGGGGGCAGCAAGGGGGTCCCGTGACCTGCGACGCCAGAGCAGACGCCCAGAGCAGACCCCGCGGCTCTGTTCTGCTGGGATGGGACAACGACGGCCCGGGCAGAGTCAACAGGGAGGAGGGGGCCAGCCCAGGCGTGCACACAGCCCCCCCCCCCGGCCCCCCACAACAACCCCTCGCAACCCCGTCAGCCAGCCAACGGAAACCCTGTGGGAACGTGGAAATCCCTGCCTCCTGGATGCTCCCGCGTCCCACCGCCTCCGCCCCACCTCCCGGCTGCCGGAGCTGTCAGCGACACCCCGACAGGCTGATTATCCCCATCTGCGGAAAACAAAACATGTCAGCAGCAGCCGTGCCTGGGAAGAGGCCTGTCTTTGTAGTGAGACGGAATCTGGGGGAAACTCAGGAAGTGAGTAAGCAGATGCCGCTGCCTGGCTGGCCTCGCTCCTGGCAGGAAACACCTCCTCCAAGGAGCCCTCCAGGGTGGGACTGTCTCTGCACAGGACTCGAGGCTTACTGGACCCTGATGTGAATCCCCTGGGACAACCTAGACCTCTGGTCTCTTTTTTTTGTTGTTGGGGTGCAGCTGCTGCTTTGAGGCACCGTGGACATGAGCCTGGCCTGAAAGCCTTGTTTGACCCTGCCCTCAGCCTTCGGGGGGAGAAGGGGATGTGCTTTCCTGCCTCCCCTTACCCTTGGCTCCTCTCTATCTGGGAGTCTGTGACCCCTTGACACACCTATACTTGTTTCCCCATTCTGTGCTTCAAGCCCCAGCCAAATCTCCCAAGACCAGTCAGCCCCCAGATGCCCAGATGAATCTTCCCACCTCTACTGGCAAAGTTAGTCGGGAACTGCGGGGAGCAGGGATGTGCCATTCCACCCATTTGCCCAGTATAATCCCCTTCCAGATGCAGAAAACTGACTCTGGGAGCAGGCGCAGATAGCAGAAATGCAGTTCCTCCTGCCCTGGCAGTGGGCAAGGGCACAGTTTACACGCCTTCTGCTGCTCCTGCCAGCAGCTCTCTGTCCTCTGCACGAGCTGCCCCCTGGGACCAGGACCGCAGGCCAAGCGCCAGACTAGAAGCAGCACCTGGTCGAGCTCCCGGCCAGCCTCTTTCCTCATTATCATGATCCATATAGGGCTCGCTCCGGGTACCTACCCTCTGCCACAGCATCAGCAGCGCCATGGTGCAGTGATACAAAGCTACCATCTCCGTGATGTTTGCAGTTCATAATCTCCGCATTGGGCTGGAGCGTTAGCACAGCGGGTAGGGCATCTGCCTTGCACACAGCCAACATGGCCGACCCAAGTTCGATTCCTCCGCCCCTCTCGAAGAGCCCGGCAAGCTACCTAGAGTATCTCATCCGCACAGCAGAGCCTGGCAAGCTCCCCGTGACGTATTCGATATGCCAAACACAGTAACAGAGTCTCACAATGGAGACATCACTGGGCCCGCTCGAGCAAATCGATGAACAACGGGAGGACAGTGACAGTGAATCTCCACGTCAGATGATGAGTGTAACCGGTCAGCGGCCTGGCCTTGGGGCCCAGCAGTGGAGGGCTAGTGCCTGCTCTCAGCTGCACTCATGCCAAGCACACAGGCAACATGGGGGGACAGCGGTTAACCAGAACGTGGTCCTTAGCCCTACCAACCCGTGTCTAGTAAGGGGGCAGAAGCGGCCACATTTTCCCCCTTCCCCTCCCGCAGCTGAGCAGAAGAGAGCTCCTGGCCCTGAAAACAGGGCCTCCACGACTACTCTGGCTTTTCCAAAGCAGATGTAAGGTGGATTTGCATACTAAGAGGCATGATTAGAACAATAAGATCATTCTTGCAAACAGAACTGCTGCTGTCCAATCAGCAGCCAGGAAGATGGAGCTGGGGCAGGCGGCTGGGGGTCCTGAGAACGCAGATGCTGTGCCACACACAGTTCCGTGTTAGGGGCACCCCCATAAGCCTCAGGGACCACCTGTGTGTGAAACAGGAAGACTGTTCCCTGCAGAGGTGGAAGGACATAGGGATTTGCCTTCATATTTTTGGGGGGGTGGGGGGTGGTTCTTTTTCGTTTTGGGCTTTTTGGGTCACACCCAGCGATGCTCAGGGGTTACTCCTGGTTTTGTGTGTAATCTCCAAGCTACGGGGAATCCTGCGGCTCTCCCTGGACGCCTGCATTCAGTGGTCTCACACCGCTCCCCTACCAGGGACGGCCAATGCCATGGGAGAATGAGGGAGGAAACGAGGGCCAGGCTGGTTGGTGACCAGTTGCTGTTTATTCCATTCTCCCCACACGTTCCAGTCTCACTCAGTCCCTCGTCCCATCTCCTCCTGTCCCCCTCGCTCATCTCTCCACGCTCCGACTCACTGCCGAGGTATCTCTAGTTTCTCTCCATCTCCCACCTTGGGGGTAGCACAGCCAACATATGAATGCCCTCTGCTCCAGGGTGAAATACCACCTAGGGTGTGTTTCTCCTTCCCTTGGTCCAACAATCATTTAACAAACATCTTAATTAACATCTTAATTCTACTGTGATTAGCACTATAGCACTGTCCTTCCGTTGTTCATTTGCTCGATCTGCTCCAGCGGGCACCAGTAACGTCTCACAACAAATTGTGAGACTTCTTGTTACTGTTTTTTGGCATATTGAGTACGTCATGGGTAGCTTGCCAGGCTCTGCCGTGCAGGCGAGATACTCTCGGTAGCTTGCCGGGCTCTCCAAGAGGGGCGGAGGAATCGAACTCGGGTCGGCCATGTTGGTTGCGTGCAAGGCAAACGCCCTACCCACTGTGCTATCGCTCCAGCCTTAATTCAACATCTTTTTTTTTAATTCTACTTCTTAATATTAGTTATTTTGTATGAACACAGTGAGAGATACATTGTGCTACTAGCATGGCTCTCTTGGGGACATCTCCCTATAGATCTCAGACTACAGTGCTCAGGCCATATTAATCATTCCTAACCCTCGCAAGTTCCTAATTTAGTTGTTACTTTTTGGTTCATGACAGAATTTGTCCATGACCATGCTCTTAACTTATAGTGAAGTATTATGGCGCTTTGGCCTGGCCCATTTCGATGCTAGGGTAGCTCACAGTTTGCCCTGGGTCCACCCAGTCCCTTGTCGGGACCCTGCTTTGGGGTTGCTAGGAAGTAAAGGCAATTGAGGCTTAAGTCGGGAAAACAGATGCACAGGAGTGAATATCATTCGGAGTCAATTAACTCCCAAGTTACAAAAGCATAGCATTAACTGTCTCCCTGTGTCCATACAAAAAGGACATTGCTCTGAATTAACTATGCAAAGGACACAAGGAGAAGAGAAAAGCAATATTTACAAGTTAACAGAGTCTGATTCGGAGATACTAGTAATTGACCAGTTTGGGAAGCAGAGCACAAAGAAAGAGGTTACAATAAACACAGAGGTGTGGGAACACTATAATGGGAGTGACCCAATAAACCTAAGCTCCCTGTGGCAAGGCAGAAAGGACAAACCAATGTTATCCTACAGTTCTGCACTCAGCATTACTCATGGCCGTGCTTGGGAAAACACATGGGAGACCAGGACCCGTCCTCTGATCCCAGCCTGGCGAGCCCAGACGTGGGTGGGAGAAAGTACAGGGCGATTCTCTAAAGGAAGCTCGCAGACCCTCTGATTGGCACCAAATAACCACTTGCATTTGGGGTCCCCAGGGTTGCCAGGTGAGTGTTGTAGCATGGCTTTCTGTGGCTGGAGATTCAGCGGCCTGCATCATGTAAGGGGAGGCCAGAAGGGGGTCTCCTGGCCCCTGGCACTTCTCACACCCCCACCTCACTTCCTGGCATACTTCTCCTAGGCTGGGAGGGAGGTTTGTGCAGGAAGGGGTAGAGGGACTGCTTCACTACCCCCCCTCCCGCTTCTCCCCTGCCTTGCTCCCCTCCCTTCTCTCCTGCCCTGCTCCCCTCCCCTCTCCCCTGCCTTGCTCCCCTCCCCTCTCTCCTGCCCTGCTCCCCTCCCTTCTTCCCTGCCCTGCTCCCCTCCCTGCTCATGCATTGCTTTCCCCTCTCTCCCCTGCCCTGCTCCCCTCCCCTCTCCCCTGCCTTGCTCCCCTCCCCTCTCCTCTGCCCTGCTCCCCTTCCCTCTCCCCTGCCTTGCTCCCCTTCCCTCTCCCCTGCCTTGCTCCCCTCCCCTCTCTCCTGCCCTGCTCCCCTCCCTTCTTCCCTGCCCTGCTCCCCTCCCTGCTCATGCATTGCTTCCCCCTCTCTCCCCTGCCCTGCTCCCCTCAACTCTCCCCTGCCCTGATCCCCTCCCCTCTCATGCATTGCTTTTCCCTCTCTCCCCTGCTCTGCTCCCCTCCACTCTCCCCTGCCCTGATCCCCTCCTCTCTCATGCATTGCTTCCCCCTCTCTCCCCTGCCCTGCTCTCCTCCCCTCTCCTGCCCTGCTCCCCTCCCCTCTCATGCATTGCTTCCCCCTCTCTCCCCTGCCCTGCTCCCCTCCACTCCCCCCTGCCCTGCTCCCCTCCCCTCTCTCCTGCCCTGCTCCCCTCCCCTCTCCTGCCCTGCTCCCCTCTCCCCTGCCCTGCTCCTCTCCCCTCTCCCCTGCCCTGCTCCTCTCCCCTCTCCCCTGCCCTGCTCCCCTCCCCTCTCTCCTGCCCTGCTCTCCTCCCTTCTCCCTTGTTTTGCTCCCCTCCCCTCTCCCCTGCCTTGCTCCCCTCCCCTCTCCTCTGCCCTGCTCCCCTCCCCTCTCCCTTGCCCTGCTCCCCTCCCCTCTCTCCTGCCCTGCTTCCCTCTCCTCTTCCCTGCCCTGCTTCCCTCCCTTCTCCCCTGCCATGCTCTCCTCCCCTCTCTCCTGCCCTGCTCCCCTCCCCTCTCCCCTGCCCTGCTCCCCTCCCCTCTCTCCTGCCCTGCTCCCCTCTCTTCTTCCCTGCCCTGCTCCCCTCCCTGCTCATGCATTGCTTCCCCCTCTCTCCCCTGCCCTGCTCCCCTCCACTCTCCCCTGCCCTGATCCCCTCCCCTCTCATGCATTGCTTTTTTGTGTGTGTGATTTTTTTTTATTAGTGAAACACCATGAGGTACAGTTGTAGATTTACAATTTTTTGTGCTTGGGTTTCGATTATACAATGATCAGATACCCATCCCTCCACCAGTGCCCATTTTCCACCACCATGGATAATATCTCCCCACCCCCCATCCCCCCATCCCCCCCTGCCTCTGTGGCAGGGCAATCCCCTGTGTTCTCTCTCTCCTTTTGGGTGTTGTGGTCTTCATGCATTGCTTTTCCCTCTCTCCTCTGCTCTGCTCCCCTCCACTCTCCCCTGCCCTGATCCCCTCCCCTCTCATGCATTGCTTCCCCCTCTCTCCCCTGCCTTGCTCCCCTCCACTCTCCCCTGCCCTGCTCCCCTCCCCTCTCTCCTGCCCTGCTCCCCTCCACTCTCCCCTGCCCTGCTCCCCTCCCCTCTCTCCTGCCCTGCTCCCCTCCCCTCTCCTCTGCCCTGCTCCCCTCCCCTCTCCCCTGCCCTGCTCCCCTCTCCCCTGCCCTGCTCCTCTCCCCTCTCCCCTGCCCTGCTCCCCTCCCCTCTCTCCTGCCCTGCTCCCCTCCCCTCTCCTCTGCCCTGCTCCCCTCCCCTCTCCCCTGTCTTGCTCCCCTCCCCTCTCCCCTGCCTTGCTCCCCTCCCTTCTCTCCTGCCTTGCTCTCCTCCCCTCTCTTCTGCCCTGCTCCCCTCCCCTCTTCCCTGCCCTGCTCCCTTTCTCATCTTTCCCAGCTCTCTCTCCCCCCTCTTCCTGCTTTATTCCTCTCCTCTTCCTGCCAGATCTTCCCCGCCTCATCCCACCCCATCCCCCTGCCTTCCCCTCTCCCTGGCTTTGCCTGGCCCCCACCTGGGGCTGTCTGGGAACTCTGATGAAGGGGAAGGGCCAAAGAAGTGGCAATGGCCCCCAGCCCTCCCCTCTTTAGACCCAGACTGAAGCTCACGAGCATTTTAGTGAGGAAGGAACCAGGAACTTGCCCGATTTCCATCCAATGATGAGACTTTCCCAGGAGTGCACTGTGGGCGGCCAGCACAAAGTCGGGCTCTCAACGGACAGAGCTGCCCCCACAGAGCCCCCGTGCCTGCACCTGGGCCCAGCACAGAGCTGAAACAAGCGTCGTCCGGCTGGTCTCCTCGTCCTCCCCGGGGCTGAGTGCTCCTCCGCTCCAGCTGGCCCGTGGAGAGCCGCCCTCGCCCATGGGAGACCAGGGCTTCTGGGTCCCAGTCCTGTCTGCCCCCACTTCCCCTCAATAGCGGGGGGAGACAAGCGAGTGTACTTCAATGGCCTGGATTCCTTTCTGGTTTCAGTAATAGCAGAGTCCCCGCCTGCTGCTGAGAATGTCCAGGTCTCAGGACCTCGTCCTGGAGCCAGAGTCACAGTCCCCAGAGACACGTCTTAGGTGACGTCCTCAGTGTCAGGACACAGACTGGGCAGGTGCTACGGCACCCTGGGACCATCCTGGGGCTGAGAATGTCACAAGCCTGGGCCTTTGGTTCCTCCAGAGCCGCTGGGTCAGCATGTACACAAATCCAGGGTTAGCGTGGGGGGGGGGGGGGGAGTGTCTGTGCCCCAGGAAACAGCCTCCCTCTGCCCTCAGGCATCGCCCCCGGGGTGGGTGCCAGTCACAACTCATCACGGTCCACAAGCGGCTGCTTTGTGTAAAGCTGTTTCTCTGTCCCTAGTTCCCTGGTAAAAGTGGGCCTGTGCCTCTGGTAAAAGTCTGGCGAAAGTGAAGAAGAGGGACAGGTTTTCAGAAAAGAAAGCAGCGATATTGGGGTGATTCCTTAGAAAGAAGTGAGGCCACCAAACACCCAGACATGGCACCTCCTGACTCCCTGGCTCAGAGCCTCAAGGGGTTCAGTCCTCAGAGAAGACCCCCTTGCCTCACTTTCTGCTGTCACTGCCGCAACAGGACTAAGATATCACCACTGGTTCCCGGACCCCCGAGTTCCACCTGCAGGGATACCCCAGCTGCTCCCAATGCAGAGGTCAGGCCGGAAGTGGGCGCCACCTCCCCTTGCCCGGGCTTCTCCCTGCTCCTGGCCTCAGCCCCCGCAGCTCCGCAGCTCCGGGCATGGAGTAGCAGCCGACAGCGGTGGATTCACCCCCTCCAGCCGGCTCCCTGGCTCAGTTGCCATGACAACTGGAGTTCACCCGAGATGCCAAAACACCTCAAAAACAACAGCAGCAGCTCTGCCAGGGTTGGGAGGGGAGGGCCAACGCCTGGGGGCCCGGGGGGCTCAGCAGCAGGGGAGGCATCTGGTCCTATGTTCTACTGCTCCCCACAGAACCCCACACACGGCAGCCCCCCCCCCCCCGCCCGGGGGCTGAGGATCTGGGAGAGAGCAAGGGGCCAGAGGGGAGGGGGAGGGGCAGGCACGCTCCGAGAGCATTTTTCATTTTCTGCCATTTCCCGCACACTCACTTCCTGCCTGCATCTGTTCCAGCACTTTCTCCGCCACATTCCTCTAGTCTGCGTCCTTCCTTGCAGGGTGCTGGGGAAGGCCAGGGCAGCCCTGGGCCAGAGGACATCCAGGCGCCTGCTCGCTGCTCCGCCTGGGTGGCCCCAGACCAGGATAGAGCCAGACTCCTTCGGAGTTGGTGGCAAGGAGAAGCTGGGGCAAAACTCATCCCCGGGTTCAGTGCCCTGAGGTGGGCTTCCGGGGCCGCATGTCTGGGCTGAGGGAACTGAATACACCTGGTTCTCACCCAACAGGACTCTCCAGACCATCCTGGGCAGCGCAGGGCACACAGGCAATCACTCCTGGTCATGCTGTCCTGTCCCCATGTGGTCTGTCACCAGAATGGTGATGCCTTGTCCTGGGGCCGTCCCCTGAGGGAGGACCTGTCTGTGAGCAGGAAGCAGGGAGGAGGGCCTTGGCAGAGCCTGGGAGAGGACACGGGGCAGAGCCCACCACAGACCCACATGCCACAGCCATTAGTGCAGGGACTGGCCTGTCACCTCTGCCCTCTCAGCCCAGCTTCGCCACCTCTGATCCCGGGACTTTGCCCAAAGGTTTGTGTGATGTGCCCCCCCACCACACACACACACACACACTGCAGGAAGGACGAGGAGGGTAGCAAGAGTGACAGTGACCACAGGAGGTAGAGCCAGTCCTGAGCCAGGGGTTGCCCAAGGCACCAGGGCTGGGAATCAGGCTGCTGTCGTGGGGCCCAGGCCTCCCTGCCAGCCCCTTCACGTGTGCTCATTGCACATGTGTGCATGTGTGGAAGCACATGTGTTTGTGTACATGCAAGAGCATGTGTGCTGTCATGAGTGCATGTATGCTCATGTGTACATGTCTGTGTGGCACTGTGCACATGTGTGTTCTTATGGGTATCCATGTGTGTGCATGCCTGTGTGCAGGGGTGTGTGTGTGTGTGTGTGTGTGTGTGTGCACGCACACACACATGGATGGCAGACAGAGAAGTGAACAGCCTCGGTCACCTCACAACGCAGATGTAGCCAGTCCTTCTCCTCCCTCGCCCCGACAGGACCCTGAGATGATGCTCACGAATGGCCCCTAGCTACTTATTAAGCTCCGTAAAGGCCATGATCCCAGAGACACACAAACGAATCTCAGAACCGAGTGGCTCTTGGTAGAAATCTCTCCCAACCTAATTATTAAAATTTTAGAATTCCAAGATTGCACAGCCGCTCTTTTGGCCACGCAACATTTTATGCTATTCATAACCAGCAATAGAAAACAATTTGTCTAATGTTGCCTTTTCGGCAGTTCTGAGTGTTGGGTGGGGGGGAATTCCAAATAATAATGGTGGGGCTGGTATCGAAATATTAAATGTGATCAAAGTAGATAGAGTAATGTGGAAATGATCTGCCACACAGGAAGGGGTATGAGTGGGATGTGAGGGTATACTGTTTTTTTTTTTTTAATTTTTATTAGTGAAACACCATGAGGTACAGTTGTAGACTTACAAATTTTTGTGCTTGGGTTTCAGTTATACAATGATCACATACCCATCCCTCCACCAGTGCCCATTTTCCACCACCATGGATCCCAGTATCCCTCCCAGCCCCCATCTCCCCCATCCCACCCTGCCTCTGTGGCAGGGCATTCCCCTCTGTTCTCTCTCTCCTATTGGGTGTTGTGGTTTGCAAAAGAGGCATTGAGTGGCAATCATGTTTGGTCTAGAGTCTACTTTCAGCATGCTTCTCCCATCCTGGGAGGATCCTCTCTGTGTGTTTTCAGAAGGTCTGGTGGCACTCTATCTCTCCCACCGCCCTCATTCTGTAGTCTCAAGCCGTTTCCCCCACCCCAGGGAGGTCGGTGAGGAACGAGGGCCAGACTGGTCGGTATCAATTGTAGTTTATCCAATCTTCACTCATCTCTGATTCTGCCCTCTGGAGCCCAAGCTCCCGAGCCCGAGCATGCGCCTCAGCTTGAACCTCTCTGCCCGAGCCTCAGCCTGAGCCTCAGTCTCTGCTCTCTCGAGCCCAAGCCCCCTCAGAGTTTACAGTCTTAATTTATGTAGCAATCACGTAGGGTGGTGACACAAAGGTGGGTTGAACATTAACAAATCAGCAAAGAGAGGTAAAACCACTCCTCGAGGAGATTAACTCAAGGATTAAATCTCATCTAAAGAGATCTATTCCAGATTACTAGGAGATCTGCTCAAGGGTGGGATCCCAACAAGGGTGTGTTCTTTCCTCAGCTAGTCACTTAATCACTTAACTTCCCGTTAGTCGTCGATTTGCTCGAGCGGGCGCCAGTAACGTCTCCATTTGTCCCTGTCGCGTGCTAGTGTAGCCCAATGGCATCTGTTCGCTCCGGGAACATGAAGGGCCTCAAACCGATCGTTCATGATCTTGACGAAGAAGTCTGACCATCTGATAGATGGGCGGCCACGCGGTCTTTTGACATCCCGTGGAATCCAGTCGGTAACAGCTCTAGTCCAGCGGTCGTCTTTAAATCTCATTACGTGACCAGCCCATCTGATCTTCGACACCTTGGCATATGAGACAGCGTCCCTGATCCTTGATCGTCGACGGATGTCAGAACTCCGGATTCGTTCTCTCATTTGAGTGAAACGTGATATTCCAAGCATAGCTCTTTCTATTCTTCTTTGGGAGACCTGAATAGCGTTCTCATGTTCTCATCTTGTTTGCATAGGGCCCAGGTCTCTGAGGCATATGTTAATGCAGGAAGAACAGTGGAATCAAAGAGATGTGCCCGGAGCCGGAGGTTCTTCGTCCTCTTAGCTATTTCTTCAACGTTCTTGAAGGCGTTCCAAGCCGCTCTCTTCCTCCTGCGCAGCTTGGGTGCCAGGTCATTTGTCATGTTGACCTCTCGACCTAGGTACACATAGCTGTTGCATTCGGAGATGGTCGTTCCATTGAGAGCGAATGGGGCGTCAGGAACAAGGCTAGTAATCTACTTAAATAGTTGTAGCAAGTCTACTTCTGATATTTCTAGCAATGTCATTCTGTATGAGCACAGTAAGAAATAAACTTAGTTTGGTTCTTCCTGAGGACATCTCACTATATATTCTGAGATATATATATATATCAGTCCTCAGGCCAGGTTAGTCTTCTTAGCCCAGCAGGGTCCTAGTCTCGTCATTACTTACTTTTGGATCATGACAGTATTTGTTAATGATCATGCCCTCAACTTATAGTTGAGTACCGTGGCGCTTTGGCCTGGCCCATTTTGATGCCAGGATAGCTCACAGCTTGTCCTGGGTCCATTCAGTCCCTCATTGGGACCCTGCTTTTGGGGTGCTAAGAACTAAGGGCAACTGAGTCAAGAAAGCAGATGCCCAGGAATAAATATTATTCAGAGTCAATCAACTCCCAAGTTACAAAGCATAATATTAACTGTCTTCCTGAGTCCATACAGAAAGGACATTGCTTTAAGGTAAACTATGCAAAGAACATAACCTACAATACAAGTTCAGTGTCCTTAGAAGGATCTGATCTTACAAGCTAACAGAATCTGTTTAGGCAGAAAAGGTGATTAACTGGCTGGGGAGGAGAGCACAGAGAAGAGTTTACAGATAAACAGAGGAATGGGAGTGACTCGGAAGTACTGTGATGGGTGAAACCTGATAAACTTGAGCTCCTTGTGGCAATGTTATTCTACACCTCCCAACACCCTTTATTTGGTGCTCCTTTTTCTATCTGAGCTCCCTTTTCCCCTAGAGTGTGTGGCTGGCCTCCAAGCCATGGAGCAAACCTCCTGGTACTAATCTTAGCCACTCTTGGGTGTTAGTCTCCTAGTTTGTTACTTTATGGAAAGTATCATGCTATACTGGGGTTTTTGGTGGTGGAAAATGTGCACTGGTGAGGGCATGGGTGTTTGATCATTGTGCGACTGAGATTCAAACATGAAAGCTTTGTAACTGTTCTATGGCTATTCAATAAATAAATTAAAACAAACAAACAAAAACCCTTCGGAAGACAGGGAGATCCCACGTGGACTGCAGACTCTCCCGAGCACTGTCTCCTCTGAGGCTCATGCACCGGCCTTGCTTCCCACACTGGGCATGGGGCAGCTGAGGTGATATGACCATCCAAGCTGCAGTGTCCATGCTCTGTCCTGTGGATGGGCAAGGCCGCTCTCTGACCCCTCCATGTGGCCTAGCTCCACAAACCCCTGGCCGGCCTGTGTCTGCCAGTGGCCCCAGTGTGATGGTGCTTTCAGGGATGACAGAGCCGGCCCAAGCAGGAGCCAGTGGGGACAGAGAAGAGGGGTGGCTGGGAAGTGCGGGTCACTGTGTGCATGTCACAGCGATGTCCACTTTAGACTGTGCCAGGAGGAGGTGACAATGGCAAGGAGCAGCACTGGCCAAAGATTCTAGTCTGTCCCCCTGCCCTGGATCCTTCTCCCCAGCCCTCCCCAGGGGTTCTTCCTGGGGGAGGCGCTGACAGGCCCGTGAGACAGGGCCGGGACCTGCTGCCCCCAGTTCGGGTGTTTCTAGGTGGGCCCAGGTGCTCAGTCACTCACTGCCCCCCTTCCCAAGTTCCAGGATCTTGGGGCCAAAAGGAGGCTCCCAGAACCCCAGAGCACTTTTTTTCCTCTTTGGGTTGTACCCGGCGATGCACAGGAGTTACTCTTGGCTCTGCACTAAGGAGTTACTCCTGGCGGTGCTCAGAGGACAATATGGGATGCTGGGAATCGAACCAGGTCGGCCGCGTGCAAGGCAAATGCCCTACCCCTACCCACTGTGCTATCTCTCCAGTCCCCCAGGGCACTTCTGAGGGTGCTGAGTTCTCACCCAAAGACCGGGGTGGCCCTGGCCCAGCCCCTGCCCGACTCCAGTTGTTGATGGGATTCGATCGCTTAACGAGCATTTCATTTACCATTAAATAAATGATGACACTAATTGATCACTTACAAATTTTATAGATAAATATGCATGAGATTTATAATTTGTATAATCATATATTTTAACATCATTCCCGATCATTATAGATGCATTAAATTATAACATGGATTCGTTAATTGGAACCGTTTAGCCCCGGCCTTATGGCAAGCACCAGGCTGTGCTCTGGAGACAAGAGGGATGGAGGGTCACTGCCCCTCAGCAGGGCAGTCTCCACCCAGCTTTCCCTGCGCTAACACCTGGCACTGCAGGATGGAAAGCAGAGAGTAGGACACCCTGACGAATCGTGACGAGGTGGGCTCAAGTGTGCAAAGTCATGGAAAGCCTCCTGGAGGTGGTGACACGGTAAGCCAGCACCTAATAGGAGACACCAGGCAATGGGGAAGCTGTAGGGAGAAGGGAAAGGGAGAAAATAGAGCAGAAGGCCCAGGGGTAGGAGACAGGCCTGACTTCCAGGCCTGGAGGGAGGGGAGAAACCCCAATGTACAATATTTGGATTTAAGGTGCTCAAAGCAAGAAGCAAGGGATGGTCTGGGCAGGCTGGTGGGAGGCCAGAAATCGGACTTACGGCCACCCTGAGAGCCATTGCTGCCATCTGGTCTCTGAGCCTGTCCGGGAGCAGAGGACAAGCAGAGCTGCGGGCACCAGGCCCTGAGCAGGACAGGCAGGGCTGGGGGCACTAGGCCCTGAGCTCAGCGCAGGTGCTGCCCTGGAAGGGCCTGTGGTCCAGCACACAGGGAGCACCCAGGTCTGTGCCCGGGGACAGCAGGGTCAGCGTGGAGGACCCCGGGCCAGGGGACTGCCTTGGGAGTAAGGCCTGTATCCAGGCGTAGCTCTTCCTGCCTGCCTGAAGGCAAGGCCCTAAGAGGAGGATAGGGGGCTGGAGCGATAGCACAGTGGGTAGGGCATTTGCTTTGCACGTGGTCGACCTGGGTTTGATTCCCAGCATCCCACATGGTCCCCTGAGCACCGCCAGGAGCAATTCCTGAGTACAGAGCAAGGAGTAACCCCTGTGCATCGCCAGGTATGTCCCAAAAAGCCAAAAAAAAAAAAAAAAAGAGGAGAAGAGGGCCTCGGACAGGAGAGATCAGGACAGAGACTCAAGGGAAGGCCCCATGCTAGCAACCAGGCTTAGTCTGGGGGAGCCTCGGGGTGGGGGGTGGCCAGAAGCCAGGGTCACCTCCCAGCCTGCAAAGGCTGTGGCCCACGGCTGCCAGAGCCCCAGGAAGCAGGGGCCAGGCTGAGAAAGTGTGTGTGTGTGTGAGTGTGTGCGTGTGTCTGTGTGACTCTGTGTGTGTCTCTGTGTCTCTCTGTGTCTGTCTCTATCTATGTCTCTGTGTCTGTGTGTGTCTGTGTGACTGTGTTGTCTCTGTGTGTGCCTCTGTCTGTGTGTGTACATGTGTGTGTAACTCTGTGTGTCTCTGTGTGTCTGTGTGTGTGTGCGCCTGTGTGTGTGTCTGTGTATCTGTGTGTCTCTCTGTGTGTATCTCTCTGTGTCTCTGTGTCTGTGTGTGTCTGTGAGTCTCTGTGTGTCTCTCTGTGTCTGTATGTCTCTCTCTGTGTCTGTGTGTGTGCATGTTTCTGTGTGTCTGTGTGCCTCTGTGCGTGTCTCTGTGTCTCTGTGTGTCTCTTTGTGTCTCTGTGTCTATGTGTGTCTCTCTGTGTCTCTGTGTCTGTGTGTGCGCCTGTGGCAGCGCCAAGCCCCCGGGGGTATGGGGAGGAGCGGTGGCCCCGGGTGTCGCCCTGCTCAGGGCCTGGCGCTGTGCTCCAGAGCTTCTGTAGTGTCCTTGAACAATGACTCTTGCATGCAGATATGACAAGGAAACCCAGCAGCAGGCGGGGCTCACCTCTCCCTTGCAGCTTCTTCCTCCTCTTCCCCGCTGCGGGTGGACGGAAGGGGCAAGACACGTGTGTGACACCAGCCGTGAGTGAGACCGGCTCCTGGAACAGAGGCTCTGTGCTGACGGCTGTGTCCCAGCCCCGTCCGGTCCTCTGCACGGGTCAGGATGAGAAATGACATCTGGGAAGCCCGTCTGCTCCAGAGGGAAGGCTACAAGCTCGTGGCCTTGGGCCCTGTGCCTGGTCACCCCCGGGACAGACCATCAGAGGAGCAGCCGGGTCTCTGCACATAGAGCTTGAGGCATTTCCGGCTGCAGGTGCCTGGGATCATCTGTGACAGGGGTCGTGGTCGGGCAGGTGAGGAGGACAGCTCTCGGACAGAAAGGAGAACGAGGAAAGGGCCAGAAAGATAGAACAACGGTGAGGGTGTGCCCTGCATGCTGCAGGTCTGGGTTCCATTTCCAGGACCATACCTAAGCCACACCAGGAGTTATCCCTGAGCATGGAGCCAGGGGTAAGTCCTGAGCATCACCGGATGTGCCCCCAAACCAACCAACCAACCAACTAAAACAAACCAACAAGAAAAGGAAAAGAAGGAAGCAGAGACAAGTGGGGAGGGGAAAAACTAAAAATGCATCTAATAGTCTTAATTCATAAAACGGATGGCATAAGTGCAGGAAATAATGAAGAACTCCATTTCAAGGAACACTCCAGGAATAGGAGAAAGAGGTGAAAAAGTGGACAAGGGCTGAAATGAAATAGTCTGTAGAAAGGATGAAAGACTCGGAAAATAAAGCAGCACCCAAGCCAGGCGGGCAGCGGGTGCGGCAGGAGGCTGAGCTCCAGGACTCAGAGGCCGGGTGGAGGGGCCACAGAGACCCCTGGGGGCAGCAGCGCCTCACCACGGTGGGCTGGTGGGCGAACCTTCAGGGGCAGGCGCTTCTAGGGCACATGTCTCAAGAAACACCTTTTTGTTCCAAATTTGCAGATTGTCTGAGGAGATCGACAGACCTGAGAGTGGTCTTGGGTTTTGTTGGAGAGTTCTGGAAGAATTCACGATATGTCCCTGACAACCAACAAGCAGCAAACGAATGAAAAACAAATTATCTTCGGAGAAAATGAAGCCCCCGTGGATTCCACTTCCAGAACATTTCTCAAATATTCCCCTTCATGTCTCCTGGGCTCCCGTGAACGGAGGACATGGGGTTCTCCTCGGACCAACACGAGCCCATTAGGAAGCAGGTCTGGCATGTGGGCTGTCCCTCACATCAGCAGGCAGCCTGCCGGCACACACACCCTGTGGAGACACAGTCGCCCAGCAGCACGGGGTGGGGGGGGGCGGCCACCAGCACCCAACAGCTCGCTTCTGGCTGCCTCATGTGTCTGAATGATGGGGTGGGAGGTCTGAGAAACACATCTTTAGGATATTTCCTCACAGTGTGAACCTCACAGAATGTAATTACCCAAACCCAGCTTCCTGTGCCCCTCAGCCAGATGGTACAGCTGGCATGCACCTGGGCTAGGTGACCTGTCAGTGACCAGCTAACAGAACAAGGCAACACTCTTCTACTCCAAGTCTTCCAGCATTAGAGACCAACGTCCAAACCAAGAAAATCCATTTCAACATGCAAAAAAGAAAAAAAAGACAGATTTAACAGGGCTGGAGTGATAGTATAATGGGTTGGCACATACCTTGCATGCAGCTGACCCAGGTTGGATCTCTGACATCCCATCAGGCTCCCTGAGCTCAGAGCCAGGAATGAGCCCTGAGCACAGAGCCAGGAGTGAGCCCTGAGTACAGAGCTGGGAATAAGCCCTGAGTACAGAGCCAGGAGTGAGCCCTGAGCACAGAGACCAGAGTGAACCCTGAGTACAGAGCCAGGAGTCAGCCCTGAGCACAGAGACCAGAGTGAGCCCTGAGTACAGAGCCAGGAGTCAGCCCTGAGCACAGAGCCAGGAGTGATCCCTGAGCACAGAGCCAGGAGTGATCCTTGAACTCAGAACCTGGAGTGATCCCTGAACTCAGAACCTGGAGTGAGCCCTGAGCACTGCCAGGAGTGAGCCCTGAGCACAGAGACCAGAGTGAGCCCTGAGTACAGAGCCAGGAGTGATCCCTGAGCACAGAGCCAGGAGTGATCCCTGAGCACAGAGCCAGGAGTGATCCCTGAACTCAGAACCTGGAGTGATCCCTGAACTCAGAACCTGGAGTGAGCCCTGAGCACTGCCAGGAGTGAGCCCTGAGCACAGAGCCAGGAGAGAGCCCTGAGCACAGAGCCGGGAGTGAGCCCTGAGCACAGAACTGGGAGTGAGCCCTGAGTATAAAGCCAGGAGAGAGCCCTGAGCACAGAGCCAGGAGTGATCCCTGAACTCAGAACCTGGAGTGAGCCCTGAGCACAGAGCCAGGAGAGAGCCCTGAGCACAGAGCCGGGAGTAAGTTCTGAGTACAGAGTGGGAATAGGCCCTGAGCATAGAGCTGGGAATAGGCCCTGAGCACAGAGTCAGGAGTGAACCCTGAGCACAGAACCAGGAGTGAGCCCTGAACTCAGAACCTGGAGTGTGAGCCCTGAGGACTGCCAGGAGTGAGCCCTGAGCACAGAGACCAGAGTGAGCCCTGAGTACAGAGCCAGGAGTGATCCCTGAGCACAGAGCCAGGAGTGATCCCTGAGCACAGAGCCAGGAGTGATCCCTGAGCACAGAGCCAGGAGTGATCCCTGAACTCAGAACCTGGAGTGATCCCTGAACTCAGAACCTGGAGTGAGCCCTGAGCACAGAGCCGGGAGTGAGCCCTGAGCACAGAGCTGGGAGTGAGCCCTGAGTATAAAGCCAGGAGTGAGCCCTGAGCACAGAGACTGGAGTGCGCCCTGAGTACAGAGCCAGGAGTGAGCTCTGAGTACAGAGCCAGGAGTAAGCTCTGAGTACAGAGCGGGAATAGGCCCTGAGCATAGAGCTGGGAATAGGCCCTGAGCATAGAGTCAGGAGTGAACCCTGAGCACAGAGCCAGGAGTGAGCCCTGAGCACAGAGCCAGGAGTGAGTCCTGAGCACAGAGCCAGGAGTGAGCCCTGAACTCAGAACCTGGAGTGAGCCCTGAGCACAGAGCCAGGAATGAGTCCTGAGCACAGAGCCAGGAGTGAGCCCTGAGCACAAGAGTATGCCTGGCACATCAGGGCATGGCTTAACCCTCCGCACCAAGTACAACAATAAGAAACAGTTATAGCAGAGGCAAGGCATGGTCCGGCCGTGAATGCTGGAGTGGAAACTGCCAGGAAGGACACCCCTGTGGTGGAGGCGCTCAGGCCGTGTGCTCAGGGTGGAAACCAGGGCCTCCACAGAAAGGCATGTGCTCTGCCACTTGAGCTATATTCCTGGCCCCGAGAGCACATTCATCACAAACAAGAAAATCTCTTCCAGATGCAAGGGCGCTTAAGGGGGACGTGGGGGTGGGGAAATAAACCAGAATAAAAACAAGTTCTTGGAAATGTTAATTAAAAGTAATAAGTTTAAAGATCAATAGAAAGGTGGGAGGTTGAAGAAAAAGGAACAAAATTTTCAACAGAACATAGGGTGAAATCTCAGGAATTAGATGTCCATTCTAGAAATCCAATATCCAGGCAGCTAGAGGGCAGGACATGAGGACGGGGCTGGGGGTGGGGGTGGGGGGGTGGGAAGGATGAGAAAGAAGGAATTATAAAAGGCACAGACACGAAAACTCACCGGGAATTCAAAATTCAAAGTTTTCCCGAAGGAAGGGCCCCACCCAGTGTCCTGCACAGCGGTCATGAACAAGAACCAGGAGGGTGATAGGGGAGTCGCAGGTACCGTCCACGTGTGAGCACCAGTCAAGGGCCTGCGGTGCAGCCACACTGAGTCCTCTGCAGAAGCTTCAGGTAGAAGGCAGGAAGCAATGCTGCCCGAACAACGTGCTTCTGACCCTGAACACTTAGAACAAGTCAGCTTAAGGAAAATTGAAACTGTCTCTGTCACTTCCTCCCGTTGTTCATCGATTTGCTCGAGCGGGCCCAGTAATGTCTCCATTTTGAGACTCGTTGTTACTGTGTTTAGCATATTGAATACGTCATGGGGCGCTTGCCAGGCTTTGTCGCACGGGCGAGATACTCTGGGTAGCTTGCTGGGCTCTCCGAGAGGGCCAGAGGAATCGAACCTGGCTCAGCTGGGCTGGCTGTGTGCAAGGCAAACGCCCTAAAAAACGTTTATAAAACAACAGTCACACAAACCACAGCACCCAAAAGGAGAGAGAGAACAGAAGGGAATGCCCTGCCACAGAGGCAGGGTGGGATGGGCGGGATGGGTTTGGGAGGAATACTGGGATCCATGGTGGTGGAAAATGGGCACTGGTGGAGGGATGGGTATTTGATCATTGTATAATTGAAACCCAAGCACGAAATTTGTAAGTTTACAACTATACCTCATGGTGTCTCACTAATTAAAAAAAAAAGTGTGAAGGTCAATAAAACAAAAAAACGAGTGCAAAGGTCTGACCTGGTTTGCTAGTGGCTGACCTGGGTTTGATCCCTGGCACCCCTGAGCCCTGCCAGGAGCCATTTCGGAGTGCAGAGCCGGGAGTGAGCCCAGAGCACCACCAGCCTACAAAGACATACAAGGCATGTTGACCTTTCTCAACCCTTTGTCTGGAAGCAATTGGAGGCCTGCCCTGCTGCAGGGAAAGTTTATCTTACTCTGTGATCCAGAGTCTCCTAAGATAGCAGCAAACACGAATGCAGATGAAAGTGAGAAAAGGGAGGAAAAAGGGAAACTTCTGTCTGTGTGTGAATGGAAGCTACTTGCCATAGGCAGGTGGCAGGGAAGGGGAACACTTACAAGAAATCGGCATAAGGACAATTAAAAAGAGTCTATAAAACAAAACAAAACAAAAGACTGCGGAGGGCTGACCTGGGTTTGCTAGTGGCTGACCTGGGATTGGTCCCTGGCACCCCACAGGGTTCCCTGAGCCCTGCCAGGAGCCATCTCAGAGTGCAGAGGCCAGAGTCAGCCCAGAGCACCAACGGATGTGCAGTCTCCTGAAGCAAAAACAACACAAAGAACGAGGGGTTAGCGGGAAGGCACATGCCGTGCACGTGGCCGACCCCGGTTAGGTCTCACATGATCTCCCAAGCGTTGCAGGTACACTCACGGAGGTTTCTCTACAAAGCCCTTGTGGCTCAGGTAATCCCTTGACAGGGCTGAGCAGCTCCATATCCTCAGGGCTTTGTGTCGGATCATAGACCCGGTTACCCGGTTACTGAGAGTCACTGGGAGAGGCCAGAGCACTGCAGGGGGTCTGCTTTCTCTCTCCTAGAAAACAAAGGATGCCAGGAGGTGAGCCTGCAGTCAGCGCTTCAGGGTTTTTGTTGAAAATAAAGCAGGTAGGAGAATGAAGGGAAAGGAAACTGGAGGGAGGAGGGAGATGTAAGTCTGGAACTAACAAGAAAGGAGGCCTCCAGCTCTGCCCAAATCCTTACCCAAAGTGGTTCCTTAGGAAACAGGTAAAAGCATAGGTGTTGCCTATATTTAGAGAGGATAGAATGAAATGCTGCAGGAAAGAGTCCAAAGAATGGAATGGGTGAGTGGTGGTGGGGGGGGGGGGGGGGGGACACGAAGCAGGGGAAGGTGGAGCAGTGATTGTCACCTTCATTCCGAGAATCTTCTCGTATGTGTGACTTTGCTGCTGTGCTGGGACTGTTTTGAGATCCCAGTAGGATGCATCTATTTTTAAGTTTAGTCCTGGTATCTGCAGGCTCCGAGATTGCTTAGCAAGGTCTCCAGTGAGTGCCCTGGAATGATCGGCAGGAGAGGACAGAGCAGAGGGGCTGGGCAGTAGCAGGAGGGGCTGCTGCAAGGTTGCGTGGAATTAGGACCATTCACGAGGGAGAGAGGAAAGAGAGAGAGAGAGAGAGAGACAGAGAGACAGAGAGACAGAGAGACAGAGACAGAAAGAAGAGAGGAAAGAGACAGAGAGAGACAGGAGACAGATGGAGAGAGACAGAGACAGAGGGAGAGAGACAGAGAGACAGAGAAAGAAGAGAGACAGAGAGAGACAGAGGGAGACAGAGACAGAGACAGAGATGGGGGGAGGGAGAGAGTAAGAGAGAGACTAGCTATCTAGAGGAAACAGGGGGAATGACAGCCCTCAGACACTGGCCAACCCCTTTTGGGGGTGAGTCATCAGTCTAGCAGACTTGGGATTCTAAGAATCGTGGGGAAAGGCCCAGTGGAATGGGTGGAGGGGCAGAATCTCAGCGCTTTGGCAGCAGGATTGCCCGTCTAGCTGCACAGGGCTCCTCTGGTTGCACTTCCTGTGGAGGGCTCACGTCTGCTCCATCTCTCTGCACCCCTCTTCACCCTCATTCCTTCTGTACGAACAACTCCCCGGTATTACCTCCCAGCAGGAAAGGGGCTGGAGAGGGCCAGTGGAGGACGCTCTCCCGACAGCAGGGCAAATGGTCTCTGCCCATCACCATGGGTTGGGGAGGGGGGTCCCAAGCAGTGCTCAGTAGACTCGGCCCTTCCCAGTGATTCTGAGCTAAGCAATGCCAGGGCCGAGGATTTGGTGCTGCCTGGGATTACCTCAGCCTCTCAGTGATGCTTGGGGCTTCCTGGGAGAACCACAGGGTGTCGGGGATCGACCCAGGGTGAAGTGCGGGCAAGGCATGCGTCAGAATCCCTGTACCATCTCTCAGGCCACCAGGCTCTCTCTTAGTTAATATTTCACTGTGGTTCCAATTGACGTATAATTGCCACAAGGTATGATCATCATGGCTTTTCCTTTTAGTGTACATTTGATGAATGTCTCCCAAGCAGGGATGGCCACAATAAGTTTGCTCTCCTGGTGCTAAAGAGCACATTAAGTGCTATCTTTACTATGAAGGGGCGCCTTTGGATTGGCTCTCTGGGGCCGAGGCAGCCTTGTTCTCCCACCACTCATGGGCCTGGTGAGCCAGCAACACTGTAAATTTTTTTGTTTGGGGCCATACACCTGTCTTACTCCTGCTCAGCACGCAGGAATCACTCTTGGCCATGCACAGATGCCAGGGATTGAACCTGGGTCCACAGTGTGCAAGGCTAATGCCCTACCCATTGAACCACTTTCACGGGAACTGCCACAGTCATGCTCTGAGGCCTTGTGGGATGTGGAGGGCAGCCAGGATTGGGCCTTCCTGCAGGAGAGGACACTGAGGTGCTGGCTGTGGGCGTGGCCAGAGAAGGGCCCACAGCCCCAGGCTCTGCAGCTCTCAGCCATTCTCAGGGACTCTGGCCCCGGCTCTGCAAGGGGAAACCTCAATGCAGGAAAGAGTGACATCTGTGTGACCTTCTCTTTCTGTCCTCACACTGACAATCTCATGGGGTCGACATCGCTGTCATCTCCACTTTTCACCAAGAACTCTCAGGCCCAGAGAGGGCAGGTGACTTGCTAGAAGCCACATAACAGAAAGAAGCTTGAGCAGGGAAGGGCCTCACTCTGTCATCTGGACCCCCATCCTCTGAAGGGCCTTTAGGCTCAAACTCAAACTTGCTGAAACGTCGAGAATCCACTTGGGTGAGACAATAGCGGCTGGGGGTGGTCTCAGGATACAGCCACCCGCTAGCCTGGGCCTCGGGTTCCCCATCTGTGCCAGGGGATTGGCAGCTGAGCAGGTACCCTGGGCCTGGCCATGCTTACCCTGGAGGAGGGGACGGCCAGGCCAGCAGGTTCTGCCTGGAAGGGAAGGACAGTGGGGATTTGGAGTCAAAAACTGGGAAGGCGCCTCACGAGCACTCTCCCCTGAGGTCGGGTACTGGGAGGTAGAAGGGGCCAAGAGAAAGCAGCTGTCCTGCCCCAGAGGACAAGGGGGGTGGGGGGGGGCTGTGTCCTCCAGAAGCCGAGGGACCACAAAGCTCGGATGCTGCCAGATAGGTCAGCGTCTAGTGAGCACTAACGGGCTCTTTCTGGGTGCTCGCCGGGGCCAGAGGTGAGGTGGGGTCTGGGCTGTGGCATCTCTGGGTCCCGCCCTCCCATGTATCTGCGTGCATGGGTGCCTATATGCGTGTGTGCACACAGGTGCAGGGTGCATTTTGCACACCTGTGCCAACGTGTACAACTGTGCGTTCATATGTGTTTGTGAATGTGTACACGTATGCATGTGTTCTGTGCACGTGTACACGCACATGTATATTTCACATGTGTTAATGTACATGTCCACACACGTGTGCCTGTATGTGATCTCCTATGCGTCTGTGCACTTGCATGTGTTTGTAAACATGCATGTGTGCACGTGTCTGCACTTGTGTGTGTTGGTGCACTGGTGTGTGTGTGTGTGTGTGTGTGTGTGTGTGTGTGTGTGTGTGTGTGTTGGAATAGGGCTGGCAGTTCAGGTGTCTCTGCCCAGGGAATGGAACAAAATCCTGACCGACTGGTGGGTTGTGGGATCTCTGGGTCACCCTGCTCCCCTACCACTATGGGAGCACGCAGAGCCCACCATTTCTCCCCTAGCCCAGCTCTCTGCGTCCTTGCCGAAGACCACTGTGACAAGGTACGCAGATAAACGGGCAGCTGTCCCTTGACCCTGGGGTCTTCGTGCACGCAGAACCAGGGCTCTGGGGGGACTCCCTGGTGGTGTTTCCTATGCAGACTGAATGTCCTCCCTGGAGTGGGGCGGGGTGGAGGGTGGGGGGTGGGGGTGGGGGTGGCGGTTACGGGGCGTCTCTGGACCACCCCATCCTGCCTCTGACCCTGGGGGCGAGGGGGGCTGGGACAGTGCCTCTCCATCTCCCAGACTAGATGCAGGATTCTTGGCACACCAGGTGGCAAACGGAACCAGGGGGGGACTCACCTGGTCTGCAGGTCAGGGGCACAGGCCGAGGCGCGCCCCCTGCTGACCGGGCGGGGCCCAGCCCGCCGCCCGCCTCGTGCCCCTCCCCCCCACCCCACCCCACCCCCCACCCCGCAGCTGGGTCCCAATTACTCAGCGCGGCGGGAGGGCTGCCAGCGAGACTCAGACCTACCCATCCGCTCTTCTATATTTACCACCTGGCGGCCGAGGAGGATCCATCTTCCGCACAATTAAATGAAAAGAGTTTTAATATCGGCAGGCAAAGGACTGAGCATCAATGGAGAATTAGGTTAGCGCTGGCAATTGGATTAGCGCCGGGCGGCGAGTGAAATGAGGGCTCAGACGCGGGTGGCCATCCTTCTCCCGGCGACAGGCCGGTCCCCGGGGGGAGGCTGGCTCCTGTCACTGGCCACCCCCTGCCCCCCGCCCGCCGGCCCTCAGCAGCAGCCTCCGCATCCCGGGAGGTCAGGCCCAGGGTGCGGCTGCTGCTCCGCCCTCCGCCAGCCTGGCCCAGCCCTGGCCTCGTCCTAGCTGTCCCCCCAGTGAGCTGGCTCCTCTTGCTCAGACCCGCCCCCCTCCTCGCTGCAGCCCCCCGGTGCGGGAACCACGCGGGATGCCTGCCAGACGCCCAGCAGGATGCCCGCCAGCCCTCTCCTCCCCCAGGTTGGCCGCCTTTCTTTAGGTGTCCTGGCCGCGGGCTGCGCCAAGGTGCCCCAGCCCTGCCGCATGTTTATCTGGGAGCCAGCCCGGGTGTGCTCGGGCCACCTTGCTCCCTCCCCGGTGGCCCTAAATCTCTGTGGAGCCAAGTGGGGGCCTCCTCCTCCACTCCCGGAGGATGTGCTCAGTCCCCACTGGAGCGTGCGGGTCCCGGTGGACCAGGTTTGCAGATGGGAGGAGAGCTGCTGAGGGTCTTCCTCTGTCCCTCTCCTCCCCTCCCCCTCCCCGCCCCCACAAGCACGCAGCCCGGTCTGTGGCCCGTCTGAGGGGAGGCAGGGACCAGCCCGGGCTCCGCCCCAGACTCTCCACTACCCGCCCTGAAATCGGGATTGGCAGGCAAACAGCACAGATGGGGCAGGCAGGAGACTGGCCGAGATGCCCGAAGCTGAGGCCGGTGCCAGTCAAGTAAGTGCCCTTGCTCACCGCTATCTGCTCCTGGGCATCAAGAGCAGGGCAAGAGATCTGACACAGGGGTCCAGGCGTGCGCCTTGAAGGCAGCCAAGCCCAGTCCGAACTCAGCACCTTGGGAGGCCCCCAGTGCATTGGGGGTGCTGCCTCGCCAGCCCCTGAGCATTGCTGGGTGACCCGGGGGATCTAGGGTGCCACAGGATCCCAGACACAGCACTCCCGCCCCACACTCTTGCATTGATTGGCTGAGAATATCCCCCAGAGGGGTCCCCGGAGTACCACGTGGGAGGCAAAACCAGCGGCAGGAGCAAAAACCCAAAGCCGGGTGGAGGATGGGCGCGTTCAAGTCCTTTTATGAGTGTGTTGGCGAGGGTGAGTGGGAGCAAAGCAGAGCCAGTATGGAAGGCGCCATCCTCGCTGCTGAGGACCTGGCAGACTGAGTTTTCTTTCCAGCCTTCGGCGGGGATGCCACGGCGCCCTAAGTCATATCAGGTGACAGGGCCGAGCTGTCTCCACTGCTATCAGAAAGACAGGGGCCAGTGAGTGTGGACCCAGCCTTGAGGACACCTAGAGGGGGCTCCTCTGGAAGGGAACCGGAACAGGAAATGAGGCAGGCAGCAGCACGACTGTAGTTTAAAAAAAAACAAAAAAAAAAAAAGTAACTGAGGAAGCTCCAGTCAGTGACGTGGCACGTGGGGCCACATCAGGGGCAGTACCTGTCATTGCGATCTCCAGCTGTCCCCAAATGTTCCCAAGGTCAGTTCTCTTCTGCAGTCAGACACCTTGGCTTTCTCAGTATTAGTGGAGCAGGACTTCCATTCAAATGAAACGTTCCCCGGGCCCCTGGGAGGGCCCAGTTCTCTCTCTCTCTCTCTCTCTCTCTCTCTCTCTCTCTCTCTCTTTGGGTCACACCCAGCAATGCTCAGGGCTTACTCCTGGCTCTGCACTCAGAAATTACTCCTGGCAGTGCTCAGGGACCATAAGGGATGTTGGGAATTGAACCCGGATTGGTCGCATGCAAGATAAACGCCCTACCCCCTGTGCTATCGCTCCAGCCCAGACCCAGTCCTCTTGAATGCAGGGTTTGGACTCCTAAAAACCTGCTCTGCAGTTGAGACTAGACTCGGGAGGGTGCCCGCGTGGCAGCCCCTCCTCCCTGTCTCTCCCCTCTGGCCTCCCCTTCCCTCAACAGCTGTGTAATGACAGACAAACATCCCCTCAGTGCACCTCAGTTCCCTTCTCCAGAAACTGGGACCCCACCTGCCTACCTCACAGGGATGGTGATGGTTCATCCAGGTGACACAGCGACACCCTCAGAACTTCTGGTCTGTCATTCAGACTACAGGAAGATGGGCGCCGTTTCCTAACACTTGCATTTGTTCCATCCACACAGGACAGAGAAGGGCAGAATGGGCAGAAGCCAGGTCCTGGTGCGGAGAGACCACAGAGGTCAGGCCCTGTGACCCTGTCTCCGCTCTTCCTTCTGAAGGAAATTTCCCTTGAGATAAGCCCAATCTATGGGCTGGAGCGATAGCACAGCGGGTAGGGCGTTCGCCTTACAAGCGGCCAACATGGCCGACCCAAGTTCGATTCCTCCGCCCCTCTCGGAGAGCCCGGCAAGCTACCGAGAGTATTCGATATGCCAGATACTTAATCACTTAATCACTTAACTTCCCGTTAGTCGTCGATTTGCTCGAGCGGGCGCCAGTAACGTCTCCATTTGTCCCTGTCGCGTGCTAGTGTAGCCCAATGGCATCTCTTCGCTCCGGGAACATGGAGGGCCTCAAACCGATCGTTCATGATCTTGACAAAGAAGTCTGACCATCTGGTAGGTGGGTGGCCACGCGGTCTCTTGACATCCCGTGGAATCCAATCAGTAACAGCTCTAGTCCAACGGTCGTCTTTAAATCTCATTACGTGACCAGCCCATCTGATTTTCGACACCTTGGCATATGAGACAGCGTCCCTGATCCTTGATCGTCGACGGATGTCAGAACTCCGGATTCGTTCTCTCATTTGAGTGAAACGTGATATTCCAAGCATAGCTCTTTCTATTCTTCTTTGGGAGACCTGAATGGCGTTCTCATCTTGTTTGCGTAGGGCCCAGGTCTCTGAGGCATATGTTAATGCAGGAAGAACAGTGGAATCAAAGAGATGTGCCCGGAGCCGGAGGTTCTTCGTCCTCTTAGCTATTTCTTCGACGTTCTTGAAGGCGTTCCAAGCCGCTCTCTTCCTCCTGCGCAGCTCGGGTGCCAGGTCATTTGTCATGTTGACCTCTCGACCTAGGTAGACATAGCTGTTGCATTCGGAGATGGTCGTTCCATTGAGAGCGAATGGGGCGTCAGGAACAAGGCTGTTTCTCATAAACATTGTCTTCGTAAGATTCAGCTGTAGTCCTACCTTTCCACACTCACGGTCAAAGTCGGCCAGCATTTGTGCCGCTTGGCTGATGTTTGGTGTTATTAAAACAACGTCATCAGCAAAGCGGAGGTGGTGTAGTTGCCGACCATCTATCTTCACTCCCATTCCTTCCCATTCCAGTCGTCGCATGATGTTCTCGAGGGTGGCACTGAAGAGTTTCGGTGAAATGGTATCACCCTGCCGCACCCCTCTCTTGACATCAACGATCACTTCTTTGTAGAATGGTGAGATCCTGGTAGTGAATCCGCAATACAGCTCACGGAGGATCCTGATGTATTGGGCTTGAATGCCCTGATTGGCTAGGGCTTCAATGACCGCTTCCATCTCAACAGAATCAAAGGCCTTCTTTAAATCAATGAACGTTAAGCAGAGCGGCATCTTGAACTCCCGAGAAACCTCAATGAGCTTGGTTACCGTGTGGATATGGTCGATGGTGCTGAATCCTTTGCGGAACCCTGCTTGCTCACATGGTTGTCCTTCATCTAGTGTTCTGCCAATCCTATTCAGGATGACTCGAGTGAACAGCTTGTAGATGACAGACAATAGGCAGATCGGGCGATAGTTGCCAATGTCATGGATGTCTCCCTTCTTGAACAGTAGTACGGTCCTGCTGGTTTTCCATTGGGACGGAACCTTGCATTCAGACAGGTAGCGAGTGAAGAGCCGAGCCAGTGTATTGATGAGTACTGACGGCAGGTTCTTCAGGTGTTCAGGTCTGACCTTGTCTGGGCCGGGTGCTGTTTGTTTCTTTACCAACGAAATGGCGTGTCGGATTTCGGAAGGGAGAACGTTGGGAACGACATACCCATCCTGTGGAATTTGGTATGTCGGCAAGTGGACATGGCTATCGAAGAGATTTGAGTAGAAGTCATGGATAATCTTCTCCATTGCCGTTCTGGAGGATGTGATGGATCCATCAGGACGTCGGAGGGCAGTCATCTTGGTCTTATAGTTGGCGAAGGACAGGCGGGCGTTACGAATACTTTTCCCGGCTTCTGCCGCATCTATCAGTACTTCTGCTCTTCTCTCTTTGAGGTCTTCCTTGATCGCATC
Organism: Sorex fumeus; assembly: GCF_029834395.1. Taxonomy (NCBI): domain Eukaryota; kingdom Metazoa; phylum Chordata; class Mammalia; order Eulipotyphla; family Soricidae; genus Sorex; species Sorex fumeus. Next base: position 72,875,751 of record NW_026606094.1, on the reverse strand, counting down.
TCTGCACTGCTTTGCAAGCTCGGACATTAGCTTGAGGTTGCCTGAGGCATGCGCCAAACCACGCTGGCGAATTAGCTCAAGAGTTTTCGAAGATAGGCGACTTTTTGTGGCTATCTCTCTCTTGGCGTTCCTCGCACATTCATGGAGGTGCTGAACCAGTCGATCGTATTCCTCGTCAATGTTGTCAACAATGCCATGCCAGATACAGTAACAACAAAGTCTCCAATGGAGACATTACTGGGCCTGCTCGAGCAAATCGACGATCAACGGGAGAGCCTTTACCTTTTACCTAAGCCCAATCTAGAGATCTTTGTCCCAATAGTCCTGACATGCAAAGACTCTGTGTTATGTAAAAACTTATGAGGATTAGATTATCTTAGCTAGGCAAGGCAGCCCTGGTTCTTCTAACAATAGTTGCTTTAAAGCAATAAGTATGGAACAAGAGGCTCAGAGGGATAGTCTAGTTAGTGGGCAGCCATTTGCCTGGCACACATCTGACTTTGTTAGAATCCTGGCACCCCAGACAGTCCCCAGAGCCCTGCAAGGAGCGAACCCTGAGTGCTGACACAGGAGTAAGCCCTGGGCAAAGCTGAATGGGACCCACCCACCCCTGCAACCACCAAAAATATATAGCATGCAAGAACAGTTGGGCTCTCAGTTCACAAGACTGTTCACCCCCTCGCCCGACCTTTTCTCTTCTATTTCTGTCAGAGTTTCCTTTTTTGAAAATCTGTATTAAGATTGTGATTTACAAACTTGTATAGAACAAATAACAGATAGTTCATCTTACTTGTCCCAATAAAACTCAAAGGAATGGCAAATAGAATTATCAGAAAATAAATCAATGAAAGTCAATTAGTGATGATAAATTGCTGTGTTTTTAACCTTTCTGAATCCTGTAGAGGATATATGCACCGTAGTGAGAGCCATACTCCAGGCCACACAAAAGTTTCTCCTGTCATTTAAAGGGGCTCTATTAACACTTCTGCAAAAATTGGTTTCAAGGCTATGAATTCCCTAAGCTGTTGCCTGTCCATAAAGTTCCATATCGCTCCTCCAAATCTTAAAATCACTTTCCTAATTCTCCACAGTGACCCTGCTTCAACCCTGTTCACCAGAGCTGGTCCCCAGGACACAACCCCAAGCCCTGAGATCAAGAAGTTTCAGCTGGAACTCTGAGTTCTGTGCCTTATCCCACTCAGATGCTTGCTTATGAATAGCTCAGGTTTAGACTTTGTGCCCAGGAGGGAGGAAGGAGGCGCCTCTGGTGCTGAGGTTGTTAGGATGCGGATCGAAATCTCCCTTTAATGACAAAGAGACTCCAGAGACTGCAAACAGCAAGCAAGGTTTATTGTAAGACTGGCTAGCCAGGGTCGAGCCGCCTACACAGACACGCAGGTCAGATAGGTGACCCTATCTGACCTGCAAGATAGGCAAGACCCCGAACTTCTTCAAAGGGGATTTTATATAGGCCTTCACTGGCCGTTACAGCAAAGTCCGCACATTTCATAGCCAATAGATTTGTAACAACATATACTTTCTTGGCAGTCAGTCTCCTGCCCCTGTGCCTGGCTGTTCCTCGCTGGGGTCCCTTGGAGGGGAGCGGGTTGAGCTTTCCTCCCCGCCCCGACCAGGGCTCCCGGCAGCCGAAGACCTCCAGGACCAGCCACCACCATGCTGAGACCACTCTCCGCACACATGAAGGTACTGGCAGAGGGACAAAGCCACGCGGGTTCCGGGGCCGAGATCTCCAAGCCTACTCGAATTGGAGTCGAGTATCCTCCACCCACATCCTCCAAATTCCAGTAGGCGGGGGTCACACCCACCACCTGGCCCCCTGGCGCCGTGTAATCCCATCAGCGGCCAAGACTCAGAGACTATAAAATCCAGCTCCCAGAACTGCGCGGCCTTGCGACATCTTATCAGGACATCTTTTTATGATATCTTATTATCTCATTCCTACTCTGGACAAACTTGCAGGCTATATAGCCTGCCCACAGGGCAGAGTCTGGCAAACTCCCCATGGTGCACCAAATATGCCAAATACCAGTGACAATGATGGGTCTCATTCTCCTAAAGAGCCTTGAATATAATCTCAGGGCTAGGATGAAAGAGACGTTACTGGGGCCTGCTCGAGGCAATCGACGAATAACAGGATGATGAATGAATGAATGAATACTTTCTTAACCAATCCATTTAAAAGTACATCACTACTTAGCCTATAGATTCAAAGATCAGCATTTACGTACATAGGCATTGTGGCTAGTGGGCATCTGGTAAGTAGGACATTTGGTTATCTTCTTTGTTCCCTTTGATTCTCAGCTCATGGCTCCTGCATTCCGGTAGAGGAGGATAAGGGAAAAGTTCCTAACAGAGGTAACAGATAAGGAAGGGCCAACAAATGAGTTCCGAATTTACATCCCAACAGAGAAGAGTCAACAAATGGTTTCAGAATTTACATCCCAGCAAGGAAGAGTCAACAAATGGTTTACATCCCAATAAGGAAGGGGTGGAGGAATGGTTTCACTCTAAAGCTCTACTAGGGAGGGGGCAGGAAAGGGAGAGTTACTAATTAGTGGAGTTTTAACTCTGGAATCTCCCTCGGGGTTCCAAGGGACCTTACAAGGTACCATGGGGAAGGCAGTGGGCTCCCACGGCTGTCTCTGAGCTCTGACAGCATTGGGTCTGGTTCCCCCCTGTGTGCTCAATAAGTGAGTGTGTTCTCTCTTGCCAGGTTCGTTCGGTGGCTGTGAGCCACTTCCCCACCCCGGCCTGCAGCCACCATCAACAGATGCATGAAGGAGGGACCAGGGCCACCAAGCTGGTTAGTGATCAGTTGCCGTTTATTCCATTCTCCCCGTGCTCCTGTTCTAATCTCACTGCACACCCCATTCCAGTCTCACACTCCCCCTCATTCCCGTCTCCTCTTGTCCCTCATGTTAGTCTCCTATGCCCAGTCTCACAGCCTTAGTCAAGAACTCAACCATCAAGCACTGGGAGTAGCTGCTACACCCAGGTCCATCAACATATGAAAGCCCTCCCTTGAGGGGGTGGGGAGGGAGCTCTTCTAGGACAAAGACCTCATCCTGTTAGGAGATCAGGAGATTCAAGGGCAGAATTTCATCCAAGGACATACTTCTCCTTTCCTTAGTCCATAAAGAGTCATCTTAGATTTACTTCTTAATGATCTTTCCTAGTCATTTTGTATGGACACAGTAAGAGATGCATAAGTTTAAAGGATGGCTCTCCTGGGGACATCTCGCTATATATCCCAGATGACAGCCCTCAGGCCAGATTAGTCCTTGCTAACCCCAGCAGGCTATCCGAGTAGAAGTCATGGATGATCTTCTCCATTGCCCTTCTGGAAGATGTAATAGATCCATCAGGATGTTGGAGGGCAGTCATCTTGGTCTTGTAGATGGTGAAGGACAGGCGGGCATTGCGAATGCTTTACCCGGCTTCTGCCACATCTGCCAGCACTGCTGCTCTTCTCTCTTTGAGGTCTTCCTTTATCGCTTCTCTGCACTGCTTTGCAAGCTCGGATGTTTGCTTGCGGTTGCCTGAGGCTTGTGTCAAGCCATGTTGGCAAATGAGCTTGAGAGTTTTCGAAGATAGGCGTCTTTTTGTGGCTATCTCTTTCTCAGCATTCCTCAATCATGGAGGTGCTGAATCAGTCTATCGTATTCTTTGTCAATGTCGTCAACGATGGCATCTTCCCATATTGCCACAATAGTGCCAAAGAGCTCCCAGTTGGTGGTCCTTCTGGGAGTTCTCTTCTTAAACTTTGCAGCCATTTCTCCCCGCTCCGTGAAGTAGAATTTTGCACGAAGGAGACGGTGGTCCAATTCCGTTGGGAATTTTGGGACAACAGCAACATCGGTCAGACAAAACTCAATTGAACATGATGTGGTCAATTTCGTCGCAGAACCGTCCACCAGGAGACTGCCATGTCCAGTGTTTAGATTCGGCTTCTGGAACTGTGAGTTACCATGGATGGTCTTGGTCGACACGATGAACTCAGACAGTCTCTCACCCTGTTTGTTCCATTCTAGCCATGGGTCCCGATGTGGAGTTCTTTGGCTGATCTTCTCATTCGTATCTTGGCATTAAAATCACCGACAATGATCTTGTAGAAGGTGTGGTCTTCTTTATAGAACTTCTCCAGCTCCATGCAGAGCTTCTCAATTTTTCCTTCATCGTAATTGGATGTTGGTGCATAGACAACAAAGATAGAAACTGCCGGCAGTGAGCCACATCATATTCAACTGTAATCATCCGATTCAGGTTGTTAGGCATTCGAATGAATCAATGCTCACGGCCAAGTTCGTGTTGACAAGAACACTGACACCGCCAACACCTCTTTTTTAGCATGTTCCGAGGAACAGTTCTTCTTCAGTGTCGAAAATGGCGTGATTGGTTGATGCCTTCTCTTCTCTGTCAGACCAATGATGTTGTACTTGATCTTTCACGCTTGCACCATCAGGTCCTCGATGGATGCATCTGATGCCAATGTACGTGCATTGGAAGTACAGACAGTCATTTTAGTCCTTCTTCATTTGGGCAGCCTAGTTCAGCCTTGGGATTTCATCAGCCTCTCCTTTCTCATCCTTCTTAATGCTGCTGTATTGGTGGCTCTTTCAGGGTCAGGGAAATGAGACCCATTGTATTTACTGTTTTGGGCATATCGAATATGCCATGGAGAGCTTGCCAGGCTCTGCCGTGCAGGCAGGATACTCTCAGTAGCTTGCCAGGCTCTCTGAGAGTGATAGAGGCTCTTAGGGTGGCCTCTAATCGCCCTTGCAGGTGTTTCCATGGTTCAAACCATATTTAAACCCCATAGAATATGGTGCGGTAATCTTGGAAGATGGGTATTAAGTGTTTTATGATGTGGCCGTTACCGACTGGATTCCACGGGATGTCAAAAGATCGCGTGGCTGTCCACCTACGAGATGGTCAGACTTCTTCTTCTCAAGACCCTGAATGATTGGCTTGAGGCTCTTCATGTTTCTGGAGCGAGCAGACGCCACTGGGCTACACTAACACACAACAGGGACGAATGGAGATGTTACTGGTACCCACTTGAGCAAATCGATGGGTAATGGGATGTCAAGTGATCAAGTGAACCCCAGCAGGGTCCTTGTCCAGTCACTTCTCTTTGGGTCATGACAGAATTGGTCCAGGACCATGCTCTTAACGTATTACAAGTTTATTTATTTATTTAATTGAATCACCATGAGATAGTTACAAAGTTTTCATGTTTGAGTTTCAGCATACAATGATCAAATGCCGATCCCTCCAGTGCACCTTCCCCCCCACCAGTATCCCCCGTATACCCCCCTTTCCCACCCTCCCCCTCCCTCCATGGCAGATAATATTCCCTAGACTCTCTCTACTTTTGGGCATTATGGTTTGCAACAATGATACAGAGAAGCTATCACATTTTGTCCTTTATCTACTTTCAGCACACATTTCCCATCCAAATGATCCCTCTGATGTAGGTGGACCCCATGGGTAGCTCACATGAGTCGGGAGGAGAAAGACGGTCACTTTCTCCCGATCTGCCTCTGTCACCCGAGACCTAGGGTTACTGGGTTCTTGTCTCGCTCACAGAAAAGAGTTTCAGAAGTAGACAAGCAGTGAAGTAAAACAGATTTTATTTGGAGGGTTTTTTGAAAGTGTCAAGGGGGAGAGAATGAGAGAGAGAGAGAGAGAGAGAGAGAGAGAGTAATGTGCTCAAGAGAGAATGCGGGCTTCTCCAAGGGTGGAGAGAGAGCCCCTACACACACCCCAGCATTAGATAGGAAAGCATGAAAGTACACATATCGAGAGGGGAGATGCAGGTGACACATGTGCTCAGATACTGCATGTACTCGTACATGTGGGCACAAGCAGCACATGGACTCATGCAGCATATGTGCACCCTTCCTTTGTTCAAGGTAGCTTTTATAGGCTTCTTGGTTGTCTTGATCTGGGGGTTGTCTTGATCCGGAATGTTCTGGAGTCTTCTTGGGGCTGAAACACTAAAGTTAATCGGATTAAGGGAGAGGTCTAAGGGTTTGAGGAACTTCTTGGGGAGAGGTTCAAGGGTTGCTGAAGGTCTTATCAGGCCTGTTTTCTGTATCCACAGGGTGGATCAATCTTAGAATTTTCCTCCCAGGAGTTCTGTTGACCTAAGTTTCATTGCTGAGGGTCTTTCCCTGTCTATCTGCCTACATCACCTCCAACCATCATTGACTTAGTGATCCCGCTCATGAGACAGGCTTCCAACTCTGGAGCAATATTCCTGTGTCTACTGTCCTGGGTTATTGCAAGTTTTTTGGCACTTGGCCTATCCCGTTTTGATGCCAGGATATCTTACCACTTGCCCTGGGTGCATACAGTCCCTTCGTCAGCACTCTGCTTCCGGGGTGCTAGGAACTAAGGGCAACTGAGGCAAGTAGATGTGACAGATGCTCAGGAGTAAATATTATTCGGAGTCAATTAATTCCCAAGTTACGAAGCATAGCATTAACTGTCTTCCTGTGCCTATACAAAAAAGGGCATTGCTCTAAAGTAAACTATGCAAAGGATATAGGGGAAGAGAAAAGCAATATTTCACTTACAAATACAAAAATCCAGAGTCCTTAGAAGGAACTGACCTTACAAGTCCCAGGGTCTGATTTGGGGATATAGGTGATTAACAGATAGGGGAAGCAGAGCACAGAGAAGAGGTTAAAGATAAACACAGAGGAATGGGAGTGCCTCGGGAGCACTGTGACGGGTGTAACCCAATAAACCTGAGCTCCCTGCGGCAAGGGAGAAAGGAGTTCTGGTGTGGTACTCACGGGGTCACACCCTCAGCCTCAGAGCTTGCACATCCCAGACTGGAGTGCAGGACTTGCTCGGCACGGCCATCAGACGCTGGAACTGCAGAATCGTGCTCAGAGCCTGCTGCAGGCGCTGAGAACAAATCTGTGACTTGTTGGGTTGGGGAGAAAGTACAGCTGGGTGTACACTTGCCTTCCATTCAGCCGACCCAGGTTCAATCCCCAGCATCCCCAGAGCACCGCCAGGGGTAAGCCCTGAGTGCAGAGGCAGGAGTAAACCCTGAGCACAGAGCCAGGAGTAAGCCCCTGAGCATCACCAGCTGTGGTCCCAAAACAAAGCAAATGAAACAAAAACCTGTGACTCGCCAGGCAGATCCTTCAGCCACTGAGCCCTCCCGGAGCGCCTAAATTCTTCTCCTTAGAAGGTCACAGTTCCTGCTGGCAGAGAGCCCATCCTAATGGCCTCATTCTAACTTAAGTCTCTGTCTAAAGGCTCATCCTCAAAACAGTCTCAGCCTGGTGCCGAGGCAGGGGAGACACAGCCCAGGGCTCTCCCCAGCCCCAGCAGGGCAGGGATGGGAGAGATGGGGTCTCCCTGGGCACACAGTCTGTGTTCCCCTGGCTGCAGCCCCCTCCCGTTTTCTCCACTGGCCCCTCAGCCCTGCTGCCTTGCACCCCGTGCCCTGACTACCCAGAGGCTGAGCTCCCGGGGGCTCTGTCAGCACCCGCTCCTGGGCTTGGGGTTCCCCAGGCCCTGCAGAGAGCAGACACAGTGGGGGTGGGGCTGGCCCCGCTGGAGCCTGGGTTGCATCAAGACTTCCCGACTTCCCGCCTGGTTCAGCCGGGATTGGGAGGGGGGAGGGGAAGCCGGAGGCTGGGGAGGTGTCTGCTGGATCTTCCACTCTTTCCGCCCCACCTCTAGCCCTAGCAAGGCTTGTCCCAGTCTCCTCGGAGGCCGAGGAAGGCGAACAGATGTTCCAGATGTTTCCAGGAGCCCTCCTGCTTCCCAGTCCAGAGAGGGTGAAAGGGAAGCAGAGGACCAGAGGCTGACCCGGGCAGTCGGTGCCGAGGTGCCTTGGGCCCGGCCACACCTTCCCTGCTGTTTCACCACATCTGTCTCTTTGGGGCTTCCTCTGGGGGCGCAAGGGGCAGAAGGCAGCTGCTGCGCAATGCCCCTGGGGTGGGGAGTGCCTCATGGACAAGGCTGGGTGTGCACTGGGGGGTGACGTTGCTGCCTGTTCTCCACGGTGATTAAGATGCCTGGGACAAAGCGGACAACCAATGAGCAATGCGAGAAGCGTGAGTGACAAGACTGAGCCCCGCCCCTCCCAGGCCCTGTCTCTGGAAGATGATGTCCCCGCCCCTGGTCAACAGCCCTCAGGACCCTGGGGCATGGAGGGAGCATAAGGCCTAGTGCAGAGGCCAGCAGAGCAGGAGTGGAGCAAGCAGAGAAAGCAGAGCCGACTGGGGGTGAGACCTCCCGGCCCTGGAGGCAGATGAGGCCAGCGAAACCCCAAGGGACAGAGCAGTGCCCCGAGAGGCAGCTCTGCTCGGTCTCTGGGACAACGTGGATTCTGGTTTAGACGTGCCTCTTTCTCTGCCCCTGGGCTTGGCCCACCCTCTCCTCCACTCTGGGACTCAGTTTTCTCACCTGTGGTGTGGAGGGAGAGCACAGTCCTGACCGTCCCAGAAGCCCCTCCGACTCATCAGGATTCTTGGTTTTCCATGGACAGTGCTGGGGGTGGAGCCGAGAGACTCACACGCTGAAGGCAAGTGCTCCCAGCCCCGAGGAGCACCGTCCTGTGATTCGGGAGTCAGCCCCCAACATGGGCCCCCTGTGAGCATCTCTCGGGAGGGAGAAGCAGGAACCCCAGAAGAGGCGTGTGCAAAGGCCCTTATTCCCACGCCCCCGCAGCTCCTCGGCGCTGAGTTCTGTGGCCTGGGGAGGCCTGGAGGAAAGCTGGAGGGGAGTGCGTCTGCAAGTCCCCGGGACTGAGAGCCGAAGGCGGTGGCCTGGGCCACATCCCCCAGACCACGGCTCTCTGTGGGCGCTGATCCTGCCTGCCACTGCCGGAAGCCCAGGGCTGGTCTGGGAGGCAGGGCCCACCCCCTGCAGCTCGGGAAGCAGGGGAAGGAAGAGAGGTCCACGGGGAGTGAGGACGTAGCCCACCGTGGACCAGCCCACTGACCTCTCCCTACCTGTGAGGGCAGGGAGGAAACGCCAGACCATCGGACCAGGTGGGAGAGCACTGCTGTGTGAGCCCCGAGTTCATCCCCAGCACCCCAGGGGTGGGTCCTGTACAATGAACTAGTTACAGAGAGACACAGAGAGAAAGATTCAGTGAGAGACAGAGAGACAGAGAGAGATGAGACAGATGAGTTGAGAGAGAGAGAGAGAGAGAGACAGAGATGAGAGTGATGAGAGAGAGAGAGAGAGAGAGAGAGAGAGAGAGAGAATGCAGAATGGGTACTTACCTGGCACATGGCCGACCTGAGTTTGATCCCCGACATCCCATATGATCCTCTGAGCCTGTCAGGAGTGATCCCTGAGCACTGCCAGGGATCCGAAATAAATGTACAAAACTTAAAAAAAAAAATTAGAACAGGGGCTGTAGATGGTGTGTATCTCACCCCCCCTCCCACGACTGTTTCCTTAACCTCAGTTTCTCACTGACCACAGCTCCACCCAGACGCTGGTGTTTCCCTCAGGAAACAAGTCCTTGGGGTGCACGGCCGCCTGAGTGCCTGTGGGCCTCGGAGCAGCTCCTGGCCAGACCCACGGGCAGGAGGCCATGAGCTCCTGGGCGTGGGGGCCCCTTTTAGGTGCGTATCTGTATTTGAAGCAAATGTCCCATCCTCTAAGCGCCCCACGCCTGATGGAGGTGGAGGCCCAACCCTGGCTCCCCGCTGGGTCTGCACCCGGAGCCCGGAGTCTGTAGCCCTCGGACAGAGTGGGAACATGGAAATGAGGTTTCTCTGATGACTCGAGCTGCAAAAATTTGATCTGGAAACTTCGGGGAAGTCATGGGGGAGATCCGAATTCTGGACCTCCTTAAATGGACGTTAATTCTGGCTCATTCCCACAGATGTCGTCCTCACGCTCACTCTGTGTTGGGCAATTTGTTCCACTATACAAGTGTAGCCCCACACCCCAGCCCACTTCCCGCAGAGAGGTGAGGGGGATGGAGAGGGGAGGCAGGATCGAAGAGAACACTGCAGCTGCCTGGAGAAAGCATGGGCTGGGGAAGGGCCCTGCTGGGTGGGGTGGGTAGAGGGGTGCCATTTGGTCAGGGGATGTCACTAAAGGTGGAGCCATGAGTCTTAGGGTATCTGAGGGGAGAAAGCTCTAGCGGGGCTGGTGCAAATGTCCTGGGGCAGGAATATCAAGGGAGCAAAGGAGAAGGGAGAGGCCCAGTTGGGAGGGCTTGGCCACCACTTAGAGCCCACCACGAAGCTCTGGCCTTCTCTTTGGAGGAGCCAGGGAACAGGGGTGGGGTGGGGTGCTGGGCAGCATACTCATTTGCATCGCAGGGTTTGGGGAATGAGTGAGAGCTACTGGAATTTTCTCTGAATCCAGCCCTGCCATGAACATAGAACTCCCTAATTCAGGTGCCTGGGTACCCCTGGGCAGGGGCAGGGAGCCCCCGGGGACAGTTGGTGCTGAGTGCTGGCCTGAGGCAGGAAGCCAGGGCCCAGGGATGCTGGGGTTGGCACATGTGGCTCTCGTGGCACGTGGCATGAAGCTGCCAGCCGCGATGGCGTGGGAGAGAGGGGGAAGAGGGTCTTGGCGTGTCTGCCTGCTCCCAGGGAACCCTCTTCTCCTCTGGCCCTGGGAGATGGCGACTCTGAAAAGGATTGTCTGCTGTGTGTGTGTGTGTGTGTGAGCATGTGTGAATGTGCATAAGTGTGTGTATATGTGTGAGTGTATGCAAGAGTGTGAGCTTGTTGGTGAATGTGAATGCATGTAATGTGTGCATGAATGTATGTGAGTCTCTGAGTGTGGATGTGCCAGTATGTAGGAGCGTGTGTGAGTGTGTGAGCATATGTGAGTGTGAGTGTGTATGTGCCTGTCAGTGAGTGTGTGTACATGTGAGTGAACGTGCGTGCCAGTGAGTGTGAGTGTAGGAGCGAATGTGTGTACGTGTGAGTATGTGCTAGTGAGTCTGAGTGTGTATGTGTGTGTGAGTGAACATGCGCATCAGTGAGTGTGTGAGTCAATGTGTGTACGTGTGAGTGTGTGTTGATGAGTGTGTGTGACTATACGGTGTGACCTCAGTGCCGACCCTGTTCTGAATCAGTGGTTTGCGCGGGGGCAGGTGTTTACGGCTAAATGCCGGCCTGGCCTTGCCAGCACCTGCCTACTGACCTCAGAAAGGGCCTTCTCACACCTCAGAGACTGGCCCACATTCAAAAGAACAAAAGCAACCAATGCTGGCGCGGATATGGCGAGAAAGGGACACTCCTTCACTGTTGGTGGGAATGTCGACTGATTCAGCCCTTCTGGAAAACAGTACGGACGATTCTCAAAAAATTAGAAATTGGGCTCCCATTTGACCCAGCAATACCACTCCTGGGAATATATCCCAGAGAGGCAAAAATGTATAGTCGAAGTGACATCTGCACTTGTTTGTTCATTGCAGCACTCTTTACAATAGCCAGAAACTGGAAGAAACCCGAATGCCCAAGAACAGATGACTGGTTAAAGAAACTTTGGTACATCTACACAATGGAGTACTATGTAGCTCTTAGAAAAGATGAAGTCATGAAATTTACATACAAGTGGTACAACATGGAAAGTATCATGCTAAGCGAAATGAGTCAGAAAGAGAGGGATAGACATAGAAAGATTGCATTCATCTGGGGGATATAAAGTAACAAAATATGAGATTAATACCCAAGAATAGCTGAGATCAGCACCAGGAGCATTACTCCATAGCTTAGTGGCCAGTCGGGCATTCTAGAGGAAAGGACAGCTCAGATAGAGAAGGGAACACCAAATAAAGGGTGTTTGGAGGATCCTCCCAGGAGGGGAGATGCATGTCGAAAGTAGACTATGGACTGAACATGTTTGCCACTCAATGCCTCTTTTGCAGACCACAACACCCAAACGGAGAGAGAGAACACAGGGGATTGCCCTGCCACAGAGACAGGGGGGATGGGGGGATGGGGGTGGGAGGGATATTATCCATGGTGGTGGAAAATGGGCACTGGTGGAGGGATGGGTATCTGATCATTGTATAATCAAACCCAAGCACAAAAAATTGTAAATCTACAACTGTACCTCATGGTGTTTCACTAATAAGAAAAAAATTAAAAAATAAAATAAAATTTGCAGCACTCTTTACAGTAGCCAGAAACTGGAAGAGACCTGAGTGCCCAAGAACAGATGACTGGTTAAAGAAACTTTGGTACATCTACACAATGGAGTACTATGTGGCTCTTAAAAGAGATGAAATCACGAACTTTACATACAAGTGGTACAATATGGAAAGTATCATGCTAAGCGAAATGAGTCAGAAAGAGAGGGATAGACATAGAAAGATAGCATTCATCTGGGGGATATAAAATAATAAAATATGAGATTAATACCCACAACACCAGGAGAATTACTCCATAACTTAGAGGCCAGCTGGGCATTCTAGGGGAAAGGACAATTCAGATGGAGAGGGGAACGCCAAGTGGAGGGTGTTTGGAGGATCCTCCCAGGAGGGGAGATGCAGGTTGAAAGTAGACTGGACTGAACATGTTCGCCACTCAATGCCTCTTTGGCTGATCACAGCGCCCAGGAGGAGAGAGAGAACAGGGGGGAATGCCCTGCCACAGTGGCAGGGGGGGATGGGGGGATGGGAGGATGGGGGGGAGGGATATTATCCTGGTGGTGGAAAATGGGCACTGGTGGAGGGATGGGTATTTGATCGTGGTATGACCGAGATCCAAGCACAAAATTTGTAAATCTATAACTGTACCTCATGTTGTTTCACTAATAAAAAATAAAAAAAATTAAAAAAAAAAAATAAAATAAAATAAAAATCTAAAGAAAAAAATAAAAAAAAAGAAAGGGCTTTGGGGCTGCTCGGCTGGGAGCACCCTGCTCAGCCATGCCCCCTCCCCCACAGCCACACCCCCATTCATCAATACCCTGCTGCTGGCAGGGGTGGGGTCGGGGTGGAAGCGGGTTCTCTTGGGGCCGGTAGAGCACCTCTGCACTGTGTCGCCCTCACAACCTCCATCTGAATGTGAGAGAGGTGGGACCAGTGTTGGGGCTGCGGGGGTCTCTTGCTCCAGAACAGGCCCCCAAACCTCCCTGTCTGTGAGTGAGCTCACGCACTGGCTTTTCTCCTGCCGGGAGAGGCGCGCCCTGGCCACTGCACCCTGAAGAGTCAGTGGGTGCAACAAGGCCAGCTGGGTTGGGGGCTGGGATGCTTAGTAGGGCCTGGGGGTTCTCTCTGGTGGTGCTTAGACCAAACCCTGGCAACCAGAGCCCCAGCTGCTTGCAGGGCTGCCCGAGGATCCCCGGCAGCGGGACCTGGGGTTCTGTGTGCGCCGCGGGGTGGGGGGGGGGGCAGTGTGTCCCGCACACTGAGGCGGGGGTCGCGCAGCCTGCTTGGAACGGAGGAGGGGCCGCGGCCTGGCCCCACCCTGCCTCTCAGCAGCCCCAGCGGCTCCCGGCTCCAGGCTCCCGGCCTCCTCTGTTGCTCTTGCACGCACTTGGCTTTGTAAACAGGTCTTGTGGCAGCGGCAGCAGCAGCCCTAATTCCAGCTCTGGGCGGGTAATTTCCCGTGATTACAGGCCCTGTCAGTGCAGCAAGACCACAGCTGCCAGGAAGCGAGGCCCCGTCAGGGCAGGCAGCTGCACATGCTAGCACACGTGCCTGCATGCGAGGGGCCTGCACTCACGGGGCCAGCCTCACGCAGGCAAACGGGGACAGGCACACACACACACGCACACAGACGCATGCACACATGCACACGCGTGCACAGGCAGGCATGCACACAGACTCAAGCATGCACACCCATTCATGCAGACTCATGCTTGCACACACATGTACGCAAGGCAGGTATGCACACATGTGCACACAGACTCACACAGGCACATACCTAAGACTCATGCATGCACATATATGCAGGCTCATGCCTGCATGCACTTGCATGCACACAGATTCAGGCTTGCGCATGCATCATACGTGCAGACCCATGTTTGCATGCACATGCATGCAAACACATGCATGAAGACTCATGCACATACACAAGTGCACACAATCATGCGCATACACTCCTTTTCTCCAGCACCAGAACCCTCCAGGCCTGGCCAGGCTGCACACAGGCCGCTGTGTCTGGTGCGTTCCTGCAGAACGTTCACAGCCTGTGCGGCACAGCCTTCCCTGGGGCAGGGCCAGCTCCACAGTCAAACCAGGAACACGGGAACAGGAAAGGGTTGGGGAGGAAGCTTTCTGCCTACTCTCTCCTTCCAGAATCTTTCTTCTCTCCTGGGTGACCCAAGGGAGGAGCACCAGCATAAAAAACTGGTGGGCCGGGCACTTATCTTGTATACAACAACCCAAGTTAGAAACCCCCACACCACATATGGTCCCCAAGCTCCCACAGCAGGGGGCCCTGAGCACCCATGGGTGTGGCCACAAAACAACAAACAAAAGAGAGCTTCCAGCAGCTCTGACTGCCTGAGGCATGGTGCTGGGGCCTTGGGGGGGGGGGGGGCGCTGCTGACAGGGGTGTCCCACACACCAGCGTGTGCTCAGCCTCAGGCCTCTCTGAGTTCTACACAGACTCCCCTGGGGCTTCTGCCCTGAGAGCTTCTAAAAACTGGGGGAATGGGAGGGTGGGTGGTGCAAAGGTGTGTGTGGTGGTGTGAACGCGAGTGTGTGGGGATGTGAATGTGAGTGTGTGGTGGTGTGAATGTGAGTGTGAGGGGAGCGTGAATGTGAGTGTGTGGTGGTATGAATGTGAGTGTGAGGGGAGTGTGAATGTGTGTGGGGATGGTGAATGTGAGTGTGAGGTGGTGTGAATGTGAGTATGGGGATGTGAAGGTGTGTGTGTGACAGTGTGAATGTGGATGTGTGGTAGGTGTGAATGTGAGTATGTGAGTGGCTGTGGGGTATGAATGTGTGTGAGAGGGTGTGGAGGTGTGAATGTGAGTGAATGTGTGGTGGGTGTGAGTGGGTGTGGGGGAGTGAATATGTGGTGGGTATGAACATTTGTGGGATATGAATATGAGTGTAAGTGGGTTTGGTGAATGTGAGTGTGAGTGTGTGTGGGTGTGAATGTGAGTGAATGTGTGGCAAGTTTGAATGTTGGTGTGTGGTGGGGGAGAATGTGGGTGTGGGGTGTGAATGTTGGTGCGTGGTAGGTGTGAATGTGGGTGTGTGAGTGTGTGTGGGGTGTGAATGTCATTGTGTGGTGGGTGTGATGTGAGTAGGAGTGTGAATGTTGTGTGGTCGATGTGAATGTGAATGTGTGAGTGTGTGGGGGGTGTGAATGTTGGTGTGTGGTGGGTGTGAGTGTGAGTGTGTGAGTGTGGGGGTATGAATGTCACTGTATGGTGGGTGTGAATATGAGTGGGAGTGTGAATGTCATTGTGTGGTCCATGTGAATGTCAATGTGTGAGTGTGTGGGGTGTGGCGGGTTTGAGTGTCATTGTGTGGTGGCTCTGAATGTGAGTGTGTGAGTGTGAGGCGGGTGTGAATGTGAGTGGTGTGAGTGGGTGTGGGGGGTGTGCATGTTGGTGTGTGGCAGGTTTGAGTGTCACTGTGTGGTGGGTGTGAATGCTAGTGTGTGAGTGTGAGGCGGGTGCGACTGTGAGTGGAAGGGTCTGAGCCCCAGGGCCTGACCCTCCTGTGGGGACCATGGTGAGTGGGCTGGCAGCCGCATGGTCAGTAAATCCGCCATTCAGGGACGGTGAGTGGGGACGCTGGCCTGGCAGGGCCCAGTGTGAGGGGACAGAGGCTGTGAGCACAAACATGCACTCCTCGTGTGCGCGTGCACCCACCGTGGCTGGCGGCTGCCCACGACATGCACAGGGCACCCCCCTCCCACCACTGCTGAACAGGGCGCAGGCCCCATGACTGCCTCCAGGCCCCTGGACATCCTCTCTCTAGGGCTCCGGCCGCAGGCCACGGGCTGCCTTTGGCCTGCTTTGTCCTTGTCCCTCTGAGCCCGCTCCTACAGCAGCATCTCCCCTCCCACCTGGGCGCTGGTCCCTCATGCCCCACAGGCCCTGGGCCCACCGAGGGAGGGGCTGCAGGGGGGGGTGTCTGTTCTGCCACTCTGAGCCTCTGGGGTGCAGGGCCCCGCTTCCTGGAACCCCTTCCCTGGGCTGGGGCTGAGTGGTGCTGGCCTTGTTATGGGCTGATGGACATCTGACCCCAGGAGGCCCCAGCAGCCCCCCAAACTGCCCTTGCTGTGCTGACCTGCTAGGGGTCCCCTGGGGCTGAGGATTGACTCTGCCCCGTCCCGGCCATCCCCAGAGACCCCCGACACACACACACACACACACACACACACACACACACACACACACACACTCTGGAAGGGCCTCACCCGGTGAGAATGTGGGGGACAGGCTGCAGAGGACAGCGCCGGCAGGCAGGACCGGCCATCTGGACACTGTGGGACTGCAGCCCTTCCGCCACGCACCCAGCTGGCCCCCGTCACAGGGAGGGCCAGCTGCTCACAGCTGTGCGGTCACCACACAGCTGGGAGAAGGCCCCAGGAAGAGACAGGGACACAGAGACAGACACAGAGTGACAGAGATAGAGAGGCACAGAGAGACAGAGGGACAGAGATAGAGAGGCACAGAGACGCGGAAAGACACAGAGATAGGCACAGAGACAGAGACACAGAGTAACAGAGATAGAGCGGCACAGAGACACAGAGACACGGAGATAGAGAGGCACAGAGACAGAAACACAGCAACAGAGAGAGGCAGAGACACAGAGCAACAGAGAAACAGAGATAGAGAGGCACAGAGATGGAGAGACACAGAGCGACAGAGATAGAGAGGCACAGAGATACAGAGGCACAGAGACAGAGACACAGAGATAGAGAGGCACAGAGACACAGAGACAGACTGGCACAGAGAGGGACCAACACACAGAGATAGAGACAAAGACATAGAGACTGATACAGAGAGACACAGAGAAACAGAGATAGACCAAGAGACGCACACAGACGGAGAGACACAGAGAGAGGGAGACCCAGGGGAGCCGGCAGAAGTGCCAGGCCCCGAGCAGCCCCCAGGAGAAGGGGTGAGGTGGAGAGAGCTCCTGTCCGTACAGCAGCATTCCCGACATCTGCACCCCACTTCCCACGGCTGCCTATTCCCAGGGGGCACCCCAGAGGTTTCAAAAGTTTGGGGTCGGGGGCCGGAGCAATAGCACAGTGGGTAGGGCGTTTGCCTTGCACGCAGCTGACCTAGGTTCGATTCCCAGCATCCCCTATGGTCCCCCGAGCACCGCCAGGAGTAATTCCTGAGTGCATGAGCCAGGAGTAACTCCTGTGCATTGCCGGGTGTGACCCAAAAAGAAAAAAAAAGTTTGGGGTCTATGGGGACCGAGCGGTAGGAGAGTAGGTAGGGCATTGGCCCTGCACAGAGGTGACCCAGGTTCGGTCCCCGGCATCCCCTATGGTCCCCTGACCCAGGCAGGAGTGATTCCCGAGTGCAGAGCTGGGAGTGAGCCCTCAGCTTCACAGGGTGTGGCCCCTGGACGCCCCCACCACCAAAAGAAGAAAAAGACTGAATTCTGTAGGGACCTGAGGGTCTCTCTCTCATCTCACCTTCAGAAGCTTCCCGCCCCTCCCCTTCTGGCCAGACCAGAAGCTTCTTCCTCCACCGACCCTTGGCTGGCTGTTGGGGCCCCGGGCAGCGCTGGCCTCCAGGGCTGGCTGAGCACAGGGTTCATGGCCTCAGTTATTCCGCCACCTGGTGGCCATGATGAACATTGCGCTTCTCCCTACACCCCCGCCACCCCCAGCTCCACACCCCCCTCCTCCCTCCCCCCACCCCCCACCCCGCAGGGTCTTCCTGAAGAGGCCTCTGAGGTCACTCAAGAGCAAGGTTCTCGGTCCTTCCGACCAGGCCACAGACGCTGAAGCAGTGGGAGGAGCAGGAGTTTTCCAACAAGGGGGCTGAGCCCTGACTGTAGCCCTTGGCCAGTGATTCTGACGGAGCAAGAGACTAGAGCAAGTGCCTTTGGAAGTGTCAGGGAGAAAAGTTTTGCCAAGGAACCATCCTTTTTGTCACAGGTTATCGTTGGCACTCAGGAAATATGGGAAATTCTACATTGATACCCAAAGATTCTCCTTCATTTCATTTCATCATCCTGTTATTCGTCGATTGCCTCGAGCAGGCCCCAGTAACGTCTCTTTCATCCTAGCCCTGAGATTATATTCAAGGCTATTTAGGAAAGTGAGACCCATCATTGTTACTGGTATTTGGCATATTTGGTATGCCACAGGGAGTTTGCCAGACTCTGCCCTGTGGGCAGGCTACATTCGATAGCCTGCAAGTTTGTCCAAAGTAGAAATAAGACAATAAGATGTCATAAAAGAAGTTATGTTAAGATGTCGTGGTTCCGGGATCTGGATTTTATAGTCTCTGAGTCTTGGCCGCTGATGGGATTACACGGCGCCAGGGGGCCAGGTGGTGGGTGTGACCCCCGCCTACTGGAATTTGGAGGATCTGGGTGGAAGATGCTCGACTCCAATTCGAGTAGGCTTGGAGGTCTCGGCCCCGGAACCCGCGTGGCTTTGTCCCTCTGCCAGTACCTTCATGTGTGCGGAGAGTGGTCTCAGCATGGTGGTGGCTGGTCCTGGAGGTCTTCGGCTGCCGTAGCCCTGGTCGGGGCGGGGAGGAAAGCTCAACCCGCTCCCCTCCAAGGGACTCCGGGAAGGAACACCCAGGCGCGGGGGCAGAGACTCTCCTTAGGGTTGCTTATTAAAACATCGAAGGAGGTTCCAACTAGGTACTTTATATAAGCAGCATCTTGTTGACCTCTGTAACACCCCGTGGCCTGAGTGTAAACTAGAGCCCAGGGAAAGATGGTCAGTGAGTGGCAGTTTGCATTACCATTTTGCAGTTAGATCTTTTTTTGCAGGAAGTAAAAGAAGTGGGATTATCAAAGCAGAGGAGGCAGGAAAATGCAAGATCATACGATTAACTGTTTAATATCAGGAACGAAGAAGTGCGTCACGAAGGCAGCCTGTCCCCATGTCATGTAAGAAAATACTAACTCCCTGACACTCTGGACATTTCACCAAGGCGGCGTTGGCTTTAGCCAGAACTCCATGGCGAGCTGGCCACTGACACATTCACGCCAGCTAACCTACAACTGCCAAGCCGGTGAAGGCTCTATGAGTGAGAACTACGTTGCAGAGAAATCACACACACTCAGCTTGTGCAGAAGGAAGCGGGCAGCATCCTCCGGGAGGCAACTTGACAACCACAGTTTCAAAAACATGCACATGCATGTTGGGGGCGGAAGGATAGTCTAACGGGTAGGCTCTGGCCTTGCATGTGATGAACCCAGGTTCCATCCTCAGCATCCTATATGGTCCCCTGAGCACAGAGTCAGGAGTAACCCCTGAGTCTAGCCAGGTATGGTACCGAAACCAAAAACATTAAATTTAAAATGGTTGGTTTTTTTTTTCCCTTTTGGGTCACACCCAGTGATGCACAGGGGCTACTCCTGGCTCATGCACTCAGGAATCACTCATGGCGGTGCTCGGGGGACCATATGGGATGCTGGGAATCAAACCCGGGTCGGCCACGTGTAAGGCAAACACCTTACCCGCTGTACTATCACTCCAGCCTCTTCAAAATGTTTTTACTGTGTGTGCACTGTATTGGCTCAAAAAACCCTAGGTCTAGGAGTGACTTTTCATTTTTTAAATGTATTTGAAGTGCTCTTGAAGAAATGGAGGTGAAGAGACTTGTCATGGCAGCTGCTAATAAAATTGGTGCAATGGTCCTCAATAAATTTATTAAGTAATTACTGGCTAGGTGAAGACTTACACAGACTTTACAAATTGTGTAGCAGGAAGAGACTTGCCAGTGCTCTACTCTTTCTTAATAACAATTTTCTGAGATATAATTCATGTGTCATGAATTTCACACTTTTAAAATGTGTGATTCAGTGAGATGTTCTACAGTAAGCAACCATCTCTAATGCCAGGACATTTAATCTCCTCTAAAAGAAACGTTATAAGGCTGGAGCGGTAATACAGTGGGTCCGGCGTTTGCCTTGCATGTGGCTAACATGGGTTCGATCCCCAGCATCCCTTATGGTCCCCCAAGCACTGCCTGAGCATCACTGGGTGTGACCCAAAGAAAAAAAAGATAAGAAATGTGATACTCATGAGTTCAGAAATGGTGACATCCACACCACAACCATTTCCTCCTTCCCTCAGCTCCAGCAACTATCCACCTTCTGTCTATGTATTTGTCTGATCTGCACATATCATAAAATGCAGTGATACCACACATGATCCTTTGCTACTGACTTCTTCGATCAGCATGATGTTTTCAGGGTTGTCCCATTGCTTTATTAAGAATCCATGGCTTGGAGCCAGAGTGATGGTACAGCAGGTAGACCGCTTGCCTGGCATGTGGCCAACCCGGGTTCAGTCCCTGGCATCTCCATATAGTCCCCTGATTCCTAAGTGCAGAGCCAGGAGTAATCTCTGAGCACCACCAGGTGTGGCCAAAAAAAAGCAAAAAATAAAATTAAATTAAAAAGCAAAATGAAAAGAATCCATGTCCATGTCTTGTCCAGACCTCCTGTGTTTGTCCATCCATCAACCAACATACATCTTAGTCAAGGACCTATTGCAGCAGTGAAAATTATTTCAGTAAATATTCACGAGCAAGTTCTTTGCAGACGTAAAGATGCATTTTCCATTCTACCTATATTTGTTAAACACATGTAATATTGCTGCATTTGACTTTTTGAAGGATTACAAGACTTTCCTCAAAGCAGTGGCAGCATTGTACAGTCCCTCTAGCAATGCATGCAGACACTATCCCTGTATATACTCACCAAGATCTCACATATCTTTTTTTTTTTAACCTTTTGGGTGCATGGAAAACGGTATCGATACGCATAGTTTCTGTGTACGTTTGTTTGTTTGTTTTGTTTTACTTTTTGGGTCACACCTGGCGATGCACAGGGGTTTACTCTTGGCTCTGCACACGGGAATTACTTCTGGCGGTGCTCAGGGGACCACATAGGATGCTAGGAATCTAGCCTGGGTTGGCCGCATGCAAGACTATGTGCATTTTTTAAAAACTGAATCACCATGAGATACAGTTACAAACTTTCATGATTATGTTTCAGTCATACAATGATCAAGCACCCATTCCTCTACTAGTGCCCATTCTCCACCACTGATTTTCCCAATATCCCTCCCACCACCCCACCCCTTCCCACCCCCTGCCTCTGTGGCAGGCATGTTCCCTCTTATTCTCTCTCTCTCTCTCTCTCTCTCTCTCTCTCTCTCTCTCTGTGTGTGTGTGTGTCTCTCTCTCTCTGCTTACTGTGGAACATAGTAAAAACCTCTCACTGAATCACACATTTAAAAGTGTAAAGTTCATGACACATGAATTATACCTCAGAAAAACACCCTACCCAGGTATTATGTTTTGCAATACAGGTACTAAAAGGCCACCATGTTTGGTCCTTAGTCTACTTTCAGTATGTATCTCCCATCCCGAGCGAGCCTTCCAACCATCATTTACTTAGTGGTCCCTTCTCTATCCCAGCTGCCTTCTATGTGCGTTTTTCTAATGACTAACGACACTGAGCATGTTTCTTGCTGACTTGGCCAATTTTATAACGTACATGTTGATTTTGAGCTGACAAAGCAAGATACAAATCTATACATACAGAATGAGCTCAAGATGTTTAAGAACGCAGATAAAATAATCTTTTCAGAAACAGGCAAGATGATCACTGATGACTATCTTTGGGTCGTAAGATGACAGCTGAGTTTTCTTATTTTGTTTTATTTGGGGGCCAACCCAAAGGTGCTCAGGGCTTCCTCCCGGCTCTGCACTCAGGACTCATTCCTAGCTAGCTCAGGGACTCAAACCCAGGTGGGCTGTGAACAAGGCTAGCACCATACATGCTGCACTATCGCCCGACCCCAGGTGACTAATTTTTCTTGTCTGTTGCAACCCCTTTTGTGTATTCCAAATACCGTGGAGGAGTAGGAATGACTTTGATGAGACTCAGTGAACAGACACTGGAGGTGAAGGGTGGGGCAGGGTTTGGAGAGAGGGACCACACCTTAGCATTGGTCTGCCTATTGATCGCGTTGGTCAACAGTGGGACTTTGGGTTTTCAATGGCTGCCCTCCGCCTCCTACCCCCACCCCATGACTAGAGGAGCAGGGTTCCAGCAAGGAGGCTTGGCAGGGAAAGCCAGTGAGTGACTGAGGGCTGCCTGGAGGAGATGGCACAGAACTGAGTTCCATGGAATCTCTCTGCTGTGAGTAGACCAAGGAGAAAGATTTCCTTCCGGCCTGCACAATGCCCATTCCTGCAAGTTCTTGAACACCCCACCACCACCACCACCATCCTGCCAGGCTCATGGACCAACAAACAAAAAGGACTTGGACTGGGGCTGGCCAGGGCTTGGCATGGGATTAAGAGTAGTTTTCTGCCAAGTGAACGGACTATGCGTTAATCCAGGCCATCATGTCTGCCCGGAGGGGAAAGGGTGTTGCCCCATTCGCCCTCTCCTCTCTGGAAAGAAGATGGCGGCCACATGGGTGCCTTGTGGAAAGCAGGTGTGAGCCGGGGGTGTGCGGGCGACTAAAACCTCATGGGAAGGGGGGCGTTCCGGTCCGTCCTTCATGCCCTACCGAGGCCACCAGTTGCCCCCCACGAGCGGCTCTCCAGCACGGCCACGACTCCAGAGCACAGAAACCAATCTCTTAATTATCTGACTCTCAGTAGAAATACTTCCAGGGTTAATTAGTAAAATAGCGGAAATCCCAAACCAACATTTAATTCTTGAACCCAACTGTAGAAAGCGAATCACTTCACAATGCTTTTTCAGCATGTCTGATTGGGGGGGGGGGGTAAACTCTAAATAATAGTGGTGCATCTTTTATTGCAACAATGAATCTAATCAAAGCAGATAGAGTGTCAACTAGAATTCATCTGCCTCGCAGGCATTGGGAGGGGTGGGGGTGGAGTTTTATTGGGGTTCTTTGTGGTAAAAAATAAGTAATGGTAAAGGGAAAGGTGTTTGATATTTGCATGACTGAGACCTAAACCTGAAAGCTTTGTAACTTTTCCCACAGTGATTCAATAAATAAATAAATTATAAAAATAAAAAAAAAATAAAAAAGAGTAGTTTTCTGCCTCTGTGGCTGGAGCGATAGCACAGCGGGTAGGGCATTTGCCTTTCACGGCCGACCAGGCCAACCAGAATTCGATTCCTCTGCCCCTCTCGGAGAGCCCGGCAAGCTACCAAGAGTATCTCGCCCTCACAGCGGAGCCTGGCAAGCTACCCATGACATATTCAATATGCCAAACACAGTAACAATAAGTCTCACAATGTTAATGGGCCCGCTCAAGCAAATGGATGAACAACGGGGAGGACAGTGACAGTGGCCCAAAAAGGCTAATTCTCAGTTTCCTCCCCTACCAAGGAGCTGGATGTGTGTGTGCGTGAGAGGAGGTGCCGCTGGCACTCATTGAGGATGAAGCGCAAAGCAGTGCCCGGGGGCCTACAGCAAATAGCCAAGCGCTCTCACTCAGGGCTGCAGGAGCGCTATGGTGGTGGTGGTGGGATGGGGGGCGCGACAAACCACGGGGGTGGAGGGCACGTGGCCCCCTGCGGATCTCTAGGGGCGGGGCTCGAGGCTGTACCTCCAAGCACAGCCTGACCGACACAAGGCAAGGCCAGCACCGGCGCGGGGCAGGCAGGCGCGGGGCAGGAGCAGGGCAGGGCGGAGGCGGGGAAACTGACGCATAAATACAGCCGATGAGGGGGCGCCGGCAAAAACTGAGGAGCAGAAACACTTCTGTTCCCGCACGCGTGCCAGGGAGCCGGCGCCCCTCCCGCCTGCAGCCGAGCGGGGTGCGCAGGGGAGGGGCGGCCCCGCAGAGGTGGGGTGCCGGAGCTGCGTGCGTGCGGTGTAGACGACCCGGGCGCGGGTGTAGACGCCCGCTAGCAGGCGGAGGTGGGCGCCTTTCCGGCGGAGCAGGAGTGCGCGGTCCACCGGGCGCGGGGTCTTTTGGGCAGCAGCTGGGGGTCCTGGCCGTGCCACCTCCGCGAGATCTCGGTCCTCACCTTGGGGACAAGGGCGAGGGCGTCAGAGAGGCCCCAGACCCCCCCGAAACCCGTCTGGGGGGCTGACGTGAACGGGGATGCACATGGGGTGCCTGCGCCCGGAGAGATGGGAGAGAGGTCCCAAGGGAGCTGCCGCACCTCGCGCCCGGCGCGCAGGAGCCACCACACTCAGGGCCCCAGGTCCTGGTGCTGCGCTGACTCCGCTATGGTCGACGTGGGCTCCGAGGGGGTCTTCGGGCCAGTCCAGCAGAGGACCCGGGTGGCCTGTAGCCAAGCTCCGCGCACAGCAGCCGGGCACCGGCACTGCAGGGGCGCGGCCAGCAGGGGGCGCCCCGGGCCCGGCCTAGAGCCGAGCGCCACGCTTGGGCGCGGGGCCACCCCTGCGTCCTTGCTTTATATTTTACACGCTGTTGCACCTCTGCCCAGCTGTTCACCTGCACGGGCCCCCGGGTCCGGTCCACTCGGGATCCGTCTCTCTGCTCTGCAGCATCCTCGTTCCCAGTTCCCTAAATGAACCACCTCTGAAGTTCTTTCTTTCACTGCCTCTGTTTCCCCTCTCAACACCCCCTCCCCCTCCACCCCCACCCAGGTGGCTGCTCCCCTGGTCCCAAGGTCCCCTTTCTTCAAATTGTAGAATACAGAAATGGATCCTGTTTCCGCGTCCCCACGTGACCGCCTCCATTTCCGGACAGCAAACTGGCCGAGCCCAGGGGAGGGACAGTTGAAAGGTGCACGGACAGCTTCCGTTTCCCGGAAGATTGTAAGGCTGCAAAGAGGGGCCCGCAGCGCGGGAAAGTGAGGGCTCGGGAAAGGCGGGTGTGGAGACGCCTACCTCTTGGTTGAGGAAGCAGTACAGGACAGCCACGATGAAGCCCTGGGGCCAGAGAAAAGGAGTGCACCTGAGTATCTGGGCGCCACGCCCCCACTCCCCCCAGGGGCCCAGACTTCCTACTACTCCCCCTGAGAGACTCCGGACTGTGGCTAAACCAGGATTTGGGGCAAAGGAAAGGTAGATGCTTCCAACACTGACTGTATGTGTCAGACAAGTTATCTCATGCCACACCATACCAAGTCTGCAAAGGCTATGCTGCGGGCATGAGTCTCTGATTTTCCTTGATTATATATCTCTTAGTATTAAGCACAAAGCCTAGAATGTGATTTTTAAAAATCTAGTGCTTAATAAAGGTAAAGACCCTCCCGTTGATCGTCGATTTGCTCGAGCGGGCCCAGTAACGTCTCCATTGGAGACTTTGTTGTTACTGTGTCTGGCATATCCAATACTCTCGGTAGCTTGCCGGGCTCTCCGAGAGGGGCGGAGGAATCAAACTCGGGTCGGCCATGTTGGCCGCTTGTAAGGCGAACGCCCTACCCGCTGTGCTATCGCTCCAGTTGGATAAAGGATAGGTGGGTGAGCAGATGGATGGGTGGGTGGATGGATGAGTGGGTAGGTAATAGATGAGTGGGTACAAGGACAGGTGGGTGTGTGGGTAGATGGGCAGGTGGGTGCGTGGATGGTTGAGTGGACATATGGGTAGGAGATATATGTGTGCTGGTGGGTATATGGATAGATGAATCAATAGTAGGTGGGTGGTGGGTGGATGAGTGGATGGATGAATGGATGGACAGACGGATGGATGCATGGATGGATGGATGGTAGGTGAGTGGCTGTATGGATTGTTAGGTGATGAACGGATGGATAGGTGATGGGTGGATATGTATGCGAGTGGGGATAGGTGAATGGATGGACAGGAAATAAATAGATGGACGGATGAATAGGTGAGGGTGCAGGTGGTAGATTGACAGTTGCATGGATGCGTAGATGCATGGATAGATAGGTGCATAGATGAACAGGTGCATGGGTGGACAGGTGCATAGATGAACAGGTGCATGGGCGGACAGGTGCATGGGTGGATGGGTGCATGGATGAATAGGCTCATGGACGGATAGTGCATGGGTGGACGGGTGCATGAGTAGATAGGTGCATGAACAGATAAGTGTATGGATGGACAGATGTATGAATGCACAGGTGCATGGGTGGATAGGTGCATGGACAGACAGGTGCATGGGTGAATGGGTGCATGGATGGATAGGCGCATGGATGGATAGGCTCATGGACGGATAGTGCATGGGTGGACAGGTGCATGGATGGATAGATGCATGGATGGATAGATGCATGGGTGGACAGGTGCATGGACAGATAGGTGCATAGGCAGACAGGTGCATGGACAAATAGATGCATGGATGGATAGGTGCATAGGTGGATAGGTGCATGGGTGGGTGGTAGTTGGATGAAGGGATAGGTTGGTGAGTGGGTGGGTGGGTGGGTGGGTGGGTAGTTGGATGGATGGGTTGGTGAATGGATGATGGCATGCACAAGAGTGGGTGCAGGTGGATGGATGGATTGGTGGGTAGGTTAGTGGCTGGGAGGGCTGGCTGGGTGGGTGGGTGGATGTATAGGTATGAGTGCTGGTGGGTGAATGGATGAATATATAGGTAGGTGGGTGGGTGTGTCAATGGACAGATGATGGATGATAGCATGCAGGAATGGAGGGAAAATGTGGCGTTAGGTCAGTGCAAATGTCGTTGAGTACATAGAGATGGCAAGATGGCAGACAGACAGCTGAGTGGATTAATGAGTGCCCAGAAGCTTTTACACCCAGCAGTGGTTTCCTTCCCCTACCCTAGTACCCCACCTGTGGGCACAGCCCTGTCCTCCTGCCCAAGGGTGCAGGGGAGAGCCTGTGGGTCTGCACCTGGAATGATCCCAGCCCCAGCTCAAGGGGAAGACGAATATTTAGGCCGGTGCTGTCAGGCAGGAAGTTGAAGATGATGTAGTGGATTCCAAACAGTGGGATGAGGAGAAGCGTTGACTTGGAGAGCCGCCTGGAGGAGAGGAGAGCTCTGGGCTCCTGCATGTCTCTGCCCACTCCCACCTCCCGCAGGCCCTCCAACCCCTCCCCCCATCATGTCCACACACCAGCACCAGGAGAGCTCCCTTGTCCTCCCACACTCCCCAAGCCTTCTTATTGCAGGACAAGGGACCCTGCACTCCCTTCTGCCAAGCTCTTTTCTCCATTCACTCCAGTCAGAGGATTTGTGTGCATCATTCAAAGTCTAGTTCAAAGACCCTTTCCTCCAAGAAGTCCTCCCTGACCATTCCCTGACCTTCACTCCCCATCTAGAATCTCCATCCATGGGATCCTAGTACCCATCAATTTATTTGACCTGCTCATTGACTATCTGGAGTCTTCAGCACACACTGTAACCCCCTGGAGGGCAGGGACACATCTGTCCTCTCTGGGATCATGGGAGGAGCAAGGGACCAGGACTCTGAAAGCTTAGTTGTGAATGAAACAGAACCAAACTGATTCCCACACCAGTGTCCCACACATAGTCACACACTCTCACACATAAACTCACACATTTACAATATACACTTGCACACACACTGTTTCACACACATATACACTCACGTACACACAGTGTCACATTCACACACAGGTACACACTTAGACACACACTTTTACACATACACCCATAAGATCTCACACATATACGTACACTTCCACAGTCACACACTTAGACTCACACATATACACTCAGACATACTGTGTCACGCTTACACACAAGCACGTGTGCACGCTCTCACAAACACCTTCCCTCACATACCCTCACACATGCACCCTCTCTCACACGCTCACACTCATACCCTCACACACACTCGCACATGCTCACACCTTCCCTCAGACACATATCCCACATACACCCACACACACAGCCTCTCTGTGTCTCTTTCTCTCTGTCTCTCTCTGTCTCTCTCTCTGTTTCTCTCTCTCTGTCTCTCTCTGTCTCTGTCTCTCTCTCTCTCTCTCTCTCACACACACACACACACAAACATGTTCTCTCTCTCTCACACACACACTACCAGTACTGAGACTGCGTGTGCGGGCTGCCCTGGGCTGGCTCCAGTTTCCTCAGCAGGATGCGGATAATGTTGAGAAAAAGTCCAAAGTTCACCTGAAAATAGAAGAGCAAGAAGATGGAAGGCAAGAGTGAGTGGGGCCCTTGGTGACCTGGGTCAGGGCCTCTGTAGGGTGCAGAAGCCCCAGATTCCTGAGCCAGGCCTGTGCAGGTGAGTGCAGCTCTGACAGAGCTCCGTTCTAGGACGCAGAGCCTGGGGAATTCCTCTGGAGCTCAGGGGTCCCACCCGCCCCCAAGACCTGAGGCCAGCGGGGAGTCAGGCCAGCCCCCTGCCTTCAGTACCACCCAAGCACAAGCAGCTGCTGTCACTGAGGATCTGGGAGACTCATGGGGGGGCATGCTCCCGGCCCCAAAGGGCCCCCAATCCTGCAGCCCTGTTTGCAGGGAGCAGGCGGGCTGCGGTTTCCACACCCCTCTGCTTTCCCCAGCGCATCTTCTCATTGCTGGAAAGGCTGGCTGGCCGCGGGGGCACGGATGCGTGCAGCTGGCGGGACCGCTGAAGAGTCTGTGGGCTCAGGGTGAGCCGTGGTCCCCACAGTGGATGGCCCTGGGGAAGCCTGGGGGTTCTGGAGCCCACTGACCCCAACGGAGAGCACTATGGGCCCTTTGATTATCCACCAGTAGGGGGAGCTGTCGTCCAGGTCCCAGCACCTGCGGGGAGGAAGGCGGTACTGAGGGGTTCAGGCAAAGTCATCCCCACTGCTCCCCAGCTCCTCTGTTCTCTCCCCCTGGAGTCTTCTCTTGCCTGTTCTCGGCCCACGAGAATGACGCCCGTCCTGCAGGCTCCCCTCTCTCCCCACCCAGACCAAGAAGTTGTTCTGGGTGAGCCTTTCCGCCCCCTCCTTGCTGGCCTGACCCTTCCCTGTCCCAGGAGACTGACACCCCAGTCCTCTGCCCAGCGCACAGCCTGAGAATCAGCACCCCCCGGTCACCAGCTCACACCCCCGGAGCTACTCACGGGGGAGTCCTGCCCCAGACATTCGTCACCTCCCTGCTGGGAGAGCGGCCCGGCTGCCCACCCCAGTCCATATCCCTCTCCACGCAAACCAGGGCATAGGAGGTGACCCAGTGGCCACCCCAACTCACGCCGTGTCCTCGAAGGCCATTTTGCATATCACCCAGGTGCCAGTAAAAAGCAGGGGAAGGCCTGCGGGCACAGAGGAGACGGGGATGGGTGGGCCGCCTCCACCCCCATCTCCCACCCCAGCCCCTGGAGGCCCACGTGGCTGGCATCCCATGACCAGAACCTGGAGTTCACGGGGCTGGTCCAGCTCCTCTCTGGGGCTACCCTGGAAAACAGACGGCAACTTTCTTTCTTTCTTTCTTTCTTTCTTTCTTTCTTTCTTTCTTTCTGTTCCTTTTCCTTTTATTTTTGCTTTTTTGGTCACACCCGGCGATGCACAGGGGTTACTCCTGGCTCTGCACTCAGGAATTACTCCTGGCCGTGCTCAGGGGACCATATGGGATGCTGGGAATCAAACCCGGGTCTGCCGCGTGCAAGGCAAATGCCTTACCCGCTGTGCTATCACTCCAGCCCCGCAACTTCGTTCTGATCATGCTCAGCCTCAACTTCCCCCGATGCCCCTGCAAGCGGGCCCTGGGCACTCACCCCAGCCGGCCAGCACCAGCCCCCAGAAGGCTCTCCGGGTGCAGGGGGTCGGCGAGGCCAGGAGACAGGTGAGGTACACAGCTTCCACCCACAGCCAGCTGAAGTTGGTCATGGTGGCGAAGTGGGAGGTGGCCACTGAGACTTTGCACAGGACCTGGGGGTCAGGGAGCATCACCCGGGGGCACCCATCAGGGTCTGAGTCTGCCCTGCTCCATGCGGACTCCAAACCTCCAGGGTCTTTCAGCTTGAGGCAACCCAGAAGGGACTGTGGTGGTCAAGAGCACGGACCTCCTGGGTTCAAATGCGCTTTCTAGATCACCCCAACTCCTCCTCCAGAGGGAAGACCCCATTTTAAGGCCCTCTTTGGGGGACCTCAGATGCCCCAGAACCCATCCCAGCACCATTAAGGAGCAGGCCAGTGTCTGAGTGTCTCATCGACAGAACAGGGTAGACCGAGTTCAAACCTGGGCAGAGGTGGCCCCCAAGTCGTGCTAGGGGTGTCCGGTAGCTCTCAAGCATTCCCTCTGGGTTGGCCCTATAGTCCTGAGCACCCCAAGCCCAGCAAGAACAAGACTGGCAGTGCCTGAGGGTGCCCAAGGGCCGATTCCTGCTAAGGGAGCCCCCCCACACACACACCCAGGAGCACTGAGTATGCACGGACGGGTCACCTCCCAGGCACTGAACACCCCGGCTTCTCCTCCTGGAAGCTCCTTCCACCTGGCAGATTGGGGAAGCTCCCCACGCTCCTCTCCCCAGACCCTTAACTCCCCGCACCCCCCCTCCCAAAAGCTGGAAAGGTGGTGTGGGCTGGAATTCAGGAGAGAAAGCGACTGAGAATAGGACACAGCGGGGGACCCCAGGCAGGAGGTCCAGGGGGCGGGCTCTGGCCTGTGCTGTGATTGACAGAGACGGGGGCCACTCAGCACTCGGCCTGAGTCTCTAGCCCCGCCCCCCCAACCCATCCCGTCGCCCTGACCGTGGAGAAGCTGCAGTGGTCCGTGGTGTCTCCGTGGAAAAGGGTGGCGTCCTTCAGGAACACGGCCCCCGCCTTGAGGATGAAGGTGGCGAACAGCTGCGTGTGGATGTAGTTCCTGGGGCAGTGCAGCCTCCTGGAGGGGTGGAGTGGGGAGGGCGCTGAGGGGCTGGGGCCACCGGGCAGGTTTGGGGGTGAGCGCAGCAGGTGCTGGCTGCGGGGGGTGAGGGGTTGCCCTGGTCTCCGTAGGGCGGGGACAGCCCCCCCCCCATGTGTGACTGCAGGGAGCTCGTGGCCAGGGGAGCAGGAGAATGTGGTCGGCTGGGCAGATAGCTTGGACGGGTTGGGTTGGGGGGCTCAGGCCCTCAAGTGGGGTTACCTAGGGGGGCTGAGGACGGCCGGTCAGAACAGGCAAGGGGGGGGCTGGAGAAGAGAGGGCTGAACCCCTCGCAACAATGAGAGCGGCCAGAGAAGCTCAAGTCTCTGTCCCGTCACCCCCTTTCCAGTTCAAAGGAGCCCTAGTCTGCCCCAAATCTGCCTTCTTTAAGGGAACAGATAAAGTGCCCCCGTAACAGACTGTCCCAGCTCCTGGGAGGGTGGCCCCCACTCGGGATGCTGAGACAGGAGGGAGGGCCAGTGAACCTGAGAGCCACCAGGATGACCACAGCGATGCAGAGTGCCGCCGTGGACACGCCGTGGCCCAGGGTGTAGATGAGCTTCACCGTCCAGAAGTAAGATTTCTGCAGGGAGAGAGGAAGGCTCAGGCAGAGCGCCCCTGGATGAGGAAGCCCGGGTTCAACCCCCAGCACCTCCGGGTGTGGCGACACCCACAAACACACCAAACACTAAGGTGCCTACAACACGTAGGGCACTTGCCATGCACACAGCTGACAAGGGCTCTGTCTCCAGGACCCCATATGGTTCCTAAGCACTACCAAGAGTGAACCCTGAGCACAGAGCCAGGAGTGAGCCCTGAGCACAGAGTCAGGTATGAACTCTGAGCACAGAACCAGGAGCAAGCCCTGAACACAGAGCCAGGAGTAAGCCCTGAGCACAGAGCCAGGAGTGAGCCCTTGCAGAGCCAGGAGTGAGCCCTTGCAGAGCCAGGAGTGAGCCCTGAGCACAGAGCCAGGAGTGAGCCCTGAGCACAGAGCCAGGAGCAAACCCTGAGCACAGAGCCAGGAGCAATTCCCGAGCACAGAGTCAGGAGTGATCCCCGAGCACAGACCAGGAGTAAGCCCTGAGCACAGAGCCAGGAGTGATTCCTGAGCACAGAGTCAGGTATGAGCTCTGAGCACAGAGCCTGGAGCAAGCCCTGAACACAGAGCCAGGAATGAGCTCTGAGCACAGAGTCAGGAGAAATCCCTGAGCACAGAGCCAGGAACGAACTCCGAGCACAGAGCCAGGAGTGATCTTTTGCAGAGCCAGGAGTGAACCCTGAACACAGAGCCAGGAGTGAGCCCTAACCACAGAGCCAGGAATAAGCCCTGAGCACAGAGCCAGGAGCAAACCCTGAGCACAGAGCCAGGAGAGATCCCCAAGCACAGAGCCAGGAGTGATCCCTGAGCACAGAATCAGGTATGAACTCTGAGCACAGAGCCAGGAGCAATCCCCGAGCACAGAGCCAGGAGTGATTCCCTTGCAGAGCCAGGAGTGAGCCCTGAGCACTGCTGGGTGTGGTCCAAACACCAAAACTAAAAATTAACAATAACCATCCCAGCAGCCAGGCTGGGGGAAGGAGGTGTGACAGCTGGCAGAGATGTCAGCCTGCACCCTGGGAGAGGGTCCCTGGGGACGCGGAACACGGTTCTGAGCAGAGCCCTTGTTTACAGCTGCTCCTGCTACAGACCAGGCCCAGCCGGGCTCTGCAGTGGGGGCGGGGCCCAGCGCCGGCCAGTCCCAGGAGAGCGCAGGAGCTGGAGAAGGAAGCAGGGCTTGTTTATGGACATCCAGCCCGCTCACCGCTGGAGAACATGACGTCCCAGTGAAGGGGACAGCTGGGGACAAGGGCAGGCAGGCAGAGTCGCCTGGCCCAGAGGTAGGGAGGTGCAGATGGGTCACAGACCCAGTCTCTGCCCGCTAGAGGCCCTCCCCGCCTCTCCCCACTGTCCTTCTCCTGAGACGGCCCTGCTTCTGCCCTACCTCACAGGGCCCAGGGGAGAGGTGGCCAGGAGGCTCCGGGAGAGGCTGGACAGCGGCTAAGGCAAGAGGCCCTCACGGGTTAGTCCCTGCACCTTACATGGCCCTTGAGCCCCGGCAGAAGTGATTCCCTATCACAGAGCCAGGAGTAAGGCCCAAGCACTGCCCAGGGAGGGAGGGAGGGAGGGAGGGAGGGAGGGAGGGAGAGAAGGAGGGAGGGAAGGAAGGAGGGAGGGAAGGAGGGAGGGAGGGAGGGAGGGAGGGAGGAAGGAAGGAAGGAAGGAAGGAAGGAAGGAAGGAAGGAAGGAAAGGAGGGAGGGAGGGAGGGAGGGAGGGAGAGAAGGAGGGAGGGAAGTGAAGGAAGGAAGGAAGGAAGGAAGGAAGGAAGGAAGGAAGGAAGGGAGGGAGGGAGGGAGGGAGAGAAGGAGGGAGGGAAGTGAAGGAAGGAAGGAAGGAAGGGAGGGAGGGAGGGAGGGAGGGAAGGGAGGGAAGAAGGAAGGAAGGGAGAGAAGGAAGGGAGGGAGGGAGGGAGAGAAGGGAGGGAGAGAAGGGAGGGAAGAATGAAGGAAGGAAGGGAGGGAAGGAAGGAAGGAAGGGAGGGAAGGAAGGAAGGAAGGAAGGAAGGGGGAGAGGGAGGGGGAGAGAGAGAGAGAGAGAGAGAGAGAGAGAGAGAGAGAGAGAGAGAGGAGTGGGGTCTGGGGTAGGCCTGCCTTGCACAGGCCCTGCCCAGTTGGGTCCACTGGATGAGGGGGTCTCCACTGTCACTTCTGTGCTTGATCCCCCTCAGTGCCCAAACAGCCATGCCTTGGGTGCTGCAGACCAAGGTCGGAGAAGGGCGGGAACTGCCGGGACAGCCCAGGGCTTTTGCTTCCCCAGAACCAACCCGAACTCCTGGCCCAAGGAGCAGCGTCTCCCCTGCCCGCTGGCTCCCACCGACAGGATCAGGGCCCTGAGCAAAGCGGCAGAATCCCTCTCCTCCCCCTGCGCCCTGTCCTCTGCAGAGCCCGGGATGGCGGCACTGACCGTACCTATAAGGCGGCTCCCACAAGGCTGCATGCCCCTACCTCACTGCTCCCTTTCCCCCAGGGACACCCAGCCTCTCCCCTTCCCCCGGGACCCTCATCCTCTACCCCTCCCCCCGGGACCCCCAGCCTCTCCCTCTACCCCCTGAGACACCCAGCCTTTCCCGCCCCCCCCACTCCCAGCCTCTCCCCTTCCCCCGGGACCCTCAGCCTCTCCCCTTTTCCCTGGGACCCCCCAACCTCTCCCCCTTGCCCCAGGATTCCCCACCTCTCCCCCTCTCCCCCCGCCCCCGGGACCCCCAGCCTCTCACCTCCTCGGCCAGCTGCTCCAGGGGAATAGGGCAGGCCTCCGGGTAGGGCGGGAAAGGCACAGACCAGCCCGAGGTGGTGCAGTCCCTGGTCACCAGCCCTGGGGAGCGAGCACCTGCCCTTGCAGCCCCCGCAGGGTGGGCCGCAGAGCCCCGCAGGAGTCAGGAGTTCCCAGCCCTGGGTTCCAGGTACCCAGCGGGACACACTCTGGAGTTGCCCCCCCCCCAAGGTCAAGGTCGCTGAGCGGGTCAGTGCTGAGTCAGGTTCGCTTCCCTGAGGGGCAGAGCTGGGACTTGGGGCCTAAGGGTGGTGTCACTGTGGGTGCGGGGGTCTGTGTGGAGCCACTCCCTGCAGCCCGAGGGTGCGTTTGCTCAGTGCTGAGTTCCAGTGCAGTGACCCCCCTCCCCCTTCCAGTGTCACTCATGGTCCCCGACTCTGGGAGGCTCACGCTCCATCTCTACTGGCCTCAGGGACGGCTGATGACGGGCCTGGGTCCCGCCACCCAGGGAAGCTGCTGTTCCTGCCCCATCTGCCTGGCTCCGAGCCAGGGCGGCATCCGCTGTGGTCTGCCTGGCAGAGGGAAGCCCCTTCCTCCTGGCCCCCACAGCCCCCGGCACCCTCACCTGGCTCCGAGCTGAAGTGAGAGAAGAAGCCCGGGCAGGGGAGAGTGACCCACTCGCCAGAAGCCACCGGCGGCCAGCATAGCAGCCCATCCCAGGTCCTGGGGCAGCCTGGACAGGAGCAGAGAGCGGGCTAGCCGGCCTCGGCCCCCAGGACCCCCAGAGGGCCGCCACCCCAGCCCATATCAGCCCATACCAAGAGAGCTGTTGGGTATCCCCACTGCTGCCTGCATGCACGTGCGCTCGTCCTCGCTCAGCTGGGCCAGGAGGTCACACTCGGGGTGCACGCGGCTCAGCACCTGCGGGGAGAGGGATGCAGGGGCCAGGCCGTGGCCGTCCCCTCTTCCCTGCCCCCCAGGATGAGGACAGGGACGACCTGGGCTTCACTCCCGCTCCCAGGCACGGCAGTGTGGGACACCTGGGTGCTCATTACTCCTCCCTGGGACCCACTGAACAGTACTCGCTCAGAAGGTCGCGGCGTGGGCCAGAGAGATTGTACAGTGGGCAGCGTGCTGGCCTGTGCTCGGCCAACCTGGGTTTGATCCCTGACACCCATATGGTCCCCCAAGTCCCGCCAGGAGTGATCCCTGAGCACAGAGCCGGGAGTGAACCCTGAGCACAAAGCTGGGAATAGGCCCTGAGCACAGAGCCAGGAGTGAGCCCTGAGCACAGAGCCAGGAGTGAGCCCTGAGCCAGGAGTGAACCCTGAGCACAGAGCTGGGAGTGATCCCTGAGCACAGAGCCAAGAGTAAGCCCTGAGCACAGAGCCAGGAGTGAGCTCTGAGCACAGAGCCAGGAGAGAGCCCTGAGCCAGGAGTGAACCCTGAGCACAGAGCTGGGAGTGAGCCCTGAGCACAGAGCCGGGAGTGAGCCCTGAGCACAGAGCCAGGAGTGAGCCCTGAGCCAGGAGTGAACCCTGAGCACAGAGATGGGAATAGGCCCTGAGCACAGAGCCGGGAGTGAGCCCTGAACACAGAGCCAGGAGAGAGCCCTGAGCACAGAGCCGGGAGTGAACCCTGAGCACAGAGCCGGGAGTGAGCCCTGAGCACAGAGCCGGGAGTGAGCCCTGAGCACCGTCAGGTGTGTGTGGCCCACGGGTCAAAGAAAGATGAAAGAGAAAGGAAGAAGATCAGAGGGAGGTGGTGGGCCCAGGACTCCAAGAGGCTCTCTGCCCTCTGACCGCCACTCATTGCCTGCTCCCTGGAACTGTTTCTGCATAAGGCGGCCTGCAGGGCAGAACAGTGTTCCCCGACCTCACCTCCTCGTTCTTGAATCCTGTGAACTTTTCACTTTACCTTGCAAAGGACACTCTGTTTCTTTCTTTTCCTTTTTTTTTTCTTTTGGGTCACGCCCGGAATGCACAGAGGTTAGTCCTGTCTCTGCACTAAGGAATTACTCTTGGCAGTGCTCAGGGGGCCATATGGGATTCTGGGAATGGATGGCTGGGTGGGTGGATGGATGGATGGATGGATGGATGGATGGACGGACAGATGGACAGATGGACAGACGGACGGTTGGATGGATGGATGGGAGCATGGGAGGTGAACTGACAAGGGAACAGAGGGCTTCTCGTCCTGCTGTGCAGCTCAGCAGCATATGGAATTAGAGTTTTGAGAGTTGCCCCGAATCTGGTGTGGTGACAGGGAATGTCTCTGAGAGCTGGAAAGCAAGGAAATCCTCGGGCAATATTCTGAAGGTGCCCCTGGAGCAGGCGGGAGATCCCCGGGACAGAGCCAGGAGAAAGCAGACATCTCCAACGGGCCCCTGATTCTGCATCTGTGACTCTGAAGCAGGAGATCCACCACCTCCACCCCTGCCTGAGAAAATGCAGTCATGAATATGGCTCCGGGTGGGGGCAGGGAGGGGTGTGGGAGAACCAGGGGTGGGAACCAGGGAAAGAGTGCGCCTGGAGGGTCTGGATCTGCCTCCAGGGCTCTGAGGGCCCCCCTGAGGGGACAGTCTGGCCCCAGGGAGGCCGCTGGAGGCTGGTCAGCTGAGCCCAGAGGTTTGAGGAGTCAGAGCAGCAGAGATGAGTTGGTGAGGGGTGAGCACAGGAGGGTGAGGGACTCTGGGGAAGCCAGCCCACATCTGCCCTGCCAAGCACCCCACCGGGGTCCCCTCAAAGCCCCAACCGTATCCCATATAGCCCGGCTCTCAGACCTGGAGCCCAGCGAGCAGGGCCCAAGCGGGCTACTCACCACTGGAAATGAGCCCAGCAAGCAGAGGACGCAGGCACCCCACGCCCTGCCGTCCATGATGGCTCGCAGACTGTCAGCTGTCCTGTCCCCCAGCCCGGCTGCTGTCCCTGCCGCTGATGCTGAGGCCCTGCTCGGGAGGCTGTTTGAATAGGCAGGAAGTGGCCTCAAGCACAGGCCTCTGAATATTCAGACCTCTGAACACAGCAGCCCTGGCAGACAGGAGCACACACAGGCACACACACACGGACACACACGTACGTACATATGCACGTAAGTGCAGGCACACAGGAACCAGAGCAATACCACAGCAGGTAGGGAACTTGCCTTGTATGTGGTGGACCAGGGTTCAATTCCCATATGGTTCTCCTGAGCACTGCCAGGAGTAATTCCTGAGTGCAGAGCCAATGGCCAAAAATAAATCTCCCATTGTTCATCGATTTGCTCAAACGGGCACCAGTAACGTCTCACAACAAATTGTGAGACTTGTTGTTACTGTTTGGGGGCATATAGAATACATCATGGGAAGCTTGCCTGGCTTTGCCGTGTGGGCGAGATACTCTTGGTAGCTTGCCAGGCTCTCCGAGAGGGGCACAGGTATCGAACCCGGGTCGGCCGCGTACAAGGCAGACGCCCTGCCCGCTGTGCTATCGCTCCAGCCCAAACTCAGTTTAAATCTTGACCTTACAAATAAACAATTACAAGAAAGAATTAAACACTCTACCTACAGATGAGTAGTGATTTCCTTCTTCTATTATTTATAGGTGACTGTAATTAAAATCCGTGAAAATAAATCAAAAATAAATAAGCAAACAGTCCAAATACTCAAACATGCAAATAAACAAGTGCACACACACAGACACACACACAAACACACAGACATACATATGCACACCCCCTTTTGTGACTGAACCTCCCCACACACACCCTGCCCATCTGTCTGTTTCAGAGAAGGGTGCAAGGTGACAGCCAGGGGACACTCCTGTCCCCATGGGGTTATGTTCTATACCATCTTCTCCACAGCCGAGGTAGGAGGCCTTCTGCCCAGCCACCCTGCAGGACCCCCCAAAGGCCCCCCAGTGGGGATACAGGAAGGAGGAGGTGGGACCCGCCTGCAGGGTGGTTGTGGGGCTGGGGTGGCAAGCCTTGTGGTGGGGGCAGGCGGGCGCTTGCTAAAGGAAGCTGAGCTCAGGGCAGGCCTCCAGGGGGTGGGGGATGCACCTACCTTTTTTTTCCCCCACTGGGAAGTGAGCAGCTGTGGAAGGGTCTGGTCCCTGCCACTGAGAACGCATCTCCCCTGCATCGCCTCCTCTATCCTCCCAACTCAACCCTGAGAGCCTGGAGGTCGGAGCCCTGATACTTGCTGCATCCGGCTGGGGTCCTGCGCAGAACAGAAAGGTGGGTGCAGGGACTGGAGCAATAGCACGGCAGGTAGGGCGTTTGCCTTACACGCGGCCCATCTGGGTTTGATTTCCAGCATCCTATATGGTCCCCTGAGCACCACCAGGGGAAATTCCTGAGTGCAGGAGCCAGGAGTAACCCCTGTGCATTGCTGGGCTAATGGGCATATATGGGGGGAGCGGGAGAGGGCTGGGGCAGGGGCTGGAGAGTCCTGGATGTTTCCTGTGGCCCGGGGGCCTCGCACATGTTTACCAACTGAATCATGAAAGATGCAGCAACAGAGCACTGCCGCCTTGCATCACTCCTTTCACAGGTGGGATTTGTTTTTCCACTTGGATTGGACGTCAACAAAGAGCCGAAGGCAAAATATTTTGAACAGAAGACTTAACTGCTTGCCTTGCATTTACTTGACCCCAGATGGATCCCCAGTATCTCACATGGTCCCCAGGACTCTGCCAGGAGTGATCTCTGAACACCAAAGGGTGTGCTCCCCCCGGCCCCAAACAAACCCAAACATCAATTTTCATACTTAATTATTCCCTAAGTAAGTACTTCTCTTATTTTTTTCCTCCGCTACGCCAGCAGTGCTCTGGGCCACTCTGGCTATGTTCAGGGAACCACGCAGGATTCAAACCATCGTTGGTGCTGCAGCTGTAAGCAAGGCAAGTGCCTTAACCCCTGGACTATCTCTCTGGATTTGGGGGGGATTAGGGGTCCAAAACCCAGCAGTGCTCAGAACTTACTCCCGGCTCTGTGCTCAGGAATCATTCCTGGAAGGGCTGAGAAACCATATGTGGTGCCGGGGATAGAACCTGTGTCAGCCACGTGCAAGGTCAGCACCTACCGGCTCTCACTCACTCAGGCCCTTACTCTGCCTGTTCCATCACTGGATCTTTTTTTTTTTTTTGCTTTTTGGGTCATACCCGGCGATGCACAGGGGTCACTCCTGGCTCTGCACTCAGGAATTACTCCTGGCAGTGCTTGGGGGACCATATGGGATGCTGGGAATCGAACCCGGATTGGCCGCACGCAAGGCAAATGCCCTACCTGCTCTACTATCGCTCCAGCACCCCCCATCACTGCTTCGTAATACAGTAACCTGCCTTTCCTGGGGACGTTTGGAGACACTGGGTCACCAGGACCTAGAGTTGGAGGGGGGGAGAGGGGAAAGAGACTCCCGGGACACACTGGGGAATGCTCACCACACCCCTCACAGCAGAAAGGACGGGTCCAGCCCCCAGCGCAGCGCTGATGTCCCACTCTGTCCCCTGGGGCTGGGTCACCGGGCTCCCTCCTGTCCTCACTCCAGCCCGCACAGTCCTGCCTTTACCGCTTAGGACACATGTGGCTCGGGAAAGTCTGGAAGCTTGTTGAGCCTTTCTTCTTCGCACCAAATATGAAGATGGTGTCAGCACCTTCCCTGTGGGGCTGGCGGGTGAGCCGTGAGGAAGCAGGGACTGTGACTCATCCGGATTTGCACTCACAGTGCAGAGCAGAGTATCACAGTGCATGTATCACTGTGACACAGGAGACACACCTGGGGAAGCTCAGAAAGGCCAAGTCCTGGCATGAAAAAAGATTAAATTTCTAGTTTGTGTTTATAAAATCTAAGTTCGAGAGGGTTTGAAACTTACGTCTAACACAACAGCATAAGCAGGTCTTATTTTAAGAAATAGGACGGAATGTTTTAACTTTAGGATAAAAGATACTTTCCTAGTAATAAAAGCTGTAAAGGAAAGACTACTACTATGTGGTCCTATCAACACTAGAAACAAGACTGTTCACGAAAGAAAACGGTAGAGGGAAGCAAAAAGCAGGCACAAATGGAAAGAAAGTCTGGCAGCTTTTCAGTTGCAAAGTAAGATGCGGTATCGAAAATACGTTTTTAAAATTCCTACAAGTTGGGGCTGGAGTGTTAGTACAGCTGGTCAGGTGCCTGTGTTGCACATGACTGACCTGGGTTGGATCCCCAGACTCCTATAGGGTCCCCTGACCCCACTAGGAGTGATCCCTGAGTGCAGAGCCAGGAGTAAACCCTGAGTATCAACACATGTAGCCTCACCAAAAAATAAATAAATAAATAAATAAAATAAAAATTAACCTCCAAATCAATAGTAGAGGGGAAATAACACAACAGCCCTGTCACTGTCACTGTCCTCCCTTTGTTCATTGATTTGCTTGAGCAGGCGCAGTAATGTCTCCATTGTGACACTTGTTGCTGTGTTTGGCTTATCGAATACATCGCGGGTAGCTTGCCAGGCTCTGCCGTGCGGGCGAGATACTCTCG
Source organism: Sorex fumeus (assembly GCF_029834395.1). Classification (NCBI taxonomy): domain Eukaryota; kingdom Metazoa; phylum Chordata; class Mammalia; order Eulipotyphla; family Soricidae; genus Sorex; species Sorex fumeus. The sequence goes on along the minus strand of NW_026606094.1, from coordinate 72,835,094 downwards.
GTAGCTTGCCAGGCTCTCCGAGAGGGGTAGAGGAATCAAACCTGGCTTGGCCTGGCTGGCTGCGCGCAAGGCAAAGGCCCTACCACTGTGCTATTGCTCTAGCCCTAACACAACAGCAAAAGTGAGCAAATATATAAACAGATCTCAGAAAGTGAAAATTAAAGACAATTAAAAAAAGGGAATACTAAGATCATCAGTCCTCACACATACAAAAAAAAAGAGAGAAGGAAAGAAAGAAAGAAAGAGAAAGGAAAAGAGGAAAAAAGAAAAGAAAAAAGAAAAAAAAGAAAAGAAAAGAAAAACAGTCAAAGAAACCAGGGCCCAGGATGACTCAGCAGAGGAGCACCTTCCCAGGAGGTGAAGGCCTCAGATTTGATCCCTGACACCGCCCACATCATGCTCAGTACAACCCCGGCAACGCTACCAGGGCTGACTTCCAGTGCCTGAAACAGTGTGTGGGTTCCAGAGAGTGTGTGAACAGCCAGCGTGTAAACCCTGCCATCACAACGACAACAAAGGAAGGGAAGGCGAAATAAAATTCAAATGTTAAGACAATGAAGGTAATAGAGAGCTAATTCTTCCCACCAGTCCTTGCACCGTGCGATTGAGGGTGGATGCTGGTATACCCGCTTTGGAAAGCAGTTTGGCCAGATCCATTAAATCTCCCTGTATTCTCTCCCTCACTCTCCTTTGCTCTTCACGTCTTGCTGGCACACAGATGCTCCTGCCCTGGGAATCCACACCTCCCAGCATCTCTGAACTGAAGGCGAGTCGCTATGGAGGCACAGTCGCTTCTTGGCTCTCTGGGGAGAGAATGAGGAAATACATGAGCATCCCTGAGCATAGGTGTGTGCTGTGCATACATACATGCATGGGTGTGTGTGTGTGTGCGCACGCGCGCTGTGTGTATGTCTATCTCTGCATGTATGTATCTATTTTCCCATGTGTCAACCTGTTTGCCTTTCTCTCCCCCTCCTCCTCTCTCTTCTGTTGTTTTTGAGCCACACTGGTGGTGCTCTGGGATTACTCCTGAATCTGTGCTCAGGGCACACTCCAGAAGGTGCTCAGGGATCAAACCAGGGTAGGCTATATGCAAAGCAAGCTCCTTACCCCGCTGTGCTAGCTCTGGTCTTCTCTCTCTCTCTCTCTCTCTCTCTCTCTCTCTCTCTCTCTCTCAAGCAGTTTTATCCAATATCAGTGGCCCCAGTCCAGCTTTGTGTCCAGTCTGTTATTTCTTCTTCTTTTTTTTTTTTTTTTGGCTTTTTGGGTCACACTCGGCATTGCACAGGGGTCACTCCTGGCCCATGCACTCAGGAATTACTCCTGGCAGTGCTCGGGAGACCCTATGGGATGCTGGGAATCGAACCCGGGTTGGCCGTGTGCAAGGCAAATGCCCTACCCACTGTGTTATCGTTCCAGCCCCAGTCTGTTATTTCTTGATTTATCTATAACTTCTTTGACTCCCATTAGCAGAATCTTTTTTGGGGGATCTAATATCTCTAACCATTCCTCCCGCCTATCCATGCCAAATAGCTTCATACTTACTCTATCTCTGAAGCCATGCCTTTGTGAAAAACAAACCGGCCAAAGAGACAGTAGGTTTGTGAAGAGACTCATCCTCCACTCCGCGTGCCCGGGCTCCTCTCTGAGCCCCCAGAGCGCAGCTGCAGCTTTCTTGGGAGAGAGTGGGTCCCCTGGCCCCATCTGCATTCTGTCCTGGTGGGCCCCACAGCCTGCTTGGTTTCTGCAACTATTTTCATACAGCGCAAGTCATGCTTGAGGTGGTTAGTTCTTTGGGATTTGAGAAATGCATGGAATCATGTACCCAAGACCGCACCGCTTACAGAGGAGTTTCTTGGCCCTCCCCTTGGGCCCATCAAACATTTTTTTTCTCACACACAGTTATAGAATACTGATCTGTTTTCTGTCTCTAGAGTTTTACCTTTCCTAGCAAGTCAAATTAGCCGAATACCACAGCATGGAATGGGGTCTTCAGGGTTTGACTTCTTTTTATGTATTAGAGGACATTGACGATTCATTCATATCATTCCCTGCATCAATAACCCATTCCATGTTTGGCTGAGAAATGATCTATTGTGTGAATGAATCACAGTTGGCAAAAGGACATGTAAGTTAGTATAGATTTTTGGTGGTTATAGATAAAGTTGTTATTAAGCATGCGCGCGCTTGCATGCACGTGTGTGCATGTGTGTGGGTGTGGGTGTGCGTGTGTGTTTGTGTTGAATTCAAGTGGCCAGTTCAATTGGGCAAATACTTGGGACTAGGATTAAAGGTAAGTGTATGTTTAACTTTGAAAGAATCTGTTAAATAAACTATTTTTCGAAGTCGTCATACCACTTTACATTCTCACCAGCAATATATAAAAATTTCCGTCATTCCGCATCTTTGCAACCCCTTGGCTCTGTGAGTTTTTAAATATTAACAACCTCATATGAGTACAGTTTGTGGTTTGAAACTTGTGGTTTTAATTTGCATTTCCATGATGATTAATGACATTGAGAAACTTTTCAGGCGTCATTTGCTGTTTGTAGACCTTCTTTGGTGAAGTGACTTGTCCATTAAGAAAAAAAAAACATTGCGTTATTTGTTTTTGTATTCTTGGCTCTTGAGTGTTCTGTATATGTTCTAGGTATAACTGCTTTATTAAATCTGTGATTTGAGAATATTTATTCCCAGTGTGTGACAATTTATTTTGCTTCTCTTCCAGAGCAAAAATTTTAAATGATAATAAAGTCTAACTTAGGGAGATTTTTAAAAACTGGTGTGCTTTTAGTATCAGAGCTGACAAACCTTTTGCAAAATCTCAAATAAACAGATCTTTTTCTGTTTCACTGTTTTGTTTTGTTTGGGGACCACACCCATCAGTGCTCAGGTGTTACTCCCAGCTCTGTGCTCAGGAGTCACTCCTGGCAGGGCTCAGGGGACCATATGGAGTGTCAGGGATTGAATCTGAGTGGGCTGCATGCAAGGCCAGGACCCTACCTGCTGTACTGTCTCTCCAGCCCCACAATTTCTTTTCTTACATTTTTTTGCAGGTAGTTTAACACTGGAAGCTTGAATGTTGCTCTGAGATCTATATTGAGTTAGAGGTTCGTGTCCCTCCATGCCTAGATAGTTGTGTCTAGATATTCAATTGTTTCAGCACTATTTGTTGAACAATTCTATATTTGTTCTAGGTAAATCCACCAACAAATGCAAACACTTAAGGGTGGGGGGAAACAAGTTCATTTCAAAGTATGTCTCCCAAACTTTCATTATTTGAAAAAGGGCAATATAGTGTAGAAAAATGCAAGACCCCAAGCCCCACCCAGTAAGGATTTCCAGCCCCAGGAATCCTCTGCACTGAGGTGATGCTCCTTGCAGTAAGGTGTCACTGCAAAGGCATCACCGCTGTCTAAGAGAGAAGGAGCAAACGAGCCCCAGAGGACCAGGGACAGGCTGCTGTAGAGAGAGGCCACAGGGGACATGACAGGAGATTCAGCCCACCATGAGACCCTGAAAGGACATCAGTGAAGCATCCATCAGCTTCACTGCGCCACGGGGCTGGGGTTGGCTCCCCAGCTCTGAAGGGTGTGCCCTGGCTCTGGCAGATGACAGGGGCAGGGCTTTGTCTAGTCTATCTTTGCAATTGTCCTAGAAGTCTAGAATGACCTTTTGATCAAAAGCTAAAAAGAGACAGAGCTCAATTTTTAAAAAGAAATGGTAAGATAGGAAGCGAAGAAAATCCTTCTAACACACAGAACTTATGAAAGACTTGTTAGCTAGCATGGACAAAGCATTTCCCATAGCTTAGTAATACGGAAACACCCTGATTTTAAAAGAATGATGAAGGCTTTAAGTGCCACTTGACTGAAGAAGACAGAGAGGCAAATAAGCACATTTAAAGGCACCGACATTACTGGTCATTACAGAAATTCAAGTTGATCACGAAGTATCACTACTCCCACCACAAGAGCTAAAAGCTAAAAAGCTGATAACAGCTGTCTTGGCAAGGACGAGGAGCTCTGGAACTCTTCGCATCACTGGTGGGAATGCAGAATAGTGAAGCCACTGCAAAAAAATCAATTGGGCAGTTGCAAAAGGAAATTAATTATGCAGATGTACGTCCAATATCCACACTTCCAAGCATTTGCCCAAGAGAAGCCTAAACATTTCTACACACAAAGGCTTTGTTTTGGTTTGGCTTGGGGGCCACACCCAGCTCAGAGCTTCCTGGCTCTATGCTCAGGGATCACTCTTGGTGGGGTTCAGGGGACCCTTTGTGGTGCTGGGGATTGAACCCGGGCTGGCCAGCGGAGCAAGTGCCTTGGCTCTGCTGTGCAGGCGAGATACTCTCGGTAGCTTGCCGGGCTCTCCGAGAGGGGTGGAGGAATCGAACTCGGGTCAGTCATGTTGGCTGCGTGCAAGGCAAATGCCCTACCCGCTGTGCTATCGCTCCAGCCTCTCCCTTCTTCCTTCTTTTTCTTTCTCCCTTCCTTCCTTCCTTCCTTCCTTCCTTCCTTCCTTCCTTCCTTCCTTCCTTCTTCCTTCCCTTCCTTCCTTCCTTCCTTCCTTCCTTCCTTCCTTCCTTCCTTCTGTTCTTCCCTCCCTCCCTCCTTCATTCCTCCCTCCCTCCCTTCCTTCTTTTCTTTCTTCTTCCTTTCTTCTGCTCTTCCTCTTCGATTTGTGGGCCATACTTTGTAGTAGAAAAAAAATCATTCACACACAACAGGGGTGAGCCTCATGAGCATTATTCTAGGTGGGAAAAAATCAAACTAAACTCTTTACAGTATGAGTCCATCTTTATGAAATGCTAGCAACCAATGAGATTCTCAGGGTCCAGAGTAGGTGCTTGAAATGGATTTCAGAGGAGCAGGAGGGATCACTGTGGGAACTGTTCCACATGGGACCGTGATGGCAAGACATTGTTGTACATACACGTGTGTCCACCACTTTCATCAAATTGCATCCCTAAATGTATGCAAGTTACTATAGTAGATTCGTATTCTTAGGGCTGACTTAAAGGAAATAGCTTTTTTTGGAGGGGGAGGTCACACCCAGCGATGCACAGGAGTTACTCCTGGTTCATGCACTCAGAAATTACTTCTGGCAGTGCTCGGGGGACCATATGGGATGTTGGGAATTGAACCCAGGTCGGCTGTGTGCAAGGCAAACGCCCTACCCACTGTGCTATTGCTCCAGTCCCGAGAAATAGATTTTTAGTAGAAAGAAATTGCTTATGGAATTGTCTTTTTTTTCCAATTAAAATACATTTTGATACATAAAATCATTTACTAACGTCTAGAAGCTTCTGCATCAGAATGATACAAACAGAGAGAAGAGGAAGTGCTGGGCATAAAACAGACCCTTGGGAGGTCGTTCAGTGTTGCCCTGTGTCCACAAATCAAGTGGGAAGAACTCAGTGGCCGGTATTTAGTTTCTTCCTGGAGAGAAACTAAATCAGCAAAGGAGACTCCGGAGGGCAAGGAAGGGCAGGAATGTTCTCTGCAGCCCCTCCATCGGGAGCACAAATCTGGGGGCACCAGGCACTGATGGTTTTGCTTGCCTGCGTCTGCTGCCCCCTTGTGGTCTTATGCAGCAATCACAGCCTCTTCCTTCCCAGCCGCTGCCGGGAGAGGTTGGGGTTGGGGGTGGGACAGGAACAGGGAGGGTCTTCTCCCTGTCCCAGGAAGCCTCAGGCTTGGGAGCTGCTGGCTCCGGGGCTGGGGACGTTAGCTGATACACAGGTCTAGTGAGCAGAGGGTTCTGATATGCCCCTCTCTCTATCCCTCCCACTCTCTCCCTCTCTTCTCTCCCTCTCTCTCTCCTATCTCTCGCTCTCCTCCCCTTCTCCCTCTTCTCCTCTCTTTCCAGTCTCTCACTCCCTCTCGCTCTCCTCTCTCTCTCTCCTCGCTCTCCTCTCTCTCCCTCTCTTTCCTCTCTCTCCTTTTCTCTCCTATCTCTTATTCTCTATCTCCTCTATCCCTCTTTCTCTTGCTCTCCCTCCCTCCATCTCTCTCCCTCTCTCTCCTTCTCCCTTTCCCTTTCCCTCCCTCTCCTTTCCCTGTCTCCTCTCTCTTATCTCTCATTCTCTCCCCTTCTCTCCCTTTCTCCTCTTTTCTCTCTCTCCCTCGTTCTCCTTCTCCTCTCTCTCTCCCCTCTCTCTCCCTCTTTCCTCTCTCTCCCTCCTTCTCTTTCTCTCTCCATCTCTCTCTCTCTCTCTCTCTCTCTCTCTCTCTCCCTCCCTCCCTCTCTCTCCCCCCCTCCCTCTCTCTCCTCTCTCCTGGGCAGGGAGCAGAGGGCACTCGAACAAGGCCAAAGAGTTCCCCTCTCCGTCCTCCCCAACTGTCCGTCCTTGGAGGGAGCCGGGCCCCACGGGGGAGCAGCTCATTCTCAGCCTGGGCTCCGCAGGAGGACACCCCCCCCCCCCCAACCCCTGAGCAGTGCCCCACCCGGTGCGGGCTGGCGGAAAGCCTCCCTCCAGGGCAGAGCCCAGCCTGCCATCTCTTTGAGCTGTCAGGGGGTTGGCGTGGGGAGCGGGGCAGGCTGGACTGAGGTCAGGGCAGGAGGCCCGAGCCTTTGGCATCCACTCCCAGAGCTGCTTAGCCTCCCCGGGCTCGAGGGCGCACTGGCTCTGGCTAAGCCTCTTAGGTGACTCTCCGGGGCCCAGGGAGTCCTCGGGGGCCCGGTGGGTGGTGTGCGGGTGGCGGGCGCGGGGCTGGCCTTCCGCCAGGCCAAGCAGAACAATGTCACACTTTGTTTTCCTGCAGCGAAGAAGGTGCTTTGATATGTGCACGGACAACTGGTTTCTTCACAGACTTTCCACTGCGCCGCGGACTTTGCTCTCGGCTGGGCTGGCCGGGAGCCGGGCTTCACAGCTGTCCCCGGTGACTCCTGGTGGGCAGATGGAGAGGCGGGAGCCCCAGCATCCAGGAGATACTGGCTCTGCGCTGGTCCGGGCGTCTGGGGTCCGAGTGGCCGCGGATGCTGAGAATCACAGAGGCAGAGCTGGTGGTGTCTCTGAGGACGCAGGGGCTCTCAGACACCCACTCGGGGTGCTGGGCAGAATCCGGAGGACTGGGAGACGGTCCCCGTGGGCTAGAGGGAAAGGGAGGGCTGCACACACACACACACACACGCACACGCACACGCACACGCACACGCACACACACATGCACACACACGTGCTCTGAGTCTGGCTCACCTCCCCACACCCCCAGCCTTTCCTGATAAGGACAAGCTCTGCAGGGCAGGGGTATCACCTTCCCACTCTCCTCACAGGGGTGGGGATGGAGACCCAGAGAGGGCAGGAGGTCCAGCCAGAGTCACACAGCCAGTGAGAAGCAAGCTGGGAGGTGCTGGGTGAGCTGTCCCTCCCACAGCAGTGAAGGCCGAGGGCCCCTAGGGCTAGGGTTAGGGTTAGGACCCTGGCCTGTTCCCAAATGGGGGCAGGGCGCTGTTGGTATGGGAAGAAGGGAGGGGAGGGGAGTCGGGAACAGGAGCCAGGGTGAACACTGGGCAGCTGTGTGTGGTTCAGGCGACACTCCACGGTGTGTTCTGAGGCGAGAGGCCCAGAGCAGCCCAGGAGAACCTGGTCGTGCGTTAGCAGTGAGCTCTGGGTGTAGGCCGCATCCAGGACGACTGTCAGGGGCCGAGGGGGAGGGACCCGCCTGTGCTCACAGGAGCCCGGGACGGACGCCTGCCTGTGTCTCTCCTCTCTCCTATACCGGGAAACGCTTGTGTCATTGAAGCAGCGGAATGTTAGCAAGAGAGTCAGCAGGGCAGATCCTCTAAGGGGTCTCCAGAGAGCAGAAGCCTCTTAGGGAACCGCGCGCACTCAGCTGCAAAGTGCCAGAATGTTCTTGGAATGACGGCTTTACAATGTCCTCAGGCTCTCCAGTGACCACTCCGAGATCCCGCCAGGCCAGCCCTGCGGCCAGCACGGGACACGCGGGAGCTTCTGACTGTGGGCAGAAGAGGAAACTGAGGCCCGCCCTTTGGTGCTGGCCCCTCACAGCACCCTGCCCCCGAATCCGGCTGCCCTTTGCTAGAATAAGTGACCCCTGGCCTATTAGTTTCGGACACCCCACGGACCCAGAGATGGAACCCGGGTCCCCACCCGCCCAGCTTGAGCTCTAGCCCTTTGAGCCTCCGCCCAGCCCCAGAGAAGCTGTTTTCCATGTCATAAAGGCTGAGACACGCTGGCACAGGCAGGGCGGGAGCCGCCCGTGTGTCCCAGCCAGACCCCGACCCTCCCCTGCCCCCCATCCCCGCTCCCACTATTTGACGACCCTCTCCCTCTATGGCCCATCCTTTCTCAGGTCAGCCGACCGCTCCCCGCCAGGCAGACCCTGGGCTGGGCTGAGTTCCTGCAGAGCCTGGGCCCGGTATGAGGGTCGGCATGCAGGTGAGGGGTCACCCTCTGAGGGGGCCTGGCCTGGGGTCCCGGGGCTGGGCGGCTCACTGGTAAGCCCCCCAACAGCCTCCTGGTCCTGCCCTGCCCTTCCGTCTCCACCCCCCAAACGGCCAGCACGCCTCCCCCCACTCCCCCACCCCCCCGCCCTGCCGGCCTCATATGCATAAACCACATGGTCAGTGTCCCTGCCTGTCCTGTTTGTCCAAACTTCAGCTACTTCCCCTGGCTACGGGCGACCTCAGTCCCCAGGGAACAGGGAGTGGTCCAGAGCGGCAGGGTTCAGGGGTGCTCAGCTGAACCCTTCCGGACTAGGTGGCAATTTGCATTTAAAGCTGAGTTTGGGGCAAGGAGAGAGTCTCCAAGTGGCTCCAGGTTTTACCCCTGCCCTGTCCCAGCCCTGCTGGATCACCTGTCCACCAAGCTCTGTCCCAAGCTCTGCTGGGAGGGAACAAAAAAAAAAAGAAGCAGGAAATTTCCTCTGTGGCCCCTTAGCTGCCCGCTGTGGGTAAGCTCCTCGGCGCCCACGAGGACAGTGGTGCTGGTCTCTGATCTGCCCGGGTCCAGTGGCCAGCGGGGAAGTGACAGCCTTGCCCCGCATAGCCCTGAGGGTCTCCGCAGCCCCACCCGAAAGCTGCCCACACCCTCTGCTTGTTCACTGTTTCTTTGTCTCCAGGGAGCAAGCAGGAGCCCCGAACTTAGCAGGTGTTTCCTGCGGAGGAGGGCAGGAGGTGTGACGGGCTGTGTGGGGGGGTGCCCAGGCCCCTGCACTGGCCACCCTGAGGGACGCCCCATCTCCAGAACCCAGGGTCCCTGAGCCAGGAGCTGCCCAAAGTTCAGTGCCTGCCCACTGCCCACGTCTCCCGGCCTCCAGGGCAGGGACACCGCAGGCAAGCCAGAGAATCATGACGGGAACAGGAAGCAGGACCTTCACGCTTAGGAAAGTTCTAGATTCCCTAGAATCTTCCCGGCCTTTGTGTGAGAAGGAAGGTAAAGGCCAGCATGTGGCCCCAGGAGAGGCAGCCAAATCTGCCTTTCCTCCTCCCTCCTTACCTCCCTTTTTCCTTCTTCTTTTTCTTCTTTTTTTTCCTTTTGCTTTTTGGATTACACAGGGGTTACTCCTGGCTCTGCACTCAGGAATTACTCCTGGTGGTGCTCGGGGGACCATATGGGATGTTGGGAATCGAACCCGGGTTGGCCACATGCAAGGCAAACGCCCTACCCACTGTACTATTGCTCCAGCCCCTCCCTTCTTCTTTCTTTTTCTTTCTCCCTTCCTTCCTTCCTTCCTTCCTTCCTTCCTTCCTTCCTTCCTTCCTTCCCTTCCTTCCTTCCTTCCTTCCTTCCTTCCTTCCTTCCTTCCTTCCTTCCTCCCTTCCTTCTGTTCTTCCCTCCCTCCATCCTTCCTTCCTCCCTCTCTTCCTTCTTTTCTTTCTTCCTTTCTTCTGCTCTTCCTCTTCGATTTGTGGGCCATACCTGGCAGTGCAGGCCTTGGGGGACCATGTCTGGTGTAGAGGGTGGAACCAGGATCAACTACAAGCAAGGCAAGTGCCTTAGCCCTGTGCTCTCTCTGTCCCTGTGACTATGTCTACCCCTCAAGGGTCCTCTCCCCATCTCGTACCCTCCTTACCTGCCTCCCATCCCAACCTCCCCTGGGACCCCTCTCTCAGCCGCCTTCTGCCCTCCAAGAGTTTGGATCAAAGGGCTGAGAGCTCCCGACCAGCACTGCCCAAGCGTTTCAGGGAGAAAGTCGGTTCCTGAGATCTCTGAGGTGGGGCAGTGACGGAACCCTTGGGAACCGGGGAGGGGCTTTCGCTGGGGGCGGGGGCAGGATCCTCCAAGCTCCTTGAGGAGGTGGTCTTCTTGGACTTTCCCCATCCCCTCTGGAGAGCGGCCAGGGGCTCCCGAGCTGTTCCCTCTCCCCCTGCTGCGAACACCGGGCAGTGACCCGTGCCCCCGTCCCTCCGTCTTGCCCAGACACGTAGCTGGCATCTGTGGAAGAGGATCCCTGGGCCAGACTAGGGTCAGTTTTTCTCTCGGAGCACCTTGCGGGCACTCAGGAGGACTTCACACTTGGGGCCAAGGACTAAAGTGGGCAGGGAGCTGCGAGCGTTCAGAATGTTCTGGAATGCAGGCCATGGGCCCCACATTCCTGGAGGCAGAAGCAGCCGCCTGCCCCGCCCTGCAGGTCGCTGCCAGCTGTAGAAATTCTTGGAGTTCGTCTCGGATGGAAGGTGCGCGGCCACGGGTCACGATCCAGGCGCATCTGCGGTCGAGAATGGCACGAACGGTTGGACAGTGGCTCTCGCAGGGGCCGGGGGCCCGCGCAGCTGGGAGCAGGGCACCTCTCCAAGTCTGCAAGGTTCTGAGGCCACTCGTGGGGCCCAGGGGTGCAGGTCCTGAGAGGTGTTCCTGGGCCCCTTGTCTTTCCTGCTGAGCCCCAGGAGGGTGGTGGAGGCCAGAGTGCCTCTATCCGTCCATCCAAACTCCACTCTGACCTCTGGGCGCTTGACCTGGCCCGTGCAGGGTGGTAATGAAAGCGCCTGTGTCCCCTGCCCACAGGAAAGGCACCCCCAGGTCCAGGTCCAGCCTTCGTCCACGTGTGCTGAGGCATGAGAACAGCAGGGCCCCCCTCCCCCCAGGGGCTGACCTCTCTGGCTCCTCCTCCCCCCCCAGGGAGCAGGATCCGGGCAGAGGGGCTTGCCAGCATCCTTATCAAAGGTGGAATTTATTAGACTTCTCATTGGAAAACCGTGCTCACAAAAACAACCCCGCCTTGTGCGGTCTGCGTGCGCTCGGGAGTCCTGACTTGCAGGGAGAAGGGGGGTAGTGGGGCGGCCACCGAGTTCTGGCCACAGCACCACCCCACCCTGCGCTCTGCCGGACCCCAGGAGCCTCAGCGGGTACCAGGCTCCAGCCCGGGCAAGGGAGGAGCTCCATGGAGCGTGAACAAATACGCCCGTGGTGTAAGTTGGATGCATCTCTGAGAGCTCTGGGGCATCCTCCAACAGGCCCCGGGGGGTCCCAGCTGCCCCAGATGTACCCCAGACTGAGGGCTGGCCCTCACCCTTGTGAATGAACAAATGCTCTCCCAAACTCCCCCGCACACACCGGCCCCCACACAGGCCGCGCAGGCACATGCCACCCCCACAGACCCCCTCCCCCCACAGCACACCTCCCCCCAGGACACTCAGAGCGCCCAGGCCCAGCAGCAGAGGGTCATCGCTATCCCTGCCAGCTCCACTCACAAGTGCTGGGCTTCCTTGCACTGGGCTTCCTGAGTCTCATTAGTTCTGGTTTCCTATTTGCGTTCCTTAAAAGCAAGAGTTATTTATTTACACCCACTTAAGTTGCATTATGGAAATTCTGAGCTGAAGTGTGAGGAGGCGGCTCTGGGTACCACCAGCCTGAAGTTTTGACACCGGGAGGGCTGTGGCGCTCCTGGAGGACTTGCTCGTCTTCATTAATTTGGTGGAGGGAAAATTTAATTTAGGGCCAGACTCGTTTGAGTCTCCGTTCTCCCACCCCCCACCTCCTCTCCCTCTCCACTCTCCAAAGATAACACTTCTCTCTCTAAATCATCTCTCTTTGCTGAGTTGGTAACTGGTGGAAATTGCCTGCCCCTGGCTCCTTTGTGAGCACCAGCCAGGCCAGGCCACTCAGGCCCGTGGTCTACATCAGGGCAGGCCGGTTCCCAGGATGAAGGTGGGTCATTTCCTTCAAGCCTCACAGCGGTGGCCAGGGCATGGCCTCCAGCCTTGGCTACGTGTCAGGGATTAGTCACGGGCTGGCGGGACCAGTATCTGTGTGCAGACACGAACTGCAGCATCTCCCTCAAGGGAGGCTCACTGGAAAGTTCTCGGGAGGAGTCCAAGTACAGTGTTGTGGGATAAGGACTTCTCCAGGACGCACACACACATGCACACAAGCACATGCACATATGCACTCCCACACACACGCACACACATGCACTCCCATACATATGTGTGCACACACGCACACAAGTGTACACATGCATGCACACATACTCACATATAAACACACACATGTACCCCCACACATGCACATACATGCGCGCGCACACACATGCACACATACACACATGCACCCCCACACGCACACACACATAAACGCACACATAAATGCACACACACATGCCGTGCACCCCCCCACATGCACATACATGCGTGCATACACACAGGCATACATACATGCACACACATAAACACACACACATGCACCCACACACAAGCATGTACACACACATGCACACACATATGTGGCACACGTGCACAGGCCTTACTGGACACACATCTCACATTTCTATTTGAATTCAGTTCTTTCTTCTCGCCCAGAGGTGACATGCAAAATATGCGGTGGACTCACGTGGCCAGAGCATTAGCCACAAAGAGTTTCCCTGTGACTGTATGCGAGAAACAGTGAGCAAGGGTGGCTGAGCTATAGGGACAGGAGAGATAGCACAGTGGCAGGGTCCACAACCTTGCACTCACTTCAATTCCCAGCACCCCACACGGTCCCAGCAGTGATCCCTGAGCACAGGACCAAGAGTAAACCCCGAGCACCAGAAAAAAAACAAAGAGAGAAAGAGAGAAAGAGCAAAGAGCCGAGCTGCCAAAGGCCCAAGACAGATGGAGATGGGGCCGGTAGCAGAGGCCAGAGAGAGGGGTCAGGGAGAGGACCTTAGAGGACTCAGAAGAGAGGGAGCATTGCAGCATTTGAGGTGCCGTAGTGACCCGTGAAGCTGCAGATGACTTGTGTCACAGTCCACTCCCTATGGTACACTGAAGAGAGCAGACATATGCCAGACCCCATGTGGTGGTCCTAGAACGGGGTGGGGTCATCTGAACAAACCAGCACTGTCAGCACCCTGCCCACCGGCCCCAAGGACAGCAGGGGCCTCCCCGGCCACCCCGACCTCGGTGTCGCCCTCTTTGGCACCCAGCACGGTAAACACCACCCGCTGTGAGTCCTGGGCGCTGGCCCCCATGGTGGCCTGCCCGGGCCCCAGGGACAGCAAATTCCTCTCATCGTCCTCATTGTGTTCTAACCTAAAGAAAACAAGGCACCCTGCCCAGTGGTCAGTCCATAAAACATTAATCCCCATCCCCTCCTTCAGCGGCTCCGACCCGTGAGGCTTCTGCCCTGCCAGTACCATGGAAAAATCCGAATGGGTTGCACGTGGCCAGGCACGCCGGAGGCGGGAGCAAGGCACTAGCCCCTCTGGGGCTTTTCCGGGACAGCTCCCGGCAGGCTGGGCGTCCAAAGGCACGGTGGGCCCACCTGAAGCCCCTGAAGGGTGAGGGTCAGCCCCATCTCTGCTGAATTCCTGCCCAGGCAGTAGACAGCCAATGACTGCCCCAAGCCGCCCTCACCAGGCCCTCCGGGGCCACAGGACTTTGGCACCAAGAATGCCAGTGACACTGGTTTGGCCGCACTTCACTGTTGGTTTTCCCGACGTAGTCCCGAGTGGCCAGTTCTTCTCTCCTCGGCCTCTCACTAACTCTCTGGGCTGTGGGGGAGACAGTTCCCTGGGCCTGGAGCAGAAGCAGGACTGTCAAAGGGAGGCGGGGATTCATCAAGCATCTCAGGATAATCCTGCAAGGCTAGGAACCAAGGATGACTGGAGGTCATAGGTCAGCTGCCAAAGGGCAGGTCTGTGTGACCCAGCATTCTCCCCATGCTCACAAAAGGACTCGGGGACTCAGGCAGGGCCGCCCAGGATTCCTCAGACACCTCAGAGCAGGTGGGGCTGTTGTGGAACTTTTTGCTTCTGTGAGTTTTATGGAGAGATGAATGCTCGAAGGGTCAGTGGCTGCTGGATTACATCCTGTTTCCTCGCAGGCTGCGTGCAGGGCATGGCCTTGCTGACCAGCTGGGTCAGCCCCAGGAGCCACCCGGAAACAAGGGGGGAGTTCAGTGGAGGTGGCGGGTCGCTGTGTGGCCCGAGCAGGGACTCAGCCAGAGGGACAGGTGACCCTCTCCCCCATACCAAGGCCCCCCACATGTGGTCATCTGACTGGACTGGGGCCGCTTCCGGGAAATTTACCGAGTGCAAAAGTCTGAGGAACAATACAGGCCAGGACTCTGGTTGTTTCCAAAGCCCCCCAGAACCTCGCCTGCAGTCAGTAGAGCTGGGCGGGGGTGGGGGGGGGTGAAGACCAGCCACTGGGGCTCTGGGAGTCGGGAGGGAATCTGGGTGCCAGGTGTTGCCTCCTCCAGGCCCGAGTGGACACATGAGAGCCTGTGTGGGCATTACTGGGCCTCAGGGAGCAGCGTTGCCCTCCCCTCCCCAGCCCAGCCTATGAGCGAGGGCGGCCCCCTGCAGCCCGTGGGACAAGGCTCCTTCCAGAGAGAGAGAGGAGCAGGCAGCTTGTGCCGGCACCTTTGGGTCTCAGCAGACATGCGTGCAGGGGGCAGGGCATGACCCTGGCCTGGAGGCGTCTCCTGCATCCGGCCCACTCTGCATACAGAGGAACCATGAGCACAGCCCTCGCTCATGGCGGGCATGACAAAGTGAGACATGAGCCAAGGCTGGACATCCAGACAGCCCAGACCCCAGTCTCACCGCTGCTGCCCGCTGGTGGCATGGCCTCACCCAAGCCCACTGCTCGGGGGCCTGCCTGTCCCCACTGAGGCCCACGTCAAACTTGCCGAGATGAGGCCGGCTGCCCAGGGCCCTCAGGGAAGGCCCACCCGTACGGGGAGCAGCAGGCATGTGGGGTTCTGATGAGATGACAGACCGTGCGGGAGGGTGACACTGTTCTAGCGGGGCCAGGGGACATGCTGGACAGGCAGAGGAGGGCTGCCCAGGACAGGGCTGACAGAGTTTCCTCTCTGGGGAGAGGGGCAGATGAGCACCCACCAGGAGGACCTGACCCTCCCCGAGTCCTGCCAGCCTGTGCACAGCGGGAATACTGGGGGGGGGGGGTCGGGGTGACCCACACATGGGGGTGAGGACGCCATCCTCTCAGTGCTGGGTAAGGGGCCAGCACCTCCTTTCCCTGCACACCCGTGGCCTCCCCTGCCCCAGGCCTGGAGATTTCCGGAAGTTGGGGGGTCCCTGAGCCCCAAACTCTGGATGGTTCCCATGTCTCCCCAGTCTGTGGGGGTGCAGGGGGCTCAGCTCAGCCAGAGGCTCGTCTGCTGTGGGCTCGGCGCCTCCTCTGGCTCTGGACACTGCCCTGCCATGCCCCATCCCTAGGGGAGGCCACACGTGGGCAGGACCCTGAGCACCCACCCTGCAGGCAGGAGGAAGGGCAGGACGGACAGATGAATGGACAAAGAGAGCATCTCTCTCCACCTGGACGCGCCCCCTGCGCTGTGTGGGGGTGTCCAGAGCAGAAGTACCAGCTGGCGTCACCCCCTCGGGCTCCCCTTGGCGTCGCTGTTCAGTCTTGTGGGTCCTTTCCAGCCAGCTGGGGGCTGAGGGTGGCATGGGCAGAGCCCCTGGGTGCAGCTGGGGAGGGGCGGGGCAGGTGCAGGGCATACGAGCCCCCCGAGAGACAGGACCCTGCCCCCCTCAGAGGGAGTTCTGTGCCCACCCCCACCCATCCCGGGGCTCCTGGCTGGGGCCAGCAATGTCCCTCTCAGCCTGGTCCTCGTGTCTCTGCCCTGAGCCCCATGTGGAAAGCCAGGCCCAGCCAAGTGAGAACACACAGGCAGCCCGGCGACCTTGCAGTCATTTTCCTTTATTTTCTTAACATATAATAAATTCCAGGTCCCAAGAGACACATGCAGAGCAGACAGAAGCAGGTCCTGGGACACAGTCGCCAGCCAGGCAGGAGAGGTCCAGCCCGCCCAGCCCCCTCCCTGCCCGGGCAGAAACAGAGAAGCCCGCGGGGGCCACCCCATCCAGGGAAGAGTGGACAGGGAGTGCCCCAGAAACTGCCCCGGGACCTGTGTCCTTCTCTGTTGGGGACTAACCCTGGGGACCTCACTCCCACGCCCAATCTAGCTGCCCGCCCAGGCCTTGTGTCCCCACATGACAGCTGCCCCAAAGCAGGCTGGGTGCCCGGCTGGCCCTGGGCAGATCTGCCCCACAGATCCAGGCTGAGCCCCTTGGGGTCACTGAGGAGGGTCGGCTGGGCCCTGTGCAGTCCACTCAACTGCCCCCAAATGCTTCCAACCAGCAGCTCAGGAATTAGTGGGGTGCAGGGTGCTGACACCCCCTCTAGCAAAGCCCCCGCCCACAGAGCCCAGCAGGGATGTGGTGTGCCTCACCATCACCTGTCCTCAACCTTAGTCAGCAGTTCCTCAGGAGTCCCCCACCACCCCCTCCCCTCCGACCTGCGCCTGCCCCAGCTGCAGGACCTGGAGGGAAGAGCAGGGGGTGGCATGCGGGGAGCAGAACGTGGGTGCTCAGAGAAGCCGCTTCCAAACGACCCGCTTTGTAGGAACCCTGGGGAGCCCCACCTCCCTCCCCGCCCTGGGGCCCCTGGGGTCTGAGCTCTCTCACTCCCCTGTAGCTCTGAGCTTCCAGAATCCCACGGAGGTGGGGGGCTCCCAGGCTGTCCCGCTCTCCGGGCCCCCTTGTTGGGGTCCACACAGGGCCCCTGATAGAGGCCAGGGCAGGGGTCTCCGGGCGTGTGCAAGGGACCCGGGCACTCCGGGAGGCGATGTGGGACGGGGTGAGCTGGCACACAGCTCGCCCCCCGAGCTCGGAGGGACCACGCAGAGTCATTCCCTGGCTGTCACCTCCTCCACGAGCAGGTGGAGGTCCCTCTGGGTCCCCGGGAAGAAAGAGAAAGAAAGTGACAGAAAGGGCCCCACGGCCCGGGCGCACGTGGGAAGTGACTTTGCTCGCCCGCTGCCGCGGTGTCTGCGAGAGGATAGCACGGCAGCCCTGCCCCTCCGCCCGCCCGCCCCGCCCCCCACGCACCACCCCGCACCCTCCCCTCTATTTGGGCTTCATCTCCACCCTGGAGTTGACGTCATCGGCGTCCAGGTCGTACTCCTCCACCTGGCCGCTGGTCCACACCTTCATGCGGTCGGTGAGGTCGCTGCTGCGCGGCGCCAGGATGAAGTCGTAGATGAGCACGGCCAGGGCGGCCCCGATGAACGGCCCCACCCAGAAGATCTGCAAAGGGAGCGGGGGAGGGGGGCTCAGAGGGGCTTCCCGCTTCCCGGGGCGCCCTCTCACTGCCCCGCCCCCCATCGAGAGGGCCCGCCCCGCCCTCCTGCGCCCCTCAACCTCCCTCCAACCAGGTTTCCTTCCCGTTGCCTCGACAGCTGTGGCCATGCACACGTGATTTTCACCTGTGTCCCCCTAGAATATCCGGGGTGGGGGGCGGCACAGGGGATTGAGAAAAAGTGGCCTAGGGGCCGGAGCGATAGTAGAGCGGGTAAGATGTTTGCTTTGCACATGAAAGACCTGGGTTCGATTCCCGACAACCCATATGGTACCCCCAACACTGCCAGGAGTAATTCCTGAGTGCCTGAGCCAGGAGCGACCCCTGAGCATCGCTGGGTGTGACCCCAAAAAGCAAAAAAAAAAAGGTGGCCTAGGATCCCACCCCCACCCCCCCAGCTGCCGCCGCCCCTGGCCCACCAGGCACCCTGTGGAAGAACCAAACCCATCTGATGCACAAACAGTGCAGAGAGCACGGAGGAAGGACCCCACCCACTCTGCAGCTCGGGGACGGGCACAGAGCTGGACCCTAAAGGCAGCGCCCAGACTCACCCAGTGGTTGCTGAAGTTGTGCGTGATCACGGAGGAGCCAAAGGAGCGGGCGGGGTTGATGCCGCAGCCAGTGTAGTCGATCTGGGAGCAGATGGGGAGGCAGAGAGGGGGCGGTCAGGCCCAGAGAGACCCCCCTGGTAGCACACCGCCCCAGCTCCCCCTCCGATTCCCATCCCCCCCCACCACACACACACACCACCTCCCCAGCTCCAGGGACCCGTGCACTCCCGGCCTTACTCACCGCCAGCAGGTGTCCTAGGGCTACAGAAAAGCCGATGGCCAGAGGCCCGGAGCCCCCGAGGTCGCGGCGTCGGCGGTCAGTGGTGGCCAGCACGCAGAGCACCAGCTGGAGGGTGGCGATGATCTCGATGCCGAGGCCCTGACCTGAGTTCACACCCTGGGCCAGCTGCAGGGGAGAGGGGCCGGGGGCAGTGAGTCGAACCCGCCCCTGCCAGGCACCCAGCCTTGCTGCCCCTCCCCCTGCAGGCCTCAGCTCCCGGCCACAGCCAGGCCAGGGCACCCCCAGAGGAGCAAGACCAGCGGCCAGGGAGCTGGGCAAGGCGCTCATGGGGGAGGAGAAAGCAGTGGAGGGAGAGCGCAGCCTGAGAGCCGCTCCGTGAGTGAGTCCAGAACATTCCAGAATAATGAAGAACACCACCCCCCCTGCGGCTTCTTCTCAACTCCCAAGACTGTGGGTGCTGAAGCAGCAGGTGGGCGCTGGCCTTGCACGCGGCTGACCCAGCATCCTGAAGGTTTCCTGCGCCACCCCCCCTCACCCCACCCCCCATCCGAGCGATCCCTGAGCACAGAGCCAGGAGTCAGCCCTGAGGCCCCTGGGTAAAAACAAACAAAACAAAACTCCAGAAGTTGGGCTCAGCCTTTCCTCCCTTCCTCTCCTGCTTCCCTCCGCCTCTGCTTGTCCGTCTGTCTGTCTGTCCCCAGGTCCCCTCCCTCTCAGGCCACCGGGGCCCTTCCCTGTCTCTAGCTGCCACTTACTCCTGGGCCACTTATAGAAGCGTGACTCATGGAAAAAAAGAGGCGAACGGGCACTGCCGACCGGTCTCAGCCTCCCAGCTCCTGCCCAGCCAGACCTTCCCTCAGGCCCTCCCGCGTTCCTGCCCCTTGTCCTGTGTGGGGGTCCCAGAACCCAGGTGGGCCCAGGCATGGAGGAAGGCGCACACCCAAAGGTGTCACCGTGGCGGCTCCCAGCAGCAGGGCTGGGGGTGGGGGCTGCAGACCTTCCAGCGGCCGAGCGTCCCCTGATAGCAGTGTGGGGCACCCAGCAGGGTCTGGGCTGGGGGCTTTCCTCACGGGCCTTTCTCAGCACCACCCGGGGCCTTCCTAGGAGAACAATTCTCTTCCCGCCTTTGTCCAAAGCCTGCCAGGGGAGAGTGACTCACATCCCTCCCGGGAGCCCCGGCCTCAGCTCCGGCCTTTCCTGCAGACCCCAGACCGCGGCCCCCTCTGCCCGCGGCCCCAGCCAGCGCCCCGACTCTTCTCCACGCCTCCACATTTGGATCCTAACCCTTCCCTGCCCGTTAGGTGTCAGTTCCCGGTCCCCGCCTGCCGAGGGTCTCGGTTTTCCCAGCCGTAAGACAAATCTCATTGTCCCTGTGGACTCCACAGGGAGGCCGAGGTGTGGATCCCGGATGGGCGGGCTCATGCCTGCTGCCCCTTCCTGTGTGCTCTGCAGGTGCCCCTTGGAGATCAAGACGTGCTGGCTGGTTGAATACCCGCACCCTCGGCCCCCAGCTGTCAGCTGCCCCCCCCCACACACCTCTCTCGACCCCTCCTGAGTGCCCATTTCCTGCCTTGCCCAGAGACATTGCTTCCCCAGGGCCAGCAAAAGCAGGGGCCTGAGGCCATGCCCAGCACTGAATCTAGGAAGGGAGGGGGTGGCCACTGCCCTAAGGGCCTGGCAGACGCCCCCTCCCGAGGCTGAGAAGCCCTTGACACCCTCTCCAATACCTTCAACCCCTCCTCCAGGAAGTGCTCCACCCTGCGCCCCAACCCGATGGCTCTCATGTCTAGTCATCACCCCCCCACACACACCCTCCCTTGCATGCCAAAGAACTTACGCTCCTTACATCTGGGAAAACTTGATAATTCAAATTTGGAAGGGGTGGTTAAAAGTCTGTTGGAACGTGGTGGCCAGCAAAGGGCAAGTTCCAAATTAAAGCCTGCTACTTTGACCACAAGAAGGCCCAACAATTGCTGAACCAGAGCCAATTCCAGTTGTGATCACTTATTTCTTTTTTTTTTTTTACAAAAACAAGACCTGGCTTGCCTATCCCCAGCTAGCTATGCCCAGCCCAAGACGGATAGGTCACAGATGCAGGACAACACAAACAATAGATGGCCATCATTCCTGCAAGAGCAAATGGAAACAAGCAGAAGAACCTGCGCCTCCCATCCAAGATGCAAACTCTCCGTCCAGCTACCAGCCCACTGAGGGCCGTGCACGGTCCCCAGCTGGAGTTTCACCTGTTCTCCATTCCCACATGTCCTGAGCCTATGGGGGACAGAGCCCTCTCAGCTCCCAGGCTGAGGACAGGCTGGGAGGTCTTTCTGCTCTATAGTCACACCCAGAAGTGGTCCTACTGTGTGGCATCAGGGCGGGTTGGGGTGGGAGTCAGGAGGATGCTCATTTTCTAGCATTTCCACCCCTCTCCATGACCAGCTGTCTCGGGGGTGCACCCTGGACCAGGATTGGTTGATTTGTTCTGGTGCTGGCTAGCCACTGCATCTTCATCACGTGAATACATTTGTCACATAAGTGAGTGACGGGTGATGT
The DNA here is from genome assembly GCF_029834395.1 of Sorex fumeus. Classification (NCBI taxonomy): domain Eukaryota; kingdom Metazoa; phylum Chordata; class Mammalia; order Eulipotyphla; family Soricidae; genus Sorex; species Sorex fumeus. Next base: position 72,814,187 of record NW_026606094.1, on the reverse strand, counting down.
ATACCAGCAGAGGACATGGCCCAGAGAGAGGACTTGAAAAGCAGGTCCCTATCCCAGCTTTGCTGCTTTTGGCTGCCCAGGAGCAGAGGGACTGGCTACCCCCAGGTCCTTCCTGTGGCTGCTTCCAGCAGGACTAAGAGCCACCAGCTCATCCTCAGTGCAGGGCCGACCTCTCTGGGCAACAGACCTCAAGTCTTTGGAAGAAGCCAGCCAAGAACCAGGACCCCCAACTTGGCCTCGGTGGCTCGGGGCTCAGGAGACAGCGGTGGCTCTGGCTGAGCATCTGCTCTGAAGCATGAGCTGGAAGAGCAGAGAGGAAGCCCCCTCCTGCCTCCACCACCCGCGCTCCACGTGGAGGCTCAGGGGCTGCCTTCAGGCTCACCTCTCCCTGGCAGTTCATGGGTGCACCCACTTCTGGGTGCCAGCAGCTCTGTGCAGCCCTGGGTGTCTTTCCACACGGGGGTTAGGGTGTCGGTTTTTCCGGGGTTAAGTGTGGACACAAAGAGTTTCAGTCGGGAATAACTCAATGAAGAGTCTGTCGGGGGGCTGAAGTGAAGCTCCACCAAGCAGCCAGGTCTGGGATGAAGCCCTGACCTGGGCACGGAGCGGTGGCGGCAGTGGAGGCAGGGAGGGGCGGGACACACGGCCAGCGAGTGAAGGCGCTCACCCCGCGTTCTCAGACCCACTGGCCCCGAGTGGGCGGAAGCATCGGAGCACCCGGGGTCTCTTGGGTGTCCCTGTCCCGCGGGGACGGGAGATGGGGCTGTCGCACATCACGCAGGGGATGCAGGGGAGGTGTTGAACATCGTACGGGGGATCGGGGGCTCTAGATGTCGGTCTGCCTCTGGCGTGTGTCCAGGCAGCCGCCGCATGTCCCTGTGTCCCATACAGGCTGCCCTGAAAGCCTGGGGGAGGGGGGTGAGTGGAAGGAAACCCCCTGAGGGAGAGAAAAGGCTGCAATTGGAAGAGCCCTGAGTGGCTGCCAGGCACCTTTTCATTCCCAGACTAACAATGCACAAAGCCGGCTTCCGCCTCCCTCCCTCCTTCCTTTCCTAGTCCCGGGGAGCCCTCCTTCCTGCCGCCCCAGGCCCCACGCCCCAGCCCTGCACTCGTGCGGGCGGATGGGACGGATGAGGGCAGCGTGTGCGGCTGGCTGTGAGCATTTGTGTGTGTGTTTGTCTGTGTGTGTGTGAGCATGTGTGTGTGAGCATGTGTGCAAACAGGTATAGGAGCGTGTGTGTGTATTAGCATGTGTGCAGGTGTGACTCTGGGAGGGTGTAATGTGTGTGGGTTACTATGGGTGTGTGGGTGACTGAGTGTGTGGGTAGTTGTAGAGAAGTGGCAGTGGGTGTGGGTGTGTGGGTAGGTGTGTCTCAATGTGAGTGTGTGGGTGGGGTGAGCATGTGTGAATATGTGAGACCACGTGTGAGTGTAACTGTGAATGTGTGGCTAAGAGTACACGTGTATGTAAGCATGAGCATGAGATCCTGTGTGTATGTGTGAGACTGTGTGACTGTAGTATAAATGTGTGCATGAGACCCTGTGTGAGTGTGGATATGAGAACATGTGTGAGAATGTAGGTTTGTGTGACTGTGAGACTGTGTTAGTGTATGGGTGTATGTTTTGTGAGCATGTGAGAAACCGTGTGTGACTGAGTGTGTGTGAGATTGTGTGTATGTCTGTGAGTTGTGAGTGCATGAGACTGTCTGTGAGTGTGAGTCTGTCTCTGAGTTGTAAGTGTATATCTGTGAGTGTGAGTGTATCTGTGAGTTGTGAGTGTATATCTGTGAGTGTGTATATCTGTGAGTTGGTAGTGTATATCTGTGAGTGTGTGTCTGTGCGTGTGAGATTGTGTGTGTCTGAGTGTGAGTGTCTGTGAGTGTGAGTGTGTGACTGAATATGTGTCTGTGAGTGTGTGACTGAGTGTGTGAGTGTGTGATTGTGACTGTGTGGCTATATGAGTGTGTGAGTGTGACTGTGTGTGTCTATGAGTGTGAGTGTGTGTCTGTGAATGTAAGTGTCTGTGAGTGTGTGACTGAGTGTGTAATTGTGAGAGTGTGTGTCTGTGAGTGTGTGACTGTGAGTGTGAATCTGTGTGTGTCTGTGAGTATATGAGTGTGAATGTGTGACTGTGAGTGTGAATCTGTGTGTGTCTGAGTATATGAGTGTGAATGTGTGACTGTGAGTGTGAATCTGTGTGTGTCTGTGAGTATACAAGTATGAATGTGTGGCTGTGAGTGTGTGGCTGAGTATGAGTGTGAGTGTGTATCTGTGAGTATGTGAGTGTGTAAATGTGAGAGTGAGTGTGTGTGTCTGTGTGAGTGTGTATCTGTGAGTGTGTGACTGTGAGTGTAAGTGTGTGGCTGAGTGTGTGACTGTAAGTGTGTGGCTGTGTGTGTGTGGCTGTGAGTGAGTGTGTGGCTGTGAGCGAGTGTGTGGCTGTGACTGTGAGTGTGTGGCTATGAGTGTGTGTCTGTGTGTCTGTGAGTGTGTGGCTGTGAGTGTGAGTGTGGACTAAGGCATGACAAAGGTCCCCGGCCCGGAAGGCAGGAGGCTGGGGCCTGCTCTAGCCTGCCATGACCCACTGAACAGCCTCTCTGTGTCCCCAGGCCTGGGCCTCAGTTTCCCCCTGGCCGGCAGCCCAGGATTCCTCCCTGTGGGACACGGGCCAGCTGTGGTCAGCTCTGAGCAGGTCTGAGTCCCTCAGACCAGGATTTCCTCCTGCCCGGCCGCTGCACATCTGCCCTCACGGGCACAGATGTCCCAGCCTCCAGCAGAGCAGGGCCCTTCCCGGCCTCGTGCCCAGGGGACCCTGAGGGCCACATCCTCACAGCAGCCTGGCAGCCCTGCTCCAAGGGGAATCCCTTGTCCCCACAGCTGCCCTCCTGAGTGCGCGGCTGAATGGCGCCATCTCCGGTGTCCTGGGGTCTCACGCCCTGGACACAGTGCCCCCAAGATGCTCACGGGTCAGCAGCCCCGGGTCGGGGGGGAGGCCCTGACACCATCTACAGGGGTGGGACTCGTCCCTCGCGCCAGGGAGGCCCCTGCCCTCGGCACCCTCAGAGCACGAGGCCTTGGGGGCTCTGCCGGAAGACCCCAGATGCCTCTGTCCCAGGGACAGGGTGGCCGAGGACGGCCAGTGCGTGCAGGCTGGTGCTGAGGGAGCCCCACCCGGGAACAGCCCCGGAGACCGTCAGGTTGTAGGCACTCTCGGACTCATGTTGGAGACACGCTTTGGAGCTGGTCAGGGGAGAGAGAGGGGGCTGTGAGCGGCAGGACACTGTGGGTAGGTCGGGTCCCCTCCTTGTGACACCCCTTGGGGTCCCTGAGCCAGGGAGTCAGAATTTTCCGTGGTGAGGAAGTGTGCACCGCAGCCTGGCCAGAGCAGTAATTATACCCCTGCTGGCACCATGCACCCCGCAGGCCCCCAGCCCCGCCCAGAGCAGCCTGGCATGGGCGGGTCTCAGAGCCCCAGGCACCCCTTCTCCCCAGGGAGGGCAGAGCCCGGAAGTGGCATGCGGGGCCTCTTGCTCTCTGGGGAAACTGAGGAAACCAGGTCCGGGGCAGTGCAGGACGGACGTCAGCAACCAGGCTGATACCCCCAAAGAGGGCTGCTCACCCCCCACTCCAGCACGCTGAGGGGCTCTGATGGCTGGGCCAGACCCCCAACCCTGATCTCCCCCTCTCTGAGGTTGGCAGCCCCGAGCCGCCTGCTGGCTTCTCCACCTCGGACCCCCCTACACCATCTCCGCAAAGCCCTCCTGCACCCCAACCCTTGAGGTCGGAGATGACCCCGGCCTTATCTCACGCTGCTGCCCCTATCTCGGTGCCCAGCTGGGCCTTATCTCTCAGCTTGCGGAGAGCCAGAGGCCAGCAGGCAGGCGGGATCCCCACTTCCCGAGCTCAGTCACACCGCCTCGTCCTGTCCCACACTGGGGCCCGGACCCCACGGCATCCCCACGCCCCTCACCCTGGACAAAGGGGCTTTGGCTGCGGAGCTAGCCGGGACCCTGTAGGTTGGACCTTGTGGGCCAGATCCTGGGCTCTGCAGGGTATATCCGACCGTCCCGGCTCAGTGAGGAGAAAGCTGTCCCCCGGGACACCCCCTGACTCACCCAACCACTTCCTGCCACTTCTTTCCCTATTTTCGTGGAAATCTCCATGCCAACAGCTTGCTCCACCCTGGTCTGGACAAGGGGTGCGGCCAGGGGCTGGGGGCCGCTGAGGAAACAGTGTGTCACCTGCTGGATGCAGGCCACTGCCCCCTCTCGAGGTCCCTTCCAAGCCCCGTGTCGGACGGGAACTCCCGGGGGGCAGTGGGGCTGGGCGGAGGGGGGGGGCACTTTCCCTTCTCCAGGCCTGACCCCTCTGTGCCGGGGCTCACGTGGAGCTCCTTGGCCGCCTTTCAGCCAAGCCCTCTGGGTCGGGTGATAACTGCTCAGCCAAGTCCGGGTGCTTGGGGCGTGGCCAGGAGATAACCTGAGCCCGAGCGCCCCAGGTCACCCCCTCTTGAAGCCTGGGCTCCAGGCAAACTCAACAAGTTCACAGGCAGGACTTGAGCACTTCACACTGTGCCTGCCTGCTGGGGCGGCCCCTGCCCCCGACCCCGCCCCCGCCCTCCAGCCCGGGCTCCCTGCTGCCCTGCCGGGCCCCCTGAATCAGTCACGCTGACTCGGAAAACAAACCCAGGCAGGCACGAGGCAGCGGGCAGGGCGTGGTGGTGGCACTTGAGAGAAGCACGAATGCCCCAGGTTAAAGAGCGCTGACCTCTCTGTCTTGCCCAGCCCCCCAAGGGGTGGGGGGGGGCTCCAAGAGGGTTGCTTCGTCCCCAGGGAAGCTCCTCAGACCCGCCCCTATGCCAGCTCCCCAGGAGGCCCCTGCCCCTCAGACCGACACCTGAAGCAGCTGCTCCTCATGCCCAGGCAGCCACATCGGCCCGACTAAAGTCTAAACTCCAGCCCGCGGGGCTAATCTTCAATCCAGGGTGCAGTAGCGAGGGGCAGAGGGGCTGGGGGAGGTGTGACGGCGGTGACAGAGGAAGTGCTAATCCCCCATGGTGGCAGGGTCGTGCCCGTTGCCCTCCAGAGCATGACCTTTGTCTGCACCGCAAGAGGTCGGCAGCAGGGATCGGCCGGGAGAGCCCCAGGCGGCTCCTGCAAGGTCATTACGGGTCAGCGGTTACCACGCGGGCTGCCTCTGCTCTCCGCAACTGTGCTGCCCCGTTCCCGGTCGGTTGCTGGGGGGGGGGGGGAGGAGGGAGTGGGGCGTCTCTCCTGGGTCCCCTCCGCCTCTCTGCTCCAGTCCTCCCCTGCTGAGTGTGCACTTGGCCATGGGTCTGGAAAAGCCCAGGTCTGCAACAGGCGCAGACAGAGCCGGCAGCGATGCGCTGAGCTCAGCGGCCCGGGAGGAATGCTTTTCAGCCGCTGCCACGGGGCCCCCCAACATCTGCTCCCCATTAGTACCCCCAGCCCGGGGGCCCCATCCAGCCTGGCACAGCGGGCATCCGCTGGAACGCCGTGTTTAGTCAGTCCCTGCGCTCGCACCGCCCACCACCCCCTCGCCCCCACCCCGGACACGCGTCCAGAATGGGGCATCGGCGGGACCCTCCACGCTCACGCAAGCTCCACAGCCTGCCGCGGCCGGGCACACACATCCCCTCACACCCCCAGACCTGCGGGGTCGCACCTCCCCAGGGGGCCAGGGACCCGGACAGCCAGAGCAGGAGGAGAGTGTCAGCCCCACCCCACGCTGCCATCCAGGAAACCACCTGCAGAGCCCGGAGCTGTTTGCACCCTTATCTCCCTCCAGCTTCCAGGGCCAGGGAGCAGCACTTTCTCCTGAGGCAGTTTGGGGGAAAGTGCGGGGTGGCTCTCAGTGGTGTGTGTGTGTGTGTGTGTGTGTGTGTGTGTGTGTGTGTGTGTGACCAGCTCACACACCTGGGACCGGGCTGACGGGCAGAGCTGCCCCTGCTCCTGGCTACAGGGCTGAACCTCCAGAGAGGGGCCAGCAGGTGCTGGCACAAACTTGCTCCCCGTAAGTTCCCTGCGAGGGTCCCCACCCGGACAGCGGCCGGACGCTGAAATACTGGGGCTCGGCCCCCCCACTGAAGTCTCAAAGAAAAGTCCCAGCCCTGCCTGTGCTCCCGCCCGGGGCAGGGGTCCCCTCTGCACAGTGGCTAGAAGCCTCCCTCCAGGGCCCCCGGCCCCACTCACGTCATTGCGGCCCAGACTGTTGTTGGGCAGGTTGGAGGTGATGCCGGACAGGATGGCCGTGGCCACGATGGCCCCCACGCACTGGGCGATGATGTACATGAGCGCCCGCAGGATGCTGATCTGACAGCTGAGCAGCAGCCCCAGCGTGACGGCCGGGTTGAGGTGGGCGCCGCTGATGTGACCCACGCTCTGGGCCAGCGTGGCGATGCTCAGCCCGAAGGCCAGCGACACCTTCACATTGTCCTGCGGGGCCCCTGACGTCTGGTTGCCCACCATCGGGTACTGGAAGCCCAGGGCCGAGCCGATGCTGATGACCACGAAGAGGATCATGGCCAGGAACTCGGCCACCACGGCCCGCCAGAACAGCTTCTTCTTGAACTCGCTGGCCATGCTGGCAGGGGGCTTGGCTGCAGACCGCTGCAGACCGCTGGTGCTGGACTCCCGCCTCACACTCAGCCACAGCCCAGGGCCGGGCCTATTTATAGGGCCCGGGGGGGGGGGCGGGGGGAGGAGAGAAAGGGGAGCACAAAAGGAGGAAGGCCTCTCCTCTCGCTCCTGCCCGCCCTCCTCACGGATGGATGTAGACACGGCTCCCACTGCCGTCGCCTGCCAACTTTCCCCTCCCTCCCTCCCTCCCTCCCTCACGTCCCTCCCTCCACCCTCAGCCCTGCCCAGCCTGGGCCTGGGGAGCAAGCAGGCAGGAGGCAGCCTCTCTAATAGGCTTTGGGAAATTCCTCCCCCGGTGACCCCCTTCAGGGAGCTGGAGAAATTCAGGTGTCTCTGCCCCGCCCCGCCCCACGGTGCAAAGCTCAGGGGGCGCCCTCGGGCACAGCCGGCCCTGGACGGGGCGGAGTGAAGGCGCTGGACTCGGTACTGGACGTTGCTCTCCGGAGAAGCAGGCACAGTGACCAGCTGCCCGGCTGCCCCTGCTACTGCTGGGTGGGCGCTGTGAGCCGGAGTCCAGGGGCCCAGGGGCCAGCCCACTGGACAAGCGTGAACAGGACTGTGGACCACCATGGACCACTCTGGGGCTCTCAGCCGCTCCCCAAGACCGGTCAGGGCTGGGGGTTGCCGGGGAAAAACGCACCCTGGGAACGCCCCGGCTCCTGGAGCAGTCTGGCCCGTGATGGGGGGGGGGGGGGGCAGTTTAGGACTTTCCCTCTCCAAAGCAGCAAGGCCACCTGGGGACAGAGGAGGCCAAGGCAGGGCAGAGAGAGGGACGAGGGTGGGAAGGAAGAGGAGGGGGCGGCTGGGGTGGACACAGCCAGAGGCTGCTTGCTGAGAGCAGAACAGAAGCACAAAAGAAAGAGCCCGGCAGACTAGGAGGGGAAGGGGAGGAGACCCCAGGAACAGGAATCCAGGCTGAAGGGGTCAGGTGACTTAGGAGGGCAGCCGGAGAAGGGGCACTGCCCTGCAGACACCTCCAGGCTCGTCCCCAGGCCAGAAGCCCAGTGAGGAACACACAACTGATGGGGAAGGGGGTCCCCTAGCCTGTGCCTGGCCACTGCTCCCTGTGTGCATGCAGAGGAGTGGGAGGGAGTGGGGGTCAGTCAAGGAGTCCCGTCCTTGCTGCCAGTCCCTCCTGCAGTCCTGCAGCCCCGTCCCCAGGGATCCCGGGCGGGTGCAGGGTGTAACACACACAGGGCACAGGGTGTAACACACACAGCCTTATCGGCAGAGATGCGGAGAGGCAGAGGGGCGTGCAAGCACCGTGACCTGTCGGCCCCTCCCCCAATGCCTTCTTCCCCTGCATGCGTCTGGGCTCAGCCCCTGGGGGTCTCCTTTGGGGTGGGGCTGGAGAGTCGCTGGTAATAGCGGGCCACAGCGGTTGGTCTCCATCAGCTCCGATCCCCCCTCACCCCCCCCCCCCCCAAGCCAGCTCTGAAGATGGCCTGGCCCCCAGACAAGGAAATGAACAGGACTGGGCCACACAGACCCCATGGTCACAGGGGGCTGCGGAGGGCCACGGGGGCTCACGGAGGCTCACAGACCTCCCTGTGGGCCCTTGAAATCCAGGCTTGGGGCGGAGCCAGTTCCTAACTCTGGCAGCCATGGCCAGCCAGGCCACAGGGGAGCTGCAGGCAGGCTGGGGCAGGGATGTGGGATGGGGGAGGGGGCACTCCAGGTCCTGCAAGAGTCCCAGCAACTGAGCCGCAAGGAGGGTGTCACCCGGGGTGTCTCCTATCATTCCACAGGGGGTTCCCAGCATGGCATGGACCCACCAACAGGTCCTCTGTAGCTACTAGAATAGCCACTGTTTGCTGGAGGCTGTGTGTGTGTGTGCATGTGCATATGTGTGCATATATTTTATGCATATGTGCATGTATGCAAATTTGTGTGTGCATGCACATGCATGTGTGTGTATGTGTAACGTGCGTGTGTGTGGAGGGTGCTGGCCTATAAATGACCTTTTTGTTCTACGAGGTATAACACTTAGCAGTGTCTGTGGCCCCAGCCTCCCCCCCCATAAGATGCTCAGGGACCCTCAGCAGCGTGCAGGGGAGGGGGGGTGCAGCGTTGGACCTTCTACCCCTCAGCCACCTCCAGGGCAAGCACAAAGTTCTTTGTCCCAATTTAGACATGGATCTCAGCAGGTAGGTCACGCTCTGGATTGGGGCAGAGACTCCCCACCCCTGCCCCAGGCCAGTGGGGCCTGTGAAGTGCTCCCTAATCTTAGCCCCTGTCCCCTTGCCTGAAGGTCTTGCGTCCCCAGGAGCCAGCGACCTCCCCTCCAGCTCCCTGAGGCAGGTCTCTGGGGGACTGAGAGCTCCCTCGGTCGGTCGGGAAGGGGTGCCCGCCCTGAGCTCCCACACCCAGCGGACCCGCCCATCCTGGGCATCAGAGAGGAACAGCGGCAGCTTCTGACCAGGAGGGCGTGTGCCCATGGCCCTGGGTACTGCATCTGCCAAGGCAGAGCCAAGCTAAGAGGGTCGCTCCAGTCCTCCTCCCTCCCAGAGCCCCCTCCCAGAGCCTGTGCTGCTGGGAAGGACCCCACAGGGCCTGGGTGTCAGGTGGACCCAGTTCTGAGCGGCAGGAACCAGGGCGTGGGCTGGGAAGCCCTGTCCAGAGCCCCCCTCCCCGCCCCATTGGCTCGGGGTGGGAGTCGGGACCCTCCCCACCTCTTTTGGGGCTTTGGAGTAGAAGTGGCAGGAAGTACTGGGCAGCCGATGGAGACACAGAGACACGGGCCAGGCTCAACACCAGGATGAGGCTGGGAGGTGAACCATGGCCCCCAGAGTCCCGCTTTCCCCTGTCCCTCCCACGCACCGCCCAGCCCAGTGCTCCAGGTCTGAGTCAGGCTGAGGCAGGGGGGCTGCCCAGCCCAGCCGCGGTGCCCCGGGCTCTGTCTGGCCTTGCTGGCACAGCAGCCTCGGCAAATGCTTTTCCAGATGTGGCCTCCTCCAGGGACAGGCCAGGACAGACAGAGCGGGGGCTGCTGTTCCCAGGACCCTGAGGTGCAGCTTCACCAGCACGCAGGGGGGCCCTTCAGACTTTCTGTCCAGAGATGGGCGTGCAGAGTCTCAGGGGCTCACCAGGGGTCCAGACCTCCGGTTTGGGTTGGTGGGAAGTGGGGTGAGGGGGTGCCCCGGGCGTGGTCACTCTGATTCTGGAATCCAGACGTGTCTGTAAGGCAGAGGGAGGGCGGAGAGGACTGGCCCGGCCCCCAGCAGGCTGGGCTGTAGGAAGCAATGAGCTCAGAGCCTGGGGTTGGGGTGGGGGGGGGGTCCGGGAGAGGGGGCCAGCACAGCCCTGCCGGCAGCCCCAGGCCACTGCTGCAACTGGTGGCAGAGAAGCAAGATAAAACCAAGAGCCCGAGGCTACTGCTGGACAGGGTGTTGGGAGACCCTGGGGGTGCCCTAGCCCCACCCCCTTCCCTAGGGAATCTGACCTAGGACGCGTCCCCCCCCCCCCCTCCCAGGCTCCAGGTGGCCCAGGCAGAGGTCAGAGAGCAGCACAGACCCTGCAAACAGACTGTCCCCTCCACCTGAGCCTGCCCCCTCTCCCCAGCCCCACGCACGGGCAAGGGCGCTGCCTCTTGTCCCCCCTTCACTCCCTCGGCAAACCCACTCTCCCTGACTGCCCCGCCTGGCTGTGAGCTCCCCCAGCTGGTCTGATCTCTGCACACTTGCTGGCCTGGTGGGGTGAGGCTGGCTGTGCACGGTGGGGGGGTGGGGGGGGGAGTGGAGCAGAGCTGGGCTGTCCTCACCACACCGCACAGCCCGGGCCGCTGCACACTGGGCGGGCCCAGCCGCGACCATCCGATTGCAGAGACTGCGCCCACCCAGCAAATCCTTCCTCTGCCTGGCAGGCAGCTCGGGGCTGTGTGCCGCAGCGTCACTTGCTGCTTCTGAAATCAAAACCGGATTGAGCAGCCCCAGCGACTCCCAAGGGCGGAACGAGGAGCAATTCTCCAAGCTCCAACCCCATCCTTTTTTTTTTCTCATTTAAAAACAATTTTATTTTCCTTTTTTTTTTAAAAAAATTTATTTTTTTAAAATTTTTATTATTAGTGAGACACCATGAAGTACAGTTGTAGACTTACAAATTTTTGTGCTTGGGTTTCGATTATGCAATGATCAAATACCCATCCCTCCACCAGTGCCCATTTCCCACCACCAAGTGTCCCAGTATCCCTCCTACCTCCCATCCCCCCCTCCCCAACCCCATCCTTTTTGTCCGGAGCCAAGCTGGCTTTGGGGTGGGGGCAGGCTGGGGGAGGCAAGACCGTGAGGTTCCACATGGGGAGATTTCTCACTGCTCTTTTCTGCTAGCTCCCCGGGTTGGCCCCAGACTTGATGCCACAGAAGGACAAGAGAAGACCGGGGATGCTGTCCAAGACTCAGAGAGAGCCGGACTCAACCCCCCCCCCCCCCCCACTGAGCTGAAATAGGGCATGCTCAGCTCACGGGCTGCCTTAGCACACCCCCAGCTCCGCTCATCCCAGAGGACCTCCAAGAGCGGTGGGTTCCCCTCTTCCCTGGCGCTGTCTTCCGGGCCAGGGGGCTCAGCATTGAAAAGGCAGGTTTGGTCTTTTCCAGGAAAGGTGCTTGCATTGCTGGCACTGGGGTGGGGGGCAGGGGGAGTTCATGGGGCAATTAGAGGGGGCATTCAGCATTCATTAGGGCTGGTGAACCTTGGGGAAGTGGGGGGGGGCATACAGTGCTGACCACAGTGCCTGGGAGGGAAGGGCCACGGATGCAACCTCAGCCTAAGTTTATGAGAGGTTTATGAGAGAATGTTCCCTCTTCCTGTCCCCAGAGCCCTGCATCTGTATGTTTTCCTATTCATAGCCCTAGATCTCCCCCTTACCCTGTCACCAACTGGCGACACCATAAAGCTCTGATTGGGTAAAGGGATCCGTATCACTAGCTCTGACTGGGAAATGAGGTTCTTAGGACTGGCTCTTACTGAGAGAAGGGGTCACTAAGATTTGCTGTGACTGCATGAAGGGGTTCCTAGCCTTAACTGTGAGTGGGTAAAGGAGTCCCTTAGCACTTGCTCGGATTAGAAAAAGGGAGTCCCTAGCAACTAATGAGAGAAGGGGTTTCTATAACTGACACTTACTGGAAGAGGGGTCCCTAGCACTTGTTCTGACTGGGAGAAGGAGTTCCTCGCACTTGCTCTGACTGGAAGAAGGGGTCCAAAGCATTTGCTCTTAGCACTGTCTCTGACAGAAAGAATGTGTCTATAGTTTTGATCTTATTGAAAGAGGGGTCCCTCGCACTTGGTCTTCCTGGAAGAGGGGTCCCTCGCACTTGGTCTTCCTGGAAGAGGGGTCTCTAAGCACTTGCTATGACTGGGAGAAGGGGTCCCAAGCACTTTGACTGGGAGAAAGGATTTTCACCCTTGCTCTGAGAGAAGACATCTATAACACATGCTCAGACTGGAAGAGGGGTCCTTTGCACTTGCTCTGACAGGGAGGAAGGGTCTGCAGCACTTGCTCAGTTTGGGAGGAGTTCATAGCACATGCTCTGACACGAAGTAGGCTTTTATAGGACTTACTAGAAAAGTCCCAGAAATACAATTTTCTAGGACTTGCTGGAATACAGCATCTCTAGCACTGGCTCTGACAAAGAGAAGGGATACCTAGCATTTGCCCTTATTCGGAGAAGAGGTCCCTAGCATTGACTGTGAATAGGAGAAGGGGTCCCTAGCACTAGATCTGGCTGGGAGAAGGGGTCCCTATCATTGATTGTAATAGGGCAAAGAAGTCCCTAGCACTCTTATTGAAAGAAGGGGTCCTAAGCACTGGTTCTGGCTGGGAGACGGAGTCCCTAGCATTTGCAATGACTAGAAATAGAGGTCCCTAGCAGTCTCTATGAATGAGAGTATGGGTCTCAGCACTGTAGCTTACTGAGAGTGTTCCCTAACACTTGTTCTGACTGGAAGAAGGGGTCCCTCGCTCTTGGTCTGACTGGAAGAGGGGGTCCTGAGCTCTTGCTCTGACTGGAAGGAGTCCTAGCACTTGCCGTGACAGGAAGAAGGGTCCAAAGCACTTGATCTGAATGGGAGAAGTGGTCCCTAGCACTTGCTCTGACTTAAAGGGGTCCCTAGCACTTGCTCTGACTGGGAGTCAACAGCATCTGCTCTGGCTAACAAAGGGAGTCCTTAGCCCTTGCTCTGATTGAAAGAGGGATCTTTAGCACTAGGTAAGACTGGGAGAAGGGGCCCCTAGCACTTGCTATGACTGGAAGAGGTTCCCTAACACTTCCTATGACTGGAAGAAGGATTCCCTAGTTCTAGCTCTTACTGGAAGAAGGTGTCTCAAGCACTAGCTATAACAGGGTGAAATGATCCCTAACACATACTATTTTTTTAATAAAAGGAGTCCATTAACACTTGCTCGACTGGAAGAAGGAGACCTAGCACTTGCTGTGACTGAAAAAACAGTCTCTAGCACTTGCTCTGACTGGAGGTAGATGTTACTACCACTTTCTTTTACTGGAGGACAGTGACTCTAGCACTGACTCTGAAAAAGAGAAGCGGTCCCTAGCATTTGCCCAGAATAGGAGAAGAGTTTCTTAACGCTAATTGTAACCAGAAAACGTGTCTATAGCACTTGACCTGACCGGAAGAGGGGGTTTCTAGCATTGACTGCAGCTGGTGAAGTGGTGCCTAGCATTTACTCTTTTGAAGAGGGGGTCCCTAGTACAGATATGACTGGATAATGATCCCTAATACTTGTACATAAAATTATGTGTCCCTAGAACTCTCTAAATGAGAGAAGAGGTCACTGGCATGGCACTTTTTGGAGGAGAGCTCTATGTAGACTGAGAAAAGGGTAGACATGTAGACTGAGAAAAGGGTCCTTAGCACTTGTTCTGAATGGAAGAGAGATCTCTAGTACTTGCTATGAATGTAAAAAGGGGTTTCTAGCACTTGCTCTGACTGGGGAAGGGGACCCTAGAACTTGCTCTGACTAGAAAAGGGAGTCCTTAGCAGTTTTTTTCTGACTGGAAGAAATAGTTTCTAGCACTTGCACTGAGAGAAGGCATCTCTATCACTTGCTCTGACTGGAAGTAGGGGTCTCTACACTTGCTTTGACTGGAGGACAGCATCTTAAGTACTGACTCTGACAAAAAGAAGAGTCCTTAGCCTTGAAGGGAGAAAAGGTCCCTAACGCTGGCTGTGACTAGGAGACCGGGTCCATGGTACTGGATCTGACTGAGAGAAGGGGTCTCTAGCACTGTTTGTAACAGGGTGAAGCGGTACCTAGCACTTACTCTTTTGAAGAAGGGATCACTGGCACTGGCTCTTAGTAGGAAGATGGTCCCTAATACATGCTCTGACTAGAATTAGGGGTCCCTTGCACTAATTCTAAATGAGAGAAGAGGTCACTAGCACTGGCTCCTATTGAGGTGAGCTACATAGCACTTCCTTTGAATGAGAAAAGATGTACTTAGCATATGCTCTGGATGGAAGCAGGATCTCTAGTACTTTCTATGACTGTTAAGAAAGGAGTTTCTAGCACTCTCTTAGACTGGAACAATGAGTCCCTTCTAATTGCTTTGACTGGGAAGAAGGGGTCCCTAGTACTCGCTCTGTCTGAAAGAAGGGGGGTCCCTCACTCTTGCTCTGACTGGGAGAAAAAGTGCCTAGCACTTGGTCTAACTAAAAGAGGGGTCCCAAGCATTTGCTCTTACTGGAAGCACAGGTCCCTGACACTTGCTCTGACTGAGAAAATGGGTCTTTAGCATTTGCTCTGTCTGAAATAAGGATCCCTAGCACTTGGTATGAAGAGAAAAGGGGTCAGTAGCGCTTGCTCTGACTGGAAGAAAGGTCTCTAGCACTTGCTCTAACTAGAAGAAGGGGGCCTAGCAACTGATCTGACTGGAAGAAGGGTCCAAAGCACTTACTCTGACTAGGGAAAATGTCCATAGCACTCACTGGAAAATGTGAAGGGGTCCCTAGCGCTCTTATTGAGAGAAGAGGTCCCTAGACTGACTCTGATTGGGAGAAAGGTCCCTAGTACTTTCTCTGAGTAGAAGGTGTACCTAGCACTCTCTCTGAAAGAGTGAAGGGGTTCCTAACACTGACTCTTACTTGGGGGGGGGGGGTCTGTAGCACTTGATCTGACTGGAAGAAGGGGTCTTTAGGCCTTGTTTTGACTGAGATAAGGCATAATTGGATGTTTTGACTGGAAGAAGGGTCCCAAGCATTTACTCTGACTGGGAGTAGGGGGTCCCAAGTACTTGTACTTTTTCTAACTGGAAGGAGTCCCTAACACTTGCTATAATTGGAAGAAGAGTCCCTAGTACACTTTTTTAAAAACTAGGATAAGGGGTCCATAGGAAATGGACATCTAACTGTGAAAAAGGAGTCCCCAGACTTGCACTGACTGGAAGAAGGGTCCATTGCACTTGATATGGCCAGAAGAAGGGGTACATCATCCAGGCTTTGATGGATTAAAGGGGTCCTTAGTACTTGGTCTTACTGGAAGAGGGTTCCCTAGCATTTGATATAACTGGGAGAATGGGGCTCCAAACTTGCACTGACTGGAAGGAGGTGTCCCATATCTTGCTATGACTAGGAAAAGGGTCCCTAGCACTTGCTGACTGACTGGTAGAGGGGTCTCTAGCACTTGCTCAGACTTGGAGAATGTGTCCATAGCACTGCATATGACTGAGAAAAGGGGCCTCTTCTATTGGCTGTAATGGGTGATGCGGGGCCTAGCACTTACCCTTTTTGAAAGATAGGGTCCCTAACACTGGCTATATTGGGAGAACAGTTATCTAGTACTTGTGATGATTAGAAGTAGGGGGGCCTAGCATCTCTCTAAATGAGAGAAGGTATCCTTCTTACTGCTCTCTCTGGAGAAGGGTTCCATAACACTTGCTCAGAATAGAAGAAGGGGTGCATAGACCTTGCTATGATCAGAAGAGAGGTCCTTAGCACTTGAAATGACTGGTAGTAGGAGTCCCTAGGACATGGTTTGACGAGAACAATGGGTCCCTAGGCCTTGTCCTGACTGGAGAAGTGTCCCAGCACTTGCTCTGACTGGGACAAGGGGACACTAGCACTTGCTTATATGAGATGTAGTCCTTAGCACTTGCCCTGACTGAAAGAGCAGTGCTAGCACTGGGGCTGACTGCAAGTAGGAGTCCCTAACTTTAGCTCTGAATGGGAGGAGGCTGTAGCACCGACTCTAATGGAGTGACATGGTCCCTAGTACTTGCTCTGACAGTAAGAATGGGTCCCGAGCACTTGCTTTGACTGAGAGAAGGGTCCCAAGCTCTTGCTCTAACTGGAAGAAGTGTTCCTTAGCACTTGCTCTAACTGGTAGGAGTTCCAACACTTGTTCTGATTGAAAAGGGGTCCCTAGCACTTGGTCTGACTAGGAGAAGGGGTTCCTATTACTTACTCTGAGTGAGAAAGGGGTCTCTTGCATTTGCTCTGACTGGTATAGGGGTCCCTAGCACTTACTCTGACTGGAAGAAGGTTCCTTAGTACTTGTTCTGACTGGGAGAAGGAGTTCCTAGGGATAGCTCCTACTGGGGAAGGGGTTACTAGCACTGGCTGTAATGGAGTAAAGTGTTCCCTAGCATTGATATTATTGAAAAAGTTCCCCAGGACTGGCTCTGAATGGTTAACAGGGTCCCTACTAATATTCTGACTAGATGTAGAGGGTCCAAGCACACTCTCAGAATGAGTGAAGGGGTCCCTAGCACTTGCTCTGTCTCGGAGAAAGATTGCCTAGCTCTTGCTTTGATTGGAAGCAGAGATCGTCACCATAGCAGTTAGGAAAGTAAAGTAAAAAAGGCCCTCCCGTTGTTCATCGATTTGCTCGAGCGGGCCCAGTAACGTCTCCATTGGAGATTTTGTTGTTACTGTGTTTGGCATATCGAATACATCACGGGTGGCTTGCCAGGCTCTGCCGTGCGGGCGAGATACTCTCGGTGGCTTGCCGGGCTCTCCGAGAGGGGCGGAGGAATCGAATTCGGGTCGGCCATGTTGGCTGCGTGCAAGGCAAACGCCCTACCACTGTGCTATCGCTCCAGATAGGAAAGGAAGAAGTCAATCTATCACTATTTACAGATGACATGATACTATACCTAGAGAAACCTAAAGTCTCTACCAAAAAGCTCCTAGAAATAATCAATTTGTAGAGTGACAGATTACAAAATCAATACTCAAGATTCTATGGTTTTCCTATATGCAAATAATGAAAGAAAAGAAAGTGATATTTAAAAAACAATTCCATTCACAGTTGTACCACAGAAAATCAGATATCTCAGAATCACCTTAACTAATGAGGTAAAGAATCTGTAGAAAAAAACCCCCTACAAAACACTACTTCAAGAAATTAAAGAGGACATGAGGAAATGGAAACACATCCCCTGCTCATGGATTGGGAGAATTAACATTGTCAAAATGGCAATACTAACCAAAGCTTTATACAGAATTAATACAATCCCTATAAGGATATCTATGACATTTTTCAAAGAAATAGATCAAACATTCCTGAAATTCATATAGAAAAATAAACCTCCACAAATAGCTAAAACAATCCTTGGGAAAAAGAAGATGGGAGGCATCACCTTCCCCAACTTCAATCTGTACTACAAAGTGGTAGTAATTAAAACAACATGGTATTGGAATAAAGATAGATTGCAGACCAATGGAATAGAGTTGGATATCCTGGCATAGCGCTGTCACTGTAGCACTGTCCTGCCGTTGTTCATCGATTTGCTTGAGCGGGCCCAATGACGTCTCCATTGTGAGACTTGTTATTAGTGTGTTTGGCATACCAAATAAGTCACGGGTAGCTTGCCAGGTTTTGCGGGTGAGATACTCTTGGTAGCTTGCCGGGCTCTCCGAGAGAGCAGAGAAATCAAACTGACTCGGCCAGGCCAGCTGCGCACAAAGCAAACGCCCTACCCGCTGTGCTATCGCTCTAGCCCTATCCTGGCATGGATCCTCAAATATATATGATCGCCTAATCTCTGATAAGGGAACAATAAATAAGAAGTGGAGGAAGGAAAGAGTCTTTAACAAGTGGAAAACTGAACAGCTGTATGGAAACGGGGTCTTAAACACTTTCTCTTACAAGGGGATGGGATGCCTAGCTCTCGCTTTGACTGGAAGAAGGAGTCTATGATTTGTTCTGATTGGAAGAAAGAATCCCTGGCATTGGCTCTGATGGGGAGAATGGGTCCCCAGAACTTGTTCTGACTGGAAGAAGGGGCACATAGCCCTTTCTCTAACTGGGAAAACAGTTACTAGCACTTGCTCTGACTGGAGGAGGGGTCACTAGCACTTGCTGTTACTGGGATTGTGGACCTTAGCACTTGCCCCAACTGAGAGAAAGGTCCCTAACACTTTCACTGAGCCAAAGAGGAGTCCCTAGCACATGCTATGTCTGGGAGAAGAGGTTCCAAGCACTTGCTCTGACTAAAAATAGTCTGTAGCGAGTGAAGAAGGTCATAAGAGACAGTGAAGGCCATTTCTTATTGATCAAAGGATCTGTACAACAGGAAGAACTTACAATAATAAATGTATATGCACCTAATGAGAGACCAGCAAAGTACTTAAAACAACTACTCATAGATTTGGGAAAAGACATCAATAGCAACACAATACTAGTGGGAGACTTCAACACCGCTTTGTCACCTCTCGATAGATCAACCAGACTCAAGCTTAGCAAGGACATACTTCATCTGAGGGAAACAATGGAAGAAAGGGACTTAGTAGATATATACAGGACACTTCATCCACAAAAAGCTGAATACACATTCTTCTCAAGTGTACATGGAACATTCTCCAAGAGAGACCACATGCTGAGCCACAAAACATGCCTCCATAAAATTAAGAAGATAGAGATTGTATCAACAATCTTCTCAGACCGTAATGCGCTGAAATTAGAAGTAAATCACACACAAAAACAGAAAACTAAATCAAACACCTGGAAATTAAACAGTGCGCTATTGAACAACGAGTGGCTTAGAAAGGAAATCAAAGAGGAAATCAAAAGATTCCTAGAAACGAATGAAAATGAGAACACGAGTTATCAAAACTTATGGGACACAGCAAAAGCTGTGTTAAGAGGAAAGTTTATAGCTCTACAAGCATTCCTCAGGAAGGAGGAGCGAGCACACATAAGTAACCTAACCTCACAGCTTAAGAACTTGGAAAAGGACCAAAAAAAGGAGCACAACCCAAACAGGAGAAAGGAAATAATAAAACTCAGAGCAGAGATTAACGAGATGGAAACCCAAAAAGCAATCCAAAAGATCAATGAAACCAAGAGCTGGTTCTTCGAGAAAATTAACAAGATTGATAAGCCTCTAGCAAAACTCACAAAGAAAGGGAGAGAGAAAACCCTAATAAACTGAATCAGAAATGAAAAGGGGGTCATTACAACCGAAACTACAGAAATTCAAAGGATCCTCAGGGAGTACTTTGAGAAGCTTTATGCCACGGAACATCAAAACCTCGAGGAAATGGATAAATTCCTAGACTCCTACAGACTCCCAAGGCTGAACCAAGAAGACCTGGAATACCTGAACAGACCTATCACCATCAAGGAAATTGAAATGGTAATAAAAAGTCTCCCCAAGCACAAAAGTCCTGGCCCGGATGGATTCACTAGTGAATTCTTCCAAACCTTTAAGGAGGACTTACTCCCAATCCTCTTTAAGCTTTTCCACGAAATTGAAATTTCAAAAACACTTCCGAACAGTTTCTACGAAGCAAATATCATACTGATACCAAAAGCAGACAGAGATACCACAAAGAAAGAGAATTACAGGCCGATATCCCTGATGAACACAGATGCAAAGATCCTCAACAAACTACTAGCAAATAGAATCCAACTACTCATCAAAAAGATCATACACCATGACCAAGTAGGATTCATCCCAGGGATGCAAGGATGGTTTAACATTCGGAAATCAATCAACATAATCCATCATATCAACAAAAGAAAAGATAAAAAGCATATGATTATATCAATAGATGCAGAGAAAGCATTTGACAAGATCCAGCACCCCTTTATGATGAAAACCCTAGCCAAAATGGGTATAGAGGGGACCTTCCTCAACATAATTAAAGCCATCTACCACAAGCCTACAGCAAGCATCATCCTCAATGGGGAAAAACTGAGAGCCTTCCCTCTAAGATCAGGGATGAGACAAGGATGCCCACTATCTCCACTGCTGTTCAATATAGTACTGGAAATACTTGCAATAGCGATTAGGCAAGAAAAATATATTAAGGGCATTCAGGTAGGAAAGGAAGAAATCAAGCTCTCACTATTCGCAGATGATATGTTACTATACTTAGAGAACCCAATAACCTCCACCAAAAAACTCCTAGAAACAATAGACTCGTATAGTAAAGTTGCAGGCTATACAATCAATACCCAAAAGCCCATGGCTTTCCTATACACAAACAGTGAGAGAGAAGAAGGCAACATGAAAAAAACAATCCCGTTCACAATTGTGCCCCAGAAAATCAAGTACCTAGGAATCAGCTTAACTAAGGAAGTAAAGGACCTGTATAAAGAAAACTACAAAACGCTACTTCAGGAAATAAAAGAGGACATGAGGAAATGGAAAGATATCCCCTGCTCATGGGTCGGGAGACTTAACATTGTCAAAATGGCAACACTACCGAAAGCATTGTATAAATTCAATGCAATCCCTATAAGGATACCCATGACATTCTTCAAAGAAATGGAGCAAACACTCCTGAAATTTATATGGAACAATAAGCCCCCACGAATAGCTAAAGCAATTCTTGGGAAAAAGAAAATGGGAGGAATCAACCTTCCGAACTTCAAACTGTACTACAAAGCAGTAATAGTCAAAACAGCATGGTACTGGAACAAAGGCAGAACTGCAGACCAATGGAACCGGGTTGAATACACTGACATCTCCCCCTCAATCATATGATCATCTAATCTTTGATAAAGGTGCAAGTAATGTGAAGTGGAGTAAGGAAAGCCTCTTTAACAAATTGTGCTGGCATCACTGGACGGCTACATGCAAAAAATGGGCTCAGAACTCTGCCTAACACCATGTACAAAAGTAAGATCAAAATGGATTAAAGACCTCAACATCAGACCAGAAACCATAAGGTACATTGAAGACAAAGTTGGCAAAACCCTCCATGACATTGAAGCTAATGGTATCTTCAAAGATGCCACGCCACTGGCCAGGCAAGTGAAAACAGAGATAGATAAATGGGACTATCTTAAACTAAGAAGCTTCTGCACCTCCAAAGAAACAGTGACCAAAATACAAAGACAGTCTACAGAATGGGAAAGGATATTCGCCGAATACACATCTGACAAGGGGTTGATATCCAGGATATACAAAATACTGGTTAAACTCCACAAGAAGAAAACATCCAACCCCATCCAAAAATGGGGCAATGAAATGAACAGAAACTTTCTCAAAGAAGAAATCCGAATGGCAAAAAAGCACATGAGAAAATGCTCTACATCATTAATCATCAGGGAGATGCAGATCAAAACCACAATGAGATACCATCTCACACCTCAGAGACTGGCCCACATTCAAAAGAACAAAAGCAACCAATGCTGGCGAGGATATGGCGAGAAAGGGACACTCCTTCGCTGTTGGTGGGAATGTCGACTGGTTCAGCCCTTCTGGAAAACAGTATGGACGATTCTCAAAAAAATTAGAAATTGAGCTCCCATTTGACCCAGCAATAGCACTCCTGGGAATATATCCCAGAGAGGCAAAAATGTATAGTCGAAGTGACATCTGCACTTGTTTGTTCATTGCAGCACTCTTTACAATAGCCAGAAACTGGAAGAAACCTGAATGCCCAAGAACAGATGACTGGTTAAAGAAACTTTGGTACATCTACACAATGGAGTACTATGTAGCTGTTAGAAAAGATGAAGTCATGAAATTTACATACAAGTGGTACAACATGGAAAGTATCATGCTAAGCGAAATGAGTCAGAAAGAGAGGGATAGACATAGAAAGATTGCATTCATCTGGGGCATATAAAGTAACAAAATATGAGATTAATACCCAAGAATAGCTGAGATCAGCACCAGGAGCATTACTCCATAGCTTAGTGGCCAGCCGGGCATTCTAGAGGAAAGGGCAGCTCAGACAGAGAAGGAAACACCAAATAAAGGGTGTTTGGAGGACCCTCCCAGGAGGGGAGATGCATGTCGAAAGTGGACTATGGACTGAACATGTTTGCCACTCAATGCCTCTTTTGCAGACCACAACACCCAAAAGGAGAGAGAGAACACAGGGGATTGCCCTGCCACAGAGGCAGGGGGGGATGGGGGGATGGGGGTGGGGGGGATATTATCCATGGTGGTGGAAAATGGGCACTGGTGGAGGGATGGGTATCTGATCATTGTATAATCGAAACCCAAGCACAAAAAATTGTAAATCTACAACTGTACCTCATGGTGTTTCACTAATAAAAAAAAAAAAAGAAATACTAAAAAAAAAATAGTCTGTAGCGCCTGCTCTGGCAGGAAGGAATTCCTAGCACTTGCTTTGGCTGGAAGAAGGGAACAATCTCTTGCTCTGACTGGAAGATGGGTCTCTAGCACTTGCTTTGACTGGAAGAGCAGTCCGTAGCACTTGGTATGCTGGGAGAAGAAGTCCTTAGCACTTGCTCTGACTTGACGAAGGGGTTCCTATCACTTGTTCTAACTGGAAGACGGGATATTGAGCCCTTGTTCTGACTAGTAAAGAGTCCTTAGCATATGCTTTGATTGGAAGATGGGTCATAGAACTTTCTCCACTGGAAGAAAAGGTCCCAAGCATTTGACTTGGAGGAAGAGTCCCTCATACTTGCTCTGACTGAGAGAAGATGTACCTAGCTTTGGTTGTAATGGAATGAAGTGATGCTAGCACTTACTCTTTTAATAAGGGGTCCTTTCACTGCTCTGACTGGGAGAAGGGGTCATAGTACTTGCTCTGACTAGAAGCAGGGGTCCCTAGTACTCTCTCTAAAGGAGAAGATAGATAACTAGCACTGGGTCTTACTGGAGGAGGGCTCCAGAGTACTTGCTCTGATTAAGAAGAGGAGTCCATAGTACATGTCCATAGTACATAGTACAGGGCTCAAGATCCCTCAAGATGTCCTGACTGGAGGTGGGTCCTGAGAACTTGCTATGACAAGAAAAAAGAGATCCCATCTTTGTTCTGTTAGGAAAAATGAGTCCCTTGCACTTACTTTGACTGAGATGGTTCCCAAGAACTTGCTCAGACTGGAAAAAAAGGGTCCTAACACTTGCTCAGGTCCCTAGGACTTACAATGACTTTAATAAGGGGTCCCTAGCACTTGCTCTACAGAAGGAGTCTTGCATTTTCTATGACGAAAGAAGGGTTCTTATCACTTGGTTTGACTGGGGGAAAAAGTATGTGGCCTTGCTCTGAGTGACAGGAAGGATTCCAAGCACTTGGTCAGATGAAGAGAAGGAGGATCTAAAACTTGCTTGGAGTAAGAGAAGGTGTACCAAGCACTTGCTTGGACTGGAAGGAGTCCCTAGCACATGGTTTGAATGGGAGAATGGGTCCTTGCCTTTCTCTGAGTTAGGAAATGGTTCCTAGCACTTGGTCAGATGAGGAGAAGCCGTCCCTAGAACTTGGTTGGAGTGAGAGAAGGGGCCCTAGAACTTGTTCTGACTGGAAGAACGGGTCTCTAGCACCTGCTCTGACTTGAAGAAGGAGTCCCTAGCACTTTCTCTGAATGGAAAAAGAGGTCCTTAGCATTTATTTTGACTGGTGAAGGGTTCCAGGACTTGCTTTGAGTAAGAGAAAATGTCCCTAGCACTTGGTCAGATGAGGAGAAGTCTATAGAACCTCTTAGAGTGAGAGAAGGGGTCCCTAACACTTGGTCAGATGAGAAGAAGGGGTTCTTAGAACTTCCTTGGAGTGAGATAAGGAGCCCCTAGCACTTGCTCTGACTAGAAGAATGGGTCCACTGCACTTCCTCTGACTGGAAAAGGGAGTCTCTAGCACTTGCTCTGACTGGAAGAATGAGTCACAAGCATTCGGTTTCACAGGAGGAAGGGGTCCCTAGCACCTGGTTTCACATGAGAAAAGGTTCCTGGATTTACTTTGACTCAGAGTAATGGTCGCTAGCACTTGGTCAGATGGGGAAAAGGGTTCTCTAGAATTTGGTTGGTGTGAGAGAAGAGGTCCCTACACTTTTTCTGACTGGAAGATGGAGTTCCTAGCACTTGTTCTGACTGGAAGGAGTTCCTAGCACTTAGTTTGTCTGAGAGAAAGGACTTGCTATGAGTTAGAGAAAGGGTCCCTAGCAATTGGTTAGACAAGTGGAATGGATCCTAGATCTTTCTTGGAGAGAAGGGGCCGTTAGCATTTGCTTCGATGGAAGAAGTAGTCCCTGGCACTTGCTCTGAGTAAAGGGTCCCTAGCACTTGGTTTGACTGTAAGAAGAGGCCCCTGTACTTCTTTTGACTTGGAGAAAGGGTCCTTGTCATTCTCTGAGTAAGAGAAAGGGTCCCTAGAATTTGGTCAGATGAGGGGAAGTGGTCCCTAGAATTTCTTGGAATTAGATAAGGGTCCCTAGCACTTGCTCTGACGAGAAGAAGGGGTTTCTTGCACTGACTCTGACTGGGAAAAAGGAGTCCTAAGCACTTCTCTGAATGGATGAATGGGTGACAAGCACTTGGTTGACTGGAAAAAGGGGTCCCTAGCAATTGGTTTCACATAAAAATTGGTTCCTAAACTTGCTCTGAGTTAGAGAAAGGGTCCATAGCATTTGGTCAAACGAGGAGAAGGGGTCCCTAGAACTTGGTTGGAGTGAGAGAGGGGTCCCAAGACTTTTTCTAACAGGAAGTAGGGGTCCCTAGTATTTCTCTGACTGGCAGAGCAGTCCCCTAGCACTTGCTATGCCTGGGATAAGGGGTCTCTAGCACTTCCTCTGACAAGTAAAAATGACTCCCTAGAAACTGATCTGACTGGAAGAAGGGGTTCCTAGCACTTGCTTTGACTGGGAGAAATGATGCCTAGACTTTCTCTGGGTGAGAGAAAGGGTCCCTAGCACTTGGTCAAACTAGAGAAGGGATCCCTAGAGCTTGCTTGGAGTCTGAAAGTGATTCCTAGAATTTGTTCTTATGTAATAGGGGTTCCTGGCACTTGCTATGACTGCCAAAGGAGTCCCTAGAAATTGATTTGACTAAGAAAAGAGATCTGTGACTTGCTCTGAGTTAGAGAAAAAGCTCCAACTTTTATTCCAACAAGGAGAAGGTTCCCAGAATGTGGTTGTAGTGAGAGAAGTGGTCCCTAAAACTTGCTATGGAGGGGGAAATGAGTCCATAGAACTAGCTGTGACTGAAAGAGGGGACTCTAGCACTTGGTTTGACTGGAAGAAGGGGTCCCAGGACTTTCTCTGCGTGAGAGAAAGTGTCCCTAGCACTTGGTGACATGATGAGAAGAGGTCCTTAGAACTTAATTGGAGTGAAAGAAGGGGTCCCTAGATCTTGCTCTTACTGGAAAAGGGGCCCCTAGCACTTGGTCTGACTGGAAAAAGGAGTCCATAGCACTCACTATGCTTGGAAGAATGAGTCCCTATCACTTGCTCTGACAGGAAAAAATGAGTCCCTAGTACCAGATCTGACTGGAAGAAGGGGTTCCTAGCATTTGCTTTGACTGGGAGAAGGGGTCCCTAGACTTAGTTTCAGTGGTTGAAGCGGTCTTTGATTTGCTCTGAGTTAGTGAAAGGATCCCAAGAACTTGGTAAAAATAGGAGTACAAAATAGAGAACAAAAGGGAATGCCCTGCCACTGAGGCAGGTTGGGATGGGAGGAGGTTGGGGGGGTGGGAGCGATACTGGGATCAGTGGTGGTGGAGAATGGGCACTGGTGGAGGGATGGGTACTCAATCGTTGTATAACTGAAACGCAAGCACAAAAATTTGTAAGTCTACAACTGTACCTCATGGTGTTTCACTAATAAAAGTTTTTAAAAAATAGGAGGACGGGTCCCTAGAACTCTCGGAGTGAGACAGGGGTTTCTTGCACTTGCTCAGACTGGAATAAGGGGCCCCTAGCACTTGCTCGCACTGTCAAAACAGGGGCCCTAGCACATTCTCTGATGGAGAAGGAGTCCCTAATACTTGCTCTGGTAGGAAGAAGGGGTTGCGGGCACTTGGTTTGACTGGGAGATGGAGCCCCTGGATATGCTATGAGTGTGAGAAAGGGTCCCAAGCACTTGGTCAGACAAATAGAAGGGGTTCCTAGAACTTACTTGGCCTGAGAGAAGGAAATCTTACACGTGCCATAACTGGAAAAAGAGGTCCCTAGCACTTCCTCTGACTGGGAGAAAGGTCTCTAGCACTTGCTCTGACTCAAATAGGGGTCCCAACAACTTGTTCTGACTCAAAGAGAGGTTCCAAGCAGTTGATGTGACTGGAAGAAATTGTTCCTAGCACTTGAAATGACTGTAGAAGAATAAGTCCCTGACACAGGCTGGGAATGGGAGACTGGGTCCCTAGAACTTACCCTGACTGGTAACAGGGTCCCGAGAACTTGCTATGACTGGGAGAAGAGAACTCTAGCACTTACTCCTACCTTGAAGAAGTGGTTCTTAGCATCTGATTTCACCGGAAGAAGGGGTCCCTAGTACTTGCATTGAAAGTGAAAAACAAATTTGTAGCACCATCTGTGATTGAAAAGGGGTCTTTAGCACTTGGTTTGACTCAGAGAAGGGGCTGAAGGACTTGCTCTGAGCGTGAGAGTGTCCCTAGCACTTGGAGACAAGATGAGAAGGGGTCCCTAGAACTTGATTGGACTGAGAGAAGGTGTCCCTAGAACTTGTTCCTACTGGGAAAAGGGGTCCCTAGCACTTGTGCTGACAGGGAAAAAGGAATACCTAGCAATTCCTGTGACTGGAAGATGGAGTCCCTAGCACTTGCTCGGACAAGGAAAATGGATTCCCAGCACTACTTGTGACTTGAAGGAGACCCTAGAACCTGATCTGATTAAAAGAAGGGGTCCCTAGCACTTGCAGTGACAGGGAAAAAGGAGTCCCTAGCACTACCTGTGACTAGAAGAAGGAGTCCCTAGCATTGCACTGACAGGAAAAAAGGAATCTCTAGCACCTGATCTGACTAAAACAAGAACTGCCTACAACTGGCTATGACTGGAAGAAAGGGTCCGTAACACTTGTTCTGACAGGGAAAAGTGAGTCCCTAACACCTGATCTGATTGGAAGAAGGGGTCCCTAGCACTTATGTTGACAGGGATTAAGGAGACCCTTAGTACTTCCTCTGACTGGAAAAAGGAGTCCCTAGCACTACCTGTGACTGAAAGGAGTCCCTAGAACTTGCTCTGACAGGGAATAAGGAGTCCCTAGCACCTGAGCTTATGCTGACAGGGATTAAGGAGTCCCTAGCACTACCTGTGATTGGAAAAAGGAGTCCCTAGCACTTGCACTGACAGGGAAAAATGAGTCCCTAGCACCTGCTCTGACTCAAAAAAGGACTCCCTACAACTGACTATGACTGGAAGAAAGGGTCCCTAGCACTTGCTCTGACAGGGAAAAGGGAGTCACTAGCACTTCATGGGGCTTGAAGGAGTTCCTAGCACTTGTTCTGACAGAGGAAAAGGAGTCCCTAGCACCTGATCTGATTGGACGAAGGAGTACCTAGTACTTGCGTTAACAGAGAAAAAGGAGTCCCTAGCACCTTATCTGATTGGAAGAAGGGGTCCCCTAGCACTTGTGCTGTTAGGGATTATGGAGTCCCTAGCACTTCCACTGAGAGAGTAAAAGGAGTCCCTAGCACCTAATCTGATTGGAAGAAGGGGTCCCTAGCACCTGATCTTGTGCTGACAGGGATTAAGGAGTCCTTAGAAGTTCTGTGACTTGAAGAAGGGGTCCCTAGCACTTGCTCTGATAGGGAATTTTGAGTCCCTAGGACCTAGTTCTGTGTAAGAGAAAGATGAGTCTGTAGCACTGTGACTAGAAGGAGTCTATTTACTTGGGGTGACTGGAGAAGGGGCCAAAGGACTTGCTCAGTGAGATAAAGTGTCCCTAGCACTTGGTCAAAGGAAGAGATGGGATCCCTAGAACTTGATTGGAGTGAGAGAAGGGGTTCCTAGAACTTGTTCTTACAGATAAAGGACCCCTGCACTTTTTTTTGACTGGAAAATGGGGTTCCTAGAACTTACTGCTGCTGGAAGGAGTCACTAGCACTTGCTCTGACAGGAAAAAAGAAGTCTCTAGTACCTGCTAGGATTGGAAGAAGGGGTTTCTACAGTGCTTGGACTTGCTTTGAGTGAAAGGGTCCCTAGCACTTGATCAAGCTAGGAGAAGGGGTCAAAATACTTATGGTGACAGGGAAAAAGGAGTCCCTAGCACTTGCTCTGATTGGAAGAAGGGTCTCTACCACTTGGTTTGACTGGTGAACGAGTCCCTAGATCGGTTTCACCGGTAGTTAGAGGATGGGTCACAAGAACTTGATCAAATGAGAAGAACTGGTCTCTTGAACTTGCTCTGACTGGAAGATGGGTCCCTAACACTTTCTATGCCTGGGAGAAAGGCGCTCTAGAATTTGCTCTGAACTGGAAGAAGGGGTTCCAAACACTTGTTCTGACTGAAAAGGGGGGTCCCTAGCACTTGCTCTTACTGGAAGAGTCCCTAGCACTTGTTCTTACCAGAAGAACAGGTCCCTAGCACTTCATATGATTGGGAAAAATGTGTCCCGAGCACTTGCTTTGACAAGTGGTGGAAGGGAGTCCCTATTACTTTGTATGACTAGGAGAAAGGATCTTTCACTTCCTCTGAGTGAAACAAGGGGTGCCTAGCACTTGATCTTACTAAGAGAAAGAGTCCCTAGCACTTGGTACAATTGGAAAAGGGGTCCATATCACTTCCTCTTAATGTGGAATGGATGCCTAGCTCTTGCTTTGACTGAAAGAAGGACTCTCTAGTATTTGTTCTGACTGGAAGAATGGCATTGGCTCTGACTGGGTGAATGGGTCCCTAGCACTTGCTCTCACTGGAAAAAAGGGTTCCCTAGCACTTGCTCTGACTGAAAGAAGATCTGAGTTTGGAAAGGTGTCACTGGATCTGAGTTTGAAAAGGTGTCCCTAGTATTTACTCTGACTACAAGTAGGGGGACCCTAGTATTCTCTCTAAATAACACAACAGGTTCCTCACACTGGCTCTTTCTGGAGGATGGCTCCTTAGCACTTATTCTGACTGATAAAAGGGGTCCTTAGAACATGTTCTGACTGGAGTTGGGCCAGTTCATAGCACTTGCTATGACTAGAAAGGGGCTTCCTTATCGCTTGCTCTGACTGGAAGAATTGTTTCCTAGCACTTCCTTTGACTGGAAGAAGGGTCCCAAGCACTTGCTTGGACTGGAAGAATGGGTTCCTAGCACTAGTTTTAATTGGTTGAAGCAGTTCCTAGCACTTGTTCTGATTGGAAAAGGGGTTCCTAGCACTTGCGCTGAGAGAAAGGATTCCTAGCAGTGGCTCTTACTGGGATAGGAATGCCCCACATTGGCTCTTACTGAGAGGATGGGGTCCCTAACATTTTTTTCTGACTGGGTGAAAAGGGTTCCAAGCCTTTAACTGGAAGACAAGGTCCCTAGCATTGGCTGTGACTGGAAGAAGTGTTCCCTAGCAATGGATCTGACTGGGTAAAGGGGTCCCTATCACTTGCTCTTACTGATGAAGGAGTCCCTAGCATTTATGCTCTGACTGGGGGAAGAGGTTCCTAGCACTGACTTACTGGTGGATTGGGTCTCCAGCACTTGCACTGAGAGAAGCAGTCCCTGACACTTTACCTGACTGGCTAACAGGGTCCCTAGCAGTGACTCTTAGTGAGAGATGAGGTTCCTACCAAAGGCTCTAAGTAGGTAAAGGGGTCCTAAAAAATGATTTTTACTGAGAAAGGAAAGGATCACTAACACTGCATTTGACTGAGTCCAGGGGTCCCTTGCACTTGCTCTTTCTGAAAGAATGTGTCCTTAGCACTTGCTCTGACTGGTAGGAGTCCCTAGCACTTAGCTAGGAGTGGGTGAAAGGGGTTCCTAGCACTTCCTGGCTGGGAGAAGTTCCTAGCACTCGCACTGACTGGAAGAATCTCTAGCATTTGCTTTGAATGGAAGACAGGGTACTAAAAATAACTGAGAGAGGGGGTCCCTAGCACTGGCCCTGATTCAGAAAGAGGTCCCTAACACTGGCTGTGACTGGGAGAAGGGGTCCCTAGCACTAGATCTCACTGGGAGGAGGGGTCCTAGTAATGGGGTGAATGGGTCCCTACCACATGCTCTAATAGGCAGATGGGGTCCCTATCTTTGCTTCAGTTGGAAAATAGGTCCCTATCACTTACTCTAATTGAAAGAAAGGGTTCCTAGTACTAGCTACAACTGGAAGGAGTCCCTAGTATTGAATATGACTGAGTCAAGGTTTTTACTGAGAGTAGGTGTGTCTAGCACTGACTGACTGGGTAAAGGGGTCCCTAGTACTGACCCTTACTGAGAGAAGGGGCTGCTAGCACAGTCTCTGAGTGAGTGACCGCGTTCCTAGTATTTGGTCCTACTGTCAGAGGGGATCTTTGCATTGGCTGTGACTGGGAGTAGGGGTCTCTAGCAATGGCGCTGACAAGGAGACAGGGTCTCTAGCACTAGCTCTCATGGTGTTCTGACAGGGTATGTTCTGTGGGACACTTCCGTGTGCAGGTGCAGGTAGGGCTCCCAGACACACATCTGTACATTGCATACACATGTTTACATGTACACATGTGCTCATATGCTCAGGTGTGTATGTGCTCATTGTACACACATGCAGACATGTTCATATGAATACCTGTGTGCACAAACACTCATGCACATACACTCACACATGTGTACATGAGCATATACACTCACATGTATATGCACACGGGTGCTTACATTCACACACACTCATGTGTACAGCATTCGTGTATAGACATACGTACTCACATGTATATGAACGTTGACATACACACAGGCACAGGTGCATACTGACATGTATGTGTGCACACACATACATTTACACACTCACATGTATGTCCATGTTCAACTCTACACAGACACATGTATGCACTCATGTGCATGTATGCACACACATGCACACTCACATGTATGTTATGTCTAGATGTCCACACCCAGTAAGACACAAAGGTACTTGCCCCTGCTGCTGCCTGGCTTGAAGAAGCCTTGCTACCTGCACTCCAATTCCAGAAGCTATGCACAGTCCCCGTGGGCACCAGGATCAGGGTGCCAGGCAGCCTGGCAGCCAGTGTCGGGGTTGTGCTGGGCCACCTACAAGCAGGGACAGGCATTGCTGAGGGGAACTCAGAGGACCCCCTTCCCTTGGGCTTCCTGTCTTGTCAGCACACCTGGTGGTGAGGGTGTTGGTGGTGGGGCAGGAGAAAGGGGCCAGGCCCCCCTGTAACCCTCTGCCCCATGACCCTGCCTAGTGACTCTACCCACGGGAAGCCTGGGCTCCTGGAGTCTGCAGGCCAGTGGGGCTGGGCCAAGGGACGGCTGCCCGCTAGTGAGAGGACGAGTAGGCGGCCCTGCCCAGCCCCCACTCCACGCTCTGCTTTGTGCTTCTCACTGACCCCCACTGTCCAGACCTCACCTCTGAACCCATGGGGGACCAGACCACTGGGACAGAGTCTTGGGTCATTCACAGCCTCTCAAGGGGCTGGCGAGAGGTGCCCGGAGGAGCTGGAGCACATGAGGTGTGTGTGAGCCCTGGGTGTCTGCACGGGACCTGAGCGTTTGCTGCCTTCCGCCTCCCTCCTACTGGTGCTGCTGGGTTTTGAGCTGTGGGGATGGCACCCCCCCCCCGCAGGTGGTGGGGCTCCTGGACGACGCTTAGTGCATACTGGGACATCTGGGGGCGTCCAACTGGGGGTCTCGTGCTTGCCAGGCACCGGCATTTAGTCACAGGGCCATGGGACTCTGCGTTTCTCACCAGCCCCCAGACAAAGCTGATGCTTTAGAGACCGCATGCTGAGCAGCTGGAGGTTGAGCCATGCAAGAGAAAAGGTCCTGATCAAAGTCTGTTGAAACTAAAGCCTAGCGGAGGCACCTTTCCTCGATTCTGCAACTGCGCATCACTCTGTGGCCGAGCTCCCTGGGGACCACGGTGAGAAAGGCAAGGAGCATTCTCCGACTCTTGCTCCTGGTCACAGACGCAGCAGTTGCGGGGGAGAAAAGCTCCCCCTGGCTCTGACAGCGACGGTGCTAACTGAGAAGGGGTGAGGAGCACGCCGCGTGGTGGGATGCGGGGGACGCCTTTCTAGAAGGACTCAGCCTGGGTCCCTCTGTGGAGTGGCCTGTGCCCGAGTCACAGTTAGCCCAGGTGGGGCCTGGTGTCCAGCCGAGCCAGCCCCATGGGCGGTGGCCACAGACTCCGTCCTTCCTACCTGCACCGACTCCGTCCCTTGTTGGCCCAAGTGCCCGGACAACAGAGGGAGACCTCGAGCCCGGCTGCTCTGCCAGGCAGCCCTGGTGTTCTGGGCCGAGCATCGGAGGCCCAGGCGGGACCACAGGAAGGGGTGAGGCGAATCTGGGGGCAGCGGAAGAGCCCCACCTCTTCCCAGTAATCCGGAAAGGCTTCCTGGAGGAGAAGACATGGCAGGCGGTCTTGTTTATATAGAGGAAGGGAGGGAGTCCTGGCTGGGCAGAGGAAAGTCTGAGCAGAAGGGATGAGGTGGGTGCGGGGGTGGGGGTGGGGCTCCTTCTCCGCTCTGGCACTGATGGGGGGCACGGCACCCCCATGCCTGGCCCCCCCAGACCTAGGCTCTGTGGCACAGTGCTCACTCCAGTCTGCCCAGGGTGCCCCTCAGAGAGCCCCACAGCGGGGTCAGTAATGACAAGAGCCAAGGAGAGAAAAGACCCCCCCACCCCCGGACATGTGTCGATGAAGGGCAGGGCGAGGCCACCCACTGCAATACTGGCTCACCCACCCAGCCCGCACGGGTGCACAGACACGTATGGGGCTTCTGCTGTGGGTGCCTGGGACCAGCTGCCCCTCCCGCCTCCGTGATGACAGGAGTGTGCGGGGCCCAAAGACTTTCCAGACACGGAAATGGAAACTCCTGAGACAAACAAATCTCGGGGCGTGGGCCTTAACACTGGCGCCTGCTGTTTTCTGGGGTATCCAGTCATGGGGGGCCAGGGGTAGCCGTGGAATGTGGGGCTTGCAGTGGCCGCTGGGGTGGGCCCATCCTTGACTCCACTGTCTGAATGGAAAGAAACAGCCGGTGGGCACCGGAACCAGGACCCTCGGGAAGCGGAAGTGAGGGAAGGTGGGAGAGGAGGGTACAGGAAGTGCCCCTCCCCGTCCCGGTGGGCGCCTGACAGGCCCCGACCTCACTCAGGGCTGCCGGCCAGC
Organism: Sorex fumeus; assembly: GCF_029834395.1. NCBI lineage: Eukaryota > Metazoa > Chordata > Mammalia > Eulipotyphla > Soricidae > Sorex > Sorex fumeus. The sequence goes on along the minus strand of NW_026606094.1, from coordinate 72,781,121 downwards.
TCTGCCCAGGATGTGCTCCTGGCAGATATGCAGGTCCAGCTGTGCGAGGCTCCTCATCGCTCACTCAGGTGGCCCCAGAGCAGCACTAGGGGCTCAGGAGACAGGGGTCCCTGCCATTGTGGGGGTGGGCTGGGGGGCTGCCTGCTGCCCGTCCCTGCCCCCGCACCCCTCACCTGCGTATGACAAGGACAAGACCGCTGGGCACTGGCCAGTCTGTCCCTGTCCGCTCACTCCTCAGGCCCCTGGCTGGGATGTGCAGGTTCAGGAGAGTGCGTGTTCATCCAGGTGATGTGATGGACCCGACTGGGGGGCTGCCAAGACCCCCACCTCAGGGCACACCAGGGCGGGGGCAGACCCCTGAGGCCCGGGAAGGCCAGCAGAAGGTGCTGGTCTCCCAGACTGGGGCGGCTGGGCTGGATGCACCCCCCCCCCCCTCCTGCCACTTTCCTGCCTGGGAACTCCTGCTCCTGGGACAGGAAGATTTCCAGAATGGCCCAGATGGCCAAGTGGGGGTCCCAGACCCAAGAACGCAGCTGGGGTCCCGGAGGCTGAGGGCCGGCAGCGATTACCCTGCACTTGGAGGTGGCCAGGCCCAAGGGCAAGCAGGCCGTCCTGTCTAGCTGGCCCAAGGTCGCCAAGGGCTGTAGCGAACAATGGGCAGTGGGTCCAGCCGCGGCTGGGGCCAGAACAAAGGTCCGGGCACTTCCTCACATTGAGGCCCCCCCTTCATGCCCTGCCAAGACAGGGCTGGAGGAAGCCCCGGCAGGACGTAGGGATGTTTTGCAGACTGTTCCCAGGAGATGGTCCAGCCTGTGCCAACAGGGCACGAGGCAGCGGGGAAGGGCTGCCTAAGGTCGTGGCCTGCCTGCCAGGAATCAGAGGAGCCAGGTGGGCCGAGGCTGCCCTTCTCTCGCCCCCTTGGGGCCCTGGCTCTGGCGTGGGACTCTTGCCTGGCCCACTCCTGTCACACCAGTGGGGGACAGATGAGTCCGGGTCCACACTCAACCCTCTCTCGGGCCCCAGAGTGCCCTCTGGCCACCATCACAGTGTCCAGCTTCTGGGACTTTTGAAGCCCTTTGGGGCTCCATCCCCGGCGGCCCCTGCTTTCAGCAGCCAGCCCAGGCTCTCCACGGAGCACCCATGATGGCACGGTCCCGGCACTCTTCCCTGATTTCTCTCCCGCCGCGGCTCCCCCGCCCCCCTCCGAGCTCCCTGCCTCCAGAACACCCTGCAGGGATGCGAACCCCAGGTTTGGCAGGGCAGGGTGAGAGAGCCACTGACCACAGAACAGCCTCCCTCAGAGGACATACCGACGTCACCATCCATAAGCCCCACCCGCACCCAGCCATGTCCAAGGGCAGGGCCCAGACGGTGCCACAGCAGCCAGCGAGATCCCACACTGGGCACCCAGCTGGGCTAAGTGGGTGCTTATCACCCAGTGCACCTCTGCCAGGAGGTGGGAGGCTTCGGGACCTCAAAGCAGAAAATACCAGATAAGCACTGAGGATTACTTTTATCAGCGCTCACAGGAAAGGCGCCAGTTTTCATCTCCAAGCACACCCGAAATCAACGGTTTTGAGACGGGAGGGTTTGTCGGCTGCCCCAGGTGCTGGGACTCCATGCTGGGACAGCAGTGAGCGCCAGCAAGGGTGGGCCTGGGGCTTCATCAGCTAGGGGTCTGCCCCACCCCCAGCCCGGATGGACAGGAACCTAGGGAGGGGGATGAGAGACATAGAGGTGGCCCGCAGGGATTAGGAGATGGGGTACAGGGTAAGGGGCGTGTGTGCTTGCTACACATGTGTACGTTATGTGTGTGTGTGCAATGGTCACAAAGAGGGAGTGGTACACTTATACCTGATGGGTGACTAAGACCCCATCAGGACTCAGGAGGTGGTCAAGAGTGGGAACTGATTGGGAGGGCAGAGCATTTGCCTTGCATGCGGCCGGTCTGGGTTCAATCCCTGTCATCCCACATGTTCCCCTGAGCACTGCCAGGATTAATTCCTGAGTGCAGAGCCAGGATTAACCCCTGAGCATCGCCGGTGTGACCCAAAAAAGAAAAAAAATACTAAGAGTGGAAACTGGGGGTTGGAGAGAGAGCACAGCGGATAGGGTGCCTGTCTTCAACAGGTGCCTGTCTTTAACATGGCCAACCTGGGTTCGATATCCGGCATCCCATATGGTTCCCTGAGCACTGCCAGGAGTGAGTCCTGATTGCAGGACCAGGAGTAAACCCAGAGCATCACCGGGTGTGACCCCAAAACAAAACAAAAGAAAGAATGGGCACTCCCAGAGGTAGAGCTCTTCCTTCAGTTGAGTGATCCAGGAGGACTTCCTGGAGAAGGGGACCGGGGACAGGGCGGTGGCTGGGGGAGCCTGGAGGTAGGGTCCTGGGAGCAGCCCAACTCTCAGGCAGGTTGGCAGCACCCTGGGACCCCTCGGTTGTGCTCCTTCAGCCAGAATGTCCATCTTTGAGTGCATCCCTGGAGTAATGCTGGCCTCACCGGGCTCACCCAGGAACACCCCGTGCCCGGCAGCTTCCCTGGGGGGCAGGACACAGAACAGAAATCAAGGGGGTCCTGGGCAGGAGAGTGAGCGGTGCTGCGGGGAATGGGGTGTGAAGCCCAAAGTATCACAGCCCGGGGCGGCCAGAGCAACCCCTGGGCATCGCGCATGTCCGGCGGGCGCCTCCCCTCGCGGCCGCCCTGCATGAAGCAATCTTCACTATCGCAGATGCCGGGTGTTTTTCTCTGCCAGTCGTGCTCCCACAGCCGCGTGAGGGCTGGGCTGTGCCAGGCTGGGCAGGAGAGAGGCGCCTGCCAACAGCCCGGGCAGCCCGAGGCCTCCAGCCAGCCGCAGGACCTGGGAAGGACCCGGTGGCCCCTGGTGGGTGTCACCCACAGGAGGGGCTCAGTGCCTGGCCCCTGCCTGGGGCTCTTTCCGGGTTGCAGGGCAGCACCCCTGGCAGGGAGAGCCGGGGACAGCGCAGAGTGGCCCGGGCGAAGGGCGCCGGCACCGTCCCGTCGTCCCACCCGCCTCTAGTGAACCCCTGCGGAGCTGACTGGGGGCCCCGCCTGCCTCCTCCCGCCTTGAGCCCAGGTGAGCCACCCCAGCACCCCCCCCCACCACCGAGCGAGTCTGCAGAGCAAACACTTCATTGCGCCTTGTGCCCCCCGGGCAGGGCTCCAGGTGCTCTTCCAACACCCACTCACCCCACCCGCATTGCAGCCCTGTGAGGTGTCGCTGGCCCAGCCAGGAGACCGGGAGACGGGCCCTGGGGAGTCAGGTCAAGAGCCCTGGGGCCAGGCAAGGCAGGGGCGGGAGCAGCCTGACGGGGTGCGGCTGCACCGTGGACAGAAGCTGGGAGCTGGCCACTACGTTGCCCGCGAGGTCCCCACGGAGTCACGTGCCCTAGAACACAGCCGCGGAGTCACATGCCCTGAGCTGACTCTGAGGGAGGCCGCCTCTACCTTTCGGGAGCCCGTAGGAGGGGGCCTTCTGCCCTCCTCACTCAGGACGCATCCGGGCGGGGGCAGGGAAGTCCTTTGGTGGTGTAGATGCAGGCCCTGGGGTCCCCCCAGGCTGGCCTGCCTCTGCCTCTCTCCCTGGGCTCCTGACCTCCCTCTGTTCAGCGTCCAGGAGGGGTCCTGCTTAATTGCACTCCAGGCCCCCAGCCCCCGGGCACCCGCTGCTGCTTCTGGGACCTGTCTTCCCACCCAATTCCTCCAGGCAGGATGCAGGCATGCCAGGGGCTTGCCCAGCAGGACGAACTCTCCACCTGCCCCTGGGTCAGGAGGATGAGCACCTCTCTGCAGGGGGCCTCAGGGTATCCTGGCAGAGGGTGACTACTCTCTCCAGAGCCCACTGGGGCAGGCTGGCAGTGCCCCCCACCGCTGGACACGAGGCCCAGAGCAGGGAGACAGGCTGGGTGGGGGGGTGTGTGTGGCCTTCTGGAAACAACCTCGTGTATTCCTGGGGCTGTGTGGAGTGGGTGGGCTCCACTGGGTACGGTGGGGGGCAGATGGGTGTTGGGTCCTGACACATGAGTTTCACATGGTTGGGGTCCCCCGGAGAAGCAGGGGTAGGGAACACTGGGCATGGCGGGTGTATGGTGCCAGGGGCCACCGGTCCCACTGACTGCTCTGCTCACAGGGCCCAAAGACAAGCCTTGGCCTGGGGCTGCCCCTTGACAAATGCTCAGGGAGACATGTGGCTCTGGGCTTGGGGTGGCTCATGTGGCACTCGGGCTGGTGCTGAGGTGCTGGGGACGGACCCTGAGCCTGTCACAACCCTTTCAAGTCTCTCCAGGCTTGCACAGACTTATTCTTTCATCTTTTTGGCCACATCAGGCAGTGCTCAGGGATCACTCCTGGCTCTGTGCTCAGGGCTCACTCCTGGCTCTGTGCTCAGGGATCACTCCTGGCTCTGTGCTCAGGGCTTACTCTTGGCTCTGTGCTCAGGGATCACTCCCAGCTCTGTGCTCAGGGTTCACTCCTGGCTCAGGGCTCACTCCTGGCTCTGTGCTCAGGGCTCACTCCTGGCTCTGTGCTCAAGGGTCACTCCTGGCAGTGCTCAGGGCTCACTCCTGGCTCTGTGCTCAGGGCTCGCTCCTGGCTCTGCACTCAGAAATCACTATTGGCTCTGCTCAGGGCTTGCTCCTGGCTCTGTGCTCAGGGCTTGCTCCTGGCTCTGCTCAGGGCTCGCTCCTGGCTCTGTGCTCAGGGCTCACTCCTGGCAGTGCTCAGGGCTCACTCCTGGCTCTGTGCTTAGGGCTCACTCTTGGCAGTGCTCAGGGTACCATGCCAGGTCAGGGATCAAACTCAGGGCCCCACAATGCATTGCCAACCACATGCCCAGGCCCTCACACAAAGATTTTAATAGGCTTTGTGGGGGGCTATGAGCGCTCTGCAGCTTGCCTGCACTCCACCCCGAGAAGTTGCCTGCACGGAGAGAGTGTGCCTGCATGCTCAGTGCCGCTGCCTAGCTAGGTCTCACCCTGGCGGGCCTGGCCCTGGGTCGTCCATCACACGTCACCCATTCCAGGAGGCCGGAGCCAAGGGCGCCCCCCTGCAGGTGGCCACACTTCGGGCTTCCAGAAAGAAGCCTTTGTGATCTGCTGGAACGGCCCCCTCCCCTGCCCCCCTGCAATGTGGGGAATATTTTGATTTCTCTGGGCTTGCCAAGGGACACTGGTCAGGAGGTTAAGTGAGTTTCATTGAAAAGACACTTTTCCTTCCCAAGCTGATAAACAAGGCTGTGGCAGGGAGGCCGACTTCCTCGGGCCAGGCCGGGGCTGCAGCGGCCGGCCAGCCAAGGAAAACAAATGCCCCCACTGTTCGGGGACATATAGGAAGCGTTTCTGCGGACGCCTGCTGTGAATGGCCAGGGAAGTGGGAGCTCACGCAGCCAAGGCCCAGGGGCCTGCGGGGGGTGGGGAGGCAGCCCGACCCAGCCGTTCCCACCTTCTCCCCACACGCATGGTAGGGCCCGGGGTGGCCGCCACTGCCAGGGGACACCTGAAGAGGGAGAGGGAGCCGTCCGTGGGCTGGGAGACAGGCTGAGTGGGACCCGGGTGGCAGGGGGTTGGGCCTGGCTCGCCTTCAGGCAGGAGTGTTCCAGGGACAGCTGCACTCACGGGCCCTTCATGGCTGAGCTCAGAGGGGCCCTCCCATCTCCCCGAGGCACAGGGACCCCTGCCCATGGGCCCCTACAGCCTCTGCTCCCAGCCCTGCTGTCTCCACGCTCCTTCTGAAACCAGTCAGGCCCGTGAATGGGTGAAGGACTCGCCAGTTCCTTTATCACTGCATGAGTGACACTGGATCCTCTGTCCCCACCATCCCTGCTGTCAAGGGCCATTCCCTCTGCCGGGCTCACTCTTTCTGCGCCCCCCTGGGCCCCTATTGCCTGGATGAGGGGCAGGGGTGCTGCACAGCAGGTCAACCCAGCCGGAAGCCGCAGGAAGAGTGGCCCCAGGTCTTCCCGGTGCAGAGCTCTCTCAGGTGCTATGGGGGCCCGGTGGAGGCTGGTGGGGGTCTGCAGGGCCCTGGGCCCCCACTGGCCTCATCCACACAGACACACGACACAACAGGACACACACATTTCAACCCTCGACACAACAGGACACACACATTTCAACCCTCGACACAACAGGACACACACATTTCAACCCTCGGTCCTTCTTTATAAAAGGACCAAAATTAGGAGCGTCCAGGACCCCTGGCCAGGCTCCTTGGGGGGGGGGGAGGGTCTGGTCCAGGGCACAGCCCGTGGGCAGTTGGGGGTGGGGAGAAGGCACAGGCTGCGTCCTGCTCTTGCCAGCAGACACAGTGGGCGGGCAGGAGCCGGGCAACTTCGCCATGGCCTTCCCTGGCCTGTGCTTCCCTTCCGGAAGGTGCTGGGAGGCTGGGAGGTTCTGGGCGCTACTGCCACAGTGCAGGCCCAGGTGAGGGTGCAGCTCTTCTCGGGGACTTGTCCCTGAGGTCTGGGGCTCTGCAGTCCCCAGGGGTGAGTAAGGGAGCCCCTCCGGGGTCACAGGATGGGGTCCGAGCCATTCCAGCACACGGAGGCGCCCTTCCACCTGTGAGGGAGGAGCAGAGAAAGAGTCAGAGATGCCCACCCGGCCCTGCTCAGCCCCCCACAGCACCGCAGCACACCTGGGCCCCGCCCAGATGCACCCCTCCTCCGGGCATTTGTGGCCATCATGGGGCTCTCAGCCCGTGGGAGGGACCCAAGCACCCCAAATCTGCTTGAACCCACAGTGCCTGGTGCTTGTCTTATGGGGCCATAGTTATGGCGCTACTTCCTCAGGGGCCACCCTAATGCTCATGGCACTGGGGGAGACCTGCTGAGAGTGGGAGGCTGCCAAAATCTGGAAACCACCCAAATGCCCTAGAATAGATGACTGGTTAAAAAAACTTTGGTACATCTACGCAATGGAATACTATGCAGCTGTTAGGAGAGAGGGAGTCATGAACTTTGCTTATAAATGGATAGACATGGAGAGTATCATGCTAAGTGAAATGAGTCATAAAGAGAGGGACAGACATAGGACTGGACTCATTTGTGGAGTATAAAACAACACAACATGAGGCTGACACCTAAGGACAGTAGATACAAGGGCCAGGAGGATTGCTCCATAGCTGGAAGCCTGCCTCATGAGCGGAGGGGAGAAGGCAGCTGGAATAGAGAAGGGATCACTAAGAAAATGATGGTTGGAGGAATCAGTCGGAATGGGAGATGTGTGCAGAAAGTGGATAAAGGACCAAACATGATTACCTCTCGGTGTCTGTATTGCAAACCACAACGCCCAAAAGTAGAGAGAGAGAGTATGGGGCATATTGTCTGCCAGGGAGGTGGGGGGAGGGTGGGTATACCGGGGAGATTGGTGGTGGGGAATGTGCACTGGTGGAGGGATGGGTGTTTGTAACCCAAACATGAAAGCTTGTAACTTTCTCATGGTGATTCAATAAATTAAGAGAGAGAGAGAGAGAGAGAGAGAGAGAGAGAGAGAGAGAGAGAGTGGAGGGCTGCCGGGACACCTCCAGGGACCTGGGAGACGTTAAGGATTTTTGAGCTTCATTCCAAGAGCCACCAGAAGTCAGTGAAAGGCTGTGAGCAGCCCCTTGAAACACAGACTTGCCATTTGTTAAAAAAAAAAAATTTCTGGAGCTGCAGGCAGCACTACACACAATTAAACCAGAAGCCAGGGTTCGAAAAACGTGATGACGGTGCCGTTTCCAGATGAAAGTCACAGCCACGAGCCCACGCAGTCTTCCCCGTGCTTCATATCCGTCTGTCCCCCGTCTCCTGAGCAACTTGGAGCAAGGATCGGCCCGGCAGACGGAGCGTCTCTTGAGCCGTCTCAGCAGTAGAGGGGTCCATCCTCCTCCAAGGCTGAAGCCCGGTACTGAGGCACGAAGGGAGGAAACAGGAGTGCCCCAGGAAGATGCGGCTCCCCAGCCAAAGGTCTACGGCCATCGAGGGACTCCATTCTGGCCTCGGGAGCGCCCAACCCCTCCATTTCCAAGAACCACCACTTGCCCCTCCTCTCAGGAGCTCAGCAGCTCCTTTTGTTGTTCCTCCTGTTTTGGTTTTTGGAGCCACACCTGGCTGTGCTCAGAACTTACTCCTGGCAGGCATGAGGATCACTGGGGATGCAGCATGAAGGGCAGGTGTCCTGCACGCTGTCCTGGCTCTGCAGGCCCGCATCAGCTTCCTTTGTCTCTGACCCCCACGCTTCAAGGCCTCGCTTGCCACAGACACTCACCCCGCTGGCCACAGGGAGCTCCAGGAATCCCGTGAAGCCTGCAGTCCCCCGCCCCCCGCCGTGAGTATATCACCTGCTTCACACCATGCCATTCCCCTTCAGATGAGCAAAAATACTTCCTGCCACATGGAGGAAAACTGTTCAAGAGCCTGCCTGCCCGTGACGCTTGTGCCTGCAGGGAGGACAGGAGGTGACATTTGCATGTGGCCCGTTTGGGAACAATTTAAAGTGCGTTCTCTTCGCTCCCCAGAGGGCTCTACAGGGCCAGACTAGTGGAGACTTGGAGACTGTGATGCGTTTCACAGTCTGGACATGCATGGCATGGTGCGTGCCAGTGGACTTCTGGAGGACTGTCACCTGACCCACAGAAGCTCGCTGGGTTGCAGCTTCCTGTCTAAGACTCAGCAAGACAGACTTTGGTGAGCGAGCGAGGGAGGATGCTCTCAGCCATGAAGCTCCGTCGTCTTAGGAAGCTGGAATGTCCCATCCGCTCGTGCCACTGTCCCCAGGCAGAAGGCTGGAAGATGTCCCCAGCAAGGTTCTGTGGCCCCCAGGCTGCTCTTTCCTTCTTACCGGTGCCAGTTCACCATGAACCAGACACCCCTGCGTCCTCCTGCCCCAGGCTCAAAGGCAGGTCTAGAGAGGCCGACAAGCCTGCCTGAGAGCCCTGCAGAGGCCTGGTCACTCCCTGCAGAGGTCAGCTTGTTTCCAGCAGACGCCAGCCTGCACCCTTCAGAGGTCAGCTCATGTCCTGCAGAGGTCTGGTCACTCACTACCTGCAGAGGCCTGGTAATGCCCTGCAGAGACCTGGTCACTCCCTGCAGAGGTCAGCTTGTGTCCTGCAGAGGTCAGGTCACTCCCTGCAGAGGTCAGCTTGTGTCCTGCAGAGGCCTGGTCACTCCCTGCCGAGGCCTGGTCACTCCTTGCAGAGGCCCAGCTCACACCTGCAGAGGTCAGCTTGAGAAGCCCCAAGGGAGGCCTCTGCTATGTCCTGAGCCCCGATGGCGTGATGCTGTGCTGACACTGACGCTGCCTTCTGTAGGGTCTCATCATGTCAGACCTTGTTCCTGGTTGCCTTGGACGGGAAGGGCTCTGCATTCCTGGCATCTTGGCACTCTGGCCTCCTCCTGAGGGGCTGAGGTAGGTGCCCAGAGCCCACAGTGGGGCTCTGGGGCTCACAGACACTCGTTGTAATCGTTGGGACTCCATTTGGGGCCGGGAGAAGAGCCCAGTCTGGTCCTGCGCAGCTACTTTGGTGAGATGCAGTGGGTGAGGGGCCGAGCACCCCTGCCCGGGAGGGGGGCTAGCCCAGCCCCTAGGGACCAGGCTCCTCTCGGAACCAGCCTTGGCAACACCATCCAGGCTCCACTCATGCCCCCAAGCACGCTGAGATCTCCCCTCATTCTCCTCAGGCCATTCACAGGCTGTACTGCAGGAAGTCCCCCTCTTGCACCCTGATTTCCCGAGGTCCCCACCAGGCAGCAGGCCTGGGTTTGCGGAGGTCACGGCGAGGGTGACAGCATGGCTAGGCTTCCAGCATCACTCCCCGCCCCTCTCCTTCCTCCCCGCCTTCACTCCCACCCCAGCCCCCAGCAGTTGGTCCCTGCCACATCACACCAACAGTCACTCCTGGTGGAGCTCAGAGGACAAGGCCTTCCCCGCGCGGGCCACCACTCTGGCCCCTGGCGCTTAGTCCTGAAGCTCTCAGCAGAGATCATGACCCAGCCCAGCCCAGCCCAGCCCAGGGGGGGCCCCGGCTGGAGAGTGCTGGGAACCCCCGTGAGAAGCTGTATCAGCCAGGGGGAGCCCCCAGAGCAGGACCAGAGTTGGGAGACAGGAAGATTCTGCCAGGGTGGGCAGTCCCTGGCAGGAAGGTGCCATCAGTGCAAATCAGTCACTAGGGGAGAGACTGCACAGGGCCCAGGGACAGGTGAGAGGGGGTGAGGTGGGCACTCAGGAGTGAGCTCTGGGATCCCAACAGAGTCCTGGGGTCCCTGCAGACTTTCAGAATCCCAGTAGACTCCTGGGGTCGCAGAAGACTTCCAGGGTCCTAGAAGACACTTGGGGGAGGGGGATCCCAGCAGACTCCTGGGGTCGCAGAAGATTCCCGGAGTCCAGCAGCCCCTGGGTCACAGCAGCCTCCCCAGTTTCCAGCACAATCCTACACATGGTTGGTCCACCTTGGCCGCTGACTGTGGGTCTGGATGGTTCTCTCAGGGGAAAGGAGGTTTCTCTCCTGGGCATGTGGGGCCTTCAGGGCCCCTCCCCTGGCTGTGACAATTAAAGTTATCACCAGACTTTGCCAATGTCCCCCAGAATCCCAAATCGCTCCCAATGATGGCCATCACCAAGAGGACAAAAACCAAAAGAAGCACAAATAGCCCAGCCTGGCCGGCACCAATAAACCATGTTCTGGGGTCTAGGCCGGAGAAAAACTGCGGCAAGCAGAGGCAGGCCGGGCTTCACGCTGCTGCTGCTGCTGCTGCTGCTGATGATGATTTTGGCTTTTTGGGTCACACCCGGTGATGCTTAGGGATTACTCTTGACTCTGCATTCAGAAATTACTCCTGGTGGTGCTCAGGGGAACCATATGGGATGCTGGGGATCGAACCCAGGTCAGCTGTGTGCAAGGCAAGCACCCTACCTGCTGCTATCACTACGGTCCTGTTTAACTTTTATTATTTTTACATTTTAAAAGAAGTGTGTGTGTGTGTGTGTGTGTGTGTGTGTGTGAGAGAGAGAGAGAGGGAGAGAGAGAGAGAGAGAGAGAGAGGCTGGAGAGTTGGTACAGTGTAAAGACAAGACATTTGCCATGCAGAAGGCTGACCTGATGCCCGGCACCCCCGGGAATGATCCCTGGGCACACAGCCAGGGGTGGGGACCGAGCCCTAAGCATGGCTGGGCATATGCCAACCTGCCCCTCTTGCACCCCACAAAAAAAACACATCATTGCTATAGTTTAGGTCCCAGGTTTACGATAGTGCCCAGGCTTATGAGCTTCATTCATGTACACATGTTGCAGGGCCAAGGTGCTCAATGAGCCCAATGACCTGAGGTCACTCCAGGCCTCTTCACTCCCCCCTAGTTTAGCTTCAAGGAGGAGAGGGCAGCTCCGGCTGCAGAGTGACCTGCAGAAATACAGCCGAACACGTGGCCCCATCTGAGCACGCAACATCTCCGATCTCTGGAAGCTGGCATCCCAGCGGAGCACGCCAGACGGGGTGGCAGGGCGGCGTGCGGCAAGGAAGCTGACCAGTCTCGACTGACGAAAGCTTTCGCACAGAAGCTTAACTTGCAACAGCGGCTCAGTAACCCCCCAGACAAGGACTTACTTGTCCCCAGGGGGACAATTTTCACAAACGTTCTTCTATAGGAATATTTTTTTGATCCTCTTGCTAGCCTTTTACTGGTAACAAGCAATACAAAATAAATTATGGGGGGAGGGGGGCCTGCGACGGGGGCAGGCTCTAGGGGAAACGGAATACTGAAACGCCTGTCACAAACCATCACGGACAACTCTGTAAACCATGGTGCTCAAATAAAGTGGCGGGGAAAGATCTTGAAAAATCAAAATAAAGAAAGGGGAAACATACAGCCTGCGGGGGCTAGAGAACAAGGCCCGAGGTAAGGCACTTACTTGCCTTGCTTGCAGCACCCCTCGGTCTGAGGTCTGATTCCCGGCCCGGCCAGGAGCAGGCCCTGAGCACCCCTGGGCCCCGGGAGGGGCCTGAGTGCCAGTTTAGTGGACTCCAGTTTCCCTCCTGCTCCTGACCCTGGAACCAAAGTGGCTCTGGACTGCGGCTGGGGCTGCTGACCACCCGGCCTGGCCCATCCTGCCCCCCTGGGACTCGCTCCTCTGTCTAGCTCTTCCTGGCCTGGTAGCTGGGGGTGGGGGTTCCCTGCCCGCTGACCCTCTCAAGGGCCAGAGCTGATGTCCAATCTCAGTGCCTGGACCTAGGGTGCTGATGAGGGGGGACCTCCCACCCCCTCCACAGGTGAGAACCCTTCCAGTGCCCGGGCGGAAGGATGAGCTTTGGCCCCTTCCCTCACCCCACCTCAGGAAGAGCGTGTGCACCCCAAGGACCCTAGGGAAAAGTGAAGGTGCTGGTGGTGGACGGGTGGGGGCCGGGTGGGGGGCACAGAGTGAACACAGCCTGTTCACACTGGGAAGCCAGAAAGCGCAGGGACCAGTGGCAGGACCCAGGACACCTCCACGGAAGAGAGAGGCCACTTGTGGACGGAGAGTCAGCAAGACAAGTGAATGTGGGCACAGCATGGGATGGGCATCAGCCCGGCCCCTGGAAGGCACAGTCTGGGCACGTCTGCAGCTTCGGACCTGAGCTGCAGCTGGCAAGGGGCGGGGACAGTGGGGGTGGGGGGGTTCTTCCCATCCATCCCAGGACAGCTGCCTGAAGCTCGGGAGAGGCCCCTGGAGTGTGTCTCTGTCTGTGTCAGTGGCCAGGGCCTTCCATGGAGGAAGGGCGGGGGACAGACCCCATGTTCCTGACTCGGGACACGAGGCCGAGACGTGCGTCACTGGGGAGTAGAGAGATAGGAGCTGGGCCGGGGTGATTCGAATTGGGATGCTCTTGTCCCAGGTGTCTGCGCTTGTGCAATGTTGCTAGGCAACAGAGCCAGGTGACCGGAAGTCGGCCGCCCACTCAGTGACCTTTCCCTGGGCGGGGACAGGCAGGTCTAAGCTTCAGGGGCTGGCCGTGGCCACAGGTGGGGCCTGGGGTTACCGATCCCCCCAACTCTGGGGACTCTGGTGTGGCAGGAGGACCCTGCCAGGCTGGAACAACCTGGACAGCCCCAGGGCCTGGCCCCACCATCTCCTGCAGTGCTGGTTTGAGGCGGAAAGCGCACCCCATAGAGCCCATGGGCCCCAGTCTCAGCTGTGTGCTGAGAGCAAGATGCTCCTGGCATGGGGCTGGGCCACAGGGGGCTCTACTGCCCTCAGCCCCAGCCAGACAGGTGCCTGGGACTGGAGGGGCCTGGCACGCCTCCTTCCCACTGGGCATGCGGGCAGACCCCAGAGTGCTCTCGGGCCAGTCCCTGTTGGCCCTGCACCCACACCCTGGCTCACGCCCTCTGGGCTGGGTGCTGCCTCTGGCTATGGGGGAAGGCCCAGCCGTTCCCCCCTCACCACTGTCCCCAGGCCCAGGCTGGCTCTGACGATGGCCAGGGGACCCAGGTGGGGCTCACGGAGCAGGCAGGCAGCAGAGTGCAGGAAGGTCATGTGGCCCCACGGGCACTGCTGGGGACAGCACCCCAGCCCTGGGTCAGAAGGACCACCAGACAGGGTGCTGGACTCAGCCTGCCCCAAGCTCCTCCATGACGGTGAGTGTGGCCAGGGCCGGGCAACCAGGCCAGCCAGCTCCCGGCCCATGGTGTGGCCACGCCTCAAGTGATAGTCACCAGGGATGACAGAAAAGAGGCCGGGAGGAGGGGAGCCTGGGATAAGGGGAGACCCCCTAGATGTGCTAGACTGAGCCTCCCAATCTACCAGCAGTGGGCAAGGGGCCGCCCCAGGCAGGTGGGGAGACAGACCCCCCCACCCCCAAGTCATAGCGCCAAGCTGGCTGGGGGTGGGGCTGTTCCGAGGTTCAGAAGTGGGCGCTGCCGGAAGGGACAGAGACAGACGGGGCCTGCAGGGGTGCGGCCCACTCGTGGCCCACCTGCAGGAAGGCTGTGCGCTGGCCTCCCACCCCGCCCCGGCCTCTCTCATCACCCGGAATGAGGGGCCTTTGTACATGAAAGGGAGCCGCGTCCGCGCCTTTAATCCTGCCGCCCAGCAAAGCCGGCCCTGACCCCGCAGGAATGCCTCATCTGCCGGGGCGGGCAGGTGGATGGACTGAGCGGCCGGCAGATGCGATGTGGATGCTGCGCTTCTCCGGCCCCACCCTGCTCTCTTCGGGGCCACGTGGAGCCCTGGGTCCCAGCAGCTCTATCCCAGGTCCCTTGGAGGCCCCTGCAGCGGCCGGGAGAGGCCCAGGCCCAGGCCCGGTTCACACCACATCCCTCCAGCCCAGCCTCAGTGGACGCAGGGTGCAGGCCGTAGGCCAGGGAGAGGCAGTCAGTAGCAATGAGGTGTGTGCGGAGTGAGAGAACGCGGCCGGGCGGCAGCCGGGCTCCTGGAGGCCTCTGCGGTGACCAGGTGAAGGCAGGCTCTGGGGGCAGCTCTGTGGGCCGCGTAGGTGCGCTCCTGTTCCCCACGGCCAGCACCACGGCCTCCTCCCTCCCTCCTTCCCTCCTGCATGTTCAGTGCTGGTGCTGAGTAGCCCCGTCCTTGCCCTGGCTCCTGGACGCTGGACGAGTGAGGTGTACACCCAGACCCCAGACCAGGCACTGCCTCATGACCAGAGCTGCAGGATGGGGTTGGGGGATCACTGCCTCTGACTGAGGCCGGGGCTGCCCCCCATGCCCCAGGCTGCCAAAGGAAGGCCCCTCGCCCCCTCCTGCCTCCTGACCGGGCACCTCCTCCCACTGCCCAGCCCAGGCCTCCGCCCGGGTGGCCGGACCTGCCTTCCTCCAGACCCCACTGGGGCCGCAGCCTTGGGAGAGAGGCCTGCGAGGCCCCAGCTGGCAGCAGCACCCCCAGCCCCACCCCCACACACATGCCCCATCACCGCGGAGCCGGCCCGCGGCCCACTCACTTGGTCCTGATGCAGAGCTCCAGGGGTGGGGTGAGGTCCTGGCCGTTGTCCTTAGGCACTGTCTGGGTGGTGTCTGGGGAGGGAGGGCAGGGGTGCCGCTGGTCAGCCCACGGGCACCCTGGGTGAAGGCACCTTACCCCATCTCAGCCTGACCCCCGCCTCGCCCCTTCAGCTTCCAGAATATTCTATAGGCTCGTCACTTCCGTCAGAGAGGAGCCTGGCTCCCGGTAGGGTGGGCCCAGCTGGTTGGTCACCTAGCTCGCCCCGGCCCACGGCAGCAGGCCCAGCTCCACCTGGCCCCGGAGGGTGGGGAGGGGCGCACCCACGGTCAGTCGGATCTGCTCCTCCTGGTTGGCCAGGCCGTCGTAGTAGTAGAGGTCGAAGAGCCGCTCAGAGCGCCAGTCTTGCAGGAGCGCCGGCTGCAGGCTGAAGAGGACGCTGAAGTGGCTCTCGGCACATACCACCCAGATCGGGAAGCGTGGGGTCTTCAGGAAGCAGCCCACCTGCGAGGAGGGGGGGTGCTGAGGGTGGGACGGCATGGACCCTGGGGCTCCGCACCCAGAGGACCCCTCTGTAGCCCCCTCCAAGGTCTCCGATGGCTGTCCAGCACCCTCAGCCCCGGACGAGGCTGTTGGGGTGCAGCCACGTGAAGCGCCCCGCCCCCCAGTCGGCCAAAAGCAGGGAGGACCCTCCCTGGAGGACGCGTATGGACCCGGGGGGTCAGGAGCGTGGCGGGGAGGCCATCCGGGAGCTGTGGGCACCCAGGAGGTGGGCTGGGGCAGCTGATGGCAAGGAGTGGGCTGGGATGAAGACCTCCCCCCGCACCCCCCCCGCCCCGACTGAGTTCCCATGAGACACCTTCACAGAACTGGGAATCGGGGGAGGGGGGTGCTGCTGAGAGGCTCTGAAGGTCACTCGGACCCTGCGCCCATGGTGGTGCTTCCTCAGTGCACCTCCAGACCCCGGCCTGACTCATGTGGCTGCCCTGTGCCCGTGGCCCCGCTGGCGGCCGCCCAAGCCCTGCTCGCCCGGGAGACGTTGCGGGCTCAGGTGTTTACGCCGCAGCGCACGGATTAAGGAAAGAATGGGAGCAATTTTTCCAGTGGGGCAGCGGGTGACCTCTCTCCAGGGCCTATCCTCCTGGCCCCCTCAGAGCCCGGGGGAGTGTGGCGGGTGGGCACGGGGCGGGGGGGGGGGGGTCCCTGCAGACCCTGACCCAGGCGGAAGGGCCTCCTCACAGGCCCCGACCCTGCACCCTCACTGTGTTCCCTCCCTCCGCCCCCCGCCTGGCCCCCACCTCACCCTGCACCCACCTCGCCCTGCCCTCCCCCAGCCCTGTGGCCAGGCAGGTGGAGTGAGGGGAATTAGCCGTCTTAGTGGACGTGGCCGGACGTGCCTGCACCCTGCTGCAAACTTGGCTCCCCTTCCACGCTCCAGAGAGGCTTTGCCGCTGGGGGCATCGCCGGGACCCTCGGGGAAGCCTGGGAGACCCGGAACTGGTGCTTGCTCCCCACTGGAGCAAGAACCTGGGGCCCTCCAGGGGGCCTATGTCCCTGTAATCAGCCCCCACCCCTAGGTTTTCCACCACTGGAACAAAAGGGCAGCTGGCCCGAGGCGGCACGCTCAGGGGATTAAGGGCGACAGCGTTGCCCAAGGGCTTCTGGAGTGGTGGACATTGGGAGCGCCTGCCAAGCGGGGGGGGGGGGGGGTCCCCGCTTTGCAGAGACCCAATTTGCTTCCTCAGAGTGTGGGGAAGCCTACCAAGGCCGGGATGCGGAGGCAGGCGGGGCCACATTCCTCCTGCACAGTCGCTGGAGTGTTTATCCTGACCACTGCCCTTGACGCAGAGTCAAAATGGGGTTCCTGGTGAGCCTGGGGGTTCACAAGCTTGACTGTGGGGAAGTCCGGAGTTTAGGATTCCAGAAGCCCCTGAGGTGTCCCTCTGGCCACCCCATGAGTGCCCCTGGGAGCCCAGCGTGTCCAGAAGAAGCCTCCGTCCTTCCCTCCCGGTCATAGCAGCTCACGAGTCAGACCCCTGGCGGGTGTCACCCAGGGAGAGGGCCTGGGGATGGGAGCTCGTAGGAGGCTCCCAGGCCTCGGGAACGCACCCAACAGGCTGTCTGTGCTGGGCGGGTGCAGCCAAACTGAGCTGGGCCTCTAGACTTTAGTTCCCTGCCTCTGGCAAGGTCTAAGCATCCCCGCTGTATCCCTGCTCCGTCTCCGAGGCCCCAGTGAGGGCAGGGTCAAAGGGAGGGCCTTCCGCTACCCCGGGGGGCCCCATTTCATACAAACCCAGAGAACAAAGTCTTCTCTGAGGACCCGAGGAAGAGGAGGCCCGGGAGGTGCAGCGCAGGCTGGGACAAGGGCGCACGGCCAGGAACGTCCCCGCGGCCACCCTTTCCGAGGCCCGTCCTGCAGGCAGGGAGGAAGTGGACACCCGGACAAACAGGCCGAGCGAAGCCTGTGGGACTTGGCTTTGAACTGGGTGACCCCAGGAGGCCACAGGGGAAGTCCTGACCCGGCGCCTGAGGCGGCGGCCCAGGCTGGACATGGGAACAGAGGCAGAGACCTCAGCAACGTAGCCCCGGACCCAGCCACATGCTGGGGAGTGACAGGAAGTGCCAGAAGCTGAAATGTCAAGGAGCGCTGGCCCCCAGGGGCTGGGACCATGTCCCCCCACATTAGGACTCTGCACCTGAGTGTACCTGGAGACCCCGAGGAGGCAGGCTGAAGCCCGCAATGGGGGCGCGCTGTGATGTCAGTGCTGGAACACCCAGCACAGCCTCAGACCTGGGGCCCCGCCCACCCCCAAAAGACGAGCATGGCCATTCTGCCCCCCCCACACACACACCCCAAAGTCACTGGACATCAGGCCCTTCCCAGAGGTGGCATTAGTTGGCTTTGGGGGGCAGCGGGTGTGTGATCGATGAGCCGTTCTCTCTATATTTGGTTTCTGGGCCACACCCGGCAATGCTCAGGATTTACTCCCAGTTATGAACACTTTGGGCAGGGCTCAGGGACCAGATGGGGTGTTGGGGATCAAATCCAGGTCAGGTACATGCCCAAGGCCAGCGGTCTCCCCATTGAAAGGCGAGCCATTCTCCATGTCCGAGAACCTGGATTTCTTATTTCCTCCGAGGCCCTGGGTCGGGCTGGCCTTGGTGTCACAGGGGCTCTGGGAGTTGGCAGGCACTGCCCTGCCCTGGCCTCGTCCGCGGGGTACCTGGCACACATTGTAGTGCTCGAAGAGGGACAGGAAGCCGATGTTGCTGCGCGCGGCGATGCCTTTGAGGAGAGTGACGCTCCCATCCCCAGAATCCAGCTCCATCACGTCATTGAAAACATTGGACACGGCCCTCCCGGTCAGGAGCAGATTGACAAGTTCCTGTTGATGAGAGAAAGGGGAAAGGCTCGTCCAGTCTCGGAATGAGCTGCCCACGGGGTGGGGGTGAGGGGGATCGGGAACAAGGAACAAAGGAAGGAAAGCGAGGAGAAGAAAGACTGGAATCGGGCGGGTGGGACGCGCGTTCCCACACACTGTCAGGGGGGCAGGAGGCCAAGGCCCATCCAGTGCGCCGGACACCAGTGTCACCCACCACACAAGGTCAGCGCTGGCTGCCCCGCAGGCCCTCCCTGCCCCAGTCAGTGGGCAGGGGTCCTTGGGCGTCGGGATCATGCATAAGGGGTGTTGTTTCGGGTCGAGGCAGGGCATGGGTGCGTGTGCAGGGCACTCGGGGTGCAGACAGAGGGCCGGGGGTGCCGTGGGGCTGAGTCAGAGATGCTTTGTAGACCAGTGACATTTGGGTGGGTCTTGAAGAAGGGCATTATTTTTTAAATAATTTTTTGTTTTAAATTTCTGAAATAACTTTAGGCTCCAAAGAAGTTATAAAAATAGTCCAAAGAGTTCCTGTGTACCCTTCACCCAGCTTCCCCCAACAATAACATCTTAATGGGGCCAGGAACAGCATCAGCACCAGGAAACTGACAGGGGGTCCCAGGCCTCACCCCCAGCCCCACTCGCTCTCCCGCCCAGGGGGCTTCTCAAGCTGGGGAATCCAGACTTCGGCACACAGCAGGAGCTTGGGGGCAGGGGCTAGGGAGTCCACGGCCTGCTCTGTCTCTTCCCTCTCAGAGACAGGCCCACAGGCCACAGGCCCAAGAGGCCCACGGGCCAGAAGACCCTGGAGCCGGGTGATCAACGGCTGAATCTCTCGGGCGGTTCCCGTTGGCAGGTGCCTCCGGCCCTGAGGTGCCTGGCAGAGCCCTTGAGCGGGATGGGACAATGTGGGACATCCAGGAGCCCGAGGTCTTCTGAGGATGGGGAAACTGAGGCTTGCCACGGGAAAGGCTGTGCCCCCCCACCACACTGCTGCAACGACAGGCCAGAGCTGCTCCCACACTGTCTGGGTCCCCATCTGCCATCCCTGCCCTGTGCCCTGGTGACCCTTGGAACACCAGAGAGAATCAAGTGCTGGGCTGGAGAAAGCGCAGGCGTCAGGACACCTGTGTGAGTGCGATGCTGACGCAGTTCCAGCACACGTGCCCCCAAGCATGGCTGATGCGATCCCAGCACTGCCGGGGGGTGCAGGAAACCCCCACAACCCACCCGTGGTCCGGCAGTGACCTGCTGGCCCAGCTGGCCCAAGATCCCAGTCAAGGCCCCCAGGCACCACTTAGGAGTAAAAACAACAAAAAAAGGATTCAAGTTCAAGGACAACTGCCCGGATCTGGCCATCAGGGCCCTTTCCTCATCCTTCCTCCGAGGGGCAGGGGTCACAGAGGGGCTTCCTCTGGGTGGAGGGCCGAGCCCAGAGCTAGCAACCCCTCCCCGGGCCGGGCGACACCCCTGCCCCACTGATAGTAAAAGAGGCTCCTCTGATGGCCGCCGAGGGACCCCCTTTGGCGGGCGACGTGGGGGCCTCATTGTGTGTCTTCGCAGAGGAAATGAGAAAAGAATCTGGAGGAAGTGTCTGCTGTGAGATCTGCGCCCGCCCGAGGGCAGCGATGGGGCACGGCCTCTCCCGACAGGCTCTGCTATCCTGACCTGCTCAGGGCTAGGAAAATGCTCCTGGTCCCGGGCAGGGATGTGCAACCTCACTCTGCAAACACTGGTCAGGGCGGTGCCAGCACGCTCCTGTCTCCACACTCGGGATCACGGCGGCCAGCATGGTCAGCCGGGCACAGGCTTCTCCGGGTGTGCCTGGCTCAGGGGCATCTGCCTACCACCACCCCACAGCCCCGTGTCGAGAGCCTGCTGGACCCTGATAGGGCGCAGAGTCAGGCCTGACCCCATGTCCAGACTTTGTGTCTAACAGCACCGATGTAGCCCAAATGCTAGGTTTCACAAACGGGGAAACTGAGGCTCGGGAGGGAAGAAAATGACCCGGATCCATTCCCCAAAGGAGCAGCGAGCTCAGGCTCAGCCTCCCGAGTGACTGTCCACAGCTGGGCGACCCATCTTCTGTGGTGATGGCCTGGGGGAACATGGGGGGGCCCCCAGCCCCCAGCCTCAGCGCCCTGCCAGTCCCAGCTGGCCCCTGCAGTCTTGGACTCCTTAGAAACAGTGGGGCCTGGACAGGCGAGCTGCCGAGGCCCAGGCTGTGTGCTCGCCACACGGTCCTCGCACATGGCAAGGTCAGAGTGGACCGGGGCCAGGTGGCCGGCACAGGAGACGTCGCCCTGTGCAACAAGGCCAGGATGACAGCTGGAAACGCGCCTCGAGTCTTGGGACTCGCCAATGGGCTTCTGGGCAGCCTGGCCCCAGGGGGTCAGCAACACAGGGGCTGTGCAATGTGCCTCCCCCCCCCCCCCCGCACCCCTGACACCTCGGGTACCTGCTGTGAAGGGGCAGGAGAGGCAGTGACAGAGCGGAGGCACAAGTGAACGGCACCTGCCCGCTCTTGTCCCCCGGCAACAGGCGCTTGGGGATGGGGCAAGGGCACCCCGCTGCTCCCGCCTCTCACGGGCTCCAGGTTGGGATGTACGTGCCCTGCCTGCAGAGGAGGGGGCGAGACGGCCCCCTGCGGCCTCACCTGCGTGCAGTAGCCATGTGCTCCGATCAGGTGGTTGCTGGGGACATCGAAGTCCTGGCAGATGCTGGAAGACATGGGGTGGGGTGCGGGAGGCAGGTCAGCAGGGCTCCGGACTCTGGATCTAGAGGGGCCTGTGAGCTCGAGGGCGGGGCCACCTCGGACCACCCCAGCTCTACTCCCGAGACACGGCAGGGCCCCATGGACAGGGAGGCCGGGGCTGGGGGCGGAGACCCAAGCTCTCCCCAGCCCAGCTCACATGGAAAGGGGATCCCAGGAAAGCGGCAGGACCCCTGCCCCAACAAAGCCAGGAGCAGGCCCCTCCCAGGAGGGGAACTCCGGGATGGACAGCACACAGCCGGGGCAGGGCGGCTGCCGGGGGCAAGAGCAGAATGTTGAGGGCTGGAGCTTGTGTCCTCCTGCCGCCTGGAGTGCGGTGGGATACGATCCCTCCAGCCCACCCCGACCAGCCCGGGGACCCGTTCCCACTGCGGATCGTCAGGGGAGAAAACAGGAAGGGCAGGCACGTCCATGCGTGGGAGCTTGTGCTTAGCTCAGCCCTGCACCTCAGACATGCAGATGGTTGCAGCTCGGACCCGGGACGCCCTGGGGGGCTGCCCCAGCCCACCCGGCACACGGTGTTCTCCAGACCCAGCCCGGCTGCCTCCTGCACACAGATCTGGGGAGGCTCAACCGTCCCCAGCCCAGGCATGTCCTCTCAGCGGTCAAGGTCTGCTCTCAATTTCATGCCTTACGTCTGAGGTCTGCCGCCAGGCCACTGGCCCAGACCTCGGTGCCCCCCAGAGGAAACTCAGAAACTTGAGCTGCGTGACAGCTGCGGGGAGGATGCCTCCTCGTTTCTAACAGCCATGGCCAAGCAGGCCTGCCCCTGGCCAGCAGGGGCTGGCCGGCTGGACTCGGGGGTCCTGGGGCAGGCCCTGAGGGATGTTCCCCCACCATGGACAGCGCCCCAAGGCCAGGAAGGGCTCAGCAGAAGGGCCGCGGGCAGCGCTGGGCCGGCTCTGGCTCAGAGAGAGGCACTGATGGAAATGTTCACGCGGCCCCAGACAGGCATCTTCTGAAGAGAAGAAAATAACCTCAAAGGAGCTCTGGGTGCGCGCTGATAAGCATCGTGGGCCCCGAGCCAGCCAGGGCTCTCGGAGCCCGTCAGATCTCCATCAGCTCCCGGCCTCGTGCTCACCCAGCGGGGCTGAGAGCCTGCGTCAGCCGGGAGCACAGGGACGGGACGGGCGGACAATGGCAGGAAATGGTAATTGCATCCTTAGGTGCAAACACGATGGGAAATTCAGGAGCGGGCCCCCATCTTGAAAGGGAGGGCCATCTGGATTTCACATCAGCCCGCTCGGGAGACGCCAAGGACCGGCTTATGGCTTAAGAGATTTACAGCTTTGGCCAGTCGAGATGCCCAGGCCAGCCCTGGGGGAATCCCCTGGACAGCCAAGTGTGGGGAGTCTTGGGGATGCAGGATCAGCATCCAACAGGAGACGCTCATGCAGGGGGGGGCGGGGCGGCAAGCCCTGTTCTCTGGGCCTCAGCCTCCCCTTCTGTCATCCGAGGGAGGGATCACGCCTGCGGCCCAGAATGATATGGAATGTTGCAGCCCCGTCTCCGGAAAGTAACTGCATCGGATGGGAGGGATTCTGTTAAAGGGGGTCTTTGGGGTGGGTGGTGACCCTGCTGGGCTGTGTCCTTTTCAGAAGAGAAAAGCCTGTGCTCTAGGGGAGGGGCCGCCCCAGATGCGGGCCGGGAGACCCCCTGAAGGCGGTTGCCAGCATGCCTGGGGCGCAGCACCCTGGGCATCTGGCCTCTGCCTCCGGGGACACTCTGCTTGCAGTGTGGCCACAGGCCATGGCCCAAACCACAGCAGCCCTCAGCAACATGAGGCAGCCCAGGCAACTTCTTAGGGCTCTCTGTGGGGGCGGGCCATCTCCTCCTCCAGCCCAGGTGGCCCTCTGGGGGGCACCTAGGTCACGAAGGTTCCTGTATGGCGCCCCAACCCCCAGGACTCACCACCAATCTGGTCTAGTGGGCACCAGGCCCTTCCCTGTCTCCTACGTGGGGGCTGGCGGGGAGAATCCTGTACAGTCTCCAGGTCCAGGCCTCTGGCTGGGTGGCAGGAACCAGGAGGGGTTTTCCCAGGAGCCGCCTGGCACTGGGGACCCCTCCAGCAAGCAGGAGCTCACAGATTCCCGGACGGGCAGGGAGGAGGGGCAGGGCCATCTGGTAGAAGCCCGGGCAGACCCCACACCCCCAGCACAGAGGTGCAGAGCCCTGGGCCACTCCGGCCTGACAGGTCTGGGGGAGGACAGGTGGCCAGGTGCCATGGATCCACCGCGGGTCCTCCACCCTTTGCCCTCCTTCCCCAACATGCGTCTTCCCGCGTAAGTCTGGGCGTCGGGGGCAGGAGTCTGAAGCAGCAGATTCTGCCGGGAGGTGCGGGGATGGGCCGGCTACCGAGTGTGGCCCCCGCCCGGCACTGCATCTGTTTCCCTTTCACACACCCGAGCACTGCAGCAGGGGCCTCGGCCCTCCTGGAAGGGCGTGGAGTGTGCCTGGCTCCCGGTGCCAAGCTGCAAGCAGGCAGGGGTGCGCAGGGAGGGCACTGACCTGAGGTGCACGGAGGCCCCGCCACACTCTGGCCTACAGCCTACCCAGCAGACATCACCTTCCCGCACCCTTGCTGAGTCCGTCTGCTGGACCTGGGGTGACTGGGGGTGGGGAGGGGTCAGTCCAGAGAGAGAAACAGCCACCACTGCTCAAATGAGACCCTCCTCCCTCTGCTATGCCTCAGTTTCCCCCGGGTGACGCGGGCACCATGATACCTCCTCGGCCAGCCCGTGGTGAGAACTGAGTGACCAGCTATATAAAGCCCTTGGCGTTGGGTAAGTGTCACTTCCTTTCTCCACGATAACAACAATAATAAAACGTGGAGCAACAGTGACCCAGAGGGCAGATTCCCGCAGCCTCCACCACCTTATCGCGGCCCGAAGTCCAGGCGCCACGCTCGGGGAGGGGGGCTGGGAGTGTCTGGAAAGGTCCAGGGAGATGGCAGGGTGGCGTTCCCAGGAGCCAGGACCCCTGGTGTTGGCCCCCCAGTTGCAGGGTGACCCCGGGAGAGGGAGCCTCAGCGGCAGGATGAAGCATGGACTTGAGCAAGGAGGCAGGGCCGGCTGACAGCCTGGAGGGGGCGCCCAGGCCTGCCCCCACCTCCGCCCTCCCTACTCCTCCAGCTGCCACGCTGACCCCAGAATCCTCCCACAGGGACCCCCTGAGTGGAGACTGCTCCTTCCACAGGCACCCTCGCCCCTCAGACAGCCTCAGAGCGCCCACCCGGCCCCTGGAACTGCCTCTGTCCCGGGATGTGGGCCAGGCCCCCTTTCAGCCACAGGCTTGGAGATGCCCGCCCTGACCCAGTGGGCAGAGGAGCAGGATGGGCATCCGGTTTATGGGGCGGGCATGGGGTCCATCCGGGGCCAAGACCCCTTCCCCGCCAGCCCAACACAGGACCAGCTCCCGAGGACGCTGCCCTCTGTGTCATAGGGGTGTTTGCGGTGCCATCCTGCCCTTGGCTTGCTGGCGCCTCAATCGACAGACATGTCTGCAAAGCCGTTCAGGTGGGCCCGGGGAGGGGGCAGTGGGCACCCAGGTCTGCTGCTCACAGCAGGGCCAGGCCTGTTTCTCCCCCATCCCACAGGGCATATGGGCTGTTCCTCCTCCCCATCCCGCTCAATTTCCAATGGTTTAGGGGTGGAGGGCTGTGGCCCCAGGTGAGAAGCCCATAGGCTCCTGTCCCCTCCTGCCAGGACAGAGCCCGGCGTCCCCACAAGGCCACAGGCAGCCCAACCTCTCCCCACAGTGATCCCTGCACAGTGTCCACTCCTGGGAGGGAAAGCAGGGTTGCTGCTTTCCCTGCGCTACTTCTTTTTTTTTTCTTTTTGCTTATTTTTTGGGTCATACCCAGCGATGCTCAGGGGTTACTCCTGGCTCTGCACACAGGAATCACTCCTGGCGGTGCTCAGGGGGACCATATGGGGTGCTGGGAATCGAACTCGGGTCGGCTGCGTGCAAGGCAAATGCCCTATCCGCTATGCTATTGCTCCAGCCTCTGCCCTGCGCTTCTGCGAGGGCTCTGTGGGGTCTCCAGCAAGGCCCAGACCTGTCCATCTGCCCTCCTGTCCTGAATACAGCCCAGCTGCTAATTGGAGCCTGTCCCTTCCCGGCCAGCCGGCATGGGCATCTCAGGAGTCCGCTGAGTATTGATGTTTCCTGGGTACCACCCAGGTCTGATCACGGTGAGGGACAGAAATGGGGACCCAGCATCCCAGCAGGTGAGAATTCTGGGAGAAAGGCCCCTCCCAGGCCCTTCTGGAGACAAAGAAAAAGAATTCAAGGAAGGGACCCGCAGGGCTTAAAGACAGTCGGAGGTCCTGGATCCAGCTACTCCTGAATTCCTGGCTTTGTGGTGAATGAATGAATGAATGGTGTACTCTGCTCTGCTCTGCTGCCATTCTGTCCTGTGCCTTTGCCCTGCACAGAGAACTTTCCTGGAGAGTCGCAGAAAGCAGCCAACCCTCCTGCACAGGGGCCGTCCACACCCGCAGTGGCCAGTTTGTGCTGTCCAAATTGTACTTTAGTGAATGACGACCCACTGCCTTGTTAGGGCTTCTGGGACTGCCCGTGGTGGGGGTGGGAGTGGGTGGGCAGAGCCGCAGATGTCACAGGACCTAGGAGAGGCTTTCCTAGGGCACCGAGCGGGCACCGCCATGCCACGCTGGGCAAGCTTGACCGGGTGCCCTGAGTAGATCTGGCGCTTGTGAGCTGTGCTGGAGAAGGTTCTGGGCTGTGTAGTCTGAAAACAAGGCGGGCGTGAGAGCCAGGAGATTTACTGTAAGCGACTGAGAACTCAGCAAAGAAAACAGATGGCTGGCAACAAGAGAAGACAGCCTTGCTAGGCCCGCCGGCAGCCCCACTGTATCCAGGGAGCTGAGGGTGGGGTGATGGGTGGACAGGCGGTGTGGGGGGGGTGGCTTTTGGACCTCGCCCCATCCTGCCACTACCATTACCCCCCGGGTCTCACACACTCAGATCCCCCGGGCGCCACCACAGCCACCAACAGCCACACCCGCCTCAGCCCAGCCCACGTTGTCACCGGCACATATGGACCCTCTATTTGCAAAGTGCTAGAGGGGGGTACTAGAGCCTAACCTGATCTCTGGGACGTGTTCTCAGGCAGGCACCCCCAGTAGTAAAGGGAGCGACCCCGTGGCACGGGGCAGGGAGGCCATGGGAGGTGCTGTTGGGGCGACACTCCTGCCCCCAATTCCTGGGGCCAAAGCTCTGCAGAGCGACCATGGAAGCGGCTGTGGAGACAGGAGGTGTCGAGGCACCGTATCCCCTGCTGGGGGCCCTGGCATCCTGGAGCCACATCATGACCAATGAGTGGGATGCTTGGGTATGACTGCCCCCCCCCCCAGCTGTCCTGGACTGGCCACTCTCAGCTTGGTGGTCTGCAGGGTGTCTGTGTTAGGGACCCTGCCCCTCAAACTGCAGAGCCGGCTGTGCTGGGTGCGACCTGCAGTTTGGGGACACTGTGGCCACGTGTGTGTGACTGGTCACTGGGATGGCCACAAAGGGAAGGGGGATAAGGTAGAAAATAGGAACATGAAAACGAATGAGGAATGGAAGGACAGTGTGAGCGCAGAGACCAGCCTGGGGGCTCCCCCATCCCACTGGGAAGGAGCAGGGCCTTGTCTGGCTCTGCAGAGGGGCTCAGGCAAGCCTACCAGGCTGCCCCCAGGGAACAGGGGCTCAGGGACCACCACTCCACAGTCTCGGCAGCAGGGAGGAGGGGACCGCTCAGACCTGTGTGTGTGTGTGTGTATGTGTGTGTGTGAGTGCTCATGCATGTGTGAGTGTGCATGTGTGTTGGTGTGTAGGAGTATGTATATGTGTCTGCATGTGCATGAGTGTAAGTTCATGTGAGTGTGTAAGTATATGTGTGTGTCTGTGTTTACATGTGAATGAGTGCATGTGGATGTGCATGAGTGTGAGTGTGTGTCTAGGTGCCTATACCGAGTCTCCATACATGTCTCTGCGTGTCCGTGTGCATATGCACAGTGTCTGTCTTGTGTATCTTTACCTGTCTGGGGGGGGGGTCCCATGGAAAAACTATGACCTCAGGCCCCCAGCAGTGGGCTGTGCAGGCCCCTGGGGTGGTCTCCCCACACAGATGGTACCAGCCCCACCTTGACCACTACCAGGCACGGCTGCCCGGCTGGGCAGGGTTGGCAGTGCCCATGCCCAGCACAGGACAGCTGCAGAGCGATGGTGGCCGCAGTCAGCCCCTACAGGGAATGTGTGACTAGGAACTCTGCCCCTAGGCTGGCAGCACCCTGTCACTGCCCAGGCAGACACTGGAAAGGGTCCCAGACGAGTCCCGGAGGCCCAGTGCCAACAGGCTGAGGGCCACGCGGTAGATCACGGCTGCTGGCCTGCTGAGGGTTTGGCTCCCCTGGGCGGGCCCAGGCTCCCGTCCTCATACCCCAACCCCTGGCCCATCCGTCAGCCTGGGGGCTGCAGACCAGGCTGGAGAGAGTGTTTGTGGTTCTCCACCCCTCGGGCCCGCACCTGGCCTCCACCTGATGGCTGCGGCAGAGTGAGTGCAAGGCTGCCATTAGGAAGTGCCGTGGCGGAGACACATTCCATCGTGAGACCAGAGCTGCGGCCGCTGAACCAAGCTGCTCCTCCCCTGGACCCTGCACTCCCAGGATCCCCTACCTAGCCTGCTTCCAACCTCGCCCCAGCAGAGCCCACACATGCCTCGCCTTCACCCCACCCCAAAGACAGCTTCGATGAACTTGGCCAAGACTCTCCATGTGTGACTGATCCACCAGCCTCCCCTGGTGACTGGCATCTAGGGAACAAACCCAGACACGAGGCCCATAGGGATGCAGGGGCTGAGCTCCAGGGACAGCACCATGGACCCTCTCACGACCATCAGTACGCCCCGGGTCCAGAGAGCAGTCCTAACCTTGACCATGTGGGCACCCGGGCCAACTGCCCTCAACCTGTCAGCTGAGAGATCTCAGCCTCCTGGAGAAGGACAATGGACAGCATCTCTGGGGCGCTGCACCCCACCCTGCCCAGGGTACCTGTCCCATGCCATAGCCCCGACCCATTCTCTGGCTCTTCCCGCACCCCGGGGCACAGGTCGGGGTGGGGGGAATGGGAGATACTCACAGCTCCGTGGTCCTGGACAGGATGGCAGACACAGTGAGCAGGATGCAGCCATAGGGGCCTGCTTCAAACTGCGGAGAGGAGAAGGGACTGAGAGTGGCCCTCTCTCGCCTGTACAGGCGGGCACACCCCCAGAGCAGAGTGGCTGCCGGCACCAGCCAGAGGCTTGCAGGCGGCCCGGGGGAGCCCAGCCAGATCCCCTCAAGCAGTGGCTTCTCTCCCTCTGCCCACAGATCAGGGGGCCCAGGAAGACCGGAACCCAGCTATACCCATGGAAGTGGAACATTCCCAAGCAGCCTGTCCTTGGTCCAGGTTGGGATCCCTGAAGGCGCCAGCCTGGAGAGCCCCAGACAGGGGTGCGGGGACAGAGAACTTGCTTGGGGAGCATGAGAATGCCTAGCGGACCGGGGCACAATGGGGTTCCCAAGGCAGCAGGGGGACGAAGGCCCGACGGTGCCTTCCATCAAGACCGATATTCTGTTCAAAATGAATCTGGGGGAATAAACCTTACTTTGTAAAACATGGCACTAAATATTATTTATCCTCAGGGCGGGGGCTTTGCTGGGGGGTGGCCCCTTGAGTTTGTCGCCTCACTGGCCTCTCCCGAGCCCCCACATCCCGTTTGGTGCCCACAGACCAAAGGCCAGTTACCCAGGCTTCCATCCAGCCCAGTCACTCCTGATTATTTCTTAACTTTTGTCACTTCTCTGGCCCCACCTCCGAGTCTGTGAGACAGGGATGCTGATAGGCCGTGCCTTATCAGCCTGTCAGCCAGACGAAGGTGAAGGAAGCGTCATAAAGCCTTACTGCAGGGCCTGGCTGTTTGCAGGACGCTGACGTGGCACCAGCCACTGGGCGACAAGCCAACAGCACCCGCCACCCCTGCTGCCAATGGAAACACCTCGTTTACCCTGCTTTGGGGGTTCTGCTTGGGGGCAGCCGGCCTGTCACTACGGCTAGTGTTCCATGTATGTGATCAGTTTCTCCTTGGAATTAAAAGCCAGGGGTGTGGGGACAGCTTGTTTTCCGGGAACAAGAATTACAGAATTTGCTCTCTTTCTTCCATGTTTGTCCTGGCTGCCAGGAAGGCAGAGCCAAACCCGGTACTCAGCTGCGCTAACTATCTTAGTGACGGCGTCCGGGGAACACTTTCTTTTCATAGTGCCGCCTTTATTTTCATCCTGTGAAGCAATCTGTTGATCATTAAAAAACAAACAAAAAACCCTGAGAATCTGAGGGAGTGAACTTTCTGTGCCGAGAGGCTGCTCCTGGCTAAAGCTAAACTTGGGAATAAGAACGGGTCTCTTGGAGCAGAAAGAGCTTTTCTCGACGGGAAACATGGGGTCCTTTGATACACATGGGAAGGACCTTCCCTGTAGACTCTCACAGGAATGCAGGGAGTCATGTCGAAACAGAAACCCAAGGAGATGGGAAGAGAATGCTGACTACTCGAGCCAGAAGAAAGGCATGTGCAAAGGTCCAGGGTCAAGAGAAGGCAAACTTACTGGTGTATGATGTTGGGGGAAGGAGGCATGCAGTGCGAAAAGCATCAATGTTTTAATAGTGAATGCAAATCTCTTTGCAGAGGTAGAAAAGCAATAAATGAATCACCAACAATCAAGTCAGTTTCATCCTCCATCACCTCTGGCCTTCTGGAGTTCTGCGTCCCCCTTTGCAAAACTAGGCTAAAAATAATAAACTAAAAGAGAAAAACATTAACATGACTATCTCTTCCAAAATAGTGCCCCCAAACATCTAGGAACTTAACAAGGAAGGTGCAAGAGTTGTACAGTGAAAACTATAAATCACCACTAAGAAAAATAAGACTCCAGGAAATAGAAAGCCATCTGTTCGTGGACTGGAAAAAAAATCAACATTGTTAAAATGACTGTGCCACCCAAAACCCTATACAGATTTAGCTCGATACCCATTAAAATTCCAATGAGCTTTTTTCAGAGACATGGACCAATACCGTTTGTATGGAACCAGAAAACTCCCAGAATAGCCACAGTTGTCGTAAGGCGAGGGGGGGAAGTAGGGGGGCTGGAGGCTGGAGGGGAAGGTGGTAACCATTACATTTCCCCACTTTGAACTATACCACAAAAGCTATACTATCAAAACTGCATGGAACTGGAATAAAGATAGACCAATGAAACAACTGAGAATCCTGAATTCAAGCCCATGTTTATGGGCAGTTCATCTAAGACAGAGGACTTAAGTAGATGAAGTGGAGCAAAGAATATCTCTTCAACAAATGGTGGTGGGAAAACGGGATAGACACATGTAAAAAAATAGGAAATTAGACCTGTATCTCACACTAGTCACAAAAGTAGACTCAAAGAGGGTTAAGGATTTCAAGATTAGACCCGAATCCATAAAATACATTGAAGAAAATATCGACAGAACTCTTCAGGAAACTCACCACAGATGACAGCAGTGGCAAAGACAATAAAAATAACCAATGGGATTAGATCCAATTCAGAAGTTTCTGTAAGAAACTCAAGCTATAAGAAGAAGACACTCTACTGAATGGGAGAAAATATTCGTGCACAATGCATCAGATAAAGGGCTTAAATCCAAGATCTATAAAGCTCTCACAAAACTCAACAACAAAAACTCCAACAAGCCCATCCACAAATGGGGTGAGGAGATGAACAGAAACTTCCCCAAAGAAGACACATGGCTGATTGACAGGCATACGAAGAAAAGTGCTCATTGTCACTCATGATTAGGGAAATGCAAATCAAAACAACAATGAGACTTTTACATCACACCAGTGAGAATGACATATATCAAAAAGCACAGAAACAGCCAGGCTGTGGGGAGAAGAAACCCTCATCCGCTGTTGATGGGAATGCCCTCTAGTTCTGTTTCTATGGGAAACATAGGGAGATCTCTCCAAAATGTAGGAATAGAATTCCCATATGACACAAAGATACCACAAAAACATTGTTTGGAAGGACATATACACACTTATGTTCAATGCTGCACTTACTACAACAGCCAATATAAGGGGGGAAAATGCCAAACTACAGATGAATGGATTAAGAAGTGGTGTACATACACAATGGAATACTATGCAGCTCTAAAAAAGACCAAAACCATGCAATTTGCAGCAACACAGAGGAAACAAATGCTGGCCGACTTTGACCGTGAGTGTGGAAAGGTAGGACTACAGCTGAATCTTACGAAGACAATGTTTATGAGAAACAGCCTTGTTCCTGACGCCCCATTCGCTCTCAATGGAATGACCATCTCCGAATGCAACAGCTATGTGTACCTAGGTCGAGAGGTCAACATGACAAATGACCTGGCACCCGAGCTGCGCAGGAGGAAGAGAGCGGCTTGGAACGCCTTCAAGAACGTCGAAGAAATAGCTAAGAGGACGAAGAACCTCCGGCTCCGGGCACATCTCTTTGATTCCACTGTTCTTCCTGCATTAACATATGCCTCAGAGACCTGGGCCCTACGCAAACAAGATGAGAACGCCATTCAGGTCTCCCAAAGAAGAATAGAAAGAGCTATGCTTGGAATATCACGTTTCACTCAAATGAGAGAACGAGTTCTGACATCCGTCGACGATCAAGGATCAGGGACGCTGTCTCATTTGCCAAGGTGTCGAAAATCAGATGGGCTGGTCACGTAATGAGATTTAAAGACGACCGTTGGACTAGAGCTGTTACTGATTGGATTCCACGGGATGTCAAGAGACCGCGTGGCCGCCCACCTACCAGATGGTCAGACTTCTTTGTCAAGGTCATGAACGATCGGTTTGAGGCCCTCCATGTTCCCGGAGCGAAGAGATGCCATTGGGCTACACTAGCACGCGACAGGGACAAATGGAGACGTTACTGGCGCCCGCTCGAGCAAATCGACGACTAACGGGAAGTTAAGTGATTAAGTGAAGTGACAGAGGAAACCAGAGAACGCCATGCTGAGTGAAGATAGTCAGAAGGAAAGAGCTAGACAAGGAATAATCTCTCACAGGTGGGACTTAAAGATACACAGCAAGGGAGCAGCAAAGGATTAAAGGCAACATCATGGGAGAACTGATCCACACAGCTGAGCTGAGGGGAGTCTGGAAGAAAGGGGCGTTGGTGTCCTTGGACGAGGGAGAGGGAGAGGGTGTGATATTAGGATTATGTGCATGAGAAACCATTATTAGCAACATGGCAAATCACAGCATCTCAAGAGAAAATTAAAAAAAAAACAACCAACAGGCTGAGAATGCCTCACACACTACTCATGCTGTGGGCATGACCAAGAGCAGGTCAGTATTGGCGGGTCCTGAATGGTCAAGGTGGGCCCCGGCCAGGGGTCACAGATCGGGGCACCTTGTCAAACCTGTGCACAGTGCGGCTGCCCGAGGAAGCGGCTGGGTTCCTGGGACCCTCCGTGAAGGCCAACTGCTCTGCCATGGGTGAGCACTGTCCTGGGGATTCTGGGCCTTCCTTGGGTTGGGCCCGTGTGTCTGTGCCCACCTGCAGGATGCAGGGGAGGGAGGGGCGGGGAGTGTCCTGGACGCGCCGGCTCCCTCAGAGAGTGGATCCTGGGCCGCCACGGGGTCGGCATGTTGCCTGTCTGGCACACTGACCAGTTCTGTGCATCCTTCATCTGCTGGCCTCCCTCCCGGACGGCAGGAGATCAGGGAATAGCCGGCCAGGGGGCTTCCTGCCTTCTTAACTGAGCTGAATGGCACCAGCATTCTGTTCCTTTTTTAATCATGAAAATGATCTCACTTGGGGCTGGAGTGATAGCACAGCGGGTAGGGCATTTGCCTTGAATGCGGCTGACCCGGGGTTCGATTCCCAGCATGCCACAGGGTCCCCCGAGCACCACCAGGAGTAATTCCTGAGTGCAGAGCCAGGAGGAACCCCTGAGCACCGCTGGGTGTGACCCAAAAAGAAAAAAAAATGACCTCACCAAATCCAAGCTGCCAAGGGAGGCCACGGGGCCAGAGGCTGCCCTGTGAGGGGCTAGTGGGTGAGAAGGGGCCCCCTCTCTCACATGGTCCAGTCCGGGGGACCTCTGAGCACCCGCCTCCCCCGGCAGCTCAGTTTGGAGCAGGCCTGGGTGGGGCGCCCGCCGGGGGGCTGAGCAGTCTGCAGATAGGCGAGGGGTTCTCTGTTCTGGGCGGAGGCGGGGCAGCCTCTCCAGGCCTGGCATGTGGGACCCCTCTGAGGCGCAGGCCATGCAAAATGAATTTGGTGAGGGCAGTGCTGAGGAAGTGCCATGGTTTCCAGCAAAAACACAAATTAAACAGGGGGGTGCGGCAGGGGGCAACGCCTTCCAGAGGAGGGGAGGACGGCTCCTCTCTCCCCCAGGATGCCCTCCCTCTCCCAGCCTCCCTCTCCATCCTGCCTGGGCTTGGGCTTCCAGTGCTGGGATGACTCCCAGATGCCTCAGAACCGAAGGGTGTCCAGACAGTCTCCCCAGGAGTCCCTGGGACCCCCTAAGGGTCCCCTGCCCTGTGGGCTAGCCCACACCCTCAGCATCTCCCGGTGTTCCTGGCCCTGCCTTAAGAATCCCTGTAGAGGGGCTAGAACGATAGTACAGTGTGTAGGGCATTTGCCTAGCACGCGGCCGACCCGGGTTCAATTCCCAGCATCCCATATGGTCCCTCGAGCACCACCAGGAGTAATTCCTGAGTGCATGAGCCAGGAGTAACCCCTGAGCATCACTGGGTATAAACCAACCAACAAACAAACAAACAAAAAACAAAACAAAAAAAATGAATCTCCGTGGATGGGAAGACCTGGGAGCTGTCTGCTAATCTCTCTCTCTCTCTCTCTCTCTCTCTCTCTCTCTCTCTCTCTCTCTCTGCCTCCCGCTCCCCAAAAGGAGAAGGCAGCTGAGGCCCATAAGCAGTGCAGGAGACTCCCCCTGGGGTGGGAATGACCTCCGACCCCTGTTCTGGCCCCCATAGATACCCACCCACGGGCCAGGTGAGCTGAGCCGCACACAGCATATGAGGCCTAGCGTGTCCCCTTTTCACACCAGTCACAAAGGCCAGTGCCTGGCTGGCTAGACACAGGACCTCTGACCTACCATCCCAGGCTGGTGATCCCTGACCTACCATCCCAGGGCGAGGCGTTCCCATGGGCCGGGGGACCTCGCACCTGCGCCCCTCCGTCCCTGGACAGACCCCGTTTCCCGCCCCAGGGAGTATGTGCTGCAGAGCTGTGAGTGAGGGTCAGAGAGCAGGTGCAGGGCCTGGCTCACCCCCAGACTCACCTCCAAACCCACTGCCACTCACCTGGTGCCACGAAGAGCGAGAGCAGGGCCCACAGACCGGCTGAGAAAAGGCCTGGCACCCAGGGTGCCTCCCGCCTTGGAGGCCACAGTGTGGACAGGACCCCCAGGCCCCGGTCTGGGAATTTCCCTCAACTTCTCCGTCTACCACTCAGCCCTAATATATGATCTTGGGGGCCCTAATATCTGCCACAGAAGCAGATGCCCCGAGGAGAGGGATCCAGGCAGGGGACAGTGAGATGCAGGGGCTGCCCCCATGGCCCCCACGGCTCCTAGAAGCAGAGAGTGGGCCCCAGTGGGGGCTAAGCAAGTCACCCGGGTCACAGAGCAGCCACCCAGCTCCTGGGCTCTCCAGGAACCTCGCTCTTGCTTCATTTCAGTTTGGGAGGGCTGCACACAGTGGCACTTGGGAGCCCGTGCTCGGGGGCGGGGGGAGGGCATGTGTTCGGGAGACCAAGCCAGGCCTCTGCGTGCAAGCACTGCTCCCTCTGGCCCCGGGAACCTTGTTCTTTATCCCCAGAGCCTCCCTCATTGTCCTGGGCCAACCCGGTCAGCTACAGTCCTTTTCCGCATTCCCGAGACTATGGACCCTCAGGCTGTGGTTGAGGTCCAGCCTAGGGCTCAGCGAGAAGGTGCTGGAGGACACCCCAGCAGATGGGTGCTCCAGAGGTGCTGCCTCCTGGGCGGACCCCATGAGAGGTCGCCTAGCACCGATGTGAGGGCCAAAAGCAGCCCAGGTGTCCACATTCCCCCCATCCTGCCCCTGCTGACGCCTGCAGTGATGCTGCTTACCTCTGGCCGCCTCCCGTGAGAGCGCTCCCATGAGCCAGTCCCTGGCTGCCTGTCACCCTGCGCCCTCCCAGCCCTGCTTCCTGCCCACTACCCAGGCCCCCAGCCCTGCCTCCTGCAGCTCCCTCTGGCCTGTCCAGCCCAGCCCTGCGGGATGCAATGGCAGAGAGCGGATCCCGGCCCCCCCGAGCTCACCCCTAGTCCCAGCGTCTGCGGGAGCCCCTCTAGCCCCTACCTGAGGCACGCAGTGGTGGAGAAAACGCAACAGCTCGTCGTAGCTCGTCAGGCTGTGCAGGCTGAGCTGAGAAGACACGAACGTGCAAAGGGTGAGCGGGCCTGGCGGGGCGTGCCCGCTCCGCTGGGCCCCGGTTCCTGGCCCCGTTACCCAGGAAGGAGCCTGCAGTTAGAAAGCGGGCCCCACAGGAAGGGCACCCTCACCCCTGGGAGACAAAAAAGGCTGCAGAGCGCCCAGCCGCAGACTGCATCCAGGGACCCCAGCACTGCAGGCAGCAGGGTGCCAAAGCACCCCACGTGGTACCCACACACCCCAGCCAACTGATCTGGGATATTATGGAGGAGTGGTGGGGGCTGCAGGGGGTGGGGTGGGGTGGGGTGGGGGAGAGCCCGTGACCCAGAGTTACCAACTTCCTTTCCCAGTTCTAGGCCACAAGACTCCCGAAAAGCCTGGCAGGCCCAGAAAAGAACCATGTTCGGGGGCAAGAGTGACAGTACAGCGGGTAGGGCGTTTGCCTTGCACGCGGCTGACCCGGGTTCGATTCCCAGCATCCCATACGGTTCCCTGAGCACCGCCAGGAGTCATTCCTGAGTAAAGAGCCAGAAGTCACCCCTGTTCATCACTGGGTGTGACCCCCCCAAAAAAAAGAGAAAAGAAAAAAAAAGAACCACATTCAGGGAACAATGGTTTTAGGGCTGAGACTGCCGCCATCAGTGCTGCCTGTCACCTTCTCACTCCTCTCCCTGACCATCTGTGCCACCCTTCACCCCTCTTGGCTCCCCAGTGCCCAGGCTCAGACACAGCATGGGGCACAGAGAAGGCAGGCGGGGGCGGGCGGGGAGGGAGAACCTGGAGCCAGCCCCAGAGGTCGCTCAACACCCCAGAGGCAGTGGTGGGGGGTTCCGAGGCAGGGAGGGGGCCCAGCTCCACTGCCCCACCAAGGAAGGATTTACTTAGAGGAAAGGGGACCCTCCCCCAACAAAGCCCAAGGATGCGTTGCGGGGTAATTTTCCAGAAAGTCGTACTGTTTCTAAGACTCCATCTGCTTTGTATTTCCCCGTTGGACTGAACTGCTGTGTTCCCGACGTCCTAAAAAGGAAAGGGAGACGCCTGAGTCCAGTTCCCGGGGAGAAGGGGCCAAACCACACGCGCCATGGACGCAGGACAAATGCAGTGATGGCTCCCTGCGGGCAGGACTGAGCCAAGGGCCTCTCAGGTTCCCCGCTTGACCTCGGCCACAAGGCTGCATCTGGAGAATTCCACTAGGAAGTCAAAAGGCAGCAGCGGCGAGGGGCGAACACGGGTGTGCCTGCCCTGTCGGCTGGGGTGGCCTGGGCACCCGGGCACAGAGGGGCTCTCGGCCCCCTCGGGCATGGCATACACCCAAGGAGGCGTGAGGGGGTGGGTGCAGGTCAGGGTCAGGCTCGTGCGGGGTTCGGGCTGCCGTGTGGATGCCAGGGCTGAAGTGTGTCGTTTAACGGGACATGGGTGTAAGGATGGACCCTCGAGGGGCAGTGAAGGAGGGATGGAGACGCCTCTCGGGCAGCCCTGGGAGCTCACATGTCAGGCACTGCCCGAGGCATCTCTGGGCCAGTGACTTGACTGTGGATGAGTGATGGGAACAGACACAGGTCATCCTCTCTGACCCATCAGAGAGGATTACCCAATGGGAAACTGGGTCACCGTATCATTTATTGTATGTCATTGACTCCTACTGGATGCCTCGGATCATCCTGATAAATGATCGGGATCATCCCTGCATCCAGGTGAGCAACAGGATGAAGCACAGAGAGGTTGAGTCAGCTGCCCAAGGTCATACCACTGATAGCAGTGGCGCTGGGAGTGGCCTGCAAAGTGCCCCGCCAGAGAGTGGCCTTGACCCCAGAGGCACTCCTTTACTAATGCTGACTGTAGCCAGGGCTGAGGCCACACTTCAACTCTGCACCAAGGGGCTGGGCATGAATCCTGTGGATTCAAGGGCCCCCTCCAGATGGGATGCAGAGGGTGGGAGAAAGGCCAGTCCGAGTCCCACTAACAGGTGCCCCCTCTGGAACGGGGCCCACAGTGGCTGTGCACACAGGGCCGTGCTCTGGGCACAGTGGAGGGCAAGCCTGACTGGCAGGCGGCTGGTAACAGAGGCACCGATCTCCAAGCCAGAGGGGAAGGAACAGCCAGGCTGGAGGGTATGCTGAGCTGCCAGGGCTGACCACCGCCCCCAAGGGGCAGGGAGCCTGGTGCCCGGTTCTCTGCAGAGGGGCTGCCCTGCACCTGGGCTCTGGGCTCAACCCAGCATGAGGTATGAGAGAACTTGGAGGACCCACCAATAGGACCCAGGCCCTGTGGCCTGCGGGGAACAGGAGGGCCCCACTGGCCAGTGGGAGGCACTTACAGTGCGAGCACGGCTCTCTGGTGACCACCAGCCCGCCACACAATGTCGGCCAGGGCCAGGGCCAGGCAGCGTGTCCTTTGGGCACTAGAAGGCTGCAGCGACCTGCGGACGAGAATGGGCGCATTTAAGTGTCTGGGACAGGCAGGGACTACGCAGCCCCACATGGACTGGCCTGTCCTCTGCTGCCCGGAGCGGCCCCCTGCAGCCTCAGCAGGGCCCAGTAGACGGAGAGACCAGAGTTAGAGAAGGGAGAGATGGGGGGGTGGCCCTGGAACAGCCGCGAGCACCGCTAGGGGTGTGGGTGGGACAGAGGGCCTTGTGGGTGGAGTCTGGAGAGGTGGGGCGGGGCAGAGGGAGAGGGCGTGGGTGGGGCAGGGGTCTGTGGGCAGAGCCTAGAGAGGTGTGGGAGGGGCAGATGGCCGTGTGGGCGGAGCCTAGGGAGGTGCGGGGGGGGGGGCAGATGGCTGTGTGGGCGGAGCCTAGAGAGGTGTGGGGGGCAGATGGCCGTGTGGGTGGAGCCTAGGGAGGTGGGCGGGGCAAAGGGAGAGGGTGGGGGTGGGACAGGGCTGTGTGGGCGGGGCCTAGAGAGGTGTGGGCGGGGCCGAGGGCTGTGTGGGTGGAGCCTAGCGAGATGGGGCGGGACAGGGCGTGGGGTGGGGCAGGAAAGGGGTGGGCGGGGCCAAGAGAGGAGTCCAGGCAGGCTGGAGAGCCTGGTCCCTGCCACAGTGCTCTGGACTGCCCAGGGGAATTTCGGATAGGATCAGGCCTCTCTGGCCCCAGCCGTGAGCCTGGCACAATGCCGTGTCCCACCAGGTGAGCAGTTGGGCCTCAGCGGTGAAGGGCAAGTTCTACATCTGATTGAAGATACAGTGGGGCACTCACAAGCCCAAAGAACAGTGGCCCCCACACCTGGCCGGTTCCTCCGCAGTTCTGGAGCCCGTGGGGCTGCTGGAGGAGACGGTCTTGACCCACAGGCCAGCAGGAGGCCACACAGGCAGGGGCACGGCCCAGCTCAGCTGCAGCAAGAATGAACACAGAGATGCACAGAGGTCTCTCTGGAAGCCCAGGGCAGGTTGGACGAAGAAGAAAGAAGTGCCTCTTCCCTCCTCCAGCTCAGGATCCCGCCATGTGATCCCCTGCCCCTAGCTCCTGCTTCCTGCCCTCGGTTGCACAGGCCTGACATTGCAGGTGCATGGGTCCCTCCCTGCCCCTCTGCTCCCCTGAGCCATGGGGGCCAGGCCCCTTGCCCTCTCTGCAACCCCCACTGCAGGACTCAAGCCAGGCCCTCCTCAGCGAGGCCGCACCGGCCAGGAGCCGAGCATGTGCTCCGACCCCACGCTCGCCCTGCCGCTGAGGCACGTTCTCCGGCTACAGGGCAGTGCTGACCTTTCCAAGATTCTCTGCACTCTACGGTTATTTCCTGACACAGGCCAGTTAAGTGCTTGGTTCAAAGTGGCTCCATGCACCCACGCGTAAGGCTGCAGAGCCCCACATCGCGGGAGAACAGACAGTCCTTGCTTCACGAGGCGGGGCAACACGCACACAGCGGAAACCGTGCTTCAGATTCTGAACTCTGGCCTCCCTCCACCGGGCAGTCAGATGTCCCTCACACTGCTGGCAGGGACAGCGAGTGCCCAGCCCCTGCAAGTGGCGCCATCCTGTAGGGAAGCAGCGGCAGCCCACATGGGTTTTGTTCCAGCGCTCAGTCAACTGCACGTGTGGCGGGCTTTATGTTCCAGGGTTCCCCAAATAGAGGCTAATGAGTGTCCCGAGCATCTTTAAAGTGGTCTGGGCCAGCATGCGCCCACTCCTTCACACCCACTGCCAGGACCTGTCCTGCACATCAGCCCACAGGCCTGCATGTTTTTTTTCAGCCTGCGACTGGCACCCGTCTGTGAACTGATGTAGAGTGGGTGTGTTAAATATCTTTCAACTTCACGGCATTGTTAGCTCACAGTAGGTTTGTCAGGAAGAAATCCCATGGTAAGTTGCAGAGGATCCCAACTTACCATAGGCCAAGGATTTTTCATGCATCACTTCATTACTAAAACAACCTTATGGGGGGGAGGGGGAGTGGGCAGAGAGACAGTCCAGGGGTTGAAATACTTGCATTGCATGCAGAGGACTCTTGTTAAATCCTGGGCACTGCACATGGTCCCCTGAGTGCCATCAGGACATCAGGAGTGATCCCTAAGCACAGAATTGGGAAGAAGTTTTGAGCACTACTAGGTATGGCCCCAAACTGGCCCCTGCACGCAGGTTAAAAAACAAAAAACAACCCTATGAAGAAAGGGCTGCTTGTTTGATCCTTTAAAATGGAGGAGACTGAAGCACAGAGCATAAATGATGCTCTCAGGACCACACAGTAATAACTTAAAAAAATAAATAAATAAAAGGCAGCAGCAGTGAGGGCTTGGGGATGCATTACCTTGAGCCCTGAGCTCTGAAAACAAGCAAAAGGTCATTGTGGCTTTGACCTCCAGCCCATCTCTCAGGCCCCAGGAAGCCCCATCCCAAGGTCTGGGCCTGGCTGGGTCCTTGACTCAGCTCTGATCACAGACCTTCTGGGCTCCTGGAGGTGACGCTAATGTTCTCTCTCTCCTTTTGGCTTCCTGTGGAACTCTGCTGGTCACTCCACCCTGACTTGCTCTTCTGAGACTCCACTCTCCCGAGAACGAGACAGGTCGGGGCATGTACAGTGGTCAGAACTGGGCTCTCTGCCTGGCTCTGAGACGCTGGGGATGCCCTGGCCCAGCTGAGTTTCTCTTTCCCATGGACGCGCGGTGTGGGTGAGCATGTGGTGAGGACCAGGTGCCCCTGAGCATCATTCCACAGGGCCGTGTGCTGTATGCACGCATGTGCAGTGTGTGGGCATGTCTGCATGTCTACGTGCACACATATGTGATGTGTGTACCTGTGCATGTGTATGTTGTGTGGGTCCATGTGTGCTGTGTGTAGGCTGCCTACCTGTGTTGCCCACGTGTGCTGTGTGGGCATATGTGCATGTGTGTGCAATGCGTGTAGGTGTCATATATGTACGTATGTGTTCATGTGTGTGTGTGTGTGCACCATATATGCATGCAGTGTGTGCGTGTGCACTGTGTGCACGTGTGCCTACTGTGTGCCTCTGTGTGTGTGTGTGTGTGTGCACGCTCACAGACAGATGACTGTCACGAGGAAGGTGCTGTGGTGAGTTGCCCGAACTCTCCCTCCAGGGAGGCCCACAGGAGAGAGGCAGGGACGAAGGTGCGCATCAGGGACTGATCACTCTATGCTGGCTTCAGCTACCCAGGAATTTCAGTCAAGGGATGTTTCTACCCTGATTATCTCTGAACAGCCTCACCTGTTCCCACGATTGCGCCCACAGGCCTGGGTCTCTAGCAAATTCCAAGGAATGGAACTGGGGAATGATGAAGGGAAGGGAAGCTTATTGGCACCTTCTTGGGGTGAAATGAAGGACTGGCCTGGCGTCCCATCCAGAAGGGTCCAGGCAGTGCCTGCCCTCGGCAGCCCTCAATCGCCCCACTGCAGAGGAGGAGGACCGAGGTAAGCGAACGGCTGCTTTGTCTGAGCATTCTCCCAGCCCACAGGGGTCCCCCAAACCCCTCCTCGAATGGAAAAACACAGAAGTCTGTCTCCGCGGAGCCAGCCCACCCGCAGTGGGGACACGGGGCCTGCCAGGAAGCCTGGACTCCGCCCCCTCCCCTGCCGTCACGTCTCCCTGCTGTTTTCCAAGAATCTGTTCTCCAGGGTCATGAGGCAACTCCGAGCAGCTCCCCACCCCAGGGCCTCAGGCACACCACAGGGAGCCCTCCCGCTCAGGGGCTCCCAAGGAGGCAGGTGCTTTCAGGCACCTCAGCAAGACATGCCGCCGGGCCAGCAGGAGCACCGCTCGGCCCTCCCTGGAGGAGGGCCCCCACCCCACATCCCAGCCTGTAGGGAAGGACCCCCACCCCACATCCCAGCCTGTAGAAAGGACCCCACCCCACATCCCGGCATGTAGGAAAGGACCCCAGCCCCCATCTGCCCCACGATGTCCAAGGTCCAGGTGCAGAAGCAGCACAAGGGGCAGCAGCTGAGATGCGTCAGCGGAGGGGCCCAGACTCACGGGCCCTCTGGGTCTCACCTGCCTCTCAAACACTAACGGCGGCTCCTCGGCCCACCAGCTGTCCTCCTCCCAGAATACCCTTCCTGTCCCTCCCACGTCCACACCACATTCATCCGTCCATGTGTTCGTTCGACAGCAACCCCCAGAGTCTCCTCTGCCGCTCCCCCGAGGACACCCTCCCAGAGCTCTCCCCGGGCGGTGGGCAAGCTGTGCGCAGCGGCAGGTAACGGGCAGGAGGCGGACTCTGGCTCCTCCTGCAGATGGGCAGCGGCCACCCTCTGTGGGGGGCCCAGACTCCCATGCCATCCAGCAGTTGCTCGGAGCTCGCTGGCGTCCTGCAGAGGTGGGGCAGCCTCCCACTTTCCTTGGGCCCTGCAGAGGTGTGGAGGGAGGAGCTGACTTACCGCACGCCGTTGGCTCTGCCCTCGCCCTCAAACAGGAGCTTCTGCAGGACACAGCCCTGCACCGCTGCCAGGACCCCGCAGGGACCCCCCTGCAAAGGAAGGGTGGCGAGTCTTCCTCCAGGGTCCCCCACATGGCCGGGGGCTCCCTGACTGACCCCGAGTCACTGAGGGGGTAACAGCCCCCTCCCCTGAGCCCATCACTAAAAAAAGGGGCAAACCTGAGTCCTCACAACCCATCAGGGGTAAAGCAAGGATGACCCACCAAGTCTCCAGTTCCCCCAGGGAAATGCTTCCATGTCCACAAGTGTCTACGGTGGCCCTCAAGACCCAACCTGAAAGGCCTCTTCCTCCAGGACGCCTCCCCTGAACACCTGGGCTAGAAATGAAGATCTGTTCTCGTGAGCCCAGCTGAGGCCAGCCTTGGCTCCCTTTTGGTCTGTCACCGTCCCCTCCCATGTGGGTGAGCAGGCACCCTAAGGAGTCTACCCCCGTCAGTGCCGACAAGTCCAGGCTGCTCAGGACAGCTGGTGGTGCGTGCCTGGCTGACTCAGGCGTGCAGTCGGCCGTGCTGAGCGTGGCCACAGTGGACAGAGGCTGGTGGGCAACTCCTCAGGCTGTGTGGGGGCAGCGGGAGGGCCCCAGGATGTAAGAAATGGAACGTGTCTGAGCTGCCCTGGCTACGTCCGGTCACTTCCTGCAGCTGCCCTTCGAAGGGCCCTTAGAGGGGACCCTGGGAAAGGTGCCTTCCACTCTGCCTCCATGCCCCGCCCCCTCCCCCCAGGGCTAAGCACGCCTCCCCCCAGCTGTAAGCGCTGACTCCTCTGCCGGTGCCCGCGGGCCCTGGTCAGTCCCATCCTCACCGCCATGCCTGGGGTGTCCTTCCCCGCTCCTGTCTACAAAACGCTGGGCACGACTCAGGAGACCCGACCTGAGGCGCGTGGGTGCCTGGCCCAGGCAGAGGAGGGGAAGGGCAGGCCCACCTTGTTCTGCACAATGCCGTACTTTAAGGAGGCCGCCTCGCTGAAGGTGAAGTTCTGGAGCTTCCATTCTTCATTGAAACAGCAGAAGCTGGAGCCAAACAGAACGTTCTTGATGTCCTGTCGGGACGGTAAACAAGTACGCTGCTGATATGCAGCCCTGGGGGGCCGCCCCTGGACTCCAGCACGGGGCCCCTCCGTGTTTCTCAACAGGGCTTATCTCTGAGTTCTATTTTGCAAAACCATTCTTCTCATAGTTGAGGCACTAAAACGTCAACCCCGAGGATCTTACCTCTGCGATATCTGGGAGCCAGGCCGGCACTGACCCCGGCCAGCACCCTCCAAGGTTCCCAAGGGCAAAGTTGAATCACAAACCTTCGCTTTACGAGGGAAACCTTGATTTCACATCGGGCTCCCTAAGGGAAACTCACGGTCTGGATCAGAACCTGGGGGCCGCTGACACGCCACGGACACTTTCAGAGTTTCTCGTGCTTCTAACAGGTCGCCGTGTCTGAGCAGCAATGCTCTAGGCGGGGGGCTTCTCAACGGGAGCCCCTCAGATATTCCAAGAGGGCCACAGGTGAAAAGCGCTTCAACGCGGGGCTGCGCGTGAGAAAGGGGCCAACCAGCTGGACAGAGAGGACGCAGCTAGAGAAACACTGTTTTGGACAGGCTGGACAAACTGAGCCCACTGGTCAAAGCCAGCAGGCCCCTTACTTGTTGTTGTAAATAAAGTTTTACTGGAACAAGGAAGCTTATTTGTTTACATGTTGTCTATGCTAGTTTTTATTCAATATCCGAGAGACAGGCAGCAAATCCCGGGCCCCAAGCTGGGCACTGGGCATTACATGCCTGGACCCACCACTGGCTTCCTCCCTGCTGGGTGGACACTGTTGTCTCCAGCCGCTCC
Source organism: Sorex fumeus (assembly GCF_029834395.1). NCBI lineage: Eukaryota > Metazoa > Chordata > Mammalia > Eulipotyphla > Soricidae > Sorex > Sorex fumeus. Next base: position 72,736,849 of record NW_026606094.1, on the reverse strand, counting down.
TGGGGATGCGGCTACCAGGGCATGTCCAGGGACCTAAGAGGGGGTTTTTCCAGGCATGAGTGGTTCCTGCAAAGAGCCATATCCTGGGGGTCCAGAGAACCAAGCGCTGCTCCCAGACTTGGGGCCACTGGAGTGTATCTGGACTTCATGGGAGGAAAGAGAATCTCTAGAAAATTTTCGGTCTTGTTTTGGTTTGGAGCTCACATCCAGTGGTGCTCAGGGCTTACTCCAGGCTCTGCATTCAGGCATCACTCCTGGCAGACTCAGGGGACCCTATGGGATCTGGGAATCAAATCTGGGTCATCCACATGCAAGGCAAGTGCCTTACCCACTGTACTATGGCTCCAGTCCACCTTCAACTTTTTTTAAGTTCCGTGCTCACTGTGAATTCCTAGTGAGCCAGAAAATAAGGGGTCAAGTGTGTCCCTTACTACTATGTGCTTTCCTGCGAGGCCCTGGGGACAGGTGGGAGGACAGTGGGCACCGCTCATGGGAATGCATGGCATGGGTCTGGCTCTGAGGACCCCTGGGGCATGCATGCAGAGGAAGCCTCGAAGGCCAGGAACTGCTGCCCTCATGTCCCGTGACTGAGGGGGTGGGGGTTCTCACAGGAGGTGCTGGAGTCCTTGGGCAGTGTTCGAGGCCAGTGTGTGAGGCCAGAGCAGGGCTGGTGCCACGGACAGCTCTATGGCTGTGAAGAGGGGCTGGAGTGATTGCACAGCAGGCAGGTAGAGCATTTGCCTTGCACGCGGCCAACCCGGGTTCTATTCCCAGCATCCCATATGGTCCCCCGAGCACCACCAGGAGTAATTCCTAAGTGCCCAGGAGTGACCAGAGCCAGGAGTGACCCCTGTGATCCAAAAAACAATAATAAGGTTGTGGAGATGGGCTGGAGTGATAGCACAGCAGGTACGGTGTTTGCCTTGCACGCAGCCAATATGGCTGATCCGAGTTCGATTCCTCCGCCCCTCTTGGAGATCCTGGCAAGCTACCAAGAGTATCTCGCCCGCAAGGCAAAGCTTGGCAAGCTACCCATGATGTTTTTGATATGCCAAAAACAGTAACGAGTCTCACAATGTTACTGGGCCTGCTCGAGCAAATTGATGAACAGGAGGACAGTGACAGTGGCAGTGGTCATGGAGATGCTCTGGTGCCAAGAACCGCAACTCGGAATGTGCCAGGCCTCATTCTCACCTTTTGCTTCCACCAGGGAGAGGGCACTGCCAGGGCCGGACACTCCTCCCTCCCCTCAGACGTTCTTCCCCAACACGCCCACATTTCCATTCCACAACGCCCCAGAGGTCCTAGTGTAATGGGCTGAGCCACAGAAATCAGCATCGCCTCACCCCTTCCCACTCCAATCCCGGCCCACACCACACTCCCTGCACGGCCCGGTCGAAGCCCTGACCTTGGCCACTGAGAGGTCGATGGGCCGAGATGCCGTCTGCAGCTGGAGAACCGATGGGACAGGGCAGCGGATGACCTCCTCCTCGATCAGCTCATCCTCCACATCCTCTGCAAGACAGCAGCGGCCACGTCAATTCCACACCACACCGCCTCGAACACTGGACACGACAGCACACCAGGGAGGTCTGACCCACGGGGGTCTCCCTCCGTCTCCCCGCCTCCCCCTCCCCAGCCCCGCACTTGGGGGCTCCCCATAGCTGCCCCATGCTAGGTGGTGCCACTCAGAAGCTGGCAGGTCCACTGGAAAGTTCTGCTGCTGGCTCAGGAGTCTCACCCAGACTGACCACCCAGAGCCGGGAAGGAAGTCTGCCTCCCTGAGAACCAGCGCCAAGAGGGGGGGAATCAGGACAGAAAACACCTCCCTCCTGACATATGTTTAAAATAATGATTGCAACGGTGGATCACCCACGCTTTGCCTTGCATCTGCACCCTTTGGGCCTGGGCACCCAGGCTCCAAAAGGCCCACTGCAGACCGACTCCGATTACCCCTATTCACAGATGAGCAAACTGAGGCTTAGAGAAGTGAAGTAACAAGTCAGGCCGGCGGCAAGCAGTGATGGTATCAGAGAAAGCTAGACTCCTAACTGCCCTCCAACCTCCAGCCATCTCTCTCTCTCTCTCTCTCTCTCTCTCTCTCTCTCTTCTTTTTAGGGTTAGGAGTTAGGGTTAGGGGTTAGGGTTAGGGCTAGGGGCTGGGGTTGGGGTTAGGGTTGGGGTTAGAGGTTAGAGTTAGGGTAATGTTAGGGTTAACATTCCACATCTCTTTTTTGTTGTTATTGTTGTTGTTCTGGCCTTTTGGGACCACACTAGCAGTAGACAGGGCTTACTCCTGGCTCCGTGCTCAGGAATTACTCCTGGTGGTGCTCGGGACCATATGGGGTGCTGGGGATCGAACCCAGGTGACTGCGTGCAAGGTAAATGCCCTCCCCACTGTGGGATGGCTCCGGCCCCAACCTCTGGTGATTCCTGACTAGCAGGATGGTGGCTGGGAAAACCTGAGCTACCTGGGGCCACACCTGGAGACGCTTGGGGGTCTCCATGGCAACCTCCAGCAACTCTCCGGGGGCCATGCCTGTCAGCCTTCAAACCGGGGTCAGCCATGTGCTCTCCAGACCCCCAGTCAGACTTCCACAGAGGGGTGCATGAGGCCCACACAAGTTTCCTCCACTCCGACTCCTGCAGCCCCTGGACTGGCCCAGTCTCCCTCTTGCCACCACAGAGACCAGACCAAGAAACAGCAGCACCAAGAAGTATGCAGGGAGCACCCAGCTGTCACACACGTGGACCACACCTGGCTGCCGCCCCCAGGGGCCGAGCCTCGAAGGCAGCTCATGGATGGTCACAGAGGCTAGCTCCAGGCCACCCGCGCCTGTGAGCACACGCTCACCCAACACCCACAGGGCTTCTCCGCACCGCGGTAACACGCGCAGCGTGATGGATGCCGTCAGCGGCTAATACAACTCGTTTTCACTTCCATCTTGACATTTACTGATTGCTCCCGTGACCCCGATTCTGTGCCTGCTCCAGCAACCTGATCCAGCTCACTCGCCTGCTCTGTTCTGGTCATAACTCTGTGATTTACGACCCATTCATCCCTGTCCAGCGCCGAGAGCAGGACACTCAGAGGTCCTGCCTCGAGTTTCCAGCTCCTGCCTCTAAATTTTCCGCTTCATCACAAGTGCACCCACTTGCCACCAAATTTGTCCCAAAAAATCCGCTGCAGAATTCAAGTGTAAACAACCCAGGTGAGCTAAGCTGGCGGCACCAAACGGGGCCATCCCCAAGGGACCTGCGGGGGGAGCAATAACCCCCGTCTTGTGGGTTATTCTACAGTCTTCTTTTCTCTGCTGGGGGGACCAGGCCCAGCCCCACGTCTGCTCCTAGAGTCCCAGTCCAGGGAGAAGGAGACAAACGTCACATCCAGGGTGAACTTTTTTTTTTTTAAACTCAAACTGCAATCTAGGGCCAGGGAGCGAACTCCTGGCAGAGCACATGCCTTGCACGTGTCAGGTCCTGGCTCCGTTCCAGCCACCGTGAAACAAAAATAAAACAACACACGCATTCCCCGCTCCTCCCTGCCCCGGCCCCTCGTAATGACAGAAGCAAAACTAAAATAAGTTTGGAATGTGGCTCGTAAATGAGGGCTCGTTCTGAGGAGAGAGATCTCAACTAGGCCCCGGAGACCGTTGGCCGTACAAAACCCGAAGCAGATGCTCGCCCCACAATGCACAGGGGGTCGGGGTCTGGGAAACAGGGTGGACTGGAGGGGAAGGAAGACAGCAAATGAGAACCACAACCCGAGTTCCATCTATGCGACCCCGTAATCACGCACACAATGCCGGGCCTCCTGCAAGGACACGCGCCAAGGAGGAAGATTAAACCCAAGAGGAAGGTTGCTTAGGACAGAAGCGTCCAGAGGGGAGGCGCTGAGGAAGCAAAGGCAAGAGAGAGGGGCGGAGGGGGGAAGGGAGGAAGGAGGAAGGATGGGGGGGTGGCGGAGGGGAGAGGGAGGCCAGTGAGCAGGCTTGCAGGAATCCATCCTGACAAGCTCCCTAGGAAGCAGAGACAGGGGTGAATTCAGTGCTAGGAGTCAGGCCCGAGCAGAGGGCGGGTCAGCTGAGCTGCCCGGGCCAGCCTGGCTCCTACAGGCACAGAGGGGGGTATTTAAGCCTATTTGAAAGCTTCTGTTTAGTCTGAGGTTGGCTGGGAGGGAGCCAGGGCTTAAACGCTCTGCACCAGCTCCTGTGAAATAAGGCGGGGGTGGGGGTGGGGGTGCGGGGGGGTGTACCCAGAGGGACCCTGAGAGAAACCGGGGGTCTCTGGAGGGCCCGAGCGCCCTGAGCAGGAGCCTGAGAGGAAACGGCTCGGGCAGCACAGAGCATGCGGCCACACCTGGCGGGGTCCGTGTGAGGGGGAAGAAATGAAGCGGTGCCCGAGGATGCCCTGGCCCAGCAGGCAAAACCATGGGTGACACCAGCGACTGCAGAAGCAGTTCTTTAGGCCCGGCGGCAAGTTCCGGTTCAAAAGATGCGAGCAGGGCCAGAGAGACAGCACAGCAGGGAGGGCGTCTGCCTTGGAAGTGGCTGACCCAGGGAATCTATACGGTCCCCTGAGCACTGCCAGGAGAGATTCCTGAGCACAGGGCCGGGAGTAACCCTGAGCATCGCTGGTGTGGCCCCAAAACTATAAACTAAAAGAAAGAAAAGATGCAAGAGATGTGCTGGGCTCCCTCATCGTGGGCTCTCTGGAGGAGGGGGCCGGGCTGGGAGCAGCGCCCTGCGCCTCTCCCCAGCGCCCCAGCCGCAGTCTGGACATCAGCCTCCAGCCCTGCACCCCACCAAAACCCCACCCCCTCCACACACCACCTGGCTCCAGCCCCCCGGCTGATCCGGCTCCCAGGCCTCACCTGCCCCAGCCCTGGTGCCCCACCAACAGGACACACACACTGGACACCCCACCAGCACCCTAGGCCGCGGGCAGAAGCCAGCAGGCACCAGTAAAGCACCATTCCGCATCCCAGGGGCTCGGCGTGGGGGAGGGGCTCAGTGTGAGGGGAGACAGTCCCACAAATAACGTGTGTGCCATGACGGCTGAAACAGGGCAGGCAGGGGCTGGAGAGATAGCTCAGCGGGTAGGGTGGTTGCCTTGCACGCGGCCGACCCGGGTTCGATTCCCAGCATCCCATATGGTCCCCTGAGTACTGCCAGGAGTAACTCCTGAGTGCAGAGCCAGGAGTAACCACTGTGCATCACCGGGTGTGACCCAAAAAGCAAAATAAATAAATAAATAAATAAAAATGAGCAGAAATTTAAAAAAATTTAGAAACAGGGCAGGCAGCTGTCAGGGCAGGAGGCAGCGATGATTCCTTTGAGGTAGGAGGCTCCTTTGAGGACGGGGGCATCTGCTCGGGGTCTGAAACCCCCATATCTGTCTCCCAGACAGACAGGAGTTCTGGACTCCTCCATGTGCCCTGCCAAAGTCAGACACCTCCAAAGGGAACCCTGAAGACAACTACCAGCACCCCACCTCCAGGCTCCTTCCAGGGCCGTGAGCAGTGCTCACCCACCCAGCACAGCACTCCTGGCTCTAGGGCCCAGTATTATCACCCTCAGCCATGTCTTTCCCCAGTCAGCCTCAGCCAGCCTCTCTCTCCCTCCCTACATCTATCTCCTCTCTCTCTCTCCTCTCTTTCCCCTCCCTCCTTCCCTCCTGGGTGTGTCTCTCCTTCTCTCTCTCTCTCTCTCTCTCTCTCTCTCTCTCTCTCTCTCTCTCTCTCTCTGTGCCTTTGTTGAGGCAGCTGATTGGCCCATCCTTCAACGCTCAGCTATGGAAACTTCTAGAACCCAGCATGGACCTTGGTTCCAGCAGAGAGCTTCCGATGATCCCTGCTCTTTCTTTGCCTCCCGCCCCCAGCCCTCCCCGCCGCTTTCCCTCCGTCTCGCTGCTCTGTGCAGTGTGGGATTTGCTCTGGCACGGGCATGGCTAACACGCAGTTACCAAAACGAATGGGAGAAAAGTGACTTGTGTGGGGAGGTCACCTGCCCTAACCCAACCCCACCCCGCCCAAGGTCCTCCGCAGACCCTCCTGGTGGCTGGCGGCCAGGGCTCAGTTTTCCTCTCCTTTCCCTTTGCCAATCCCCCACAGGGTTGGGCCTCCTGCAGAGAGCACAGACACTGCGAGAACCTTCCTCCCCAGGCTGGGTGCCCAGCCCGCGACTCCGGTCAGGAAAGCCTCCAAGTGCAGCGTTTCACAGGTGGGTCCGCTGTGCCTTCCGGCCCTGCTCTCAACTCTGCAGTGCCCGGGCAGATGCCCTCTGTAGATGCTCGCGCTTCCGCTGCCATCCCTGACTCCTCAAGCCCCAGGAGCCTGCGCTTGGCCTCCTCCTGAGGCTGTTCCTGCCCCTCAGCTCCGTCAAGGCCAGCGTCAGACTGCCTGGCCCAGCCCTGAGCACGGCCCGAGCACGGCCATCCTTGGAGGGGCTGGGGGGAGGAGAGTCGGGAGCAGCAGCTTCCAGAGAACAGGTGGGCCATACTGCCCAGCTGTGGGGACGGTCTCGGCAGCACAGTCACACTGAGAACACACCAGACAGGACACTGGAGCCTGGAGCTTGTGCCCATCACAAGTCCAAGCATACGGCGGCCTCGGGCAGCTGCCCAGAGGGTTTCCATGAGGGGTCAAGGGGGCTCTGCCGGGCAGAGCTGACCTAAAAGTCTGACCAGGAGCAGAGGTCTTCACTAGCTCTCTGTGTGACCCTCCAAATGTAGAAAGGGGTCCTCTAGCCCGGCCAAGTGTGGACCCACCAACAGCCAGACCTGGAGAGCAAGGCAGGCAGTGGAGGAGAGAGAGGAGGGGAGGGGGGGTACAGGAAGAGAGGGGAGGAGAGGAAAGGACAGAGGGGAGGAGAGAGGAAGAAGGGAGAAGGGGAGGGGAGGGGAGGGAGAGGAGACTAGGCTAGGTGTGACCAGCCCATCCCGACCCACCAATCAGGAGGGACCCTGAGCACCCCCCCCCCAGTCAACAGAGACCCCAGGGAGTGCAGAGGCACAGGCACGGCCTCACCCACCGAGCTCCAGGGTGTCCAGCTCTCCCCCAGCCTTACTGGATGGTGGCGACAGGTTTTTCCTGGAGAAAGAAAAGGGGGAAAAACGTATCAGTGTACCAGAAACACGGAGCAGAGAAGAGAGCGGGGAGTGCGGGGAGGGGGTGGGGGACAGGCTCTCTGCTCCCTGGCCGACCCCACATGGAATGGGGCCAAGTCACCTCCACGCTTGCGCACGCACACACTCAAATACGCACACACATGCACACACATGCACACATGCACACATATGCACACACGTGCACTCACACATGCATGCGCACACACGCACACATGTGCACACATCTACACACACGCATGCACACACGCATGCACAATGCACACACATGCACACATGCGCACACACAGGCAAACATGCACACAGGCACGTATGCACACACACACACACGCACGCACATACACACGCAGACACGCACATGCACATGTACACACTATACACAAACCCACCAGCCTCTGTCTCTCTCTCCCCTGCCTCTGGGTGTTCCTGAAGCTGTCAGCAGTCAGGCGGAAGAAGAACCCCGGCCCAGGAGTCAGCTCCACCACAGAGAGAGCTGAGTCCAAACTCTGGCATCGCCTGTCCCGCTAACCCGAGCACCTCCAGCGGGGCTCTGGAGAACCCGTGCACAGCAAGGCTGTCCTGGGGGTCTGCAGCACCGTGGGGTCGGAGCAGAACCAGATCCTTGGACCCAAGCACTCAACCTCCCGCCCAGTCAGCCAAGAACCACCCAGTGGCCCCTAAGGCCTGAGGACTGCTTGGAGGCTGACCCCCATGCCAATGAGGCGTTGGTACCAAAGACATCATGTTAGCAGAGAAACAGGGCTTCGGGCCACACTGGGCGGTGCTCAGGGATCACTCCCGGAAGTGCTCAGGTGTGGTGCCGAGGATCGAACCCAGAGCTGGCTGTGTGTAAGGCAAGCACCTTAATCCCCCATACTGTATCTCTCTGGCCCATTACTGATAGTTTCCCCCTATGATTCTGATTTATTCTTATGTCTGAGCCCTTTTTAGTTTCGTTTTATTTATTTATTTTTTTGTCCCCTCCAGCATGCATTCAAGTGAGGCAAAGTCACGTCATCTGTGTGAGGGCATTAAGGACCTAGAGAGATAGTATGGTGGGTAGGGTGCTTTCCTGCATGCAGCTGACACGCTGGGTTCAATCCCCCACACCCCCTATGGTCCCCTGAGCACTGCCGGTGCAGTTCAAAAAGAAGGAAAAAAGGATGTGTTGAAAAAAAACAACACCATGACATCACTCCCTGGAAACCATTTACTAAGCTATAAAGTGACAGCTCCTTTGAATGTGGCATTGAAATCTATTGTCCTGCGACATCTTTGCAGGGGGGATGATTAACGATCGATCATGGGCTGCCGTGCTCCAGGGCGCCAGCTTTCTCCCGTACACGGGAGGGGTGCGCAGTCCTGAGGCGCCCACCGCCCTCCCCCACTCATCCCTGCCCTCTCTCCTCACTCCCACACCCCTGTGGTCCAGGGTTCCACTGTGTCTGCACAGGGAAGGGCCGACTAACATGCCCAAGGAGGGCCTAAGGGAGGGGGGCAGGAGGAGAAAGGGGCGCAGCTCCGAGCACCCTGCACCTCAGCACATTCTCCAGCGGGCCCAGTTCTCGCTTCCCCAGGGGGGCAGGTGTCACCCTGTCTCTCCCTCCTGTTACCACCACTTCACCGAGACACCAGAGCCAGTATCTGTCCCTGCTCCCCTCAGGGTCCACTGTGAAGGTTTGGGGGGCCGGGGGACAGGCAGGTAGCCTCTGAAACCTGCCTTGGCCTCTTCAGAGAGGAAAGAGCTGCAGCAAAGGCATCTCTGGGACATTCCTATGGCAGATGGCCTCGTGGGTAGCCGGGTCTGACACTTTTTCGCCCAGAGCACTGCAAGAATCTCCTGGCTGGGATCCCGGGGCACCCCACACCATCACTTGGAGGCTGGGGGCATCTTTCTAGGGACAAGTGCAACCGTGTCACCGCCGAGGCTCCCCCAAGGCCCCGGCCCCGTGGTGCCAATAACCGGGACTGTGACAAGTCCCGTCTCTCCGACCACCGGGCACTGCACAGAGTGCTCGTCAGCCTCTCTCAAGAGACTTAGGCAGACGTGTCCCAGGTCCCCGGGGAGCTGTGAGGAGAGAAGTGGAAGCCGGGACTTCAGGTTTCTAGAGTTTTCCCGTTTGCTTTTTTTTTTTTTTTGGCTCTGGGGCCACTCAGCAGTGTTCTGGCACTACTCCTGGCTCTGTGCTCAGGCACCTGTGGGAGGCTGACTATCAAACCCGAGCCTCTCGCGTGTGGGGTCTGAGCCCGGCCCGTGGAGCTCGCTCTCGGGAGCCAGCGCAGGAAGAATGCGAACCCGACAGCGACTCTCAAGACTCCGGCAGTGACCGCGCACACAGCTTCCTTCCAAGTCTAACCTGGCCCCAAGGGCGCCTGTGCACTCCTGGCATTCCCGTGGGACCCCTGGAGCAACAAGACCGGCCTCCTCCCTGTGCCCTCCCGGTCCACCTGCACCCCTCCCCATCCAAGGTGCTGTTAACAAGCCTGGCGCATCCCTCAGAAACCCACCTGGCATGTGAGCAACATCCCTGCCCCACGGCACATAGCCCCTCATTGGCTTTCCCTGCCAGCCTGGGCCAGTGCTCCTGGCCCACGGGAGACCCGGCTAAGGAATGAACACAGCTGTGAACCTCCACGGTGTGGGAGGCCGGATAGTGCCCCCCTGCCCCGGTCACTATCCTGACCTTAACCCAGGAACCTGCAAACGGGTGTGTTTTATTTTTTCACAGCCAGTGGTGGTTGGGGGCCAGCAGGCCCACACCCCCAGAGGTGCTATCCAGGCAGCAGGCTGGGGCACGGTGTGACACGAATGTGGTGATCAGGATGGCACAGGGTCTTCCAGTCACAGCATCTGAGACCCGCCAATGTTACCAAAGGGAGGGGGTGCTGCGGGGTGGGGGATGAAGGGTTCTGGTGGAGCTGGAGACGGAGGAGAGGGGATGGCGAGTGGTGAGGCCTCTGAAGAGGGGGCCCCCAGCTAGGGTGGTGGACGGCCACTGGCAGCTCGGAAAGGCAGGGTCTCCCGCTGCCTCCACCAAGCAGCCACCCTGCCCACACCTGTGCGACTGGCCCCGTGGCACTGGCTTCAGCGTCCGGTCCCTCCAGAGCGGTGAGAGAAGTGGCTGCTGTTGTCTTGAGCCTCGAAGTTGGGGGCGACTGGTCTGGGTGCACATTCCTGGGGTAGACCACCCCCCGCGCCAGTTGGTTCTCCCTAAGTGGGTGCAGAGCCCCCTCCCAGGAGCTGACTCACCCCCACAAGGCCACCCAACCCAGACGTCCCAGGGCCAGACAGCCCACTAACCGCCCTGGACCCTGGCAGAGTGTGGGGACGCGTCCACCTGGCCCAGCACACCCCCTCCCGCCACGCCCCCCCCCCCCCCGGGCCCCAAGAGCAGAGCACGCGGGCAGCACGAGCATCAGTGCAAGGGTGGGGGTGTTCCTGGTGCCCTGGGCACGCCGGGCTCCCCCGGTCATGAGACCTGCCCCCTCCCCAGCGCCATCCGTCAGCCCGCTCGGGAGACTCCGGCCGTTTCCCAGGCCGCTATGCTCACACTTGGGGAATGCGCTTATTGTTCCTTTCATGCGTCCCTTTGTGGACAAGCGTTTCCAAGTTTAAAAGGTCAGTTTAAAAGCATGTTCTAGCCTTTGAGTGAAAACTATTCTGGAAAACAATGACAAGAAGATGAATGAAGGGATTCAAAACACTTTTTCAAAATGCGATGGTGCAGATAAACCCAGGGCCCATGTGCCCGAGCGTGCACGTGATAGAGCCGTGACAGCCGGGCCCAGATACCCGCCTGCTGGGTCAAGGGGCTCCATCCCCACCGCCAACCAAGCTCCCCTGTGTGTTCCCGTGGGAGAGGCAAGGCCCCGGGCCCCTGTGGATGTGCAAGGCGATATGGGTCCAGGACGCAGTACTGGACAACTGGGTCTTTGCTGGACCCTCGCCTTGTTCTTTCCCTTCACTGTGATGGAACGAGTTCCCTGTACAGACACCAGGTTCTTCTGGACCAGACGGGGCACCTGGGCAGGTCCACCCACAGGGCGCTGAGAGGCCTCTCGGGGCAGGCTCACAAGCTTCTCAAAGGCGCCTTCCTTGGCTCGCTCTTCAGGCCTGAGCTGCCCCTTGAACACGTGTCGCTTGTCTCTGTCTCTTTGCTGCCTACTTGCACTGTGGAGCAGCCTGTGCTCTCTCAAACGCACAGTTCTCCCTTTCTCTCCCTTCACATCTCTCTAAATAAGCTCCAGTAAAACTATGGAGGAGGAGGAGAATGAGAAGGAGAAAAAGGAGAAGGAGAAAGAGGAGGAAGAGGAAAAGGAGGAGGAGGAGGAGGAGGAGGAGGAGGAGGAGGAGGAGGAAGACAATGACGATGACAATAGCAACAACAACAACCAGAGGAAGAAGAAGTACAAAAATTTTCTCTGTTTGGGGCTGGAGTGATAGCACAGCGGGTAGGGCATTTGCCTTGCACGTGGCCGACCCAGGTTCGATTTCCAGCATCCCATATGGTCCCCCAAGCACCACCAGGAGTAATTCCTGAGTGCAGAAAACCAGGAGTAACTCCTGAGCATCACTGGGTGTGACCCAAAAAGAAAAAAAAAGTTTCTCTGCTTATGCATCCCATACCCAGAATATTTCACTCTCTTAAGAAGAAGATGGAGGAGGTTCCACCCCCTGGTTTGCTTCCAAATACTTGGCTGCACAATTAAGAACTCCAAAGGAAAGGGGTCTCCTGAGAATAAAGACAATATTCATGCCCCAATATAACATTTAATGAAAATCAGAACCCAGTGGAAACGGAGTCCAAACGGACCCCACCCACACAGCGCGAGAGCCAGCAGGAATGGTCCTCAAGTCAGTGACCCCATGACCAGAAGGACGGTGGATGACGGGGACGGGAAGCTTCTGGCTAACCAGATCACACAAGATCCCTGGAGCCAAGGGAGGGGCGAGGTCTGTTTCTGAAATCCCACTTTAAAAGATACGGGTATTCAAAATACACAGCCCCCAGAATTATGAAATACCTGAGAAATTGAGACACCCTAAGTCAAGCCAGCTGACACAACAAACCCGCTCTCAAGAACCCTGGACGCCAAAATGATCTAAAGAGACCCGGGGCCTCGGATGGTGGCACACTAATCAGGGACGATGATCCAAGGGGAGGAAGGCACGCCGAGAGGCAAACAGTCCTGGGAGGAGAAGCACGAGCTCAGCCTGGGCAGGACAGACCCTCCGAGAAGCCGAAGCCGATGCTTCCAGAGGAAGGAAACAGGATGCGGGAGAGAGCTCCTGAATGAAACCCCTCCCCCACAGAGCCTGTCAGCAGCTGCCAGCTCCCCAGCCCTGGCTTTCCTACCCCTACCCTGGAACACCACACTCCAGATTCCTCCCCCCCCCCCACACACAGAGCACCTTCCGGGGAGTAAGCAGATCAGAGACTGGTCCAGAATGGCCAGGCAGGGCCTGGACAAGATGTGCATCAGCCAGCCACAGATGCACCCCTCAGGCCTCACCATCCCTTTTGCCAGCACTGTCTCTGAGGGGCTGCGGCACCTGAACACCGAGAGAACCTGGTCTCCAGTGCTTTGGGCCCTCCCAGCCCCACCTGCGGGCACTTCTAGGGAGGGCTGGGAGCAAGCAGTTGGGGGCGTGCCATGACTTGGGAGACCCCATCAAGCGCTGGCGTCGACCCTCCCAACCCACCCCAGAGTTGCAGTGAGAAGTGGGAGCTAGGCAGGGTGAACCCCTGCACAGCAGCCCAGCCCTGTGGTCCTTAGTGGCCGTGGTGGAAGACCCCCTTCCCTTCCCCTTCCCTGCAAGGGCGGCCATTTCCATTTCTGCACGGCCGCCCCTGGCACAGGGGCCCAGCAGTCCCCAGGTAGTCGGGAAGGCTCGTTCACCTGCCACAACCTTTGCTCTTCCTGATGAGGAAGCAGAGCCCAGTGAGGAGGAAGGGAGTGCCCGCCCGCCCGCGGCTGCCTCACCTCCAGGCCCACCCAGCAGGCAGGCGTTTTTAAAATTAAGGCACGGAGAACACGAGGTCTCCCGAAGGGCCGGGTTATCACGGAGTCATCTTGTGCAGCCCCACCACAATGCCGAGTGACCTTCACAGACCCCAAAGCTTGACCTTCAGCATATAAAAGAAATTGGCATTTTGTAGGATGGTGGTGGGTGGGTAAGTGTGAGTGTGTGTGTGTGAGTGTGAGTGTGTGAGTGTGAGTGTGTGTGTGTGTGTGTGTGTGTGTGTGTGTGTGTGTGTTCTGTCTTCTCTTTCCTCTGAAGGATGTGGAAAACCTGACTAGCATCGCCTGGTCTGACATTTCCTGTGAGGGAGCTCACTGCTTGGAATACTGTGAAAACAATCTGCCTTAACAATTCAACCCAAATGAATGATCTTCCTGAGACTGGTGAGAAGCCTTCGCTGGGAATCAGGCCGCATACCCGAGCCTCTCTCATCCGGATCCCCGATGACGAAGGTTGTGCAGAGATAGAGATCGCGGGTGAGGACAGGCCGCGAGGGGTGCAGGGGTGCTGATGGGCCTGCATCCTCCTGGAAAAGCCATCGCCCTGCCATCCCGCAGCAGAGAACACACGTCGTCCCCCGCGGCCCATTGTTCTTTGGTGATGATTTCTCGGCTTAACTATCTTTCCCTATGCACCCCGCCCCAGCCTTGGCACGCATCCTTGACAAGAAGTGTGTGGAGCCAGGGCAAGATCTGAAACCAACTCCAACACTGCTCCTGCCTTGAGTCAGGCTAGATTCTAGCACATTCCGGGAACAGAGGAGAATTTTATCCCGCTCACCAATGCATCGGGCTGGGAGGGTTCCTTTCAGGGCACACAGTTTGCAAAAACAAAACTGTACCGGATATGACCAGTACGCTGTTATTCTCCTGTTCTCCCAGTTCGGCACAAGGCCTCGGCAGAGGGCTGGTGTCTCAGGGATGCTCCCCCTAGAAGACGATGGAGACTGCAGCTGGTTCATGTGGAAGAGCTGGAAAGGCTGACTAGGAGCCTCTAGTCTCATCCCATCAAGGTCCGGGCTGCCTGTTACGGGTGGGTGGAGCAGCGTTCGCCAGACTGGCTGGTTCTCAGGCAAAGGCACAACTAGAACCTTCAGCCCCACACATCAGGGCAGTTTCCTCATGCCAGGACAGTGTCAGAGACACCGAATGTGTCTTCTCACGACCCAAACACACCTGGAGAGGCAGGTGGTCTCCCGTCAGGGGCTTTCTCTAGCAGGGTGGGGGTGGAGGTACCCCCACTCACATCTCCCTGTCCATCCCCCAGGCCTCAGCTCTGGGGTGTGGCTGAAAGCTGCACTGGGCAGGCCTGGCTCCACGGATCCTATGACGGTGGGCACAGAGGGCCTGATTGCCCTCTGGAGGAGGAACTGGTCTTTTATGGGGTCCAGCTCCGGCACACAGCCAGAGGCCCCGAGGAAGCCTTCTCTCACCATATTGGCACCCACCAAGGGCCCCCTTCTTCGCATCTCCCCTCAGCCCACGGCATGAGACTGTCCAGCTCAGCCCAGTACTATAGTGATGACCTGCTGGTGGGCCCGCTGACTCATGCTAAGCTAAGATGGGGTGAGGGGCCTGGTGTAGCGGGGAACCAGACGCCAGGCCCAGTGGTAGGACCGCGGTGAGGGCTCCAGGCACCCAGCTGCAGCTCCCAGAGGCTGTGTCCTTCTGGCTGGCGGCAGAGCCCAGATGGGAAGGATTCCCTCCGCTGCCCTCTCGGGCTCTGGGCCCGGCCCAGAGAGTAAGAAGCTGCACTTGGAGTTGTCAAAGGGAGTCTCCGACACGCCTGCCGAGGCCTTGACGTAAGAGTCATCCGCGGCTGCCATGGTGGACAGACAGCCATGTAGAGATGTTGACTTAGCTGTGGGGAGAAGCTGTGCTCTGGCACCGTCCCCTGTCCTGTCCGGTCGTGTTCATCCAGGGAGGTGAGCCGTCCCAAGCAGAGAGGCTGATTCTCTCCAAGTCCCTCTCGTTGTAAAATCCGCTTAGGTTCTGTTTGGGTCAACGTGCCAAAGGGAAGCTTAAAACAACTTTGGGGATGAAATGTTTTCATTCTGAACTCAGAACACTCCAGGAGTCCCGAAAGAACAGCCATGAGAGAGGGCCGGGGAGAGGCCACGGGCCAGGCACTGGGCTTTGCCTGCTGTGGGTTTCCCAGCACTGCTAGAAGCCACCCGTGACCCCTGAACACTAAGCCGGGAGTGGCCATGGCCCCAGGAAAAACCAGTGTATACTGCAGTAAGCTATCTGGGCCCAAGGCTCACTCCACAGAACATGGAAATAAGGAAATTTGACTTTATTTCCTTCCTTAGAAAAGGTGAGGAAGTTGCCATGTAGAGAGCACTATTTTTTAGCTCTTCATAACACACACACACACACACACACACACACACACACACACACACACACACATGCCCTGTCCAGAGGCCTTGAGTGAATAGCAGTGGCTTGCGGTCTCCACCTTCTTTTCTGTGACATTCTCAGAATTCTCAAGGTCCCACAGCTTGGTCCTTAGCAAAAACACCCACTCCCTTGGTGGGAGTCCAGTGGGGGGGGGGACACCTTCTAGAGTGCCCAGTACTTACAAAGCAGTTTTAAACTAAATTCTCCCAAAAAGCCCCGCGTGGGAGGCAGTAGTATGAGGGCAGTGAGTCCAACTCCATAATGAGGAAAACCAGAAATGACTTAATACAAACCAGGTCCACATCAATCGAAGAAAACCAGCGAGAATTCAGGGAGTGTTTCCCAAGGCTTGATATGTGGGTATCGATGTCAGGCTTCAGTTTCAAGATCATATCTGTATACCATTTTTTTAAAATGTTTTTTGAACTTGTTTTCACCAGAAAAATCAATAATAATCACAACTGTCTGGTAAGCCTCTGATTTAGAAGAAGTTCCAAGGCTTCAAGGACCCACACTTTGCATGGGTCCCACTGATGTGGAAGATCTTGCATTTCGGCAAAACTGGCAATACCCATGCAGTGGCATGGTCGTACTCTTTAAAAGGCCACTCAAACAGCATGAGCCCCAGGTTGAGCCATGGTCGTGGCCCAGAACCTAAAGTTGGTTGCCCTGGTTTCTGTTTGTGTCTGGCTGTCCTGGGCTCCCCAGAAATTCAATGCACTGGGAAGAAGCCCAGGGCCACTGTCTTAGCCTGGGTGGTAGAGAAATTGGCCATGTCAGGGCTGGCTGAAGGGTTCCTCCTCGGTTACCTCACACTGTCTCATTCCAGAAAAAAAAAAAAAAGAATCTCAAGGAAACTCTGACCTACTCTCAAAGCACAGATTGTTTTCTGGGTATTTCTTTGAAAAAGGAGAAAGACACATGTTGCCTTGAACCCAAGTAGCTGTGCAAGCTCTGAGCTTGACTCGTAAAAACCTAACATTGGAGACAGGAGGGCTTCCTGCGGCCTGGTTCATGACAGCCAGCTGCCTCTTGTGTTCAAAGGAGGTGGGGGGGGGGGGGGAATCAGTGCTGGAACTTTCCATGAGCTCCCAAACAGGGAAAGGGACCACCTCACACAGAAGTCAGGCAGCAGGGCGTCCAGGTTGGCAGTGCAGGGCAAGCTGTACCAGCACGGTTCTGGTTGGTGCGGGTGGTGGAGTGTTTGGGGCGTCATTCCCGGCTCTGTGCTGGTGGGGGGTGGCACTAGGGAGCCTTCTGTGGGGCGGGGGTCCTCCCCATACGAAGCAAGCATCTTCCCCAGACTGTCTCTCCGGCTCTCCTCCCCGACATGAGAGGGCCAACAGGGAGACCGAACATCAGCCCCTACTAGGCAGAGAGAACTGCGTGCCCACACACGGGCACCTCTGTAAGAAGCTGGCGCTGGGCTCCCGCAGAGCACAGACATGAGACGGAAAGCCCTCCGCCTCACCAGCCCCTCACCGGCCCCTACCACCTTCAGCATTCCTGAGCGGCACACGCTCCGAGGGCCCCCACCCGGCCGCCCCTCCAGGATCGCGTGGGTGAGGAACGGGCCTGGAGAGGCGGCCCACAGGAAGCACTTTGACCAAAGGTATCTGGAGCTTTTTCCAGAACAAATATAAAAACCATATGGAGCGGCTGGCCCCATGTCAGACAGTCTCCTGGTGGAAATGTCACGTCGAGGCTCGTGATGTGGCGGGATCAAAGGGCTGGAGCCTTTGGAAGACATCCAGAGGGTCGGAAGGGAACGCCAGGGCCAGCTCGGCACTGCCAGTCCGGCTGGGGGGCTGCGGGGGGTGGCAGGCAGGCTCCAGCGCCCGCAGCGGGGGCAAGGAGGAGAGAGCTGCCGAGGGGTGGGAGGACTCCGCGGCTCTGTGCCCAGCAGAGCAGCTCAGGAAGAGAGAGGCCACTCTGTTGTGTGGACGCCGAGGCCTGGGCTCAGCTGTGGCACTGCAGAGCGGGGACAGTGGGTGCCCGCATAGCGAGGGGGCCGCATGGCACGCAGGCCCCTCCCTCCCGCTTTGGGACCAGCCTGGTGCTCCACCCTTCCATCTCATCCACAGTGCCAACACAGGACCTGTGGCCCTTCTTTTCCTCTCCCTGAATTCAGAAAAGGTTTCAAGGGAAGGCAGGGAAGCTCTAGATTATAGGGGGCTGGGGGTCTCCTGAAGAACTCTGGAGAAAGACAGACAGACACCTTTCCCTTTTGATACCTTTCTTTTTGTTTTTTGTTTTTTTTGTTTTTGGGTCATACCCAGCGATGCTCAGGGGTTACGCCTGGCTCTGCACTCAGGAATTACTCCTGGTGGTGCTTGGGGAACCATATGGGATGCCAGAGATCGAACCCGGGTCAGCTGTATGCAAGGCAAATGTCCTACTCGCTATGCTATCGCTCCGAACCCCTTTGATACCTTTCTAACAAAGGGCAGTGAGCATCTCGTCACCCTTCAGGACACTGCTTAATGGCTGTCACTGAGACGATTTCTCCTTGTGTTTCATATTTTCCCTTCCAGCTTCAGTCTGCATGAAAGGTGGAAGAACAGCACTAGAGACCCAGGGCTTCCATCTCCCTGCCCGGCTGCTTCCCGCTGTATAAGCAAAGGCGCGCATGCAATCCTTTCTCTGCAGAAGCCCCAAGAGTCCACGCCAGTGGCACCCTGTCCCTGCATGCTCCAGCCCAGATCCTTGTTGGAGCGCCCCCAGATCCTGCCTCAGGTCACTACGCCCTGCTGGAGTTGTTTTCTCTTTTTTTAAAAAAACAAAAACAGTGCCCCAATGTCTGTATTACATTCCACAGGCAGGTTCTTTTTTTGATCTCATGGGCACTTCCATTTCCGACTTCTCTCCCCCACGCACAGCTTCTTTTGCAAATACACCCTGAGAAGGCGCATTAGATGCTCTCTGGCTTCTAGGCCGGAAGTGGGACTTGTCAGGAGGCTGAGAGGAGACAGGAGCAGGGCAGGCTCTGGCTGTGAAAACTCAAACTTCTGCCTGCATTTTTTTTTGTAGCTCCTTCCTGGGAAACCTGCCAAGGGTGCTTGGAGCACAGTGCTCCTGGCGACCTCTCAAAACCCCGACAGGACCCCCAAAGTCTCGAGAGCAGCTTCTGAAGGGGTTGGGGGAGGGGGCGTGAGGGGCAGAGGAGGTGCCCCTTGCTCTGGCAGATGCGCTGGGGGCCGGCCTGGAATCTGGGGCCTGAGATGGCCACGTGCTCCCTTGTGGCTCCTTCACCTCAGGATGCCTCTACAGAGCCTCAGAGCTGGTGCCCACGGGACCTGGGGGCCCACGGGCACATGCAAGGGCACCTTGTTGTGCCTGGCCCGGCAGAGGGAAAGGCCAGGATGAATGCCCATACCAACCCCCGGGCTTCCAATAGACACGACTCCACCTTGACCTGCACTGCAAGGGGGCAAGTAAGGGCAGTGGTCCAGGGGCTCATGTTGCGCAAGAGGGGAAAGGTTGGCCTGCCCACCTGAACCCCGCCAGGCCCTCAGCCCCACCTCCAGGCCAGGGACACACCGAGGATCTGGGAATTCCTCTCTGCCTGTCATGATCTTCTGAGATATACCCTACTCTTTACTTCCCAGCCCTCTTTAAAACATTCCATTTAGGGCTGGAGAGACAGTCCAGGCATTAAAGTGCCAGCCTGGCACACGGGGTCAATCTCCAGCACCACATGTGGACCCCAGAGCCTCGGCAGGAATGACCCCGGAGCACTGCCGGGTGTGGCCCAGACATCCCCCAAATGAAAAATAAAATAGAATGAAAGAATGAACAACTCCACTTGCTGAGGGATATCTCCATCCCTTCAAGGGTGCATTGGCTGTCGCCGGCAAGAACGCTTGTACTAAGGGAACGTTTGTGACCAATTATTCAGAGATGTTGTTTTGCTTATTCTTCGTTACAATCTCAGGAAGGTCAGTCTACGATATTGTTTTGTTTAGACAAAGAAACTCAATCGCAAAAAGAGTTAAAAACAACAACAAGCCCCAACTGTGCCCACTCCGTAGGAAGTGGTGATTCTGACCAGCTAAACCTCAGGCCCCCTCAGCCCGGCCAGCTCAGGGTCACTAAACACGGTAGCTCCACAGTTCCGAGTCTCAGAGTACAATAAAGAGCCGTGTTTCCCGCCGAGAGCCCAAGCCCAACAAAACTCTCCTCGCTCGGAACAGACCTCACAGGACATGGAAAAGGCCGCCGGGCAGAACTGGCTCATTCACAGGGGCCTGAAAGGACGAGCGATGGGGACTCGCCATGCCCCAGGCCCACACGACAACTGACAATCGGGCCTTCGGACCGCGGCAGAGACAGCGTGGCCCCTGTCCCTGTAGTCCCCTCCAGCACGCGTGCATGCACACACACAAACACACATGCACATACACACGCGCACACACATGCACACCCACACTCACACATACATGCATGTACACGCACACATATGCACTCACACACATACACACATGCATGCACACACATGCGCACAAACGCACACACACGTGCACACACACACACACACGCACACACACACACTCACACATATACACACACACATGCTCACACACATATGCTTCCTGCCGTGAGGCCCCGCTAGTGACCCCCATCCTCTCCGTGGCTGTCCCTGCCAACACAAGGACCCTGTGCCCGAGTTTCCTTCCTGTGGCCTTGAACCTGCCACCTGGAGAGCTCCATGTTCTGGGGGCATGTGGTCCTGCCCACCCTGATTCCAGACCCCAAAGCTGCCTGGAGACCCCCGGCTGCCCTTCCCCCCTCCTGCTCTGACCCCAGCTAGCACGCACCTCTCCCACCGGGTGTCACCCACTATCCAGAAACATGTGCTTCCAGCCTCCTGTGGGCATCTCCCCTCAGCCTGCCTTATCCTGCGCCTCTGATGATGGGGGCCAGCGCTCCACTGGACAGGCCTGCCCAGGGGCATAGGCCTCCCGCACTCGGTCCTGACCCAGACTGCGTTCTCGCCCTCCCTCTCTAGTCTCTGCCATCTTCGCTCCCGGCCTTCTGGTGGGATCTCTTGGGCCAGACCAGAGAGGCAGGGCTCTAGGTAGCCGGCCCGCTGCCAGTCGCTCAGCTCGGTCCGAACTGTCTTCCTGGAGCACAGCCCACAGTCAGTCACTGCCTCACAGCCAGAAACACCAGACAGCGCACCGGCCGCACGCCCAGTGGGTGCCCGCACTGGGGTGCCCCATCTCCCGCTCCCACACATGTCCCAGCCAGCCGCCCCGCCTGCCCCCGCGTCCACCCGAGCCTGCCATGCTGCCCGAGGCTCCCGGGATCTCCCTCCTTGCCAATGCTGGCTCCCCAGCTCGCCTCCCTGAGTCAGGGGACCTGAGAGCAGGTTGAAGAGGTTGCCTGCAGGAGCTCAGAAGGGTCAGCTCTGTGCCTCGGCACCCTCCCTGTCACCCGAGCCAATGTTCCTCTGAGTGTGGTTGTCTGTCGGGGGGTACGGGAGGAGGGGAGGGGACACAGCCACCGCTCTGGCCCGGACAGGCCCCCGGGCCTTGGTGAGAAACACGCAGAACACAGGAGCTCCAGCGGCAAGTGGGCTCTGCAGCTGCCTGCCAGGCCCCAGGTCATTCCTGCCTTAATCACATCCTGTAAAAGAGTTTGTTGACATGGTGGCCAGCCTCATCCTCAGCATCTCTCTCCCTGGCGCTGTTCAAACAAGGGAGAGGCCCTCTGTACACACTCGGCTGAATTAAATGAAATTAAATAACATTTATTTATACAGAGATCAAAACTGCCTTTTCTGTCAGGAAACGCGCGACTTCTGAGGGCCCCGGGGCTATGAAACCGGCCTCGGCAGGAAATGGAAGGAATCCCGTGGCTCGAGCAGCTTATTGTGGAATGAGCAGAGGAAACACAGTAGAACTTTCTGGAATGAGGCTCACACAAGGAATGTGGCGATCCAGGAAAGCGCCTGGCAGGCCGTCTCTGTGATGTGACGATCTCTGCCCCACTGGGCCGAGATGGAACTGGGCATCAAAGTCAAGGTAGGGGCACTAGCCCGAGCGCGTCACATTCCTTGTCGCCGTGGTCACACTAGGAGAGACGGGGTGGCCTTCCATGAGGAAGTCCATGGCGGCAAGAGGGCGGGGGAAGGGCCCCATGGAAACAGGCCACGGCGCCATGGCGTTCTCACTTAAACCAGCCCCTTTCCCAGCCCTCGGGGAACACGGCACACCCAATTCTCTCTGCAGCAGCCGAGAGTATAACGAACAACGCCAGAGCCATGAAGCCACGGCAGAGTCCCGCAGAAACAGGCCAGAAGGGACAGCGGCAGGACAGCCGGTAGGGCACCGCCTTGCACACGGCCAACCCAGGCTCAACCCCCAACACAACAGACGCCCCCCCCTCCCTGAGTCTGCCAGGAGTGACTCCTAAGCACAGAGCCAGAGATCAGCCCTTAGGACCACCAAGCGCGGCCCCAAAGCCAAACAAAGAGTAAAACTAAAACAGGCCTGGAAGTGGAACACTGCTTGGGTCTTGAGGAATAGAGGGTCAGGGGTGCCAGCAAACTCAATCCAAAACCCTATTCTTGGAGGAAAAGTGGCAGGGTGCTGTGGCATTGTGGGCACAGGGAGATCTCAGCTGGTCCCCAGGTGGATGAAATTAAATAACATTTAGTTATAGAGGGGCTGGAGCGATAGCACAGCAGATAGGGCGTTTGCCTTGCACAAGGCTGACCCGGGTTAGATTCCTCTGTCCCTCTCAGAGAGCCCGGCAAGCCACCGAGAGTATCTCGCCCGCACAGGAAAGCCTGGCAAGCTACTCATGACGTATTCAATATGCCAAACACAGTAACAAGTGTCACAATGGAGACGTTACTGGGCCCGCTTGAGCAAATTGATGAACAATGGGAGGACAGTGCTACAGTGCTTTAGTAATTATTATTTATAGAGATCAAAAACTGCCCTTTTTTGGTCAGGAAGTGCTCTGCTTCTGAGGGCTGGTGCGCACGGTGGGCTTCATCCATCCGGCCGGGAGAGGGACGGCCTGTGGCTCTCAGCTGAGCTTCCCTGAGTGCCAAGTCACCACTCTCACCCCTGAGTTAGAGATGGAAGCGACCCCCACTCTACCCCAAGCCTGCCCACCCCACACAAAGCAATGACTCTGCTGCACTCAACAATGTGGACTGACTCTGACCAGAATCGAGGGGGCCCTGTCTGCTCCCTGGGGAGACAGACGTGGTCCAGGCATGAGAGGGCCAGAGCCAGCATGAGCAGGAAGGGCAGGAGAGGCCGTGTCCAGAACTTTCCGTGGTGAGACTTCATAGCTGGCAAGGGTGAAGGGAGGTTGCCCGGCTAGCAAGGCAAGTCTGGTGGGTGGGTCTGATGGTCAGTTGGATGAATGGATGTTTAGATGGATACTAGTTGGCTGAGTGAATGGAGGAATAAAAGAAGTAAATGAGTAACATGCCAACAAGCCAGTCTGAGAATAAGGTTTGGATTGTTCCAGTTCCATGAAAGAGTTATCAGTTTTAAGTTTCAGGACATTTGCCCAAACCGAGCAGCAGAATTTTCCCTCCTTTCTTTGACTCAACATTTACTGCCGTGTCCGGGATAAAGCTGGCGAGAAAAGGGCCTGGGGCCCCTACAGTCCCCCCCCCCCCCGCCGCCCCTCCCCCCGAAGTCCAGGTGACGCTGCCAGCGCCCGTGGCCTGGGGTGTGACCCAGAGGCAGCAGGCCTGTCATCCAGGCCCCATGGGATGGGGCGGGGAACAGGCGAGAGAACTGAGGGTGCTGCCCCGGGGCCCTTGCACACCACCCAGCACCCAGTCAGAGGCCGCTCCTCACGGTCCGCATCTAACTGCTGCCTCTCTAGCTTCAGCCCACCCTGGCGCCTCCATGGGTCCAGCAGCCTGGCACGAAAGCAACATGGAGTGAAAGGAAGCAGCCAGGAAGGCTTCCATCCTCTCCTCTGCTCTTGGATTCTCACCTCCCCCATCCCCACGGCCCTTCTGCCCTCGGATTCTCACCTCCCCCATCCCCACGGCCCCTCTGCCCTCGGGTTCCCATTACCCC
Source organism: Sorex fumeus (assembly GCF_029834395.1). Lineage (NCBI taxonomy): Eukaryota > Metazoa > Chordata > Mammalia > Eulipotyphla > Soricidae > Sorex > Sorex fumeus. Next base: position 72,713,240 of record NW_026606094.1, on the reverse strand, counting down.
AGTGGTTTCTGTGGCGCCCTACAGGGAAGCTGCGGGTCTGAGGGCCAGGGACTCACTTGGGCATGTGCAGAGCTGGCCAGGCCCAGGCACGGTCCAAGGAGGACCTCGGAGCTGCCTGTCTGGTGCTCCCTGTGTGGGCACTCGCCCTCTCTGACCACTCTCTCCCGCTCCCAGCAGCTCTGAGTCATGGAGAGACACGCCGGCTCCAGCCGCGGGTCCGCTAAGCCATGCCGCTGCTTTGATCTGCTGGAATGCACACGGGAGAGCCGCTGGCATTTCTTCTCCCTGGCAGGTCGGGTGGGGCAGGCCTGGGAAGGACACTGGGGAAGGGGGGCACATGGGGCAGACGAGGGCACAGAGCGGGGAGGCAAGCTCACTGGGCAGACTCCACTGCGGGTCCACAGGGCGCTGGCCCAGGGCTGGCATGAGGTTCCAGGGGCCACAGTGGCAGGGGCCCAGGCCCACGCGGGCACCACAACTGCTGGCCACCCGCTGCGCAGAAGGCAGCAAGGGCACATGCCCCAGACCTCTGCATCTGACATAAACCAGTCGAAATGGAAAATGACCCGTCCTCGCCCCGTCCCCTGCCCCAGGAGCTGCAGAGGCGGCCAGATCTGGACACTCGGATATGAGAAACAGTCCACGGGCCACAAATGCCAGGCACAACCTGGCCAAGCCTTGCCAGGCCCCAGCTGGCTCTGCCCATTTCCTCCCAGGTCACGGGAACTGCCCGGCTCCACCATGACTCGGGCCCCAGGGGGGGTAAGAATTCCTGACTTCCCTCCCAGCTGGCTTGCTTAGTGGCCCAGGGTTCTTGGGAGGGTCCTGGCCAGCCGGTGTCTCCTGATGACACAAGCCCAGGCCTGGACCGAATCCTGGAGACAGACGGGGATCTGCTGCCACCTGCTGTCCACTCTCCCACAAAACCCCGAGGAGCGACATGTGGGAACTTGGACTGACCCAGAGGTGGGCCTGGACCCCTGGGGCCTGTAAGGGGCTACAGGATGAAACAGTCCATCAGTACCTCGCCCCAGGTTATGGGTTCACCACAAAATCTGGCCTCTCCTAGCTGCAACGTCCTGAGAGCATCCCCGTTGCGCTGCAGAGAGCGCAGGGGCTAAGGAGCTTGTCTCGCCGTGGCCAACCCTGCTTGGATCTGCAAGTGTTCCCTGAGTCCTTCAGGACTGAGTGATCCCTGAGTACAGAACCAGGAGTAAACCCTGAGCACTGCCAGGTGTGGTCCACACAAAACCAAACAAGATCACTGCCAAATAGCAGGCTCTGCCACATGCCCACTTTATCCGAGAGCACTGGATGGAGGACTATAGGAGGCGTAAGGGTGAGGTACTGGGGCTCAGTTCTCCTTGGCCCCAGCTGCTGTCCATGGTGGCTGCTAAGGGGTCTGACCGGTGCCATCTCCAGGCACTGCCTTTCCTCCAGGTCCACCCAGGGCTCAGCAGGTTGCCAGGAGCCCCTGGTTACATGTGGGTGCAGCTCTGGGTCAATCGGTGCTCCTCCTCCTCCTCGGATCAGCCAGAGTCCACCCCCTGCCCCGGCTGAGCTCCTCCTCTGCCTTCCTCCACTTCCTCCTGGCAGCTGCCCCATAAGTCACCCACACCTGCAACTCCCGGGGCCCTGGAGCCTGGCCCTCAGCCTGGAGACATGCAGCCTCCTTCACCCCAGAACTGCAGCCCCACTGAGCTGCTAATTAGGGCCCGGGTGAGGCCGAGAAGGTCAGGTCAAGCAGCACAGTCTGAAAGGCACAGGTCAGGGGGGAAGCTAAGGTGGCCATCATGCAACGGTAAGAGGGAAATGGGCTCCCAGGGAGCAGGGTTTAGCCCTGCAACAACTGACCTGCCTTGAACCTCATAGAGCTGTAGACAGGCATCCCCCGCCTCACGCTTGCAGCTGGAACTGATTCCAGGGATGCTGAGCCCTGAATGGCTGGACCAGAGGAGCTCAGAGAGCCGTCCATCTGGGAGGGACTGCCAAGTGGCGGGGCCGTGTCCTTCCCTAGGCCGGACCACTCAGGCTGCAGGTAAGGTGTGTGTGTGTGTGTGTGTGTGTGTGTGTGTGTGTGTGTGTGTGTGTGTGTGGAGTCAGCCGTCAGTGCCAGGGCCCTGTGCCTTTCCCACAGAGTGCCCGGCACAGAGCAGGGGCTCTCTGCAGTCAGTCGCTGATGCTGGAAACACCCAGAGCAACTCTGGCAGGAAGAACAACAGGACAGCAAAATGCTGGAGCTGGAACCATCGGCCCTGGGCCCACCCACCCCTGACAGTCGGTGGCTCTGAGGTCCACCAGGGGAGTGACCTACCCCGGTCGCCCGACACAGCGTGGCTGGACCATGGGTCTGTGTCTGTCCAGCCCCCTCCCTGTCACGTGCCTGCATTTTGGAACACACCCGGCCCTTCACCAGCACGCTGTGGTACTGGGGCTCAGGAGTAGAGACCCGCAGAGTGGGACTCAGCACGAAGGAGCAACTCCCCACAGCATCGCAGGAAAACGGTATGGGTGGGCGGGAAGCGGACTGTGACTAGACACGCCCACACTGCAGCCGGTAACCACCTTGCGACTCTGTCCTCCAGGAACGTGGCCCTGTTCATTCATGTGTTCACTCATTCACTCATTCTTCATTCATCCATCCAGCTTCCCCAGGAGCTGGTGTCTTGGGCTGAATATCCTGCTCTGCCTCTTACTAGGTCAACACACTTGGGCAAGCAAAGCAACTTCCCTGAGTAGCTGAGTAATAGTATTCCCATCCCGCCTACAAATGTTATGGGAAGTCAAGGAGTAATTAACTTGGAATTGACTTGGAACAATGTGTGAGCACCACAACTAGAGGCATGGAGCCTTAGGGAGCACCGCAGCTGAGTGTGTGAGCTTTACAGTTTCTTGTGAGAACCCCCTGACCTACACCCAAGAGCGAGCACCATAACCAGGTAGACAAATACACGCAACACCCGCATAACAAACACGTGGAACCCAACATCCCAACAATTCAATAACAGAGGGAGGGAAGAAAGGAGAGAATAAAAAAATAAGACCGGAGCTGGAGCAATAGCACAGCAGGTAGAGGGTTTGCCTTGCACGCGGCCGCCGGGTTCAATTCCCAGCACTGCCAGGGTAATTCCTGAGTGCAGAGCCAGGAGTAACCCCAGTGCATCCCAGGTGTGACCCAAAAAGAAAAAAAAGAAGATCAACAGAATTTTAATAAAACCAAAACAAACTTAGAACAGTGTTTTGTAATAGGACTATATATCAAATAGGCCAATAGCAAAAGTTTGTTGATCTTGCTATTGCTTGGGCTTTTGTGGATCATTTTGTTGTTGTTAGAGGCATTTTGTGGTGCCCAAGACACATGCAAGGCAAACACACTGCCACTGAGTCACAGCCCACACCTTTGCTTCTCTGTTTGGTTTTGCAGGTCCTGGACCAACCACCCTGCCTCAGACAGACGAGGCGTGTGCTCTACCACTGAGCTCCATCTCAGGCCCTAAGTCTTATTGTGGTTCTTGCTGTTGCTACTGGCAGTGGTAAAGACATCACTGAGAACGTCTGTGGGCCAGGTACCAGCCCAGGAACAGGAAATGAGAGGTGCTGCCATCACACAGCCCATTAGAGAGAAGAGTAATAGGTAAGTCACAGTAAAATCATTGCAAGTGGTGATGATAAAACAGACCAGGACACGGGGGCGGAGGTGGGGCTGGTCACGGAAGACCACACTGAGGGCTCAGCAGTCCTGAGACGGTGTGGGGAGCAGCAACCCCCGGCAAAGGGCATGGCTCCCTCCCTCGCGTGGGAATAGGCCAGACAAGCAGGGAGAAGCCCCCAATGCCTTCAGAGAAGGCCTACAGAAAGACTAAAGATCCATATACACTGATGTCACCCCTGGAAGGAAAAACGGCGCACCTAGGACTGTGCTAATAAGATACAAAGCTTTTGCATGAACAGCCATGGTCTCGTGGTCTCAGTTACCGCCCAAAGCCCACAGGAGCAGGTCAGCAAGCTCAGCGGAGACTCGGTGTGTGTGGAACTCAGCAGAAAGTCACAAAGGAGCTTCATAACTCACTGGGGAGAGCCCGGACTAGAAGGTGGTCTCTGACCTAAGTGACTGGGGCTGGAGAGACAGTACGGTGGGTAGGGCACTTTCCTGCACACAGCCGACCCGGGTTCAATCTCTAGCACCATCTGAGGACCCCAAATCCCATCACGGTGATCCTTGAGCGCAGAGCCAGACATAAGCCCTGAGCACTGCTGGGTGTGAGCCAAAAATACACACACACACTTTTTAAAAATCTAACCATATTAGATACTTTCAGAGTATATAGTGTACTTTCAGGTAATACTGGGAAAGTAGTCCTTCTAAATGGGGAAAATATCAAAGTGGACCTTTTCATACTAACCAGTACAAAACTGTAAATTTATAAATGTGAAAGCTAAAACTATGAAGCTAATTAAAAATATAGGAGAGAGGGTATTGGAATTCCTGTAAACTACTCGGTCTCTGGGGCTCAGGTATATGGGATCTATACTTAGTTGAAATTTTAATTATGCATTTTTTAATTAAGTTGATATTGCAAAAAGACAAAATATGTATGTGTATATATATGAGAGTACCACAAAACTCTAAGGACAAAAAGAAGTTAATAAAGAAAACTTCAAAAATACAAACTATAAGTCCTCACAAGATACTGATTATGCCACAATTAAGGATTTCTGGTCAACAAAGAATATACTTATTTTAAAAGTATAAAAAATTTGAGGTTCTTTATGAAGACTAGAACTAATGAAATAGTCAAATAGTTTAATGTTTCAACAAAAAAGAGCTTTTTGGTAAAGTAACAAAGCCTATATAGTTATTCAAATACAATGTCTAGCATTCAATTCAAAGAATCATACATGCTAAAAAAAAGGACACTATAACCAAAACCCAAAAGACAAATAGATAACAGAAATAGAACCATCCACAGGTGATTCAGAAATGCAAGTTAATAAACAGGTACTTTTAAAAGGTCTATGAATAATATTCCCAAGAAAATATAAAGAAAGAGATGAAGGTTTTCATACAAGACAAATCTTGAGGAGAAAAAAATAAAAAAGTGGATATTCTAAAACTAAAAAAATACCAAACTAAATTTAAATTAGATATATTTTATAGCACATAAGACATGATGAAATAAATCAAAAATGATCTGGGAGTGAAAGCAAGGGAAAATATCTAAAGTGAAGCAAAGAAAGTGAAAAAGATGGAAAAGACAGGCATGAGTGGGGCTGGAGCGATAGCACAGCGAGTAGGGCTTTTGCCTTGCACGTGGCCAACCTGGATTCAATTCCCAGCATCTCATATGGTCCCCCGAACACCGCAAGGAGTAATTCCTGAGTGCATGAGTCAGGAGTAACCTTGTGCATCACCGGATATGACCCAAAAAGTCCCCTCCCCCCAAAAAAAGATATGCATGAGTGTACTTAACCTATAGAATACAGTAAGAAAAATCCAATATATTGATATGTAGAGAGCAAGAAGATTAAAGAATGAGACAAAAGCAATATTTGAAAAAGAAAACAAAAGGAAAGAATTTTCACAAAGTCTAGAAGCTCTCCATATCTCAAGTAGAATGACTGGCGAAAACCACAGCATGGCTTATCATAGTGCTAATAAGCTGACAGTCAAAGGTGGAGGGGATGTGGCGTGAGTGTAGAGTACACATATGCCTACACACACAGGCACCTGGGTCCATCTCTGGCACGCCTGGTCCCTAAGCACCAACTGTGGTCCCTACAAAACAAAAACAGAAGCCAAAGGAAGAGCAACAACAAAAATGTCAGCTGATTTACCCCCAGGGATGATGAAAGACTAAGGAGATGGGATTAAACATCTCAAGTGCTAGATGCATTTCATCGCACATAAGACATGATGAAATAAGTAAAAAATGAACTAGAAGTGAAAGCAAGGGAAAATAAAGTGAAGCAAAGAAAGCGAAAAAGATGGAAAAGACAGGCATGAGTGGGGCTGGAACGATAGCACAGTGGGTAGGGTGCTTGCCTTGTACACTGTCGACATGGCCAACCCGAGTTCGTTTCCTCCACCCCTCTCAGAGAGCCCGGCAAGCTACCCAGAGTATCTCGCCCTCAAGGCAAAGCCTGGCAAGCTACCTGTGACATATTGGATATGCCAAACATGGTAACAAGTTTCACAATGTCCGCTGGAGCAAATCGATGAACAACGGGAGGACATTGACAGTGACCGTGAAGTGCTAGAGAAAGAAACCAGTCAGAAGGGACCAGAGAGTTCAGTAGGTTAAGGCACTTACCTTTCCTACACCAGCCCTGGTTTGATTCCCAGCACCGCATATGATTCACCAAGCACTGCCAGAAGTGATCCCTGAGCACAGAGCCAGGAGGAAGCCCTGAGCACCATAAGTGTGACCCAAATGACAACAAAAACCACTATCTGGACCTCTACACCAAGGAAAAATACCCGCCCCCCCCAAATCATCAAGACATTTCCAAACAAAAACTGGAAAAAATTAAAACCCTCTCACAAAAACTCTCTCAGAAACACTAAAAGAAGTTCTTCAAAAGAAAAATATAAAAGCAATTACTATCTTCACTTAAAAAATGTTTAAAAACAGACTGAATTAAAAAATATATAATATCAAAATATAATCTGCTTACCTGGGATAAACTTTAAATATACATCAGACCTAAAGGAAAACCAACAAGTACCACAGGATCAAAATCCCAGAGAGAACGTAGGTCCTAAGCAGAAATAAATTAGAAAGGTACAGTGCTGCCAGCAGGGTGAGTGCATCAGCAGCCTGATGGTGTCTTCAGGCTTCCTGATACCCCAAAATCGGTGGTGTGCCTTTGGCCAGACCCCAACAACTCGGGACCAAGTTTCCCAAGAAATTAAATGGCCAAAAGTTAGGTATGTAGGAGCCAAAACCCACCTCTGGCTCAGCTATACAAGCCCGTTTATTGGCCTCACTTCAAAGACCCATAAATCAATCTAAAAAAATATCAACAGTCACAGTTAATCTTGGACTGCGCAAGGCTGAACAGACTGGGGTTAATTGGAGGGGAACAGGTTAGACTTGAGCCTGCCCCAGCAGAACTGCTTGCTCCTACAATCCAAAATCACTGCCATGACCCGGGCCAGACGCCACCGTCTCGAACGGGCGTTTGCCTTGCACACAGCTGACTGGGCCTACCTGAGTTCAATTCCTCTGCCTTTGATTCCTGTGCCCCTCTCGGAGAGCCCGGCAAGCTACCGAGAGTATCTCGCTCACATGGCAAAGCCTGGCAAGCTCCCCGTGACGTATTCGATATGCCAAACACAGTAACAATCAAGATATAATCTGAAAATTCGGGTGTGTGGGTTTTGTGATGAAATCTCCAGGCTTTCTGGGGTCAGGATGGCCTACTTCCCCCCACTTCCCTTTACTCCTAGAAGCATTGGCAAGCACCCCCACAAACCAACTCCAGCGTCACCATGTAAACTCTTCTACCGGTCTTGCTCCAGAGACCCATATCTTGAAAGATATCAAAAGCCACAGATAGTATGGGACCTGCGCAAGGCTGAACAGACCCGAGTAAATCAGAGAGGGGCGGGTTAGCCTAATGCCCACCCAAGCAAAGCCCCTGGCAGCCACTTGCTTCCACAATCCAAAAGCACAGCCATGCCCCTTGGCAGGACTCCACCAACTCAGGATGGGCCTTACCGAATTATTTGCTCGAGCGGGCCCAGTAACGTCTCCATTGGAGACTTTGTTGTTACTGTGTCTGGCTCTGCTAAAAATTCTGGCAAGCGGGTTTTGTGAGTGAAATCTCCAGGCTTTCTCTGGGTTGGAAGGCTACCTCCCCCAACCTCTCTGTACTTCCGGACACCTCAACAGCCATGTCCACACCCCAAAGCTGCCACCCAGGTAAAAACCTACGCCAGCCTCTACTTTCCCGATAAAAACACTGAATGCCCTGAACAAATACGTGACTTCTTAGTATTTGTATTGCAAACTATAATGCACAAAAGGAAAAGGAGAGGGAGAGAAAGAAGAAAAGCACCCCCCATAGAAGTAGGATGGGGGTAGAGGGTGGGGTGTTGGATGATGGGGGGAGGGAAACAGGGGACACTGGTAGTGGGAAGTATACACTGGTGGAGGGATGGGTGTTGGACCATTGTACGACTGAAACCCAATCATGAACAGTTTTGTAATGGTATGTCCCACAAATATTCAATAAAAATTTTTTAAAAAATTAAAGTAATGTGGAGTTAATGCCTGCTTCAGTCAGCTTAATCAGTGGCCAAAATAAATAGTAGTACTCATACATTAAAAAAAAAGGAAAGAAATAAGCTAGAAACCAAAATGGAAACGATAACCAGAAAAAAATACCCCAGATGGCTATACGTCTAAATAATCCATGGGTCAAAAGAAGAAATTACAATGAAAATCATATAAATTACAGAAATATATAACATCTGTCTGGTATACAAAGCATCACTCAGAAATAACCTTAAAATGTACTACAAAAGAAGACTAAGAATCAAATGTTATTCACATCAATAAAATAGTAAATTAAATAAGTAATAGTACATAGTGACTTAAACTCAAAGAAAGTAGGATTGAAAAATAAAAGTAAGGGTACTGGAGCAATAGCACGGTGGATAGGGCTTTTGCCTTGCATGCGGCCGACCCGGGTTCGACACCCAACATCCCATATGGTCCCCTGAGCACTGCCAGGAGTAACTCCTGAGTGTAGAGCCAGGAGTAACCTCTGTGCATTGCCGGGTGTAACTCAAAAAGCAAAAATAAATAAATAAATAAAGATTTTAAAAAGTAAGAACAGTAAAAAAAAAAGAAACAGCTCAATTCAAAATTAGATACACAGAAGACAGAATAGAAGAGCTAAATCTCTTACGAGACCAGCCAAACACTGGACCACTTATCCCCAGCGCCAGGAATGGAAGCAGAGGCACCTCGCAGAGCGCAGACTCCCAGATAGAGGACACCTGCAAACACGAACTTAGCCCACTCAGTGTAAAACACAGACGGTTTCAAAATACAAACTGCACAAAGACATAGAAATTACAAATTAAAACTAATACCTTAATCCATCATTAAAAAACCTATCAAAGATTTAAAACTCAATGTTTAGGTTTCTTCAATGAAAAACCAAAACTGCTCCTGAGAGCCTTGTGTGAGCTACTATATCTGTCCCGGGACCCCAGACCAAACGTCTGATTCCCCACAGCCCCAGAACCCAGCCAGGTTCCTATGGACTCGGAACCATCTGCTAAACCCTTGCTACCCAGAACCAGAGCCCAGGGAGAAGCTCCCTGCAGTTCCCTCCCTGCAAGAAGCATCTAGATGGTTCTTCCCTGCCTCATGGGTTTGCAGAGAGCCCAAGGCTGAGGTGAAGCCCCCAATGGAAGCCACTAGAAGTTTCCAGAGGGTTCTCAGGGAGCCCAGGTCTCTGACAGGCATGCTCACCTGATGGGCGTCGGCTGGCTCCCCTGCCGTTTGAAGGCTCTCTCCAGCCTCTCCTGGGTCGCCCTGGCGTTCCCACCTGGCAAGTAGAGCTTCAGAGGCATCCTGTCAGCTCCCAGGCCACTGTCCACAGCCGCCTCTCTCTGCTGGCCCCTGCCCCTGGGGGGCAGCCCTTTGCTGGACAGGGGAGGAGGGCTGCTGGGTCTCGGCCTGTCGGAGGGCAGTGAGCTCTGGGCCACGAAGCCGTTGTTCAGTGCCAGACCTTCCTCAGGGCTGGGGCCGGCTGGGGTGCAGGTGGACAGTTCAGTCACTTTCCGGCTCTCCTCCTCCTGGGCGTGCGGCCCGGGCTGGCTCATGCTCTTCACGGTCGTCGTTGGGGACCGCTTCAGAGAGTGCTTCCGGCTGGGATCCTGGAGGCCGAGGGACAAAGCTGTGAAGCCCTGGTCAGCGCACCCTCTCCCTCCACCTCACCCCCCCACCCCCACCCCAGGTTCTTTCCCATTCTCCCTTGTCCTAGGGCCAGACACTCAAAGGCAACCGCTTCTGGAATCCCTCCACTGCATCCCCCTGCATTAGCCCTGAGAGCGTTTCCACCCTCCTCCTGCCCCCTCACTGACGGGCAGAGGGTTCTAGGAGAGAGCGAGGCTGGGACACCATCCCTATTCCTATCTAACTCCAAGTCACCAGCATCAGCAAGTCAAGAACCCTCTGTCCCTCACACCTGTCACCACGAGTACAGCCTGTCATTGATAACCTGTACTCTAGCTGTCACTTCTTTTTTTAAAAAAAATCTTATCTATTTTTCTTTTTGGGTCATACCCAGTGATGCTCAGGGATTGCTCCTGGCTCTCTCTGTGTTCAGGAATTACTCCTGGTAGTGCGTGGGGAACCATATGGGATGCTGGGGATCGAACCCGGGTTGGCTGCGTGCAAGGCAAATGCCCTCCTCGCTGTACTATCACTCCAGCCCCTAGTGGTTGCTTCTAAACCTCCTGAAAAATAAGTTTCTTGTGGAATCCTGTGGTCAAGTCCTTTTTTAGTTATGAGGTGACTCGGAGTTTTTTTTTTTTAATAAATATCAAGGTTCACGCGTTTTGCTGAGGAAAATCAGCAAACTTTTGCCGATGAGGTGCTACCACCTAGCCCACCACAGAGGGTATATAGTATGTGTAGGCACTTCCTTTCTAGGAAAAAATTTTTTTTTTAATTTAAATTCCAAAAACATCTGGTCCGAGGATTTGGGATGAGGGATTAGAGGGGTGTCATGCCGACCTCCCACAAGTTCATGGGGAGGATGGAAGGAGGGACATGGTGAGTCTGGGGACCAGCCCTGCCAGAGTTGCCTGAGCCCCTCACTTCCGTGTGGGCCCAACTGGCCCTGGTGTCAGGCCAGCAGTGGCGGAGACCCTTCATCTTGGCTGTCCACAGAGCTGCCGTTAGCCGTCCAGCCAAGAGGCCTGCTGATTTTCCAGTGAAGTCATAGCAAGGTGACTGGCGGAAACGGGCCCCCTCTTCACAGCAACGATGAGCTGGTGAATGGAGACTCCTGTTGTTACAACTTAGAAGGGGGGACATGGGGGCGGAGGGAATGGAAATAGGCCTGCGGGGCTTTTCCTAACCTTAAAATTCCAGCCCTCTCGTCATTTCCAGAAACAAAGCTCAAGCCAAACAGTGAAGCCAGCGGTGGAATAGGAAGAGCTAAGTCTGTACTGTTCCTGCTCATGGAAATTACTAGACACTCTAATTCTCCTCTCGAAGCATCCTCGCCACAGCATGAGGAAAACATTAGTCACCGTTCCCAAGGAAAACCAAACTGGTGGCCTGGCCCCTTACTCATCCCTCATAAATACAGGGCTGACCCAACAGTAAAATGTGATGGAATGCCTGGCAAACCTTCTCTCCAGAGCAACTCAAAGGCCCACAAATGCCCGACTGGGAAGTGTTTCTGGGGAAATTCCACACAACCCACCCTCTCGTGCCCTCGTCCAGAGTTGGGAGAGAGTCTTGGGGGAAAGCAGCTCCTCAAACAGCCCCAGTCAGAAGTCAGTCAGATCCCGGCAGCCCACCCAGATGGCAGCTGTGAAGGGCGTCACCCCTGTGCTCTGTACAACTGGAAAGTGGTGACCGGAAGGGGCCTTGGCATCCACCTGCTTGACCTGCCATCAGAGGGCGAACACCCAAGCGCTCAGGGCCCTGAGCTCATGCAGGGAGCTCAAGGCTGTATCGTCAGCACTGGGAATACAGCCTCATCTGCCTGTCGTGGTACAGGGCGGGGGACTGGGGGTGGAGGCATCTCTACACAGCAAGGCTGAGCTGCCAGAACTTCCGGGGACTTGAGGACATTGCGAGCCGCCACACAGCCCCTCTACAAAAGCTAACTGAAGTGCTCGTTCCACATAAGCAACACCTAAGAATGACCCATTTCATTGACTCTCAACTCTAGGAGACACCTCCTCTGTGTGACCACACGGGCTGGTCCTATCAGCCCCCTACTGGACGTCTTGAGGAAATGCACCCGTGTGGCTCTGGGGAGTTGGGACTGACACTTTCCACGCAGGAAAGGAAGCAGGACAGAGGGACGAGGGCGATTCAGAAGCAAAAACGTGGCAGTTGGTTTTGGGAAAACACCTGGGGCCTATCACTCCAGGGGAAACAACTCTTGTTTGTTGAACACGACATTCTCTACATCTGGATGGGTCCCCCCTCCTGAGTGGCAATGATTAAGGCTAGGTAGATGTAGTCTCACTAGCCAAACGAACGTGAAACTACAGCCTCCAGGACACTGGAGAGATGGGTAAACTGAGGCCTGGAAGGAGAGGAGGCCCGCCCAAGCCCCACAGGGAGCTGATGAGAACAGAGGGACACAGAGGGGAAGAGCTTCCTGTCCCGCCACACAAAGGTCCCCTCTGGGGCTGTCTCCTGGGGTGCCCCCAAATAAACTCTAGTAACCCCACCTCCCCCATCCACCCTCCTCAGTTCTTACTTCTCTCCCTCACAATCACAGTAAAAGCAGCATCCCCACCTGTGGGCAGTTGGCGGTGGGCCTGGACATCATGCCTCGCACAATCAGGCCAGTCCTGGGCCTGATCTTCTCTGCCATCTTCTTGGTGTCCAAGGAAGGCTCGGATGGTGGGAGCTTGTCCGTCTTCTCCCACACCGGGGCCAAGGGGCTGGTCTCACCAGGGACAATCTGGACGGGCTTATTTTTGTGGGGGGGCCTTTTGGATGATACAAAATTACCAAGTACATCCCCATCATGATTGTCGTGTCTTAAAAAAAAAAAAAAAGGACAATTTTAGTTAAACAGATTCTCCAAACAGAATTACTAAGCTCACAGTGTTCACAAATCCATCTTGTGCTTGGGTTTGGCTGCTTGAAGTTTTTCATTATACAGAAAACTTATACAGAAAATGAAAAAAATTTTAGAGCACGGGAAGTCTGACCTACAAAATAAGACCAGGAATGAAGAAACCAAATCGGCGCTGATGATCCGGAATGGGATCTCTCCATCCAAACAGCACGGCTGAGAAAAGGCCCCTGGACCCTCAACACAGTCACAAAAGATGGCAGCCGCCTTCCTGCATGGTGACAGGGTTGGCTGAGACAAGCCTGGTGCTCCTGGATTGCCGGGATTAAGCTAGGCATAGGCCCACAGTTCCTTTTCTTGTTTGCTTGACAGTGGATGAGGGAAAAAGTGAAAGTGTGTGTGAGTGTGTGTGTGTGTGCGCGCACGCGTATGAGAGTGTGTGTGTGTGTGTGTGTGTGTGTGTGTGTGTGCACATGCACAGAGGATGGAAGCGTGGAAAGAGAAAATAGGAATGAGAATGAGACAGAACACAATCCCAGGGAACCAGGGAAAGAGGGGCTCTTACCCAGCACCCTCAGAGCCCAGGAGCGCTCTGACATGGCAGATTCTTTTTTTTTTTTTTTTTTTTTTTTGCTTTTTCGATCACACCCAGCAATGCTCAGGGGTTACTCCTGGCTCATGCACTCAGGAATTACTCCTGGTGGTGCTAGGGGGACCATATGGGATGCTGGGAATCAAACCCAGGTCAGCCGCGTGTAAGGCAAATACCCTACCTGCTGTGCTATCACTCCAGCCCTGACAGATACTTCTTACCACTGGCCTCTGGCATAATGGAGACTACTCTGTGCCAAGCAGTGGGTCCCTCATGAGAAAGGGGCCCTGGTGGGCCATCACTAGGACAAGGCAAACAGAGGATGGGTCTGAAACCAGCCTGGGGCAATCTAGAAGTTTCCAGTGACAATCAGGGCACCTGAGTCTGAGAGAATGTTCAGGCTACTCTAGGCAGGGCACAGAGATCGTCAAAGCAGGACTGGCTCAGGGAGCATGGGAGGGCCGTGCACATTGTTCTAAGAAGGTCCAGCTTTGGGGCTGGAGAGATAGCACAGCAGGTAGGGCATATGCCTTACATGCGGTCGACCCAGGTTCGATTCTCAGCATCCCATATAGTCTCCTGAGCACCGCCAGGAGTAACTCCTGAGTGCAGAGCTAGGAGTAACCCCTGTGCATCGCCAGGTATGACCCCCCCCAAAAAAAAGGTCCAGCTTTATCCTGAATGTCCCAGGGAGTCTGTGGAGGTCTTACAGTACAGAGCAACACAGCCAGACTTGTTCTACAGAAAACTCACACATCTTGAGTCAAGGATGGAAGATTTGAGGAGAAACTTGCTAGGGGTGCTCAAAGCCGGAAAGAGATGGTAGGAATGTGCCAGGGAAAGAAGGTACAATCAGGGGGCTGCAGCAATAGTGCAACAAGTAGGAGATTTGCCTTGCACCTGGAGAACTTGAATTCAGTCTCTGAAGAGCCAGGAGTAAGTCCTGAGCATCACCAGGTGTGGCTCCCCAAAAAAACAAAACAAAACAAAAAAGAAGGTATGACCTGAGGCACATTAATTTTTGTTGAATGGTTCCCATCTTTTGGTAGCTTAATACCCAATCCTTGTCATTTCTTGTAGCTGTCTTCCAAATAAAAAAAACCTCAACCAAGAAACACAGTTTTCTTCCTGCATTCCCAAAGGTCTTATTTTACAAGCTTTCTCTGCTATAGTGTTTCCCCGCTTTTTAGGGTTCTATACTCATTTTGGTTTTTGGATTTTTTTGGAAGGAAGAGACATCAGCCAAGAGATTGGTGGCTAATCAGACCATCAGACTCATGCAAGGGTGAGAGGATAAGATACCGCTAGGACTCTGCAGTGCCTGCAGGAATGCACCCAGAGACGTTCAGGGGACCATGTGGTGCCGAAAACCAACCCCTGACTGGGCAATTGTTAGGCATCCTCCCTAAATACTGTACTCTCGCCTAGGATTGCTGCTTTTAAATATATATAATTGATTTTTGGCTTTGGTTTGGGGCTATACCAGAAGGTGCTCAGGGCTTATTCCAGGCTCTGTGCTCAGGGATCACTCCTGGAGGTGCTCAGGGTCCATATACAGCATCTAGGATCAGCTGCAAGCAAGGCAAGTGCCTTAAGTCCCATGCACTCACCAGCTTCTTTATTTTTTAAATACAAACAAAGAAAGCCTGAAACTTAGTGACCACATGTTTGAAACAGACATTCTAAATCCTACCTATCTTCTGCCATACCTGTTCTCTTTTCCAGGTCTATAGCAGAAAATTAGTACGGGAGCAATAGTACATGAGGGAGGGTGCTTGCCTTACACATGGCTGACCTGACTTCCATCCTGGGTACCCCATATGGTCCCCTGAGCCTGGCAGGAGTGATCCCTGAGTGCAGAGCCAGAAGTAAGACCTGAGCATTGCAGGGTGTGATGAGAGAGAGAGAAGAAAGGAAGGAAGGAAGGAAGGAAGGAAGGAAGGAAGGAAGGAAGGAAGGAAGGAAGGAAAGAAAGAAGGAAAGAAAGAAGAGAGGAGATATACAGACAGGGTAAGGAAGGAAGGGAGGAGTAGGGGAGGGGTAAGGAGGGAGGGAGAGAGAAAGAGAAAGAGGGATGAAGGAAGGAAGAAAGGAAAGGAGGAAGGGAGGGGAAAAGGGAGGGAGGGAGGGAGGAAGGGAGGGAGGGAGGGAGGGAGGGAGGCAGGCAGGCAGGCAGGCAGGCAGGCAGGCAGGCAGGCAACAGTCCATGACAGGGATCTTGAACAAAGTTGGCAGCTGAATCACAATCCTTCCAAAGGCATCCTCACCCTGAGCCCTGGAAAGTAGGGGTGCAGTGCTTCACATGGATAAAGGAACTCTGCAGATATTATTAAATAAGGAACCTTGAGAGATGATCCTGGACAATTGGAGTGGGGTCCAGTGGAATCACTGGGTCCTCATTAGAGAAAAACAGGAGCACCATCATCAGCTGGAGACGTTAGACACAGCAGATGTGGTTGTCACAGTGTAGAAGCTGGAAGAGGTGGCTAAGATACAAGGGCTAGAAAGAAAATAGATTCCCTCATTAAAGTCACTAGAAGAAAGAAAGCAGCATCCAGAGAGACAGTTCTGAACTTCCAACCTGCAGAACAGGAAGATAACAATTTATGTTGCCTTAAGACACCAGGATGGCTATTTTTTTTTCCTTTTTGGGACCTGGAGATACACAGAGATTACTCCTGGCTCATGCACTCAGGAATTACTCCTGGTGGTGTTCAGGGGACCACATGAGATGCTGGAAATCGAACTCGGGTCAGCCACATGCAAGGCAAACGCTCTACCTGCTGGGCTATTGTTCCAACCCCAGGATGGCTAATTTTTATAAACTAATTTGGCTAGACTGTGGTGTCCATCCTTTGGCCATTTGGTCTGACTAGCTAGTTTGGTTTGATCCCTGTTACCACGTTTGGCCCCCAGGCACTACCAGGAGTGATTTCTGAGCAAAGAGGCCAGATATAAGCCCTGAAAGAATAAAAAATTATAGCACAGCGGGTAAGGCGTTTTCCTTGCGCACGGTTGACCTGGCCAAGCCAGCCAACCCAAGTTCGATTTCCTCTGCCCCTCTCGGAGAGCCTGGCAAGCTACCAATAGTATTTCGCCCACATGGCAATGCCTGGCAAGCTACCCGTGATGTATGATGTATTCAATATGCCAAACACAGTAACAAGTGTCACAATGGAGACGTTACTGGGCCCGCTCAAGCAAATCGATGAACAATGGGAGGACAGTGACAGTGACAGTGACAACTAGTGCCTTGAGGATTTTAGGATGCACTTAACATCTACGACCAGTTGATGACACCCATATCCTTGATAATATGGTTGAATTTCACTCAACCAGTTGATGCCTCAAAGCACACTAACATGGGGCCAGAGCGATAGTACAGTGGGCAGGGCACTTGCCCTGCACTCAGCCAACCTGGGTTCCATCTCTGGCACCTCATATGATGCCCCGACCCCTGTGCTGGCAGGAGTGACCCCCAAGCACAGATCCAGGAGTAAGCCCTGAGCACCACCAGATGTGCAGGTCCCCCCCCAACCACCACCATCAAAAAAATATCAATCTCAGATTTCCCAGAACAGAACTAATTCTGCTGATTGTTGTACAGAAACACAGAAACCCTCCTCGCGTGTAGTGTGCCTTACAGATTTCAAAACTGCTACCTCCAAAATCTTACACGTGTATTCAGATAATATACATTTATGCAAACACACACATAACACACATACTATTGTCTCTGTGTCACTGGACTAGTACAGTCACTATGTCCAGAGCCCCTTGCCACAACAGCAGAAGAAAGGGCAGAGATACCTGACTTTGCTGGTTTCTGACAACGAGCTTCTCCAGCTGGCATCTTCATCTGCTAAGTCATAGATATTTACAAGTGTGGTCTCTGAGCATCTCAGTGGCAATTTGGTACTTTTCTTTGGCATCGAGAGCGCAGGGATTGGTGTTTCTTGAGTGAAGTTGTTGGTAGTATTTCCACAGTGATCCAAAAAGTATCTGGTAATGAGTTCAAGGTTTGTTTTTAGAGGGTTTTCCTTTGCCTGTCAATAGGAGAGAGGGGGAAAAATTATTAACTACATACACAACTTCAAGGGCAGGATGGGGAAAATGACCATTCTAGTTTGTTGATGTAAGTTTATCAACATCTCACTCATTCATGCACCCTCTCCTTTGGTTTCTGGGCCACACTTGGCGGTGCTCAGGACTAGCTCTTCACTCTGCACTCAGGAATCACTCTTCGTGGTGCTTGGGGAACCATATGAGCTGCTGGGGTCAAACCTGAGTCAGGTGCATACAAGGCAAGCATCCAACACCATGTACTGTCTTACCAGCCCCTCATCCCTGTTCCTTTCCAGGAAATGCTCACTGTCTTTGATGGATCGGGTACCTGAGCTAGGAAGCAGCCCAGAGAAGAGGAAGACAAAACCTCTACCTTGAAAGCACATGCAGCTCTCTGGAAAGAAAGATGGCAGCCGCACGGGAGCCTTGTGGACAGCAGGTTTGAGCCGGGGGTGGGGGCGGCAGGGACCTCATGGGAAGGGGGGCGTAATGGGCCGTCCTTCACGTCCGACCGAGGTCACCAGCTGCCCCCCACGAGCGGCTCTCCGGCACGACCACGGCCCCGGAGGCACAAGGACTTAGCACAGAGGGCCACCCGCTTGGAGCAGAAAAGCAAATGGACTATGTGTTAAACCACGCCAGCATGCCTGCCCGGAGGGGAAAGGGTGTTGCCCCATTCGCCCAATCCTCTCTGGAAAGATGGTGGCCGCACGGGAGCCTTGTGGACAGCAGGTTTGAGCCGGGGGTGGGGGCGGCAGGGACCTCATGGGAAGGGGGGCGTAATGGGCCGTCCTTCATGCCCGACCGAGGTCACCAGCTGCCCCCCACGAGCGGCTCTCCAGCACGGCCACAACTCCAGAGCACAGAAACCAATCTCTTAACTATCTAACTTTTAATAGAAATACTTCCAGGGTTAATAAGTAAAATAGCAGAAATCCAAAACCGCGTGGTCGCAATCATTTTATTCTTAAACCCAGCTGTAGAAAGCAAATCATTTCACAACGCTGTTTCAGCATGTCTGATGGGGGGGGTCGTAAACTCTAAACAATAATTGTGCATCTTCTATTGAAACAATGTATCTAGTCAAAGTAGATAGAGTATTAACTAGAACTCATCTGCCTCACAGGAATTGGGAGGGGTGGGAGCTGGGGTTCTATTGGGGTTTGTGGTTAAAAATAAGTATTGGTAAAGGGAAATGTGTTTGATATTTACATGACTGAGACCTAAACCCGAAAGCTCTGTAACTTTTCCCACAGTGATTCAATAAAGAAATAAATTATTAAAAAAAAAGAAGAAGAAAGCACACGCATCTGATTCACGTGCCAGGAAACTCCATAGGATGTGACAGCTATAATATGCTGTGAGATGACTAGAAAACCCATGAAAGTTTCTTCCTGTTTTTGTTCTATGAGGAATAACACTATATGTCTATTTCATTTCTTAAAAAGCTAAGCCTTCAGGGATTGTTAATTCTACAAGCTGACAGACATTTAGAACCCGAATATTGTCTTAGATTGTATGCTCCACATTTATCTTCAGACACCAGGGATCAAATGAACAACACTGCAGTGCGTTATTGCATGAGGTACAGAAAGGGAGTAAAAATTCACTCAGTCTACCCCAATCTTAAAATAAAAACAACAAAAAGCCTAAAAAGGCAATGAAAATAAATAACATTTCCCTTTTCTGCTATATCAAAAATTACCTTGGAAGTTTTTTTTTTTACTGCATATTCCCAGGCCCATTGAGTCTTATTTAACCATAATTGCAAAATTAGAGCCTTAATTTCTTTCTAAATACTCCCCTCAATAATTGTACGGGGCAGATAGATTTATCTGACATAACCTGCAGACTGGCCTAAGGGACAAGACCACAAAACTACCCAGATGCACCCTCTGTCCCCAGCATCCCCCTGCCAGAATCCTGCAGACACGGGGCACCAGAAGTTTTGCAATTAGTGACAAAGAATGACACAAAGAGAGAGACACAGTGGGGACTCCTGGTACCTCCAATCCCTCACCTGCAATTTCCCTGATCTATGAAGCAGAACTCTGGGACCAAGACCCACAACCAAAGGAGTTAGGAACAAATTCCACAGATTTAGCAGCCAGTAAATTCACGGGATGGCTTTATGGCTCTGATTTTTTAGTATGAACTATTCCCCCCCAAAAAGAAAAAAATACAACCATTTTTGTCTAAGTCTTAAATGAAACAAAAGAGAAAGAGAATATCAAGAAAGATAAATTTCCTTCTGGCTTCTTGATTTTTCCTTTGAGAGGGGTGGAGCCCGGAGTTACCTGCCTACCTATGTCCACCTGTGTCTTTTGAGGTCACTTTGCTCATTAACAGACTAGATTGTTGTCACTATGATGTCACTATAGTGTATTCTTTTTTAAAAACGTCAACTTATACAGGCATTTTATCCCTCATATACTTAATAGGGAAAGCAAGTTACTGGAATTAGCATTCAATTGCAAGGCTTTCCTGGAATCATGTGAGCCTCATGCTGAGTGAATGCTAAATCACCATGCAGCCATTAGATTATCAAGTATATTTCTCTGTAAAACATATGCTCCAATTCATTTCAGAATGGCTGACAACTATTATATAAATCAAGTAATCAAGGAACTTTTTAAGATCGAAGAAAAATACTTTAAGTATTTAAAGATAACAGATAGTTAGGAAAGAACAATCACTATGGTAAATAAATAAATAAATAAATAAGGAGCCTGAGTGACAGTACAGTGGGTAGAGTGTTTGCCGTGAGTGTGGCCAACTCACGTTTGATCCTGGCACCCCATATAGTCCCCTGAGCCTGCCAGAAGTGATCCCTGAGCACAGAGCCAGGACTAAGCCCTGAGTACAGCCATGTGTACCTCCACACACACACACACACCAAAATAAAAATTAAAAAAAAAAAAGAAAAGAATAATAAAGCCATTAGGAATTATTGGCATTTGCTTCTGGAAAATTAAGTCAAGATGCATTTACATAAAAATCTCACCACACCAGAATGGTAACCTAAACTCCAGGGGTGTGGTTACCATGCTGGGGGCCACGTGGCTGGGATCCAGGAACAGACCTGGGGCTCCTGCATGCCCTCAGCCCACTGGACTCTTTCGGGCTGAGATTTTTGCTGAGTTTTCTCATTAGTTGTCTCACTCTCTACAGAAAATCCTTCTTCAGTGTCATCCTCTCTCCTGCCTTAGCATGCAGCACGTGGAAGACCCTTGCGTACAGGCCGCAGGGCCACGGGTCTGTCTCTGCAGGATGGCAGCCGAGCAAGCTGCAGAAGCCTCCGGGGTCTGAGACAGGGCCAGAGGACAGAGTGAATCTCTCTGAGGTCTTCCCGCAGCCTCCACGAGGACTTCCCCGCTGTCGGGAGCCTTTTCTCTTCACAGGGAAAGCACAGGCATTCTGGCAGCTCTGTGTCCTGAAGACCACTCTTAGCTGCCCGAGGTACAAGCTTACTCTCTCATCTGTTACTGAAATCACTGGGCCTACTGCTGGGCTATGACGGGCTTGAGGGGAGTTGTCACACTGTTCCTGAGGTAGCCTGACTCTAATAAGTCCTTAGAAGGCTGGGAGCATCCTACCTCCATAAACCAATCATCTGAGAAAAGAATCACACTTCACACAAGACTGGCCAGGGGGTCAGAGAGAGCACGGGGGTCCGGCAGGTGCCTTGCACACAGCTCACTCAGTCCCCATGCCTGGCACCACATATTCTCCCCCCAACATGTCAGGAGAGATCCCTGAGCCTAGAGCCAGATGAAAGACCTGAGCACCACCAGGTGTGGCCCAAAATCCAAAGGAAAAAAACAAAAACAAAAACAAAACATCAGCCTGACCACTTGATCCTGCCACTGGCCCACAATCAGGAGCCCTGGTCCACCCCTCTGGAGCTGATGGAGACAGAGGAGCAGAGGGATGTGCGGGCATCTGGAGCTATGGGCTGCACCCCCGCAGTGGTTTAAAAGTTGCTGGGCATCCTAAGGGCTTCATCCCAGAAGTCCAAAAAGTCAGGGCCCCTCATCTCTACTTCACACGGTGTACCCTCACTTTGGCATATGAGTCTTGGGCAGGAGACAGACGCTTTTTTTCACGGAGGTTTGTGACAGTGACAAACAGGTATGCTGCGATGGCGGGCCCCCTTTGGGCCGATGCAGTACCCTCCCTGGTGGCGGCCTCTGTGGGGACTCCCCTCGGGGAGGAAAGGAGGAGACTTGGTCTCCCTACCAGAGCCGCATCTTCACTCCCGGAGCCCCTGGTGCACCCCCAAACCCACACTGCCCCATGCAGGCTCTAGGGCTGGCCGAGCCTCGCCCTCCTTGGAGGTGCAAGATTGATGGGGTGGGTGGGGGGGTGCGGCCTACGGTAGATGGGAACAAACTAGATACACAGAGGCTCTGTGATGCGCCTGGCCGGCACCCCAAAAGGCGGCTGGAAGCTGCAGGCGCGGGCACTGCAGACCGCATTACTCAGAACTGAAGGAGGAAAGTCTGACGCGGGCGGGGGGGAATGGAAAATTCAAGTATAACCCAATACTATATTCTTAAGTACAGGCTGCCTAAAAATAGCCCCTCCTGGGGCAGGGGAGGGGGAGCCCAGGGATTAACTGTTAACAGACGCGGGCCCGGGAGCATTGGTGGCGCAGGCGCGCTGCGCCCGTGGGGTGCCAGGCCCCCCTCGAGGTCAGGAAGCCGACTCACTCCCGGGACTTGCGGGCACTCGCGGGGTCCGCTCCCCGCTGACCGCAGGCCTGGCCAGCCGCCCGGCCCGCCGCCGTCTCTGCCCGCCTGGCCCAGGCCTCCGAGGGCTCTGACGTCGCCAGGTTCTGTTCTAGAAGGCCACGCCCAGCCCTGCCAGGCCCCCACCTTGTTCTCTTTGTAGAGGAACTCAAGATGCAAAACCTTGCGGAGGTCGTTTCTGCTGTTGATGCTGAGGTCGGAGCGTGGGCGCTCCTGGTCCATGGTCCAGCACGTCTTCTTTAAACCCTGGAGGGAGAAATCGGAATCGTTATTTACTAGTGAAGATCAAAACCTTCTGTCCTCCGGACAAACACAAGATTTATCCTGCCTCCCTCACGAGGATATTGCAAACCAAAAAAGGGGAAGGGGGGTGGTGGTGAGGGGGGCGACTGAATTGAGCACTTATTTTTGTATGACCTTTACACTTGACATCATCTTCACCATTATTATTCTGAATCATGCAGTGACCCAAGAGCTGAGCGAGGCCGCAACTGCCGGTATGTGTAATAGATACAGAATGTGGAATTCAGGTAACTGATTGACCCCCAGCTATTTCAGAAGAGCCCTGCGTATGGCCCTAGATTTGAAGCCATGGAATATGAAACTTTAAAAATAAACAAAAGGAAAAGCATTAACTCGAGGCCAAAACTCGCTTCCCTCTTTCCTCAGATGTGGAGCCAGACTAGATTTGCCCAAGGTCACAGCAGAGTCATATGGAAGTAGATCTAACTGCCCCAGACTTGGGGGGGTCAGGAGGCCGGGGCCCAGGCCCCCCGGGACGCACCAGGCAAATGTCCACCGAGTCCCAGCAAAGCTGCTTTCTCTCATCCAGCCCCGAACTCCCTGAGGGCCCAGGTCACACAGTCCCAGGGAATGAGGCGGCCTGTCCCCCAGAGGGCCTGGCTTCTCCCTCTGAAGAACAACTGCAGCAGCTGTGGCTGGCCCACCTCACTGGACCATGCCGACCACTGTATGGCCAGAGGATGAGAATAGGCCTCACAGACAGCTCTGCCTGGCGCCTAATGAATCCCAGACCCTCAAACGCTTCAAAATGGCTCGGGAAATAAGACAAAACCTACAGCCAGCCATGAGTTTAGAAAAGAAGAATTTATGAAAGCAAGAGGTGTGGGCACAACCTTGAACCAAAGAACATAAGAGGAAGGTCTGAGGGAAGAACAACAGAAAGAAATGAATGTAGGGGGCTGAAGCAATAGCACCACGGGTAGGGCATTTGCCTTGCATGCGGCCAACCCAGGTTCGATCCCCAGCATCCCATATGGTTCCCTGAGCACTGCCAGGGGTAATTCCTGAGTGCAGACCCAGGAGTAACCCCTGTGCATCACCGGGTGTGACCCAAAAGGCAAAAAAAAAAAAAGAAGAAGAAGAAGAAAAGAAACGGATGTGAATGGTGGGGAAAGAAAGGCATGAGAGGGTCCACTGGAGGCACGGGTTGCTAAGGGCAAGCACCTGCATTTGATCTGAGCTTAAACAGGTCTTTCAAAATCAGCCACAGTGATGCAGAAACTGCTGTAAGGAAGGACACTGTGCCAGATAATAGCTTAAGTTTGTCGCAGTTCAAATCAGCAAGTCTTGGGGCTGGAGTGATAGCACTGCAGGTAGGGCGTTTGCCTTGCACACGGCCAACCCGGGTTTGAGCCCCAGCATCCCATATGGTCCCCCGAGCACTGCCAGGAGTAATTCCTGAGTGCAAAGCCAGGAGTAACTCCTGTGTATCGATAAGTGTGACCCAAAAAGCAAAAAAAAAAAAAAAAAAAAAAGGAAGAAAGAAACCAGATCAGCAAGTCTTGTGGGGTTATGTTTGTTTCTTTTAGGGGGTGTTGGGCCAACACCTGGTGGGACTCAAGGCAAACTCCAGGTCTGTGCTCAGAAATCACTCCTGCTGGTGCCCAGGAACCATTTGTGGTGCCAGGGATTGAACCAGTGTCAGCCATGTCTAGTCCCGCACCTTGTACATCTAACCAGATCCCCAGGACTGTGCTCCACTCTGGCACTTGAACATCACCGGGGTAGCAGAAGACAGTTGGGAATGTCCAAGCCAATCCTTGGCCCTATCTGGCCCATTTAGTCTCATTCAATCGACATTTATTGTGTACCAACAATGTGCCAAACTGTTCTAGATGCAGGAGCTACAGAGGAAAGTGGTGATATGGGTAGTACAGGAAATAAAGCCAGGAATGACTTCCAAGGATTTGGGGGAGATGTAGAGTGCTGCAAGCACTGTCCAGGGGGCCCTGAGACTATACCAGTGAAGCTCTGTCAACTAGGTCAACCCAAACAAAATGGCACTGCGAAGGCTCAGCACTGCTAGGGGCCACTTGGGCAATCCTGGAGGGGTTCAGGGATTCCAGGGTTTTTTTGCCCATTAAGAAGAACCGTGCTGCTACTTGATGGGGTGAGGGAAATTATAAAGGAAGAGGAAGTCGGGAATTGAGTTGGGGCTGTATTACGTTGAGGCGTTTACTCATGGAAATAAAGAATGGGTCGGTAAGTCTTAGCTCAAGACAGACAATTGGTGGTACTGAAATCCACAAGACTGGTTGAAAGCACCAGGAAGATGAAAGGGGCAAGGAGCAATGAAAAGGGCCAAAGGGGGGTTAAGCTCCCCCGCACGCACAGCTCACAGAAAGGAGAGGAAGCAGCAAAGAATTGCGAAAGAATGATAGAAAGGTAGAGGAGGAAAACCAGAAGAAGCTATTTTCCAGAAGCCAAGCAGAGGAAGTTTTCAGGAGGAAGGACAATAAACAGGGATAAAGCCAATTCTTTATTAGATCAAGAAGTATAAGGGCTGAAAATCAGAGGCCTTGACTAGAATCACTTCCATGGATTAGGGAGGTCAGAAGCCAACGTATAGTGGATTTGAGAAAACAGGAATGTGCATTAGAATCAGAGCATACACGAATTTTTCATGGGGTTCTGCTATAGAAAGAAGAAAACAGACGGATAGCCAGAGGGGCTTAGGGAAAGAGGGTCGAGGGAAAGTTTGAAGGCACATGCACACGTGTTGATGAGAAGGAGAGGAGGCAGGATGTATGTGCAATAAAGGGAAATGAGATTCCTGGAGCGCGTAGGCCATGTGACACATCATAAAACACTCCCTACCCATTCTCCATGATTACCACACCATATTTGATGGGGTTCAGATAGTAGGCAACAAATCATAAGGGAAATATATGTAGTATATATACACACTTTCAGATATATATACCAAAGCTCACATCACCCAAACTTTAACAACATGTTAGTGATATCCCATAGAATGTCTTAATGGCTCCTGCCAAAACAGAAGAATCTTCACACTGTTTCCTATATGAACACTTTTTTGTAAGCATGTTCAGCAGTTCTTCAAAACAGACAATACAAAATATATTCTTTTGGTTGTGTTTTGGGACAGGGATTGGGGTTGGGATGGAAACACCCCAAATTTGGTGGTAGGAAGGTGCAATGGTGGTGGGATTGGTGTCTGAATATTGAATGTACTCAAACATTGTGAACTAACTTATAAAATTTAAAAATTGAAAAAAAAAAGTAATGTGGAGTTCATGCCCAATTCAATCAGTTTAATCAAAGGCTGAATAAATAGCAGTGCTCCTACATTATATAAAATAAAAATTAAAAAAAAAGGAAAATGAGAGTCATGGCCACAGTGGCCCAAAGCATGGAAAGGCACCCACAGGAGCGTTGGCCTGACCCAGGAATGTGTTCAATCAAAGGAACAAAGAGAGGGAGGGTGAATGTTCAGTTCCAGGAAGAGTAGTGAGTGTACTCATGGGAGACAACGGGTATTTCCTCATGGATGTTACTAGTTTATCCATGAAATCAGGGAGGGAGTTGGTGTTTGAGAGAAGGTGAGAAATGGTCAACCAGGATTTGAGCGGGCGAATGGCCAGGTGGGGAGGCATCTCTGAGGCAGCCCAAGAGTATATGGCAGTGGATTTAGTGTGAAGCCACCCATTGTCTCATTTATCTTTGTTTGCAAGGCCTGGCATACACTGAGGAGAGTCCTGCAAAATGAGGGGAGTTCCCTGCCCCCTGAGTCCCAGGAGTCTTCCTGCCCAACTCAACCATCACTGCAGGTGCAAATCCAGCTTCATACCCTTTGCTTGCTACATTCTTCGGGTGAGGTGAACCTCCCAGTGCTGCCCCCAGGGCTTTTTCAGAAGTGGACGTAGATTCCCTTTCATTCCCCTCCACCGTCGTCATCCTAGCAGCCCCTCCCCTCTCCGCAGCTGCTCCAGTGCCACACAACTCTACTTATCACACACTACACCGCACACACACAACCTCCTTCAGTGAACCCACAGACTCGGGTAGTGTGGGTTGCTAACATATTCCTAGCTCTGTCCATCTGTCTCAGGAAAGCCTCCACAAGGGCAGTGGTGGTGGAAAGAAATCACAGAGCCCTACATCGTCAGGTGAGATGGAGCCAAGATGCATTAGAAGTAGTCTCATGATCCACACTGGGTCTCAAAGTTACAAACCGTGAACAGCAAAAAAATGCTGAAAGATTATAGGCATGGAAGGAAAGGAGCAACACTCAGCCTAATCCATCAGAGAGCTCTCTCAAGGTGGGGCTACAAAGACTCACTCTCAGCGCATGGCAGACACAGTGGGGAAGTCACACAGAAGCCCACCAAGTTCAGTGAGTGAAGCTGATATATCAGAAAGCTCTACTAATTCCAACCAACTCTACAAACTCTCAGTTCATGACATGAGTGACCATGATGAGCATGTTTAATGTGCTTTAATATGTAATATATGTATCTATATAATATATGTATAAAACAATGGTACAGGTAATCATTGAAGCACCAGCAATTAGGAAAGCAAAATGAGAAAACTATAATCAGAAGTAACAGAACTGGGCTGGATTGATGGTGCAGCAGGTAGGGTGCTTTTCTTGTATTTGGCCAACCTGAGTTGGGACCCAGCATCCCATATGGTTCTTCAAGCCACACTGAAAGTGATCCCTGAGTGCAGAACGAGAAATATATAAGGCCTGAGCATTACCAGGTATGCTCCCTTAAAAAAAATTTAAAAAAAAAAACACAGAAGTGACAGAACTGAAAAGTATGGTAGGTGAAATAAAAAATTCCATGGAGACCTTAGGAGAGGTCTTAATAGAAGAGGGGAAAAAATGGTGAGTTCAAGTTGAGATGCTGAAACAACAGAAAATGTAAGAGTCTGAAAATAAATGAATTTCACATCAGAAAACTATGGGATGAGTTCCATAGGAACAATATGAGAATCACCAACACCCTAGAAACAGAAAGAAAAATCTGGTGGGGAAGTACCAACCTAAGAAATTGCAGATAGAATTTCCCAGAGGTGAGGAGTGCAGGCACCCAGATTCCAAGACACATTGTGATCAGAATCGCAAAAGACAGAGACAGAATCCTGAAAGCAGCAAGACCAAAGAAGGAAATTACATACAAAGAAACTCCCTAAGATTCACAGCCGACCTATTAAATGACTATAAGGGCAGAAGAGATGGGTGGGATATAGTTTTAAAATGAACTTAATGAAATGAACAATTCACCAAGAATACTTTATTGAGCTAAACTGTCATTCAAATTTGAAGGAATGATACAAAGCTTCCAGGAAAAACAACATCATCTTTGGAACTTCATAACCTCAAAACCAGTTTTGCAAGAAGCATTAAAGGAACTCCTTGAAGGGACAAAATAATAACTTCACAAATACACAAATTCTACAAAATGATGGGAATTATTTTCTTCATCTAAAGAATCTCAATGGTGTCCAGAACAGATGAATGGATAAAGAAACTATGGCACCTCTACATAATGGAATACTACGCAGCTATTAGAAAATATGAAGTCATGAAATTTGCCTATAAATGGATGAACATGGAAAGTATCATGTTGAGTGAAATGAGTCAGAAGGAGAGGGACAGATACAGAATGACTGCATTCATTTGTGATATATAAAAAATATATATAGTAGAAGACTAATATCCAAGACCAGGGAAAACAGGGGCTAGGAGGACTGGTCAATGGTTGGAATCTACCATAAGTGTGTGTGTGTGTGTGTGTGTGTGTGTGTGTGTGTGTGTGTGTATGTTTGTGTTTGTGGCAGAGGGTAGGTAAGATAAAGAAGGGACAATGATAATTGGAACTGATCATGTTGGACAAGAACTGAGTTTTAAAAGTAAAGGGATATACATGATAGACAGAGAGAGAGAGAGAGAGAGAGAGAGAGAAACAGAGAGGAAAAGTGCCTGCCATAGAGGCAGGTTGGGGTGAGATGGGGGTGATGGGAGGGAAACTGGGCATACTGGTGCTGGGGAATGTACACTGGTGGAGAGATGGGTGTTGGAACACTGTATGACTAGAACCTAATCACAGACAGCCTCATAAGGGTCACAATCTCACACTGATTCAATTTAAAAAAATCTGAAATCACTAATCAACAGATACAGAGTAGCAGAATGGATCAAAAAATTGAAAAATTGAACCCAACTCTCTGCTGTCTACAAGAGACACATCTGAATACTCAGGGCAAACACAGGCTCAAAGTCAAAAAGCTGAAAGACAATTTTACAGGCAATCAGTTCTGTTAAAAAAAGGTCAGGGTGGACATACTTTGTCAGATAACAGACTTCAAATTTTAAAAAGTTTTCAGAAACATGAACGATCATTTCTTAGTGATCAAGGAATCCATACATAAGAACTCACACTCCTAAACACATATGCACCTAATGATGGTCCACCAAAATGTTTTGAAGCAGTTTTGAAAAACTGCTAATATGCACGAAGGAAGATATTGGCAAAGGAGCAGCAGGCTTCAACACTCACTGTCACTGCTAGAGGGATCAGCTAGGCAGAACCTCACAAAAAAACACTGGCCTCAGGGAAGAATGAGAGAGATGAAACAGGGGTCTGGAGCAACGGCACAGCGGAAAGGACGTTTGCCTTGCACACAGCCGCCGACCTAGGTTTGATTCCCAGTATCCCATATGGTCCCCCGAGCACCGCCAGGAGCAATTCCTAAGTGCAGAGCCAGGATTAACCCCTGAGCATCGCCATGTGTGACCCAAAAAGGAAAAAAAAAAGATGAAACAGACATACATAAGGCCCTTCAGCCTCCGGGACATTATTAAAAAAAATAGGACACCCCAGATCAGCTACGTTCAAGAAAAACGAATTACACACTGTACTATCTTTTCAGCCCCAATGCTTCGTTTTGGTTTGTTTGTTGGCTTTTTGGGTCACACCCAGCGACGATCAGTGCTTACTCCTGTCTTTGCATTTATAAATTACTCCTGGAGGTGCTTGAGGGACCATATGGGATGCTGGGGATTGAACCCTAGTGGGCTGCATACACAGCAAGTGCCTTACCCGCTGTACTATTGCTCTGGCCCCTAAGGATGCTTCATTTTTATGTATCAGAGTGCTGGAGAGATAACTCAAGAGAGAGCCCTAGAGGTGCTCATGGCTTACTCCTGGCTCTGTGCTTGGGAATCGCTCCTGCTTGAGCTCAGGGGACTACATACAGTGCTGGTAATGGAACCCAGGTTGGCCACATGCATGGCATGAAACTTACTCCCCGTAATCTCTGGCCCCCTAAACAAACAAGCAAAATACCCTCTACAAAAAAAAATAGGCCATATACTAGACCCCAAAACATAGCGCCATAAAATCAAGAAGACAAAAATCATATCAACTATCCTCTAAGACTATGATGTTTTGAAATTGGAAATTAATCACAATCAGAAATGGGAGGGAGGTATCACTTGGAAATTAAATGAAAATAAATAATTTTTAAAGCAAAAACAAAAATATTATGGTTATACCCAGGAAAGAAAGAAAAGGAAGGAAGGAAGGAAGGAAGGAAGGAAGGAAGGAAGGAAGGAAGGGAGGGAGGAAGAAAGGGCCAAAGGCAACAGAACTAGAGACCTGATCTACAGAACTGAGCTTCCCATAATGTGGGGAGAGTCCTTGGGACACTGGCGGAAGAAGAGGATACTCTGGCATCAGGACAATATGTGAGTGAAAGGATCATTACAAGAATGTAAATCATGGTACCTCAATGAAAAAGGGGTCACGGTCACAGTCCTCCCGTTCATCGATTTGCTGGAACGGGTCCAGTAACATCTCCATTTTGAGAGTTGTTGTTACTGTGTTTGGCATATTGAATACGTCACGGGTAACTTGCCAGGCTCTGCCGGGCAGGCGGGATACTCTCAGTAGCTTGCCGGGCTCTCCGAGAGAGGCAGAGGAATCGAACCCAGCTCGGCCAGGCCGGCTGCGTGCAAGGCAAATGCCCTACCGCTGTGCTATCACTCCAGCCCAAATGAAAATGGGGAAGCTTTTTAAATAATAAAAATGAGGGGCGTATTGTGGAGGGCAAGAAGAGCAAGAGGGCCAGGGGTGGTTATAATGGCGGGGGTGGGGGTAGCAGTGAGGGGAGGCCTCAGTAGGGCCGAGAACTGTGAGGAGGAGTCAGGAACAGAGGGTGCAGATGAGACCGAGGTAGGTGAATAGTGTATGCCGGGCTCATAAGGATGGGGACCAACTGGAAGTGGGATGCTTGGACCGGAGGACAGTAAGGGCTCCTCCTGGTGATGGCAAGAACACAGGAATGGTTGTCAGTGGGCAGTCACTGCAGAGGGAGCCACAGACCTCCCGCTTTCTACGTGATGACTTTAGAGAGCTGGGACTGCCACTGAGCCACCCAGCCAGCTGCCTTTCCTGCCTTCTGCTCCAGGGCGGGAAGCACACACTCTCCCAGGGCTGGGTGCCAAGCACGTACCCCACTGAGATAACCAAGGGCGCTTCCATCAAGGAGAGGGGCCTGTTCCCTCACAGGAATCCTGGAAGAGGGGCTGGAGTGATAGCACAGAGGGTAGGGCGTTTGCCTTGCACGCGATCAACCTGGGTTCGATTCCCAGCATCCCAGCATCCCATATGGTCCCCTGAACACCACCAGCAGTAATTCCTAAGTGCAAAGCCAGGAGTAATCCCTGTGCATCGCCAGGTGTGACCCAAAAAGCCAAAAAAAAGTCCTGGAAGAGAGGCGTACGTGGAGCCTCTCCTACCAACCATCACGAGACTGGGGGCAAGACTGGGGGCAGCCGGGCGAAATGCCCGCAGAGACTCCCACAGAAGGACTGGCCAAAAGTTTCCGGCTCAAATACTGGCTGACCATTTCACACCTCCTCTCTCCTCAAACCCCAGGTTCCCCCGCCCGTCAGATTCCACTGAGAACCTGGAAACAAATCAGGAGCAAACACCCCTCCTCTCTCCCTAGCATGCTCCCTGCCACAGGTGAGGGACCCCTCCCAAGCACACCATGTGGGTGAGCAGCGGGTACCCAAGCCCCTTCTCTGGCTCTCAAGCCCCTCCCCTTCACTTCTAGACCTCTGCCTGCTGTGTGTCGGGGGAAGAGGTTGCTGTTGTTTGGGGGACCGTGTGCGGTGCAGGAGGCCCGCACGTGCAAGGCAAGAGCACCCCACCACCCATTCCAGCCCCACTGTGCATGTTTCAGTCGGGGCCCAGAGGGCAGCAGGCGGAGGTGCAGCCAGGCCCTTTGAGCAGGCCACGGGTGCAGGACACCCCTCCTCCTCTAACCTGCATCGCGGGGGGTGGGAGGGGTGGGGGGGCGGACAACTTTCTGAGCAATGCGCAAACTCCCCTGGGATAAGTCAACTGCGGAACTTCAAAACAGAAACAAAGGCCAGGCCTGAGTTTCCCCGCCGTGGGGGAGCAGAACTGAAGGGTTCCGTGGGCCCCAACTTTTGGGCCAGTCCTTCCGTGGGAGTCTCTTGCGAGCACAGTTCTTGCCCCGCGCCCGGGCTGCCTGCAGAGCTGAGCGGGCTCCGCGGAGGGGCGTCGCGGGGAGGGGGGCACCCGGGGGTGGGGGGTGTCCCTGCAGGCTGGGGTGCAGGGGCGCCTGGAGGGCCCCGCGGCCCGGTTCCCCTGGGTGGGGAGGGTGGGGAGGGTTGCTGCGGCCGGCCCCGCGAGCTCCTGGGAAATGTAGTTTTCCCGGCCCGGGCCGGGGACGCCTTAGATTTGCATCTCGGGCTGGACCGGGCCGGGCGGGACGCGGGGCTGCAGGGGTGCCGAGCTGCAGAGGTGCGGGGCTGCAGGGGTGCGGGGCTGCAGGGGTCCCGGGCTGCAGGGGCTACCCCCGGCTAGAGCAGGCGCCCGCCCGCTGCGCACGGGCACGTACCTTTCTGCTGAGGAACTCCCGCACCAGGGAGGCGGCCACCTCCTCCACGAAGAGGCTGTCCATGCTGCCCGCCAGGCCACGAGGCCGCGGCCCTGCAGCCCCACAGCCTCCCCCACCCCCAGGTCGGTTGGGCCAGTAAGGCCGCGTTGCCGTGGAGACGGTGGCATCAGCGCCGGCCAGGCTCCTCCCCGGCGGGCGGAGCCACTTCCCATTCGCCTCTGCCTGCAGGAGCGGAGCCCGGGAAGCGGGAACGCGGGCCCGGCGCTCGGACCCGGACCGCGACCTTCTGGGTGGCCTGGACTCGGCTCTGCTGCACGCTGGGCTGCGTTCCCCACCGGTGTGAAACGGGGACCGTGTTTGCCTCTCGGCGCTGGACGTCCACCAGCAGAACCGCTGCCCGCTCCTGGTCTCCCTAACCAGGGATTGAGGCGGGGGGGGGGGGGGGGGGGGGAAGGCGGGGGGGATTCTGCTACTTTGACCCTGACATGGAAGGACAAGCCCACCCCTCCTCGGTGTCTGCTTTCCCACAGCCGGAGGCCCGATGAAGGAGCCCCAGAGCGCGCCACAAATCCTTATTCCTGCAAATCCCCCTGGCAGGGCGCTCGTTGAGGAGCATCCCTGAAAGCAAGGTGGAGACTCGGAGAGGTGAAGATTTTGCTGCTGCGACTGTCCGAACTCTGCCTGCTGTCTCAGCTTCCCGTCCTGCCCATGCACAACATCTGCACCTCATCGCCGGCATCTGTTGCACTGTTGCTACCACCCAATATTCCACAGTGGAGGTGTGTTTTCTCACAGCTCTGAAGCTTCCACGTAGGAGTCCGAGGGTTGAGCAGAGTGAGTCCCCTCCAAAGTCCCTTAGCTTGGAAGTGACACGGCCCTTCAGGACAGGAAGAAAACCCCTTCTGTGGCTTTCCTTATTGCAAGTCTGTGTCCTAATCTCCTCTGCTAAGGAATCGCTTCTCATTAGGCACCACCCCTAGACATGACCCTCTCCACAAATACTATATATATCCTGGGATATCAGAAGTTAAGGCTTCAATATATGGATTTAAGAGAGGAGGGGGGCTAATTCAGCCTGTAACGCCTACAGTGTTTCTGTTGTTCTGTTGGGAGGTAGGGTTGTTTTGGTTTTGTTTTATTTTTGTTTGGGGACCACACCCAGCCGTGCTCAGGGCTTACTCCTGGCTCTGCATTCAGGGATCACTCCTAAAAGGCTCAGGAAACCATATGGGAAGTTGGGGATCAAAGGTACTACCAGGTTCGAGGCGAGTGCTCTACCAACTGTACTATCACTCCAGTCCCTATTTTATTTTCTTTACACCAACATACATTTTCACGATGATTTTTTTTCCTTCCCTTTTTGGGCCACAATCTGCATTGTTGAGGGGTTACTCCTGGCTCTGCTCTCCTTGCGGTGTATGGGGTAAACCATCTGGGATGCCAGGGACAGAACCTGGGTCAGCTGCATGCAAGGCAAATGCTGCGCTATCAATCTGGTCCTCACGATGATTTTGAAAGCATTTCCAAGCAGTAATATCCATCACACCATGAGTTACACTTGCTTCTTCGAAATGGAAAACACCTTAATGCCAATCCAGCACCAGAAAGTTCCCTGCTCATCTAAAGTCATCTTCCAGCCCCCAGCGGCATGCCCACACACTTAGGAAGCAACCATGCCCCTTTCCTCAGGCTTCCTAGGAAACCCCAAAATACAGCAGACCATGTCGTCTCAGGCACCTCCTCCTAGCATGCAACTGTTCTCTGAGATGCCTCACTGGGGCATGTGATGACATAACAGAGCCAGGAAACCACGTGACCCTCAGGCCTGGGAGCCTCACCTTGCAGCTACGAGAACACATTAGTGGGTGTGTGACACTGAAGCACACATGACATAGTACAGGGGTACGGAGTTTGCCTTCTATGCAGCAGCCCCCGGTTCGACGCCCAGCACCACATAGGGTGCCCTGAGCTCCACCAAGAATGACCCCTGACCTGAGAGCCATGACTAAGCACTCAGCACAGGCAAAGGTGTCCTAAGGCTCTCATCCCTCCCCCCAAAAAGAAAGGAAAAGTAAAGAGATGTTTTTTAGAGTCATAGTGTCAGATCTGGCAGAATGAAGAGGGCTTCTTCTTCATAGAGGCAGACGAGGGTATAGTGAGAGCAAAGAGCTTAGACTTCATGTATTCATTCCGTTCTTCATGACTAGTTTGATGAGTGCGTGCCACAAAACCGGTGGACAGACACAGTGGACTTGGCCCCACAGAATCTGTGTCCTCTCCAAGGGAGGGGCAAAGGGGAAAAATACAGCAAGCAAAACAAAAATGTAGAAACACATGAAACATAGCAGGTAGTTAAAGAAAACAGAGAATAAATTTAAAGAGTTAAAGAGCTTTGATGGGAGCAGGCAGAACAGGATGGGGAGCTTCACACCAGGAGGTACTTGGGGATATACTCTCAGTCAGGCACTGGGGGAGTTTTTGCAGATCCAGGATCAAACCTGGAAGCTGGAGTGATAGAATAGTGGGTAGGGTGCTTGCCTTGCAAGCAGCCAACTCGAGTTTGATCCCTGGCATCCTATAAGGACCTCTGAGCACTGCCAGGAGTGATCCCTGAGTGCAGAAGCAGGGGGACACTTCTGGGTGTAGCCCCAAAACCAAAACCGAATAAAAATGGGGCTCCCCTATGCAAAACCTGCATTCTAGCCCTTTGATTAATCTCTGCAGCCCCCACACAATTTTCTTCAACTTTTTTTATTGAATCACTGTGAGATAGACCCTTACAAAGCAGTCCATGATTAGGTTTCAGTCATACCAACACCCATTGTTGGAAGAACACTCAGTCTTCCAACACCCATCCCTCCACCAGTGTACATTTCCCAGCACCAGTGTCCCCAGGTTCCCTCCCTCCCATCAACCGCCACCCTCATCCCCTGCCTGCCTCTACGGCAGGAGCTTCTCTCTCTCCTCTCTCTCTCTCTTTCTCTTTCTCTCTCCTTTTTCCCCTCTATCTCTCTCTCCTCTATCTCTCAGGGCATTCTGGTTTGCAATATTGATACTGAATGGTTATCAAGAATACTCCTTTACCTACTTTTAAGCCCTCAAATCTTGTCCTGCGTGATCATTCCCAGCTATTATTTTCATACTGTTCCCTTCTCTACCTTACCTACCCTCAACCCCACACACACACTTGTAGTTAGTTCCAACCATTGACCAGTCCTCCTAGGCCCCGTTTTCCCTGGCTATGGATATTATATATTTATATATATATATATGATATAGATTTTTATATGCCACAAATGAATGCAATCATTCTGTATCTGTTCCTCTCCTTCTGACTCATTTCACTCAGCATGGTGCTCTCCATGTCCATCCATTTACAGGCAAATTTCATGACTTCATTTTTCCTAACAGCTGCATAATATTTTATTGTCCTGCAGAATTTTTAAAAGCGTGATCCAAGGTGGCTGCTGTGGGGCATCGAGGCTGCTAGGTCTGATTGCCGTAGACTGAGTGACTTGGGAACAGCAGAAATTTTGTCTGTCATTCTGAGGCTGGAAATCCAAGACCCAGGTTCCAGCCTATTCACTGTCTAGCAGGGTCTGCTTTTCATGCTGCTGAAGATGTCTGAGGGTGCTCCTGGAGTCTCTTTTGGAAGAGCACTAACCTGAGAGTTCCATCATCAAGGCCAAATTACCCCCGAAAGGCTGGACTTGCAGGAGTATGTCCTGGGGCTCTCTGACTGTGCTCAGGGGCCCAAAAGTCATGCCCAGCAATACTCTGTAAAATTGAGCTGGCGATTCAATGCCAGCACCAGCGCTACTTGGGCCCATGGTACCGGAATTATATTGGTGATGCTTGGGAGGAGTATGGTGCCAGGCAAAGTATATGCCCTAACTTTTGTACTATTCCTGGTCCTAGGAGTTAGGGTTTTAACATATGAATTTTTAAGAAAACATAACCATTTATTTCAACTAGAACCATTTAGCCTGAAATAATTAATTAGGACTATTTTAGCAAATAGTTGGATATGTCGTTCCCAACATTCTCCCTTCCAAAATCCGACACGCCATTTCGTCGGTAAAGAAACAAACAGCACCCGGCCCAGGCAAGGTCAGACCTGAACACCTGAAGAACCTGCCGTCAGTACTCATCAATACACTGGCTCAGCTCTTCACTCGCTACCTGTCTGAATGCAAGGTTCCGTCCCAGTCAAAAACCAGCAGGACCGTACTACTGTTCAAGAAGGGAGACATCCATGACATTGGCAACTATCGCCCAATCTGCCTACTTTCTGTCATCTACAAGTTGTTCACTCGAGTCATCCTAAATAGGATTGGCAGAACACTAGATGAAGGACAACCATGCGAGCAAGCCGGGTTCCGCAAAGGATTCAGCACCATCGACCATATCTACACGATAACCAAGCTCATTGAGGTTTCTCGGGAGTTCAAGATGCCGCTCTGTTTAACGTTCATTGATTTAAAGAAGGCCTTTGATTCTGTTGAGACGGAAGCGGTCATTGAAGCCCTAGCCAATCAGGGCATTCAAGCCCAATACATCAGGATCCTCCGTGAGCTGAATTGCGGATTCACTACCAGGATCTCACCATTCTACAAAGAAGTGATCGTTGATGTCAGGAGAGGGGTTCGGCAGGGTGATACCATTTCACCGAAACTCTTCAGTGCCACCCTCGAGAACGTCATGCAACGACTGGAATGGGAAGGAATGGGAGTGAAGATAGAGGGTCGGCAACTACACCACCTCCGCTTTGCTGATGACATTGTTTTAATAACACCAAACATCAGCCAAGCGGCACAATTGCTGGCCGACTTTGACTGTGAGTGTGGAAAGGTAGGACTACAGCTGAATCTTACGAAGACAATGTTTATGAGAAACAGTCTCGTTCCTGACGCCCCATTCGCTCTCAACGGAACGACCATCTCTGAATGCAACAGCTATGTGTACCTAGGTCGAGAGGTCAACATGACAAATGACCTAGCACCCGAGCTGCGCAGGAAGAAGAGAGCGGCTTGGAACGCCTTCAAGAACGTCGAAGAAATAGCTAAGAGGACGTAGAACCTCCGGCTCCGGGCACATCTCTTTGATTCCACTGTTCTTCCTGCATTAACATATGCCTCAGAGACCTGGGCCCTACGCAAACAAGATGAGAATGCTATTCAGGTCTCCCAAAGAAGAATAGAAAGAGCTATGCTTGATAGCACAGCGGTAGGGCGTTTGCCTTACAAGCGGCCAACATGGCCGACCCGAGTTCGATTCCTCCGCCCCTCTCGGAGAGCCCGGCAAGCTACCGAGAGTATTGTATATGCCAGACACAGTAACAACAAAGTCTCCAATGGAGACGTTACTGGGCCCGCTCGAGCAAATCGACGATCAACGGGAGGGCCTTTACCTTTTTTTACCTTATGCTTGGAATATCACGTTTCACTCAAATGAGAGAAAGAATCCGGAGTTCTGACATCCTTCAATGATCAAGAATCAGGGACGCTGTCTCATTTGCCAAGGTGTCAAAAATCAGATGGGCTGGTCACGTAATGAGATTTAAAGACGACCGCTGGACTAGAGCTGTTACCGACTGGATTCCACGGGATGTCAAAAGACCGCGTGGCCGCCCACCTACCAGATGGTCAGACTTCTTTGTCAAGATCATGAACGATCGATTTGAGGCTCTTCATGTTCCCGGAGTGAACAGATGCCATTGGGCAACACTAGCACGCGACAGGGACAAATGGAGACGTTACTGGTGCCCGCTCGAGTAAATCGATGACTAACTGGAAGTTAAGTGATTAAGTGATTTTAGCAAAACCCTGAAGGAAGAGAAAGTGAGAGCTAAGCAGAGACTTGGGAGAAAAGCAAACCTGACAAAGGAGATAGCAGGTGCAAAGGGCCTGGGGCAGAAAGCATACTGAGAGCTGTGAGAGAAAGAGCCTGCAGTGAGAGCAGGGAACTAGGCCACTTGCCTGAGTCTGAGGATCCTGACCCTTTTTCTCTGACTTGGGTTTTGAGCAAAGGAGAAACAAAATCTGACTTAGGTTTTGACAGGATCCCTTCTACTTTTTTTTTGCTTAATTTTGGGCTACACCTGGCAATGCTTAAGGATTACTCCTGGCTCTGCACTCAGGGACAATTCCTGGTGGGCTTAGGGAACTATATGGGGTGTCAAGGATCAAATCTGGGTTGGATGCATACAAAAAAAGCCCCCTACCTGCTGTGCTATTTCTCTGATCCCATCCTTCTGACTCATGCTGAGAACAGACCCATAGCAAGTCTGGAAACAGAAACCAGTTAGGAGACAAGCATGAGTTACCTAGGTGGGAAAGACTTTGCTGTGGGGCATTTTCAATCGCATTGGAATGGAGCACTTGGCAGAGCAAGCACAAGAATGCATTCTTTTTCCAGACACAGAGCTGGCTCCTAGTGGGGTTAGTCACCTTAAGATAACCTGACAGCGAAAAGGGAAAGGGGTCAAGCTGCTCAGAATGGGGAGAAGGAAGGGGTCCTGCCAGCACCAGGGGAGGGGACGAGACTGCATTGCTTGGCTCTCTCTTTGCTGCAGATCCCCACCAGACCCCATGACTGCTCTCCCCGTGCTCCCTGTGCTCCGTGTGCTCCCCGTGCTCCGTGTGCTCCCCGTGCTCCGTGTGCTCCTCGTGCTCCATGTGCTCCCCATGCTCCTCGTGCTCCCTGTGCTCCCATGTGCAGAACTTGATGGGGACCATCATCAATGGCCCCTTACAATGAGCATCATAGCGAGGGAACACACGGGCATCAAAATAAGCACTTGAACCTTGTAAAGATCTATCAGCATCAAAAATGGGGGAGGAAAATGCTTCTCTGAGTTCCAGGAATTGGGGTAAATGCCTGGAGAAACCAAAGCTACAGCATGTGTCTGTTCAGTACCCGTGAACAGTTTCTCCACCCCACACCCTGGCGAAAACCAGCACCAGCCAAGCTGAGTGTGGGTCTTGCTTGGGCCCACCTCTCGTTTCACTCCCCTTCTCATAAATGACGGCACCAGGGGCTTCAACAAAGGGTTGTGATAGAAAAAGCAAACCCCCTGTCTTTGTGTAGATTTCAAAACCATCATCATTTCTGGGAAAGGATAGCTTCATCCAAGCTTTATGAAAAGAGAAGCAAGGGGGTGAAGGCCACAGAATTCAGGACATCAGTAACCACAGGAAGAGAAGGCTCAGGCACAGGGTCAGGAAACAAGTGTCTGTCCTTTAGGTCTTTGTTTTATTTATATGCATTTGCTATGTTATTTCTATTTATTCCTCAGTCGATTGTTCTGGGCCTTGCAGAGACCAATGGACAGAGTATGCAATGAGCCAAGGCAGAATATTGAGTCTGTGCCCCATGACAGGGTAGGAAATGAGGGAGAGAAGGTGGGAGTTGCACAGGGATTTTGAATAGACTTTATAATGGAAGGACACTGTAGATGGCTTTGCCTCATAACACAGCGTTCACACAGGGAAGAAAGGAAATGTGGAAAGGCTCAGGCCCCCACAGGATGATAATGATGTGATAATGATGGCCATAATGGTGGCCAAGCTTGCAGCCTGTTACTTAGCCTCAAACACTCCAGACGTGGCCTCATTTTCAGGTGAGATGGTCCAGGGGTTCATACAAGTCTGTGGCTATGCAGGCAAACTCGAGTATGTAGATTGTGTGTGTGTGTATGTGTGTGTGTGTGTGTGTGTGTGTGTGTGTGTGCGTTTGAGAGAGAGGGAGAAAGAGAGAGAGAGATCACACTGCTATACGGCAGTGGATCGATGCATCTATGAACCTCCAGGTGCCCAATTGAGTGTTACCATCATGGGGCCTTGGAACAAGAAGACTATTGCATTGGTTTGAGAGATTGTGGTTTACCCTCCAGGATGCTCTAGGGGGAGGTTAACCAGATAAGACTTCTCTCACTGAGGTCTCCTTGAAGGCAAACAGGACTGCCATCTACCACAGAGCGGGGAGAAAACACACACACACACACACACACACACACACACACACACTTGTCTCCAGGACCATGCCTTCCCCAGCAGCCAGCTCTCTGGGGTGAGGAGGTGGAACATGGACCCAGATGTGACATATTGGAACCAGTTGCACTGCAAAGACCTTGTCCAAGCCAGTCCTTCTAATGATGTGACCCTCAGACTTTCTCAGCTGTCTGACCACCATCCCCAGAGGTCAGAGCAATAGCACCAGTCTGTCACTGCCCTTGGAAGTGTGAAGGAGCAGCTCATCCACAGACCAACCGCACAACAATGGCATGGGCCACTGCCCAATCACCACAGAGCTGTCAACAAGTAACCAGAAATGTGGAAAGGCTCAGGCCCCCACAGGATGATAATGATGTGATAATGATGGCCATAATGGTGGCCAAGCTTGCAGCCTGTTACTTAGCCTCAAACACTCCAGACGTGGCCTCATTTTCAGGTGAGATGGTCCAGGGGTTCATACAAGTCTGTGCAGCTGGAGCACCAGGAAAGCCTGTGCCAGAAAGAGGATGGGGGAAGCAGAAATACCCAGTGAGATTCTAAAATTCTGTATCTAATTTAACCAATGAAATTTAACT
This sequence comes from Sorex fumeus, assembly GCF_029834395.1. Lineage (NCBI taxonomy): Eukaryota > Metazoa > Chordata > Mammalia > Eulipotyphla > Soricidae > Sorex > Sorex fumeus. Next base: position 72,672,241 of record NW_026606094.1, on the reverse strand, counting down.
AATTAAATTCCAAATAAATAAAATTTAATTAATTTCATGTGACAATTTGACCAGGCCACAGTACCCAGATATTTGGTCAAACATCAATCCAGATGTCACCTCCTGAGAAAATGAGATTACCAATTTTTAAAAGGTGGGAGATGACCATGTGAGTGGGAAGATAACATTGAAATCAGTAGATTCTGAATAATAGAATTTCCCATAACATGGTAGGTTTTGTTCAGTCAGTTAAATATTTTTAAGAAAAATATATGGTAGTGTCCATGGATATTTTTCTTTGGATCACCAGCCTGACAATCTGTCCTATACATTTTATATGCACGCTCTCTCTCTTTCTCTCTCACTCTTTCTCTCTCTCTAATTCCTCTATGCCCCCTCTACTTCCCTCCCTCCCCATAAATGCATACATGTATATATACCTATCTGCATATATTTGAACAAATATAGGTGTTTTACACACACACACACACACACACACACACACTATTGACACTATTTCTCTACTCTCATTGACTAACACAGCACACTTCACTGTGTGCTCACCATAGCATGGCCCAGTACGATTCTCAAGGCGAGCTGCTCTCCACCCAGGTAAAAAGACGCCTTCTCTGGGGCAGGCTTTGGCCTTTGGCGGTTACTTCACTCTTCTGTGTTCTCACCATCAAGTGCACACCGGAACTGTCAGAGAGAGCTGAGGCTCAGACAGGGCCTCCTGTGATTAGTTCCTGACTGAGTCTACATGGGGGGCTGAAAGGCTAGACCAAAGGGCTGAGTTTATGCTCTGCGTGCAGTAAGCCTGGGCTACTCCTGGCCCTGTTCCGCTTTCCATTCCTGGCTCTGTTCTTCCTCCAAGCACAGACAAGAGCAACCCCCAAACACAGTGGGAGCCCCAGATTGACTGGGTGCTTCTGTTGTAAAAACAAAGAAAAATGAAAGAAATAATATGCCACCCTTTGGAGATCATAATATTCGTTAAGAACTGGTACTAAGGGGCCAGAGAGATACCATAGCAGGTAAGATGCTTGCCTTGCACATGGCTGACCTGGGTTCAATCCCCAGCATCCCGTATGGTTCCTTGAGCCTTTCAAGAGTGATTCCTGTGTGCAGAGTCAGGAATAATCCCTGAGCACCGCTGAGTGTGTCACCCCGTTCCTCCAAAAAGAGAAATTATGCTGAAGGGCAGAAAAGGAGATAACACAGCAACTAAGGTGCTCACCTTGCATGAAGCAGACTTAAATTTGATCCCCAGCACTCATATGGTCCCTTAAGAACCACCAGGAGTGATACCTGAGCACAGTCAGGAATAAAATCTGAGCACTGCAGGGTATAGGAGAAGAGGAAAAAAGAGGAAAGAAGGAGAAGATTTGAAAAACTTTAAAAGGGAAAGAGGGGGAGGAGTAGAAGGAGAAAGAGGAGAAGGAGAGAGAAGAAGATGTAGGAGAAAAAGAAGAGGAGGAGTAGGAAGAAGAGGAAGACAAAGGAAAAGAAAGATATTTGAAAAAAATCAATGCAAAATCTGAATCTTCCTTTATTGGATTTTATTTGACATTATTTTTACTTTTAACTTCTGCCATACTCTCTGCCTCTCAAATGGATGCTAACACATATTTACAAATCAATGCTTATTTGTTTGGCATTGTGTAAAGATGTTTGTCCAGACCATATCTAGAATAAAAATTCTCTATAAAACATATCATGGGCTGGAGCATTAGTACAACAAGTTAGGGCATTTGCCTTGTATTCAGTCAACCTGGATTTGATCCCTGGCGTCCTATATGATCCCCCAAGCATCACCAGGAGAAATTCCTGAGTGCATAGCCAGGAGTAATCCCTGAGCATCACCGGGGGTAGCGAAAAGAAAAGAAAAGAAAGTGTTCTATATGAAAATACCGGTCTAAGCAAATGAACAGAAAGCTTTTGAAGACCAGAGATGAAACACACTGGGTCCCCAACAGGATCCACTCTTTCTATCATTTATGATGCTGTATTTAGAGCCCTGCAGTTGGTTTTCAAGTCACACTCTATTTCCCCTTCCTCTGCAGTTGGATGTGCCCTGGAATTATGGCATCATTGGCAGGAGAGGGCCAGCATGCCTTGAAAGTGGGTCTCATGCTTTTGTAATCTATTCCCCAGTCAGGCAGAGCTTGGTAGCACCACAGTCTATGGGCTATGATTGTAAATGCAAAGCTAACCTCTGAAGGTAGTGACTCTCAAAGTGTGCAATGCTCCTCCCACCCCATCAAAAGAAAAAAACAGTATCTGCGTCAATGACAATTTATTGTCATGGCACACATTTAGTTCTGTTACTACTTCTTAGACACTGAATCTGAAATTCTGAGAGTGGGGCCAGAAACCCATCTCTCCCCAACCCTCCATGTAACTTGAATGTTCCCCTAAGTCCAAGCATCTTCTTGAGGGGTCACAAAAAAAATAAGATGGAAGGAAAGTTGTTTCACTGCATGACTACATGAATTGAAGGTCAGGTGACTGCCAACAAGAGAAATAAGATGCTGTCTGCTTTGAGGTGCATCAGTTGGTCTGTTTATGTGTGTGTACAACATAGATCTGGGAGTGAGTGAGAAGCTATCAACTGCTTACATGTGTGCAGAGACCACAGCCTCGGAGCCTTGGAGCAGCTGAATGATGCCAATTAGGTGCAAACCTTTCTGTTGGGGCAGCTCATACACTGCACCTCAAGGATCACTCACTTTGTGCCCTGACGTGAAACTTTCCCTTAGAGATGTCCTGCTCTCCACAGCTTTCCATCCAAGGCCTTTTTGTTCTCCCTTCTGGTTCTCTGACCTCCTTATCCACCACTAGCCTGTGTCCTTTGCTCCAAATGAGGCTATCTTGGAGCAGGCAGTCACCAGGGTGTCCCCCATTGAGCTCTGACAGGAGTGACTGCTTTATGGACCACTTCATTTCCCATCCAGCAGTGTCCTCTGCCCCATCCCAAGGGGGAAGCAGCTGGTCCCAGAGCCCTCATTTCTGTTTGGACGCCCATGCTTTGTGATATTAATTATATTAGTTTCATTGAGAATGGCAAAACTGACTTAGTAAAGAAATGATTAGAAAATGATGGGAGTATGTCAAAAAGAATACAAACCAGCTAAAGTGCCTGTAGGCTAAATCCATTTATTAAATTAATGACAGATAAAATCAACTGAATGAGGGTCAGAGAAAAGGTACAGCAGGTAAGGTGCTTGCCTTGCATGCAGCCAGCCTGGGTTTGATCCCTAGCACCACAAATGGTCTTCTGAGCATACCAGGAAAGTTCTCTCAGTGCAGTCAGTAGTAAGTCCTAAGCACCACTGTGTGTGGCTCAAAAACCAAAGTAAATAAATAAATAAATTTTAAAAATTGAGTGAAATAAGAATCCATTATTAGTTAACATGTAAAGAAATTAAGTAAGATAGGAGGAAGAAATAAAGGAACAAATGAATAAACAAATGAAAACTTAAGCAAAATAGCACAGAATAAATGTTAATGAGGAAAATTCCCATCTAAAAGACAACCAGAAATCAATACATGTCACACAAAATATCCCATCTACTCATAGCCCAATTGTCCCAGAGACATATGCATCCATCGATTAGAAGGTGAGCTAGCAAGGTGCAGAATGGAATTGGAGGCACCGGTTTTGCTGTGAAGGAATCTGGGCACATGTATGCAGTCAGAGGCCTGACCAGGAGGGGAAGGGCCAAGACTAGAAAAATAACCATCTTCACTCAGAGGGGAAATGCAGAAACTGAGCTCTAGAACAACAACAACAAAATGAGTCTGGTGTTTAGATTAGCAGCAGACCACCTGAGTAACTTACCTCTCAGTCCACCAGGGAATAGTAGGGCCATCAATCCGTACCCCAGAAATGGAGACTAAAGCAGATTGTTGGCAGGAATGGGGGTGAGAGAAGCCACGGGGGTGAGGAGCAGTTTGGAGCTCTTCTCTGGGCAACTCTCATCCCACCTGTGTTGGAAACACTATAATTGATAAATTGAGGTTTTAGATTGCCTCAGTTCCACCCCTCTCCCACTCCCCATCACGACCTGAGAAACAAAATTCCAATACTGAGGCCACAATGCCACCTGCAGGAATGCAGAAGCTAGCATTCTTCTGTGGGGATGTACTGCAAGAATGAGGTGGAATTCACCAAAGAGAAGGACAAATCCCCAGAGGGCAGATGTAAAGATGCGGAAATGGTGAAGGTAAAAAAGAGTAAATGAAAGCTGTTATTAATATATAGAGAGATATGTATGTTTATGTATTGAAGCATATGGGCTCAGAAAATCATATGGGATGCTGGGGGTTGAACCTAGATCAGTTGCTTCAGGCAAGCGCCCTACCTGCTCTACTGTCACTCCAGTCCCTGAAAATGTTTTTTTTTAAAGCCCATAGATGGCATATGTAAAGAGCACACTACATGGAAAACCAACATGAAACTACTAATAGATTCATCTTCACAGAAGAAACCGTATCAGGGCGCATCAGATCATAGCAAGTCTCAAGGGGAAGAGGAAAGAGAAATAATAAAGATTGGTGCGAAATATCAAAAATCATAAGAGGAAACATCTATGTTCAAAGAATCCCAGAAGGTGAAGAGAGAGGGAACATTTTAAAATAACAGCTGAGAACACCCCAAGTCTAAGGAAAGAACTAACCACAGGAAACAAAGAGAACATCCTAGAATATGAATCTGGAATTACTTCCACCAAGACCTATCATTGTCCAATTATCAAGTCAATGATAAACTATTGGATAAACTTCCAGGGAAAAGGGAAGAAAGGAACATACAAAGGCCCCTCAATCAGGCTTTCATTGTATTTCTGAACAGAAACTCTACAGGATAGACGAGAGTGGAATGACAGTCACACTTCTGAAAAACAATGATTGCCTCTCCCAAATTACTTTATCCTGAAAGATGATCATTCAAACATGATAGAGAAATAAAGGATATTTTAGAAAAAATAAAGCTAATAGTGTTTACCACCACCAGATCTGCTCTACAAGAAGTGTTGACAATTCTATATATACAAGGAACAAAAGCTTACAAAACCTTGGTACTGGATATAGACAGTGGGCTCTTGCCTTGCATGTGATTGACATGGGTTCAACCCCAGGCATGACAGAGTGCTCTGAACCCTGCCAGAAATGATCCCTGAGCACAGAGTCAGACATAAGTTCTCTTTGAGAACATAAAATGTTCTCTTTGTTGCCTCAGCACTGCTAGTGTGGCCCAAAACCAAATAAATAACAAAATCTTGAAAAGAGATTAGTTGTAATATATTTATGGAAACAAAAAATGAACAGTGATATGAGACAATAGCAAAGATAAAAGGGGAAGGAAGAGAGAGAACTGCTGTTGTCAAGTGAGAAGTTGATACCAGCATTAAAATAAAAACTTTCAGAGACACACCAGCAAGCTGAGTTATCCCAGGAAGGCCTGGCTGGCTGCCACCAGACCAAGATCTCTGTACCCTAGGCAGGATGGGGGCAGAGGAGCCCTGCCTAAGGCCCAGCGCTCCACCCACCCACAGCCGGCTTCCACTGTTGCCAGATAAGTGGTCCAGCTTCAGGACTGACCTCAGAGAGGCCAGCGAGACCCCCAAAGCTGATCATTCCAGCTCCAAAGCCCCTGAAGCGAACAGCTGGACATGAGGCTCTGCAACACCTCCCAGCTTCACAGAGCTGACAGCCCCGGAGGAACAAGAACAATAGGTGGGAACATTGAGTAGAAGCCAGAAGCTCAGTGAGTGAAACAGTAACAGAGAAGGAACAGAGAAGGCCCTGCTTGCACCTAACAGCTCAGTAATCCTCAGGCCATGACTTTAGCAACACCACTACAACACCATTATTACTGTAATAAGCAATATAAGGTAAATTAATTAGTGCCGGCTAAGGGAGCAGACTTGGGGGTGGGTGGGAAACTAGGGACATTGATGGAGGGAAGCGCACACTGGTGGTGGGACTGGTATTGAGATAGTGAGTTCCAGAAACAACTATGTTGTGAACAATTTTGTAAATCATGGTGTTTAAATAAAGCTAAAAATGAAAAAAAGAAAAATACAAAAAAATAAAAATAAAAACTTTCTTTAGGGTAAGGAAGATAGCCCTAGGATCAGAGATGCATGCTTTACATGCACAGAAGACTAATTAAGAAAATTAAGAAGACAATCTTAGGGGAACTGGAGCAATAGCACAGTGGGTAGGGCATTTGCCTTGCACGCGACCAACCCGAGTTCGATTCCCAGCATTCCATATGGTCCCCTGAGCACCGCCAGGAGTAATTCCTGAGTAAGAGCCAGGAGTAACCCCTGTGCATCGCCGGGTGTGACCCAAAAAGAAAAAAAAAAGGACAATCTTATTTGCAATTACATCACAAAAAAAAAGAGAGAGAGAGAAAATATCTGAAAAGGCTAAAGACTAAAACTGTCAGAAACTGCTAAGAGAAGTAGAAAAGAAGTACAAAGACAAAGTTGTCCCAGGCTTAGATTATGGAAGAGTGAGTGCTTTTAAAATATTCATCCTTTTAAAAGCAATCTTCAGATTCAATATAATCCGTATAAGATACCCATTGTCTGCAGGGAGCCCCAGTAACCACTCTCCGGTCTGCAGAGGTGGCCCGAGGATTGATCCGATGGTGCAAGGAGGGACCAACCGAATGAACACGAGACACTAGAGACAGAGTACAGTTTAGAAACAGAGAGAAAAAGGGACAGGCTTTATTGAGGGATACAAGCTGTTTATATAGGGTCCGGGCAGCTCAGTCAGGAGCAGAAGCAATATAACCATATATGGTAAGGTCAGCAACAAGAGCTTTACCTAACATTCAAGGTAGACAGTTGTACATCAAAGGGTCTTGTGACAGTTGGTGCATCCTGAGCTTTACATTTGTATATCAAAGGGTCTTAGGGAGTAGATGCATCCTGGAGGTTACTATAGATAAGGCCAGATAAGCTAACTGTCAGCCTGATGTTGCTTGCTATAGATCAGGCATCCACTGAGATCAGGAAGTCCTGGGAGACTGTCACCAATGTCTGTCCCAAGCAGTTCCTAACATGGAACCACAGCCAGGGTCTATGAGAGGGCTCTTGGCTTCCCACAATTGTCCATGGAAATAAAACAATTTTTAATCTTCTATGGAACCATGAAGGACCCTGAATAGTCAAAGAATGATGAGGGAAAAGAGGAAAAACTGGAGACTTCATATTCCTTGACCTCAAAGCAATAATGTTAAAAGTGTGGCAATAGGACAAGAAACAAATGCAGGCATAGAAACCAACGAAATAAAATAGAGAACCCAGAAATAAACCTGCACATAAAGGGACAACTGATCTTCAAGGGAAGGGCCAAAACCACACAATAGAGAAAGTCCCTTGAACAAATGATGTTGGGCGAACAGCATTGCCACATACAAGAGAGCAAATGGTAAAACAAAACATAATTATTTTTAATGTCGAACACAACAATCAACTCAGAATAGATTAGAGTAGAATCCATTCTATTCTAATCTAATCTATAGAAGACTGAGGTGATTAGACCCCAAATCATAAAATGCATAGAAGAGAACATTGGCGATAACATCTAGAACTTCATCTCTATACAACCCCAATGAAAAGGTGGAAACAAAGTCTAGGGAAGAGATGGGACTTCATCAAATGAAAACGGTTTCATGAAGAAAAATTAAAGGACCACAAAACAAAACAAGAAGTAATTGTGAGGAGAAATTTGGATTCCTGACAAGGGACTGATATCCAAAATGCATGATGAGTACAATGGCAACGGCAACAAAAGCAGCTCGATTTTAATAAACCTGGGCAATAGATATTTCTCTAAAGAATCTTACAAACGGCCCCCTCCCACATGGAAAAATGCTAAATTTCACACATTACTCAAAAAACTGAGAATCAAAACTTGATCGAGGTATCTCTTCACACCCATGTGGACAGGCTTGGAAACAACCAGGATTTGTGAAGTTGGAGAGAAAATGAAACTTTTTTTTACAGTGTTGGTAGGAATGTCAACAGGTATAGGATACATAGGAAACAGTATGGAAATTATTTAAAAAATTAAATAATGGGGGTCCTTGAGCCTCACTCCAGATGATCAGAATGCAAATGTGGCAACCTGGCTGTACCTTGCTACGAACAAGGTTTGTACTGTTTGTTGGGTCATATAGTCTTGGCCATCTGACCAGCTTAAAATCCAACCAAACCTGTGACTAAAGATGTTGGGGACAGTGGAGGCAGGAACTCAGCATCTCTGCAGTGTGCCAGCTATTTGTTTGTTTCCAAGAAGTGTGTTTCTGTATCTGAGTTATTTTATTAGGATATTATTATTAATTTAATATCTATATAAATTCATATTGATTTATAATATTAGCATGCATTTAATATTAATATTAACTGTCACTGTCCTCCCGTTGTTCATCGATTTGCTCGAGCGGGCCCAGTAACATTGTGAGACTTGTTACTGTGTTTGGCATATTGAATACGTCATGGGTAGCTTGCCAGGCTCTGCCGGGCAGGCGGGATACTCTCAGTAGCTTGCCGGGCTCTCCGAGAGAGGCAGAGGAATCGAACCCAGCTCGGCCAGGCCGGCTGCGTGCAAGGCAAATGCCCTACTGCTGTGCTATTACTCCAGCCCATATTAATTATATTTAAAAGTAATATTATATTAATAAGATCACTAATCACGGGCCTTCTCCATCCCATACATTTACTGTGCTTACAACATACCCGTGTGTCTGGGCCAGCACACAGAGCTCAGGGCCCAGATCCTTCATGAGAAAATGTTCTACATCATTAATCATCAGGGAGATACAGATCAAAACAAAAATGAGATATCATCTCACACCACAGAGACTGGCCCACATCCAAAAGAACAAAAACAACCAGTGCTGGCGTGGATTAGGCCAGAAAGGGACCCTCCTTCACTGCTGGTGGGAATGCCGAATGGTTCAGCCCTTTTGGAAAACAGTATGGACAATTCTCAAAAAATTAGAAATTGAGCTCCAATTTGACCCAGCAATACCACTCCTGGGAATATATCCCAGAGAGGCAAAAAAGTATAGTCAAAGTGACATCTGCAATTGTTTGTTCATTGCAGCACTCTTTACAATAGCCAGAATCTGGAAAAAACCTGAGTGCCCGAGAACAGATGACTGGTTAAAGAAACTTTGGTACATCTACACAATGGAGTACTATTTAGCTGTTAGAAAAGATGAAGTCATGAAATTTACATACAAGTGGTACTATATGGAAAGTATTATGCAAAGCAAAATGAGTCAGAAAGAGACATAGAAAGATTGCATTCATCTTGGGAACATAAAGAAACAAAATAGAAGACTAACACCCCAGAATAGCCAAGATAAGTACCAGGAGGTTTACTCCATGCCTTGCAGGCCAGCCACACATGCTAGGGGAAAAGGCAGCTCAGATAGAGAAGGGAGCACCAAATAAAGGGTGTTGGGAGAATCCTCCCAGGATGGGAGAAGCATGCTGAAAGTAGACTATAGACCGAACATGATTGCCACTCAATGTCTCTTTTGAAAACCACATCACCTAAAAGGAGAGAGAGAACAAAAGAGAATGCCCTGCCACAGATGCAGGGTGGGACGGGGAAGGGATGGGGGGTGGGAGGGATACTCGGATCCGTGGTGGTGGAAAATGGGCATTGTGGAGGGATGGGTACTTGATCATTGTATAATTGAAACCCAAGCACAAAAATTTGTAAGTCTACAACTGTACCTCATGGTGTTTCACTAATAAAAATTTTAAAAAAAAAAGACTTTGATCCCCAAACAGGGCAAGGCCTACCCACTGCTGTGCCGATGCTCGGCTTACATCCCAATCTCATTTCCTGCCTGAGGGACAGCTGCCCTCAGGAACTTGCCTCTTTGCTGAGACTTGCACTTACTGAAGACTTCTGACCCTTTCCTTCCTCGATAAGCGAGTTGAAGTGCCTCGTGTAAACAACATTTCTCCTGACTGGGATTTTTAAAAAATTTTTTTAGTAATTTTTAATTTGATTAAAGAATTTAATTTACAAAGTTTTTGACATTGAGTTTTAGGCATATGATATTTCAACAGCAAACCCAGCACCAGTGTCAACTTGCCTCCACCTGTTCCATATTCTGTCCCCACCCGCCGTCCCCTCCTGTCATCCTGACAGGCACATTACAAAGGTCCAGTGGCTGCATCTTAGATCTCATGCTTTCCATGTTGTCCAGTCTGTGTTTTGGATCCATGGCTGTACCACTCACTCACCCATATCACCGATATAATTGAAGTCCTGACCCCTGTGCAACACTACTTCCTGTTCTCTTTTTTCCCCCTGATTTCTTTCCTTCTCTGTCCTTCTCCTCTGTAAACTCTGGGGCCAAGGGTGAGCTAGGCATCCCCCCTTTACTACAGTACATTTCCTCATCCAGGATTCTATACACCACAAATAAGCAAGAGCATCCTGTGTTTATCTTCACTTCACTCTGGCTCACTTTGCTCAACATGATACTGATGGACCGTTTTCAGTACTCCAGGAAAGATCAGGAATGGGTCTGAGATTAGCCCGGGGAAGCTAACGAGGGCTGGTTTCATGTTGGATTATAGTTCTAAACATTTTAGGTTTGACATTGATTTGTACTTTCTACCCCTGCAGGGAGCTTAAGTTTATTGAGTTACACCCATTACAGTGCTCTCAAGGAACTCCCATTCTTGTGTTTATCTTTAACTTCTCCTCTATGCTCTGCTTTTCTCTATCTGTTAATCACTATATTCCCAAATCAGACCCTGTAACCGGTAAGTCATTTCTCTGAGGACTCTGGATTTTGTATATGTAAGTGAAATATTGCTTTTCTCTTTCCTTTATGTTCTTTGCATAGTTTATGACCTTTAGAACAATGTCCTTTTTGTATAGACACAGGAAGACAGTAATGCTATGCTTTTGTAACTTTGAAGTTAATGGACTCAGAGTAATATTTACTCCTGGGCATCTGTCATGTTTACTTAACTTAAGCCTCAGTTGCCCTTAGCTCCTAGCACCCCAAAAGGAGGGACTTGGGCAGACCCTGGACAAGCTATAAGCTATCCTGGCATCAAAAAGGGACAGGATAAGTACCATAAAACATACAGTAAGTTAAGAGCACGGTCATGGAACAAACTCTGTCGTGATCCAGAAAGAAGTAACTGAATAAGGACCCTGCTGGGGTTAGGAAAGACTAACCTGTCTGAGGATTGTAGTCTGGGATATGATGTCCCCAAGAAGAGCCACACTTTAAGCTTAATGTATCTTAATTTATCTTAATATATATCTGTTAAAAATATCTCTGTCCATACAAAATGACTAGAAATATTATTAAGAAGTAAATTTAGGATCACTGTTTAAATGGATACGGGCTAAGGAAAGGAAAGTAATACACCCTTTGATGGAATTCCGCCCTTGGGTGGATCTCCAGGCAAAATGAGAATTTTATCCTTGAGTATCTCCTAGCACTTCCCCTGAAAAAAGGGCTTTATAACTGTTCATTGTGCAAACACACCTGTGTGTAATTGCTACCCCCAACCCTTCATGATTTCTCTGTAACTAATGCCGTGAGACTCCAGTAAACAGTGACTGATTACCAACCAGCCTGGCAGCCCCCGTTTCCTCCTTCATTGCCTGTCTGCAGTGGCCGGCTGGGGTGGGGAGGCAGCTCTTGGCCACCGAGCACACACGTTGCACTCCCACACTTTGAACTCACAGCTTCAGGCAGGTGTCTTGAGTGTTTGAAGGAACCTGAGGCTCAGAGCTCACCTAGAAGACTCTGGGACAAGCAGATCTGCCCCCTGTATTTCCTCCTCTCCCCCATTCACTCCTTCGACACCCCACCAGGATGTGGGGAGTTAGAACTGCGGGCAGAGGAGACTCGAAGTCACATGTGAGGTTGACATCTCTGTGGTCAAATGCCGTGTGATTTCAATCCCATCACATAGTGGTGGGGTGCAGAGTTCAGGGCATGGGGGCATGACACAGTGTAATCTTCAGAGACTCGTGTCTCCAACTGCTGCGTGTCACTTTAGGACTCAGGAGCCTGCCGTAGAGTGGAGACGAGTCCTGGTATTCCACAGCAGGCCACGCTTCCTCTTCGCAGGGAATGCGGGCCCTTCTTTCCATTAGACATCAGCAAAGAACGCACTCAGCACCCAACTCAAAGGTCATCTCCAGGAAGTCTTCCTGGAATGACCCCAGGCACAGTCCCACTTGCTCCTGAGTTTCTCTGAGATGACAGAGGGGCGAAGGGTCAGCTGCCAGGTTTTTAAGCCACACAACCTGGGTTTTGGGTTGGAGCAATAGCACAGTGGGTAAGGCATTTGTCTTGCACGCAGCCGACATGGCCGAGCTGGGTTCGATTTCTTCGCCCCTCTTGGAGAGCCCGGCAAGCTACCAAGAGTATCTCGTCCTCAAGGCAAAGTCTGGCAAGCTCCCTGTGACGTATTCAATATGCCAAAAACAGTAACAACAAGTCTCACAATTTGTTGTGAGATGTTACTGATGCCCGCTCGAGCAAATCGATAAACAATGGGAGGATAGTGCTATCTGGCTTTGGAAGCCTAGTCCTGCTCTTTTGTGACTCTGTGACCTTGACCTTAAGCAAGTCTTTTTCATTGCTGGGTCTCAGTTTCCCCACCTATAAAAGGAAGGCTAAAAAATGACAACTTCCAGATCAACTGCTGTTGTGAAAAGTAAATATTTCTAAGCGGAAGGGGGCTTCCCAAGCAGTGCTCAGAGGGGCTTGGGGGCCACTCTTGGTGACATTTGGCCAACCTGGCAGAATGGTTCCATTCCGGAGCCTGGTACGCCTGACAGAACTCCCTGGGCCCTAGAGCTGGGGAGGGATCCCTGTCCCACCGCACTAGGCATGACTCCCCAGATTCCCCACCTGGCTGAGATCAGCAGCAAGGGGGGCAGAGCATTGTGGAGATAGGGGTGGGGAAGCCCTGCCCACAGATGTCACAGAATGTCCCATCACAGAGCCGGGAAAGGGATCAGAGAATTCGGTCAGGGTGCAGTGTGACCCTTATGTCCAACTGGGTCCTTCAGGAATCCTGCCCGGAGGGGGTTGTGCTCTCACTTGAAGTGAGGTTGCTGCCCCGAACCCAGACTCAGCTATCCAGGGCCCAGGTTGGCCTGAGTCCCTGCGGCCCGGCATGGTTCTCTGAGAGAATGGAGAAGGCCCAGGGCTCTAGTCAGCTGGGGCTGGAGGAAAGAAACATGGGCCACCATGTTTCACCTGAAGAAAAGGCAGTGAGTCTCATCGATTCTCCCCCGCCCCCCCCCCCCCCCCCCCCACACACACACACACTGCAGACTAAGAACGTAATGCTTCCTTTCCCTGGTTACCTGGGAGCTAGTCGGGGCCACATGACATGTGGAAAACTTCGCCTTCCTTGTGAGAGCAATGGACATCGCTGACAAAATCCCTTTTTCTTCTTCCTTTTCCCAGCTTTGACCAGAAGTCTAAAGGGTGGAGCTAAGGCAGCCTTGTTGGCACCATGAGGAAAGGCTACATTAGAGTTGCAGGTCAGTATTGCCACAAGTCAGTGTCTTGCACTGTTCTCTGAGAAGTAAAGGCGAAAATGGCAGAGCCCCTGCCCTGGGGTCTTCTGTTGTTTGCACCCCTGATATAACAGGATGCCGTCCCCTTCACCCCAGGTAGGTAGAAGCTTAGAGATTGACTACACAAGAGAAGTCAGTCCTCTAAGCCCACCTCCCTCCCCCAAGCCCAAAGGGCAGTTTCCTTCTCTGAAGACCCCGTCCCCCCACACTCTCCGTATCTCAACTTCCGTGCACTGGTGAGGGTGAAGCAAACGTTTTATTAAAGCATGCAGAGTACAAGTTATCTCCATGGAGTCTGGTCGATAACATGGAGACTCAAGTCAGCACGGCCCAGTCAAACAATAACCCACATCTCGAGCCTCTCCTGGCTCCCCACTTCCACACTCACCTCCCGGCAAGTGTCGCTCATGCTGAGCTGCCCACAGAACCAGGCCCCTGGCCAGTGCTCCGTGTTGCCAGGCTGAACGGCACAGCTCAGTGGCACCTGGCACTGTAGACAGGGCACTTATTTCCAGCTTTGTTTGTTTGGTTGGCTGGTTTTGGAGTCACACTCGGCATTGCTCAGGGGTTATTCCTGGCTCTGCACTCAGGAATTACTCCTGGCATTGCTCAGGGGACCATATGAGGCTCGAACAAACCCTGGTCAGCTGCATGCATGGCAAATGGCCTATCTGCTATGCTATCTCTCCGGATCCTCGTTTGTAGCTTTTTTCTCTTCACAATCTCCTCTCCTGGACAACATCATCCCTTTGCAGAAAGCACCCCCCCACACACAACACACACACACACACACACACACACACACACACACACTGCTTCGGCTGCAATAAAACCTCACATATGCCCAAACATTGGGCTTGCCAAGATCCCCTTAGTCAACCCCCTTCCTGGCTATGGGTCTCTGAGTCTCTGTCTGCTGACCACCCACCTCTCTCTGTCTCTTGACCTTCCCACCACATCCATTTCCAGAACTTTCTCCAGTACAATGCTTCTCCAGATGATCCAAACAGGGCTTGATGAGATCAGCCCGTTTAGGGAGGAGCTTCTGCCTCTCTGGCTCAGCCTGCATTGCTGGCTACACACCTGGGCTGGGAGTGACCTAGAGGAAAGAGCTGCTTCTGTGTCCTTTCAGGAGGGGGTGGTCAGTGGAGTGGAGGGTCCACTGGTCTGGAGTCAGGGGTCCCTGTGCTCACTCCAGCTCGGACACCATCTTACTGCGTGTCTCTGGACAAACTGCTTGCCCTCTCTGAGCTTCCGCTTCCTGACATAGCAAAATGAAACTTCCTCACGAAGCTTCCTACTCGGGCAAAGGGATCAGACTCAATATCTGCCATGGCTGCTCCAGCTCTGGGGAGATGTGACATCCATAGAGACTTTCTGCAAAGTCTTGGATTGGCAAAGCACTTTGCATCAACGATTCCCTGTTCCTGGGAGGTGATTAGATGATTAGATTAGGCCCCAGGGCCCTGCTTCTCGGCAGGAAATGTGAGGCCCAGAGAAGGGACTGATGGCCCGGGAGCCCTCAACCCAGCTGCTGAGGCTGGAGGCCGGATCCCCAGCCCTGCAGGTCTAGGGTCAGTGTGAATTCTTCAGGAGGGACCGGAGGAATACAGGAAGCTGAGGAGTGCAAAGGCAGAACATGACAGCCTGGGGAGGCACTGTCCCAGCTACTCTGAGGAAGCCCTTTTTTGTACTAAGTCCTTTGGGGGGGGGGGGGGAACTCTTTTTTTTTTTTTCTTTTTGGGTCACACCCGGTGATGCACAGGGGTTACTCCTGGCTCTTCACTCAGGAATTACTCCTGGTGGTGCTCGGAAGACATATGGGATGCTGGGAATTGAACCCAGGTCGGCCGCGTGCAAGGCAAATGCCGTACCCACCGTGCTATCGCTCCAGCCCCCTTTGGGGGACTCTTGCTGGGACACGTGGGAAGGTGAATATGCCTTAAGTTCACTCAGCCCTGACTCTCCACTAGGCACCTCTCAAAGGGCTGAGGGGCCCAGTCCAGAGCAGAGGAAACTGACCCAGACCAAAGAGTAAATCTGAATTTGGGGATGAGCATGTTTGCGTGATCTGGGGGGCAGACGCTTCAAATTGTAAAACAGTGTTTTGTTCATCTGAATTCCCTTAACTGGACATTTCTGGACCATCAGCCGTGCTCCGGGCCCTGGTGTGGACTGGCGAGAGGGGACTGTGAAAGGCTGGGAAATACCGTGAGCCAGCTATCCAGCTTGAAGTCAACCCTAGCAGGTGAGCTCACATCTTTGAAACCCAGGGACTGCCACACAGCCTTCCTCCACCCCTCCTTCCATCCTCTTTGTGGAAGAAAAAGAAAGAAACATGTTTTCCTGCTGGTGAAACACGCACCAACACCCCACCCCGGGGCCAAAGGCTACCTGCATGGATCCCAGGATATTCCAGGAGGGTCAAAGGTCAAAACTGCAATAACGGGGAACCCAGGAGGGTTGGGGAAACATTGGGGTAGGAGCTTTCCGACTCTCTGTTCTGGGTCCCAACTCTGAGTCTGTGTCCTGTGCTAGCCCCTGCGGGGTCAGGAGAGGGACTGAGGGAACATATTAGAAGATGGACTCTTCCAGGGCTCTAGGAGCTAGGACGGTGCCAGCGGACTGCTAAAGCGGGGTGTTAAAACCTCAGGCTTTCAGAAGCGGGAGTTAGTGGGAAAAGCAAGGCTCCTGCGCCTACCCTATTCCTGTGCCCTCCCGCACAGGGATGGGGAGGCGCTGGGGCCTGCGCGTGGCCTCGCGGGTGCTGGCGGCTCAGGACCCCAGCTTCTTGCGGGCTACAATGAAGCTGATGCCCCCCGTGTTGGCCGCGCTGGCGGCCGTGTAGCTCTTGGGGCTGTACAGGAGCTGCTTGATCTCCAAGCCAGCGTCCAGGACGGCCTGCTCCACCGCCTCCTTCTTCAGGGCCACGCAGGAGAACTCCCGCTTCCCCACCATGTAGGACGAGAGCCCGAGCGTGACGGAGGTCACCAGGTGACCCCCGGGCTTGATCAGCGAGGCCAGGTTGGCGATCCCCGCGCGGTAGGCGTCCAGGCTGCAGCAGGCGCACTCCATGGCCAGCAGGGAGAGCACGCAGTCGGCCGGGGGCAGCACCACGGGGGCCAGCGGGTTGGCCAGGTTGGCATCACACTTGAGCACCCGCTTCACCACAGCCCGCACCTTCTTTGCTTTCTCTTGCCACCGGTCACTGCAGGCAGAGGGGAGGGTGCAGTGAGGGGGCGGGGGCAGTATAGGGGGCAGGGCTCAGGTAAGAGTGGGCGGGACCATCAAGAGGGCGGGGCCTGAACCGGAAGCGAGGGCGGGGCTGAGTGCAGGTGGGCGGGGCCCAGAAGGGAGGGCGGGGCTGAGTGCAGGAGGGCGGGGCCCAGAAGGGAGGGCGGGGCTGAGTACGGGGAGGGCAAGTGTCCATGAGGTGGACAAGGGAGGGAGGGAGGAAGGAAGATGCAAGAAGACAGGGTGGACAGGGGAAAGGCAGGGAAGGAGAGAGAGAAAGAAAGAGGAAAGAGAAAAAGTGGGAAGGTCGGAGGAAGAGAGGAAGGCAAAAGGGAGCGAGGAAGGAATCTGGAAGGTAGGAGGATGGAAGGGAGGAAGGGAGGGAAGAGGAAAAAAAGAAAGGAGGAAAAGGAGGAAGGAGGAAAGGGGGGGAGGAAGTAGAAAAAGGAGGGAAATCAGGAAGGAAAGGAGGGATGGGGAGGGAGGAAGAGGAGAAGGGGCAGAAGGGAAAGGAGGAGGCTGGCCTTCCATCTGGTCTTTGGTCTCCGTGTGGGAAGCTGCCCCGTGGCCCCACCTGCAGCCCCACCCAGAGCAGCAGCTGCATCCCTCAGCAGGCCATCCTGGAAGTGCCAGAGCCCCCAAGCGGGGGCTGGGGGCCAGCCCAGCCCTACCTGTTGCCCTCCAGCTCACAGGCGAGCTTCAGCGCCGGGGTCCAGTCGTAGGCCCCCGGCTCCTCCTTCAGCCACTTCTGCAGCTCTTCCCGGTTGCGGTCGGTGAAGTCGGACATAGTGATGTCCCCGAAGACCTCGCAGGCAGCCAGCAGTTGGTAGATAGTGGGGCCGGAGCCGATGTCGATCAGCGTGTCCCCGTGGAGGCCCCCTGCAGGAACAGGGGGTGATGGTCAGGGACCCAGGGAGCAGCCCCGGCCAGCACTATGACCCAACCGGCCCAAACAGGTGGAAGCATCTCAGCACCAGCGGTTCCCTTTGCCCATCTCAGAACAACCCTGCGCAGTGCCCACCACACTTGCTTCCATTCCAGAGAGGAAAAACGGAGTCTGAGAAAGGCCAGAGCACTAGCCCAGAGCAGATGCACTGGGGGCGCGGCTGGCCGGGAGCCCTCTGAGGTCCAGCCCTGCCTGGAGGTTCCTCGGGAACAGGAAAGCAGCCCTGAGCAGGATGTGGGGACCGGAGCCCGGGGTGAGCCAAGGGTCGTCCGGAGAACAGAAGAAGCCTCCAGCACTGATCCCAGGGCCTGGGCACGGGGCCATCCCCTTCCCCCAGGGTCACCCCAGTCTGGGCCAACCCAATTCCTGTCCCACACCCCCCCCCCCCACCAAGCAGCCTCTTTTAACCCCTCCTGTCCACCCACTCACGAGGTTCATTTTCACTGGGCTGGGGGAAGGGCACGGTCACTGCAGCCATGGCCAGGGGCACCCAGCCCCAGGCTTTGATTCCAAACCCAGCCAGGTGCCCGAGGCCCTGGGAAACTGCACTCACTCCAAGTCTGGGACAACCCCCCCAACCCCCCCCCCCCCCACACACACACCCAGGCTCTGCGTTCCTCGAGGTTGTCCCAGACCCTCAGCATTGCCCCATCTGGGATAAACGCTGTAGGTTGGAAGACCTGACGCCAACCCCAAGTTCCGGCAGCACAGACCCCCACCCCCCACATCAAAGCCCCTGGAGAAGGGGATCCAGTCCCAGCAGCTCCCCACCTCGTCTCTGACCCAGGCAGTCCCCGAGAGAGAAGAAAGACCGCCCCACTGCATCGCAGCATCTCAGCCCCACTGCCCCGTCCAGGGTCTCCGTGCTCACCCGGGCGGAAGGTCTTGTGGAGACACTCCAGGTTGAACTTGAGCATCTCCACCTCAGGCGAGGGACCCGCCTCGAAGCGGTAGTAAGTGTGCAGGTAGTCCCTGGGCTGGAAGTGCTTCTGGTACTCGTCTCCGCCTGTGAAGCCCTCCATGGTGACCCTCAGTGCACACTTGCTCGCCTGCTGGGTCTTATGAGGCTCTGGGTACTACAGGCTCCACCCCGCGAATTCCAGCCCGGCCCTGGCTCCTCCCCA
This sequence comes from Sorex fumeus, assembly GCF_029834395.1. Taxonomy (NCBI): domain Eukaryota; kingdom Metazoa; phylum Chordata; class Mammalia; order Eulipotyphla; family Soricidae; genus Sorex; species Sorex fumeus. The sequence continues at coordinate 72,653,347 of NW_026606094.1, read as the reverse complement.
ACCTGGTCCGCCCCCACGCAGGGGGAGAGGACAGGGGGCCTGGGAGGTGGCAGACAGAGTCCTGTGGAGCTCAGCCCCCCTCCCCCCACCTAGGTCCTCTCCACACAGAGCTGGGTCTATGGGGGAGAGGGGCTGGAGGAGAGGGCAGTGGCATGGAGGCCAGTCCCAGGTCCCCTTCTCTACCCAGCCAAAGGGGTTCCATCTGCATGCCCACTTCACGGCTTGTGGGGCCAGAATCACTCCCTTAAGCAGAGGTGCATTTGGGGTTGTTGTTTTGTTTTGGCCATTTTTGTTGTTGTTGTTTTGTTTTGTTTTTGTTTGTTTGTTTGGGGGCAACAACTGGTGATGTTCAAAGGTTACTCCTGGCACTGCGCTCAGAGAATTACTCCTGGTGAACTTAGAGGACCCTATGGGATGGCGGAGGATTGAACCCCAATCGGTCACATGGGAGGCAAGTGTACTTGCATGTGACCAACTGTACTCTCAAGTCCCGATGGTGGGCTTTTCTTTTTGGGTTTTTGGTTTTGCTTTTTGGGCGGAGGGACACCTGGTGGCCTTCAGCGCTAGGGACGGATCTCTGGCCTCATGTGAAGTTGGCTCCCACGTCTTAGCTTCTTACCCTGCAGGTCACAACTCCACATGGGGTGATATGACTCTCGAAGAAAATCATCTTAAGGAGGGGGGCAAGCAAGAAAAGATGGTCTGGAGGTAGCAGAGGGGCAAGGGTCAGGCGTCATGGCCTTCACTGGGATGTAGAGGTGAGGGATCTGCCCGGTCCTAAAGCACTAGAGCCAGCACTACTGGAAGCACAGGACTCAGCCTCTGCTTTCATCACCAACCTGAAACGTGTCTGTCAGGGGTCCAGCGAAGTACCACAATAGCACGCTTGCCAGGAGTGATCCTGGGGCACAGAGCCCTAAGCACAGCCGGGTGTGGCCCCCTAATAAAATCAAGCCAAAAAGTATCTGTTAAGGAGACAGATTAGGGGATGAGAGGGAAGCTGGTGGGGGTCATTGGTGGGGGCAGGGGGCGGTCAGGGGTTAGTAGGATTGGGGCTGGCACGTTACATGCCAGGGACTCTAGAATCAGTGACTTTATAAATCATAGTGCATGACATTTCCAAAATATGATTTCAAATAAACTTTATGACTGAATTGTATTGTATGACTGAAACTCAATCCTGAACCACTTCACAACTGTGTATCTCACAGTGATTCAATAAAAAAATAAAGTAAAAAATATGAATTAGTCCCCCCAAAATCTTAAACAAACTTTATAATTTTTCTATCAGTGGGCTGGAGCGATAGCACAGCTGGCAGGGCATTTGCCTTGCACGCAGCTGACCTGGGTTCAATTCCTCTGCCCCTCTCGGAGAGCCCGGCAAGCTACTGAGAGTATCACGCCTGCACGACAAAGCCTGGCAAGCTCCCCATGACGTATTTGATATACCAAAAACAGTAACAACAAGTCTCATGATTTGTTGTGAGACATTACTGGTGCCCGCTCAAGCAAATCGATGAACAACAGGAGGACAGTGCAATTTTCTATCAGTAAATATCTGCTTTCTAGACCCATTATATACCCAGGCTCGTGTACAAATGTCTCAGAAGAGTGTTTTCTGTGGGAAAAGTTTAAGAAGCCTGGACTGGACGGCAGATCATGGGAGGCCAGTCGTGCCCTGGAGGGGGTGTGGAACAGGATAGCTGCCCCCAAAGGGAGAGTGGAACCATCACAAAGCACAAACCATCTGTATGCGGGAGGCTTCCCCGACTGAGCCAGCGCCTCAGCATTCCTCTCTGAGAAATGGGGGTGAGAGCCAGAACTCCCACAGGAGCTGCTCGGCCCCTCCTTCCTGGCACCGAAAACAGCTCAGACTTGGCCCCAGACCAGACAGAAATGAATCTGCGAACGGGAGGTCCAGGCCTCCTGCCCTGGAAGTGGAAAGTACAAGTACATCTTGTTCTGATTTGAAGCAAATAAACAACCCTGACCTGAAGGGCCGGGCAGAGGAGGCCTCCTCAGAGGCAGGGCCCCCTTCACCCCGACTTTCATGCAGGGGCTGTTTTTTTCCCAGGGCAGGCACTGGGCAGCCTGGGGGGTGAGGGCCATAGAGCTGGGCTGGAGGAGCCCTGGGCACCGTGTTATTTGGCTGGAGAAGCATTTACTAAAGGGATGACATTTACCAAGGAGCTAGCCATGGGCTTCTCTAGAGAAACAGAGATGTGTGCATTAGGTCGACAGGCAGATTAAGATAGCCTGTGAAGAAGCAGACACACAGGCAGAGAGAGACCTAAGGAACTGACTGCGGGGCCCTACCACGATGGAGGCCAGAAGGCCAGAATCCTGCGTGGTAGACCAGTAGTCTGGATGGAGACTCAGGAAGAAGGCATGATGCAGTGTGCATCTGAAAGCTGTCAACTGGAGAACCAAGAAAGGGCTGGTTCAAGAGTTCGGTTAAAGTCCTTCTAAAATTTCTCTTATCCTGAAAAGGTTGTTGCTCTGTGCTGTTCGGCCTTGCAGCTGCTTGGGTAAGGCCCACCACATTATGGTGACAGCCCACTGGTTTAACACTTCTTTTCTTTTTTTTTGAGGGGGGGTCATACCCAGTGATGCTCAGGATTTTTTTTTTAATGTAGGAGTACTGCTATTAATTCAGCCACTGATTAGCTGATTGAATTGGGCATGAACTCCACCATTGCACAGGATTTATACTCAGGAATTACTCCTGATGGTGCAAACACCCTACCCACTGCACTGTAGCTCCAGCATTTTTTGGTTAGTTTGTTTGTTTGTTTGTTTTTACTTTTTGGGTCATACACAGTAATGCACAGGGGTTTCTCCTGGCTCTGCTCTCAGGAATTACTCCTGGCAGCCTCAGGGGACCATATGGGATGCTGGGAATCGAACCCGGGTTGACTGCGTGAGGCAAATGCCCTACCCGCTCTGTCAGCCTGAGGCACAAGAGATGCGAGCTGCACTTCTCGAACCAGCCTTTCCCTCAAGCCAGGGGAGGGTTCAGAAGCCTGCGGTGTTTTAAGCATCTTTCTCAATTGGGACTTGTAAATAGCACAAGGAAATTTCCATTCAAGGGAACGTGGGCCTTAGTTTCAAGCCAAAGAGCACATTTGAAACGACATATCAAGGAAATCAGACGCCTTGAGAGGCATCCAGCTCCTCGCTTGTGGAGGACTCCTCCCCACATCCCCAACACCCCCTGCCAGCCCCTCTTATCACTCCTCCTGCCTGCATGACCCTGGGGTGAATAGTCCAGCGTTTGCATGTGTAAACAAGATTCTTCTCTGGTGAGTTAGAAGCAGCCACGCAGTGTCGCAGTGTCTCGTTTCACACCAGATTCCAAAACGAAGGCCAAGAGTGGAGGCGGGCAATATGACACGGATCTAGAATTTTCGGGCGCAGAACAATCTTTGAAGCTCAGAGGGAAAACCAAGTGAATGAATAAAAGCATTTTATAAAACGAAACACAAATTAAACACTTCTAGGTCCTTCAATACTAAAGGGCAAAAATAGCAGTTCCCTTTAGCCAATTCGGCGAGCATTTGCCTAAATTATTTAGATGGAATTATTAACACTAAAGCCCAATAATCCCATGCTTAGGAGTCTAGCCTAAAGCCAGAATGCAAGACATAAAAACGTTTTGTGTGCAAGGACACTTAGCACAGCATCCTGAGAAATGACCACCCGAGGGTGGTTGCACACAGCTGATCCAGGGTTTTTTTCCCCCCCCTGTTTAAAGCCTTGTTATACTCCATGTCTATGTTTTATTAAAATGTTTTATTCTTGAGGAAATAACTATTTTTTAAAAATACCCAAAGTCCAGTTAAGTAGAGGATACTCTTTTTTAATTTTTTTATTTTATAAGTTAGTTCACAATATTTGATTACATTTAATATTCAAACACCAATCCCACCACCATTACACCTTCCCACCACCAAATTCGAGATGCTTCCATCCCAAACCCAACCAAAACACAACTGAAAGAATATATTTTGTATTGTCTGTTTTGAAGAACTGCTGAACATGCTTACAAAAAAAGTGTTCATAAAGGAAACAGTGTGAAGACTGTTTTATTTTGGAAGGAGCCATTAAGACATTCTATAGGATATAACTAACATGTTGTTAAAGTTTGTGGGTTTGATCCCCAGCACTGAGCATCATCAGGGGTCACCCCTAGGTACCAAACCAAGAATAACACCCGAGAACTGCCTGGTGTGCCCCCTCCCCCAGAACATACCAACCCTGGAACAATGAAAACAGCCTGTGAGGTCACTCATTATTCCAATCCTTCTAGGATGTCTGTTTAATGAGCTTCTACTACCCCCTGTTTCCCTTTGCTGGTGTCCAGAGGTCACACACACTTGGTCGGGGTGCTTCCTGTGGGCAGAGAGCGGGAAGGAAGGGGTCACACACCGGCGAGGGGTCCAGGACCCCATGTGGTGCCAGGATCCACACTTGCCTTAACGTCTTCAAGACTGACAACACTCTAGCCACGCCACACCCGGGCCCCGACAACAGAATTTTCGTATGAAATCCTTTTCTTTTTTTTTTTAACGTTTCAAATTTATTTATTTATTTTATTAGTGACGCCTTCAGGGTCAGGGAAATGAGACCCATTGTAATTACTGGTTTTGGCATATCGAATACACAACAGATAGCTTGCGAGGCTCTGCCGTGCGGGTGGAATACTCTCCGTAGCTTGCCAGGCTCTCCGAGAGGGATAGAGGCTTTTGGGGAGGCCTCTAATCGCCCTTGTAGGTGTTCCCATGGTTCAGACCATATTTGGACCCTATCAAATATGGTACGGCAATTCTGGAAGATGGGTATTAAGTGTCTTATAATGTGTTGTGCAGCCGCAAAGTCGGACTGCAGCTGAATCTTACGAAGACAATGTTTATGAGAAACAGCCTCGTTCCTGACACTCCATTCGCTCTCAATGGAACGACCATCTCCGTTGACCATGCAACAGTTATGTGTACCTAGGTCGAGAAGTCAACATGATGAATGACCTGGCACCTGAGTTGCACAGGAGGAAGAGAGCAGCTTGGAATGCCTTCAAGAGCGTCGAAGAAATAGCTAAAAGGACGAAGAACCTCCGACTCTGGGCACATCTCTTTGATTCCACTGTTCTTCCTGCATTAACATACGCCTCAGAGACCTGGGCCCTACGCAAACAGCATGAGAACACTATTTGGTTCTCCCAAAGAGGAATTGAAAGAGCTATGCTTGGAATATCACGTTTCACTCAAATGAGAGAAAGAATCCGGAGTTCTGACCTCCGTGGACGATCAAGAATCAGGGATGCTGTCTCTTTTGCCAAGGCGTCAAAAATCAGATGGGCTGGTCACGTAATGAGATTTAGAGACGACCACTGGATTAGATTTGCTCGAGCGGGCCCAGTAACGTCTCCATTGGAGATTTTGTTGTTACTGTGTTTGGCATATTGAATACATCACAGGTGGCTTGCCAGGCTCTGCCGTGCGGGCGAGATACTCTCGGTAGCTTGCCGGGCTCTCTGAGAGGGGCGGAGGAATCGAACTCGGGTCAGCCATGTTGGCCACGTGCAAGGCAAACGCCCTACCCGCTGTGCTATCGCTCCAGCATGTGCTATCGCTCCAACATGGCTGACCCAAGTTCGATTCCTCCGCCCCTCTCAGAGAGCCCGGCAAGCTACCGAGAGTATTCGATATGCCAGACACAGTAACAACAAAGTCTCCAATGGAGACCTTACTGGGCCCGCTCGAGCAAATCGACGATCAACGGGAGGGCCTTTTTACTGGATTAGAGCCGTTACCGACTGGATTCCACGGGACGTCAAGAGACCGCGTGGCTGCCCACCTACCAGATGGTCAGACTTCTTCATCAAGACCATGAACGATTGGTTTGAGGCTCTTCGTGTTCCTAGAAAGAACAGACACCATTGGGCTACACCAGCATGCAACAGGGACAAATGGAGACGTTACTGGCGCCCGCTCGAGCAAATCGACGATTAAAGGGAAGTCAAGTGATCAAGTGATTTTATTAGTGAATCACCGTGAGTTACAAACTTGAAATCCTTTTCTAACAGACGACCTAGAGGTCGAAGATAATTTCCTCTCGGCTGGATAATCCACCCAGCTGCCCTCACCCTGCACTGGATAATGCACCCATTTCTGACTGAACTGAAATGTCACAGAGCTCAGGTTTGATTCACTTCTCAAAGAGGAAATTGACCGTATCACAAGAGAATGAAAATATCACCCGAACCTGACAGTTGGGCCGTCTTGGGTGGTGGGAAGAAGGGGTTTCATCGCTCCACGTGGGAAGGCCTTTGGATCACTGGGATGCTGCAGGACATGCAGGATGTTAGAGCCAGAATCTCCCCTGCCTGGGTCCCGCGCCCAGGGCAGAACACAGCCCGGGGGGCTGCGTGGTCTGTGCAGGGTCAGGCGGCCGGGTCTGCACCAGGGTTTGAGCAAACACTTTCCTGACCACCCTGGGCAACAGGCACACTGGCTTTCAGCTCCCCTCCTTCAGAGTGGCATGAATTATCTCTTTGTGGACGGGGACAGAAGTCAGGGAACGGGGTAGAGAGGGTTACACAGCTCCCTCAGCCTCTACAGCCAGACGCCCCCACAGTCCCACTCTGGCCTGGTTGCAGAGCACATGCTGTAGCATCTGAGCTCTCTGCTCTTAGGGGAATTCTGGAAAAAAGACTGATTTGGCAACACTTAACTTTTTAATTGAAAACATGATTTTGAGGGGCAGGAGAGATAGCTCAGTGGGTAGGAAACTTGCCTTGCACACGGCCGACCCTGGTTTGATCCCTGGCACCCCATGGGGTCCCCTGTGCAACCCCAGGAGTGATTCCTGAATGCCGAGCCAGAAATAACCTGTGAACGTTGCTGGGTGTGCCCAAAATCCAGCCAAACTTGATTTTGAGTTCATTGAAGATTTACAAGCATTTGTGAAAAATAATCGTCAAGGCTGGAGTGATAGTCCAGTGGGTAAGGCCTCTGCCTTGCATGCGGCCAGCCCAGGTTTGATCTCCGGCCTCTGATATGGTCTCCTGAGCGCCACCAGTAGTGATTTTTGAGTAGAGAGACAGGAGTAACCCCTGACCATTTCCGGGTGTGGCCCCAAACTCCAAACAAAACAAAAACAAAAACAAAAACAAAACAAAACAAAATAATAGTCAATTCATAGACCCTGAACCCAAATCACCCAGTGAAAGAAATTCCGTCTTTCAAAACAATAGGCAGGTGACGTGTGTGTGTGTGTGTGTGTGTGTGCAAGCATGTGTGTGCATGTGCCCGCATGTATGTGAGTTCACGCAGTCCCACCACATGCTCTTATCAATAGTTTGCTTAGCTTGCCCTACGCAGAGTGTCGGGGTTTATTAAGTTAATGGGAGAGTCAATGGGGAGAGTAAACAGGATTAAAGGCGGGGATGTTTAGGCAAGTTCGGGACAGGCTGTTTCCAAGAGTTCACTGCCCTCACTCAGTAATCTCAGCCGACCCCATCCGGTTTCCACACCGTAGGGCTCTTTCCACTCTGCTTCTCCCCTGAACCCCTAAAGGGAAGCCCGCTTGTGAAAGCCTGTCTGCCCAGTTCTGTGTCCCCCCCACCCGTTTCTTGCTCCCTGATCTGGCCCCCAGCAGTGCCTACAACGCTCAAAACACCTCCCAGGGTCTGGAGAGGGGAGACGTGTGTTGTTGACCCCATAACCTTCCCTTATGGGCCCCGATGACTATCAGCCAGATGGGCTTGGCTGGAGGCCAGGGGAGCTGAGCCGGGGCCCTGTGTGGGGTGAGGCGGGGAGGGAGGGCCCAGGCCCAGCTGTTATGTAACTGCTGGCAGGAAGGGTCCGGGAGAGCAGGACTAGGGCTGAGAGAGTCTGCCGAGCTGTCTCGGGCGTCTCAGCCAGAATGGAGGAGAAGCTGTATGCAGGCGGGGAGGATTATACCAAAGAGTTCGACCCCCAGGACTACTTACGCACGTACTATGCCTTCGACTCTGGCACCATGGCCGAAAACGAAATCCTCAAATTTAACCTGGAAAACCTTTTCCAGACCTTCTCTGCAGGTGAGTGGCAGGTCTCTGTCTCTAGGGGAGGGGGACGGGGCTTCAGGGACAGCATGAGCTTCTGGGAGGTGGCTGGGTTCAGTCCCCTGGGCCTGGGATCCCCAAGGATGCTGCCACGGCAACCGGACCTGTAGCCCACGCGGGTGTCCAGTAGAGGGCAGTGCAGTGAGGCCGGATCTCTGCGTGGAAGCCAAGCTTGAGCTTGTGTCTAGGAGAGCCTGTCTCAGTTTCTCTTCTGTAAAATGGACGGTCACTCCCAAATTGTAGGGCTCACAGGCTTGTGCTGAGGTCGAGGTAGGGGGCGATGAGAGGACAGACCTGCTACCCCCAGAGTGGTCTTCAAGTCACCCTTTGAAGCTGTTTTGGGCTCATCAACCACTGAGAATCTGAGGAAAAGTTCTTGTACGTACACACACACACACACACACACACACACACACACACACACACACACACAAACACACTTTCTTGCACAAGAGAGTGTTCACAAATACCAAAACCAAATGACAGCTCAGTTTACAAATCCCTGGCGGAGGGCAGGAGAACTGGAGAAACCAGCAGAAACGCCTGGTCACATTCTCTGCACCCAGGAGGGGAGGTTGTGCAGGAGAGAGGGGGGAACCCGCACAGAGCCAGCCCCATCTGCCCCGACCACCAAGTACTGTTGGACAGGGAGGGCACTGCACCACCCTCTCCCAACCCAGCAAGGCGCATCATAGGAAGTCCCGGATGCAGGTACAGAGTGGATGCTCACAGAGCTCTCTGAGCACAGACCTGGGCCAAGGCCGTGAAGCCTGGACACAAAAGTCACAGTGGGGACAGAGCAGGAGGAGAGAGAGGACGGTGCCCCTCTCCTTCACTGAGGCAGATCCATTTGCGGAATGGTAATCTCCTGCCCTCACCCAGCAGCGCTCAGGGCTTACTGCTCTGTGCTCAGGGGTCTCTCCTGGCAGTGCTCAGGGCTCACTCCTGGCTCTGTGCTCAGGACTCACTCCTGGCTCTGTGCTCAGGTCTCACTCCTGGCTCTGTGCTCAGCTGTCTCTCCTAGCTCTGTGCTCAGAGGTCACTTCTGGCTCTGTGCTCAGGGATCACTCCTGACTCTGTGCTCAGGGTTTACTCCTGGCTCTGTGCTCAGGGATCTCTCCTGGCAGTGCTTGGGGGGGCCATATGCGGCAACAGGAATTGAAGCTGGCAGCGTGCAAGCTCCTTCCCCATTGTACTGCCTGCCGGGGCCCCTGCAACTGGCTACCCCCCTACCCCCACTCATCTCCTGCCCCCCAACCTTCTCTGCTGTGTGGAGCCACGTCCCACCCCCTTGCTCAAGTGTGGGCCCTCTCCCGAGGCTCAGCCTTCGCTAATCCCGACACTGGATCCCAAGCCGTACCACCGCAAAGAAACCACTTCCCGCTGCAAAGGCAGCCTGCAGCCTGCCCAGCCATGTAGACTGGAGTCCCGCAGGCGGGCACTTAGCGCAGCAAGGGGAGGGGGTGTGTGGCTGCACCTGCCTCCAGCTGCCTGTGCACACCCCATGCCCTGAGCAGGCTCCCCACTGGGCCTGAGGGCGCCCCAAAGGCCAGATCGGGACTCCTGCGACTCATCATCCAAAGGGCAGGTGGGGGTGAGGGCTGTTCGGCCCTACACAGCGGGGCACGCAGCTGGGGCTGTCCCCTCAGGGCCCTGTCCATGCCATTCCCTGCAGGGGACATCACGGGCGACCTCCTCATCGACATCGGCACGGGCCCAACCATCTACCAGCTGCTGTTGGCCTGCGAGGCCTTCCGGGAGATCATCGTCTCGGACTACACGGAGCAGAACCTCCAGGAGCTGCGCAAGTGGCTGGGTCAGGAGCCGGGTGCCTACGACTGGTCCCCCGCCGTGCAGTACGTGTGCGAGCTGGAGGGAGACAGGTACCGGCCGACCCAGCCCTGCTCTCCCGCGCTCTCCACCCTGCCCTGCGCAGATGCCTCAGCCAGCACTGCTCTCCCTTGCCACCAGTCCCACCCCTCCCCTTTGGCTGCCCAGCTCTCTCTCCCACACAGCCCTGCTCTGCTCTCTGGGCTTTGTGTCCTGTCCCCACCTCGCCCCTTCCTGTAGTCCTGCTTCCTCCTAGAAGCTCCTCTGGATTGCTCCAGCCCACACAGAGCTCACTGTTCTCTTAATACTACAGTTCCAGCTTCTCTTCTCTTCTGGTCTTAGAGGAGCACTTGCTAAGGGCTCCAGGGACGCCCCCACCTTAAGCACTGGTGCCCCCAAGCTGCAGGATTCCTCCAGGGTACCCTCTCTTGCTAGCACACAGAGAGCCAAGGCATGTGCGAGATGCCCAGAGGCAGACATCTACACAGATTCTGCACCTAATTCCACAGCTGAGGAAACTGAGGTCAGGCCCCGAGAGCGACTGACCGGGACCACCTTACAGCCAGGGCCATGACCAGAGCTTAAGATTCTGCCCCAACCTGGGGCCAGGGGTCCCGAGCAGAGTCAGGCTGGCGTGGGGCAGGGCTGGAGGCTCTTCAGACATGGGGTCCTCCAGCCTGCCCTTGTCCAGTAGCACAAACCGCGGTCCGGGTTCCCCTCTAGAACTGAGGAGTCTGGTTCTGCCCAATCTCGGCGCCCAGAGCTGACTCTGCAGTGGGGAAGAGATAAAGCAGAATCCTGGGGGCTAAAGTGATAGTACAGAGGGTAGGGCATTTGCCTTGCACACGGCCTGACCCAGGTTCGATTCCCAGCGTCCTATATGGTCCCCTGAGCATAAAGTAAAGTAAAGTAAAGGCCCTCCCGTTGATCATCGATTTGCTCGAGCGGGCCCAGTGACGTCTCCATTTGGAGACTTTGTTGTTACTGTGTCTGGCATATCGAATACTCTCGGTAGCTTGCCGGGCTCTCCGAGAGGGGCGGAGGAATCGAACTCGGGTCGGCCATGTTGGCCGCTTGTAAGGCAAACGCTCTACCCGCTGTGCTATCGCTCCAGCCCAGCGTGGCCAGGAGTAATTCCTGAGTGCATGAACCAGGAGTAACCCCTGTGCATCACTGGCTGTGACCCAAAAAGAAAAAAAAAAAGCAGAATCCTGCCAGGGCGTGGTTTCCCTGGCACCTTCAGCATTGTTGCCGCTGAGCTGTCCTCTGTGCCGTGTGTGAGAGCTCGTGGCCACGGAAGCCGCATGCTCACCTGAGCTAAGCAGGACACCGGGCCAGCCGCGAACACACGCTCGTGCCGCCACACAGCTGCAGGGCACGAAGAGCAGGAACTGCAGCAAAGGGATCTGCACAGTGCAGGGAGGGAAGCCGAGGGAGAGGCCAGAGAGCCTGGAGAAAGGAAAGTGTCCTAGAGGAGAAGCTTCCGCTGAAAGAGTCTCAGCGAGGGACAGACAGAAGGTGCTGACCCATCTCTGGGCTGCGGCTACTCTACCTCCGCAGGCTGGAGGGCTGGGCACGACCCTTGATTTTTCCAGGCCTGGAGCGAGGCTGGCACCGAGAGCGAGGTGCCTGCAGGGCTGGGTTCTGGCCGGGTCCCTCCGCCCACCTTGCTAAGAGCTGCCTTTTCTGTGTCTTCACGCCGGGGGAGAGGGAGAGGCAGGGACAAAGCCAGAGACAGAGAGACGGAGACAGTGAGAGATGGAGACAGAGAGAAAGAAAGAAACAGAGATAGGGACAGAGATGAAGATAGACAGATGGAGACAGACAGACATGGAGATGGAGAGAAAAGATGGAGGTAGACGAAGACAGAGAGAGAGAGAGACAGAGACAGAGAGACAGAGACTGAGACAGGAACAGAGATGGGGACAGACAGACGGAGACAGAGATAGAGCAACAATGAGCCAGCCCCCTGGTGCCCTCTTCCATCCCGAGGGCCACTCTCATGTCTGCCAACCCTGCTCCTCCCTAAGCTCCTTCTCCAAGTGCCATCCCCCGAAGTTGCAGGGCTCAGGCCCAGCCCAGACTGGAGGGCGGGTTGAGTGGCCACGGCAGGGCAGGGAGAGGCCCTTCTGAGAGCCTCGCAGGGCCATGGGGATGGATGCAGGGCCAGGCGGTGTGTTGGCGGATGCTGAGACCCGCTGTGAAGCCTCAGCTGGAGTGTAGTGTTGGACTTTCTGGCCCCGGGAAAAGGATGGGACATGGTTACAGAAGAAGGACCACAGTTTCCACATCAGGAGAGAACAAGGCTCCAGACGCAGCTATCCTAGCGACTGGGATGCGGTTCTGTGGCCAGCAAGTGAGAGCCTCCCAGGCAGCCCGCCAGGCTGAGCCTCTGCAGAAAACTGATGATAAATAACACCTCCCGACAGTGCGGGCTGCCCATCTCCCGACAGCAGCTGGGTGGCTGATTTCAAGAGGGCCACATGGTGTATTTCCAGTCACCTTTTCACACCCCCACCCCCACCCCCACTGACACAGAAGCTGCAGCTCAGTGGGCACCAGGCTACCCCAGTCATGCTGGGGTGTAGAAGGGGTGGGGGTATGAGGCACCAGGGATGAAAGCCCAGGCCCCTCCCACTTGAGCTGCCTGGCCAGCTGCCAGCTACTCAAATATTAGAACTTCAGAAGACTAATAAATGGGGCAGAGATAGTGCGTGACACGTCCCACCTGGGTTCCATCCCCCGCACTTCATGTGGTTCTCCCCCCAGCTCCTCCAGCAGCTATCCCTGAATACCAAGCAAGGAGTAAGCCCTGAGCATTGTTGGGTGTGGCCCTGTAGCACTGTCCTCCCGTGGTTCAACAATTTGCTCGAGCAGGCACCAGTAACGTCTCCATTGTGAGACTTGCTTTTACTGTTTTTGGAATATCGAATATGCCACTGGGAGTTTGCCAGGCTCTGCCGAGTGGGCGGAATACTCTCTGTAGCTGGCCGGGCTCTCGGAGAGGGACAGAGGAATCGAACGCCGTCGGCCTCGTGCAAGGCAAACGCCCTACCCGCTGTGCTATCGTGTGACCCTAAAAACCAAAAGCAACAAGACCAGAGACCACACCAGTAATTAGGGAACTGTTCAAAAGAGAGGTGCGGGGTTGGGGGGGGCGGTGATAATCCAAGGTCCAATCCCCTGGCACCCACCAGCTGCGTGGACTGGAGCAAACCAACCAGCGGCTCAAACGGGAGGCGCGGGATGGGGGAGACGGTCCCCTCGCTCTGGCCAGCCTCGCGCCCTGGGAGCGGCCAGCGCGGGGAGGGCGGCGGGCGGTCCTCACTCCCGTGTCCTCTCGCAGGAGCAAGTGGCCGGAGAAGGAGGCCAAGCTCCGGGGCGCCGTGTCGCGGCTGCTGCACTGTGACGTGCTGCGGGAGCAGCCGCTGGGCAGCGCGCAGGTGCGGCCGGCCGACTGCGTGCTGACCCTGCTGGCCCTGGAGAGCGCCTGCCCCGACGTGGCGGCCTACCGTGCAGCCGTGCGCGCACTCGTGGGGCTGCTGCGCCCCGGCGGCCACCTAGTCTGCATGGCGGCGCTGCGCTCCCAGTTCTACAGGGTGGGCCCCAAGAAGTTCTTCGGGCTCTACCTGGAGAAGGAGACGGTGGAGCAGGCCCTGCAGGACGCCGGCTGCCGGGTGCTGCGCTGCGTGCACCGCCCCATCAGCTACTCCGAGGGCTACTCCATCAACGAGGGCGTCTGCTTCGTGGTGGCCCGCAAGGAGCCCTGAACCGCGCGGGGTGCGTCCTCGGCCCCACTCCAGGCCACCCCTGATTCCCAGAGGCAGCCGGAGCCTGGACGCCACCCCTTTGTCGCTAGCAGCCCAGTCCCAGGTCCCAGGTGGAGAGCAGGGGTCTCCCTGCACCCCGGGACCGCGCCCTCGCCTACCGCTTGTGCTTCGTGCTGCAAAAACCAGCGAAATAAACAGCTCCGCCGGTTGGGGTTTCCCCAAAGGCAGAGCCCGAGACAAGACGTCAGAGCGAACATTTCCCTGTGTGGGAGACCCAGGACACCCGGGGTGGGGGGCATGTGGAAAGGATCACCGAACCCTTCTCGTTCCGGCCGTTTCTGTACAGCCAGTGAGGCTGGGGGTGAGGGCGGGGCAGGGGCAAAGACCCCAGGAGCACCCCCGAGGGAGCATCTCCATCCGGGTCCCTGTCCATAGTTGGCAGCAGAACAGCCTGGCTGTGCAGTAGCCAGGGTGACCCTCACCCGCTGGTGGCAGCTGACCACTGAGGCTGAGGGCTGGACAGGAAGGCTGGGGACTTTCCAGACGCAGAGGTAGGAAGGGGGCGTGGAGACACCTGGGCTACTGCCCGGGTGGAACAGGACCCTGGGCACGCAGGGTCCAGAGACCTCTCCAAGGTCTGCATGGTTTCTGGGCCCAACTCCTGTTGCTCTCAAGAGGGGAAACCCAGGCTGAGAGTGGAGGGCCAGGCTCCAGGTGGCTGTCAAATGCCCGGTCAGAAGAGGAGCTTTGGGACGGGAAAGAGCACAGCCCAGAGGGCGTTTGCCTTGTGTGTGGAAGAGCTAGGTTCGAAGAGCCAGGTTCGATCCCCAGCATCTCATATGGTCCCCCCAGCAAGGCCAGGAGTAATTTCTGCGTGCAGAGCCAGGAATAACTCCTGAGCATCATCCTGTGTGGACAAATACACACACACACAATTTGGAGCTGGGGCCATGTTACAACCACCACCTCTTACCCCCCCCCCCCCCCCACCTCCACCATCCCCCACAACCACCACCGCTCAGCATTTTCTCCCAGGGACCTGGGCCATGCGGGATGGCAATGGCTTCTCATGGGCACCAGAGGGCAGTGCAGAGCAGATAGCGGCTCTGGGCTCAGCGTGAGTCCAGCTGGGAGTCCTCTGCCCTGAGGCCAGTTTGAACCCCCTTTTGTTTGTGGGGGTTCTGCCAGGCCTCAGCCAGTACAGAAGTCATGAAGCAGAGACAGAGACTCCTGGCAATCCTCAGACGGGCCCAGTTCTAAGAAGCCAGAGCCCGCTCGTTCCTTTAAGTCCAATTTGGCATTTCAGCTAGGCTGGGGAACAAGCTTGTCCTCAGCCCAAGTGATAGCGCAGCGGGCAGGGCGCTTGCTTTGCACGGCCTACCCGAGTTTGATCCCCAGCACCCTATTTGGCCAGAAGTAAGCCCGGAGCACTGCCAGGTGTGGCCTAAAACACAAACTCAGGATGCCTGGGGTACCCAGGAGCTTCTGAGAACAGGAATGAGGTCCGGCAGCGCCCATGCTCAGCCTGCCCCGCTGCCATTCACTGGAGCAGTGAGGAGGTAAAGGGGACAGGCGCATCCTAGCTTCCCCCGAAACCGCAGGGCTCTGGGACTTCCTCCTCCTTCCTGCCCAGGCACTGGGGCTACCGCCCTTACCTGGACACCCCAGGCCAGGTGGAGCCACGCTCAGCAGCTCGGGGCCTGGTGAGCAGAGTGGCCCTGCTGAGCCCGCTGTGGACATCCAGCATGAAGTTTCTTCTGGCCACTCTTGGACAGCAGGAAGCAGGTCCAGTCCCTGCATCCCCCCTCCCTGGAGATAGGGAAGGTTTGTTGCACATTTTCTTAAAATTTTATTTATTCATCTTTTTTTACTTTGAATAAAACTTTTTTTTTTTTTGCTTTTTTGGGTCACACCTGGCGATGCACAGGGGTTACTCCTGGCTCTGCACTCAGGAATTACCCCTGGTGGTGCTCGGGGGACCATATGGGATGCTGGGAATCGAACCCGGGTTGACTGTGTGCAAGGCAAACGCCCTATCCACTGTGCCCTTGAATGAAACTTTAAACACCATGCTCTATCAAGCTGTTCACAATACAGTTGTTTCAGGTATTCAGTCTTCCAATACCAGCCCCACCACCAAAGTTCCTAGTGTCCCACCTACCTCCAAGCCTGCTCCCTTAGCAGGCATTAATTAATTTACTTTCTATTTCTTGTTACAACATATATCTCCTAATGGTGTTGCTAAAGTCATAGCCTGAGGATTACTGAGCTGTTAGGTGAAAGCGGGGCCTTCTGTGTTACTGTTTCACTCACTGAGCTTCTGGGCTTCTACTCAACATTCCCACCTAATGTTCTTGTTTCTCTGGGGTTGTCAGCTCTGTTTGGAGATGTTGCAGAGCCGTATGTGCAGCTGTTCACTTCAGGGGCTTTGGAGCTGGGAGCTTCAGGGGTCTCACTGGCCTCTGAGGTCAGTCCTGAAGCTGGGCGTTTATCTGGCAACAGTGGAAGCCGGCTGGAGGTGGGTGGAGCGCTGAGTCTTAGGCTGGAGGTGGGGGGACACACATCTGCTCCCATCCTGCCCAGTGGTGGCCAGACCTTCCCGGGATAACTCAACTGCCGGCATCTCTCTGAGATCTTGCTGTAAGTTTTGAAACTTGAGGCTCAGGTTGAGGCCAACCTGAGTCAACCTTGAGTCAACTTGAGGTCCCAGGACTTACTCCCACCCCAGCACTGTGAGGCTCTGGGGACAGGTGAGGCCCGGGGTTCCCCCAAATCCGGCTGTGGGAACTGCTACAATGCACTTCCAAAACCTTCTTCAGCTGAGCAGCAGCTGGGGGTGTGGCTGTGTGAGGCTCAGGTTGGGCAGTTCAAGGAGGGCTGAAACCCTGCCCTGCTGACCCTCTCTTCAGTATTCGTGCGGCTGACTGAAGAAATGCCCCAGCAAGCAGGGAAACTGCAGGGTTGCCCAGCCCAAGAGCGAGGGTCTCCGTGTACTCACCAGCCCCAAATCTGAGCCCACGCACCGTTCCTTATTGCCTCCTGGCTGGCCCCATCAGTCAGCTTTCCCATCAGCTAGAGCAAGCAAGCACAATCTCAGCGCACAAGCCAGATGTTATGCGGTTAGCTCGGAGCAGTTAATTGGGGGTATGTTTTCCTTTTCCTGGCAGCTGGAGAGAGCAGGATATCTATGCAGGATGTTTCCAGGGCACCCCGTCCTTGGGGTGCCCCCCCCTGCTCCCCGCTCTCTTTGAGCAGCTACCTGCTTCTCTGCTGTGCCCGGCATTTGGGCCTTTCTCATTGCCCCACCCCCTAGCTCAGTGCTGACCCAGCCCGCGTTCCCAGAGAACCTCTGCACCAGGCCGATGCCATGGAACTCTCCTGGGCTCAGAGTTCTCAGACTGGCTTCCACTGGAACGGCAGATACTTGGATGTTGCGTGAATATTTTTTTCGGTTGGAGGCGCAGAGACAAGACACGTGAGAGGAATATAGAGAACACGAAGGGCCAAGGCATCGATCTGGCTCGAGGCGCAGAGCAACTGCCAGAGGCCTCCTTTTATTCTATTTTTTTTTTTATCAGTTACATCCTAATCACTTCATCACAAGAGAAAGAGTCACTAGCGAGAGGACAGTTGCTGGATAAACATTCATCAAAAGAAAATCATAGTATACATTGTCTTGCCAAAACTATGTTGTCAAAGCTATGTTGCAATGATTGAAAATGTCAGAGGAAGATATGGAACTGGACACGTAAGCTCTACAGATTATGTCCCCCATATTCTTGTGGTTGATTACACATAGAGCAAAGAGAAGACTCATACTGATTCCTAAAGGTCAAACCAGATTAAGGATGTGTAAGAGAGGGGGAAACTGCTTCGTTGTACTGCCAAGATAAGGTATGACCTTATGAGAATGTATGAGAGCATGCTGCACTTCTCCAGATCATCAGACTCACAAGTTTAGGTTGCCCACTAAACTCAAAGTGGGGGCTCGGTTCTGCTTCCTGCTTGCAGGGCAGCGTCCAGAGGCTCGTCCTAATGTCCTGGCTTAGCACCTACACTTGTCTTCTCACAAGAAAGAATTCAAGGGCAAAACAGCACAGATCAAAGCCAGAAGATGGGGCCAGAGTGACAATACGACAGGTAGGGCACTTGCTTTGCTCACGTGTCTGACTGGGCTTCTATCCCCTGCAACACATATGGTCCCTCAAGCACTGCCAGGGGTGATCGTGAGCTAAGAGCCAGGATTAAGCCCTGAGAATTGCTGGGTGTAGACCCCAAAACAAAACCAAAACCAAAAGAAGCAAAAGGCTTTAGGGCCCAGAGAGACAGTACTGCAGGGAGGAAACTTACTTTGCACGTGACTGAGCCAGGTTTGAATCCCTGCCATCCTGTATGGTCCCCAGAATCAGGAGTGATCCCTGAGCACAGAGTCAGGGGTTACCCCAGACATCACTGCGTGTGGCAAAAATAATAATAATAAAAGCAGGGGCTGGAGCCATAGCACAGCGGTAGGGCGTTTGCCTTGCACGCAGCAAGCCGAGCCGAGCCAGGTTCGATTCCTCCGCCCCTCTCGGAGAGCCTGGCAAGCTACGGAGAGTATCTCGCCCGCACAGCAAAGCCTGGCAAGCTACCTGTGATGTATTCGATATGCCAAACACAGTAACAAGTCTCACAATGTTACTGGGCCCGCTCGAGCAAATCAGTGAACAACAGGAGAACAGTGACAGTGACAATAAAAGCAGAGGATTTGTTCAAGAGACAGCGCACAGCTGAAACGTGACACATTGCTCTCTCCAGGGGAGTCACACCCAGGGCGGGGAGGGTTTTAAGGGTCTTAAAACACGAGTCACCCAACGGAGCAACGGGCATGAAGGGCTGTGGAGAGTCCGAGCTGCGGACTAAGCCGACTAAGGTGCTAAGCCGTGCCAGGATGTGCGCAAACACCCCGTGAGTCAGCAGCTTCCAGTCACGCAGCGGGCAGCTGGGAGCAACCTGGGCTCTCCCACTGAAGACACGGGTGAGACAGGCTCAGGCTTCTGCCTCTAGGCATGCACCAAACTGGCTGAAGCTGCTTTCCCCAGTCCTCTCTCTCTCTCTCTCTCTCCCTCCTACCCTCCTTCTCTATCTGCTCCCTGCTTCCCTCTCTCGCTTCCTCTCTCTTTCCTTTTCTCTTCCTGTCTCCCTCCCTGTCTCCCTCCCTCCCTCCCTCCCACCCTCTCTCCCTCCCTCCCTCTCTCTTCCCTGCTTCCCTCTCTTCCTCTCTCTCCTTCTGTCTCTCCCTCTCTCCCTCCCTCCTTCTCTCCCTCCCTTTCATCCTTTCTCCCTCTCTCCATCCCTTTTTTCTCCCCCCTCTGCCTCCCTCTTATCCTTTCTCCCTCCCTCTCCCCTCCCTTCCTCCCTCCCTTCCTTTCTCTCTCCTTCTCTCTCCTTCTGTCTCTCCTTCTCTCTCCCTCCCTCCCTCCTTCCCTTCCTCCCTCTCTCGCTCCCTCTCATTCTTTCTCCTTCACTCCATTCCTCTCCCTCCCTCTCTTCCTCTCTCTCCTCTCTCTCCTTCTGTCTCTCCCTCCCTCTCTATCTCCCTTCCTCACTCCCTCTCTCCCTCCCTCTCTCTCTTCCTTTCCCTCCCTCCCCTATGTGTCTCTTTTGCTGCTCACAGCAGTTTTCCACACCGCTCTCCTCCATCAAGTCTGCCGCATCTCTGAAACTATCCAGCCGATGTCTTGGCTTCACCCTTCACATTCGAACAGCAGCTGAGATCAAACAATCTGGGCTTGCACACAGAGCAGCGATGTTCAAAAGCAGGTGAACAGTGGCAGGGACAAAAAAACCAAACCAAACCAAAACAAACCCTAAATGCTTCCCCTGCCTATAAATTCAGCTCCCTATCTCTCCCAGTCAGGGGATGAGTGGTTTCTAGCACCTTCCTGCTCTGGGGGGGGGGGGGGGGCGGGGGAGCTCAGCCACATGACTGGGTCCGTGCCAGGTCAGCAGAGCTGGCGAGTGCTGCACGGTGGGCTGGCTCCAGTTCTGCCTCCTTGCGATTCACCCAAGTGTATGGAGAGTCCTATGCACACAGAAGCCTGCACCCAGATGTCTATGCCAGCTTGATTCATAATTGCCCAAGCTTGGACACAACCAGGATGTCCTTCAGAACGGGGCTGAATAGACGGTGGAACATCCAAATTGTGGCGTGTGAGTCAGTGCCAATAAACAGGAAAGCAAATAGCTCCTTAGTCACAAAACGATGTGGAGGAACTTCAAGTGCCATAGCCACTTGAAAGAAGATGACTTTTAGAGATGAAAAGGACGCAGGTCCTCCTAATCTGGCACTCCAGCTTTCTGCAAAAGGGGCTGTCACACCTGCAGTAGAGTGGGGACCATGAACCCTGCAGGTGTGAGTTTGATCCCTGGCACCTCAAAAATAAATAAATTGTAACACCAACAAAAATCCCAATGGAAGAGCTGGCTCAGTGGTGGCCAGGGCGTAGGGTGGGGCAGAAGTCGGGAGTGCTCTGGAGGCCCAAGGGCAGCAGAATGACCATCTGATGAGGGGGGGCAGGTGCAGGAACAAGACTCACTTTTGTCCAGAATCCACAGGACACACAGCACTGAGAGCAGAGCCTGATGCCAGCCGTGGGCCAAGTAATAGTAAGTCAAAAGCAGGCCCCTGTTTGTCACAGACATACCCCCTGGAGTGGGGTATTGGTGGGTAGTTTATTGGGGTGGGATGAGGGGTAGGGTTTTCCAAACTTTTCTAAAATGTGAGGTCTATTAGGAAGAGGCTGGGGCTGGAGCGATGGTATAGCGAGTAGGGCGTTTGCCTTGCATGCGGTCGACCCAGGTTTGACTCCTAGCATCCCATAGGGTCCCCTGAGCACCACCAGGAGTAATTCCGGAGTGCAGAGCCAGGAGTAACACCTGTGTAATGCCAGGTATGACCAGAAGGAGGAGGAGGAGGAGGAGGAGGAGGAGGAAGAGGAGGAGGAAGAGGAGAAGGAGAAGGAGAAGGAGGAGAAGGAGGAGAAGGAGGAGAAGGAGGAGAAGGAGAAGGAGGAGAAGGAGACGGAGACGCGGAGATGGCGAAGGAGAAGGAGAAGGAGAAGGAGAAGGAGAAGGAGAAGGAGAAGGAGAAGGAGAAGGAGGAGGAGGAGGAGGAGGAGGAGGAGGAGGAGGAGGAGGAGGAGATGGAGAAGGAGAAGGAGAAGGAGAAGGAGAAGGAGAAGGAGAAGGAGAAGGAGAAGGAGAAGGAGAAGGAGAAGGAGAAGGAGAAGGAAAAGAGCGTGCATGCCCCATGCCATCCTGGCAGAGGACCTCAGACGTGCTTGTCCTTCCTCTCTTGCTTCCAGGGGAGCCTGGGCCCTGTGTGGCATGGAGAAGTACCCGGTGCCCATTGGCATCCCCTGGCCTCTGCCAGCAGCCCACCGCTGTCCAGCCTGCTCACAGCATCGTGAGCGGGAACATGTGTTTGTTTGTGGCTTTGTGCCTCAGTTAGCAGAACAGACCTTCCGGGAAAAGGCGTGCTCTGAGCTGAGTCCCTCCTGAAACCCAGCAGGGATGAGTCTGCCCACCAGAGCCCCACGCCCAGCAGGACCTGGGCGGCAGCGGGGAAAGAAGTACGTTGGGGCTGGAAGCTGATAAACAGATGTGCAACAGGGTGGGACTCAGCATCTCAGTCGGTCTGCATCGGTGAGGTAGGCCAGCAGAGGAGACTGAGATGCACAGTGACCAAGGCTGTGCCTGCCAGCCTCTCTCTCTCACCCAGTGCCGGGTGGTGGGAGTGTCTGAGCCTGGAAGGAGACTGGCAAAGCCGTCTCCAGAGAATCCACTTGGGGCGAGGAAAATGACCTGAGAAGTTGACATCTGTTGTCCCTTACCAAGTAGAGCCCCAACTGTTCCCTCCTGGACACGGAGCCGCTCCTCTCTGCCGTGTCCACTCTGATGTGGCCACACACACACTCAGGAGCACTGGGAGCATGAGGGGACAGAGAGATGGGGCAGCGCAGTGCGGGGAGGTGGACTGCATTGAGAGGAACGAGGAGATGAAGTGAGAGGTATGAACTGCAGGCTGAGAAGCTGGCCCTGCCGATGGGCGGATGGGCGTGGGGGGACAGTGCACCCCTAAAGCATGTGTGGTCTTAGGTGGTCTTAATATTGGCCTATAAAGCCAATGTTAGCTTGATTTTTTTTTTGCTTTTTGCTTTTTGGGGTCACATCCGGCGATACACAGGGGTCATTCCTGGCTCTGCACTCAGGAATCACTCCTGGCGGTGCTCAGGGGACCATATGGGATGCTGGGAATAGAACCCGGGTCGACTGTGTGCAAGGCAGACACCCTACCCGCTGTGCTATCACTCCATCCCCAGCTTGATATCATTTTTTAAGAACTAGATTAAAATTTAAAAATAACTAACAGAGAGATGGTACAGCAGGGAGGGAGGGTGCTTGCCTTGCACACAGCTGATGGGTTTGGTCCCCGGCATCCCTTATCCCCCAGCCCCAAGCACGCCAAGCCCCACCAGGAGTGATGTCTGAGTGTAGGGTCAGGAGAAAGCCCTGAGCAGCACCCGGTGTGGTCAAAACAAGCAAACAAACAAGCAGAAATATTCGCAGCCCTCAATGTTCTATTAGAGATAGAGATCAAACCAGAAGCAAGAGCAGATACACAGAGATCCCTAGCCCTGAGGGGGACAGACAAGATGAGAGACAAATGCAGAGATGGGGGAGAGAGAGAGAGAGAGAGAGAGAGAGAGAGGAGAGGAGAGAGAGAGGGAGAAGAGAGAGAGGGAGAGAGAGAATGAGAGAGGGAGTGAGAGAGGGAGAGAGAAGGTGAGAGAGTGGGAGGGAGGGAGGGAGAGAGAATGAGAGAAAGGGAGAGAGGGAGAGAGAAAGAGAGAGGGAGGAAAAGGGAGAGAGGGAGAGAGAGGGAAGGAGGAGAGAGAGCGAGAGGGGAAGGAGGAGAGAGAGGGAGAGAGAAACAAGGAGGGAGAGGGAGAGAGAATGAGAGAGGGAGGAAGAGGAAGAATGAGAGAGGGAGAAGAGAGAAAGGGAGAGAGACAGAGAGGGAGAGTATGAGAGAGAGGGAGAGAGAAAGAGAGCGAGATAGAGGGAGAGAGAGGGTGAGAGAATGGGAGGGAGGGAGAGAGAATGAGAGAGGGAGGAAAAGGAAGAGAGAGAGGAAGAGGGGGGAGAGAGAGAGGGGAGAGCAATTGCAGATCCCAGGACACCCATCCCTCAGGTGTCATAGGGGGAGCGAGCAGGAGGGTGGGGGGCAGAGGAGGAGAGGGGGGTGTGGGCAGCGGGAGGAAGTGCTATTCTCCTGCTCAGGCTTCCAGCTCTCAGGGTCACCCGCACAGCCGAGCTGGGGAATCACAGCTTCGACCCCTCAGAGCCCTCAATTAGCAGGCAGAGAGGTCAGGCCAGCCGCTGGAAGGAAATGTGGGTGGCGAGATGCGGGCCAGAGCCAACAGGGAAGAGGCAGTTGTGGAACTGTGTGTGTGTGTGTGTGTGTGTGTGCGCGCATGGGTGTGAGAGGTGTGCAGGGGCAGTGTGCGTGTGCTCGGGTAAGACAGGTGTGATGTGGGCGGTTTGTGTGTGCCGGTGTGTGTGGGCACGTGAGAGGTGTGCTATCAGGCTGCGTGTGCAGGTGCACGTCATGCGTGGTTATGTGTGTGTGCAAGTGTATGGGTGGTGCATTGGTGGCATATTCAGGGGTTGTGTGTGTGAGTGTGTGGGTGTGTGTACAGGTATGTGCATGCACATGCATGTGTGTGTGTGTGAGCATGTGAGTATGTGGACGTGCCTGCATGTGTGAGGTGCCTCTCTGTATGCCCACGTGTGTGGCAAGTCTTCAGGTCTCTGAAGCAGCTCTCAACCCCACGAGGAGAGGCTCCTGAGTAGAGGAGGGGCCGGCTCTGGGAGCCCTCAAGGTCATGGGGTCACGAGGCAAGAGGGGTGTGAGAGCAGCTTCCCCACCCTTGGCTTATGCCCCAGACAGTGGGGTGCACAGAGCAGAGAAAGGAGGGCACCCCAGAGGACCCCTGCAGCTGCTGCGGGCTGGCCTCTGGGGGTTTCTGGGGTGTGTTATTGTTGAAGCGGAGGAGAAGGGACTGGTCGGGGTGGGATCACCGCAGCGGGCCCTGCTCAGGGCTGTGTGAGCTGCCCTGCGCAATTAAGAAGAGATTTGCTCCCCCTCCCTCCTCCTCCCGGGGCGCAGGCTCATCTGCAAAAAATTAAATCTAAACCCAGCAGTGCGGTGTGGGCCCCGGGGCCCCTCTGCTTCTGGGGGTGCTGCAGGAGCCAGCTGAGGGTGGGGGGGCTCAGTGGGCTCACTCATGCCAGGGCTGGCAAGGCCAGAGCCTGAGGGGTAAGAAGATCTTTCCTGCTCTGGGTGGGGGGCTGTCTGTATGCACCTGGGGGTCTCCAAGCGCCTCTGGCTTTCCTGGCGGCCTCAGGCAGACTCAGCCTACCACTGGGGGTGTGGGAGTCTCAGCTGGCCCCCTGCAGAGAGAGGTGCTGCATTGACTGGGACATGTGACAGGGTTTCAAAGGGACAAAAGTGGCTATGCAAATCCAAGGTGGAATATCATTATGGGGCCTAAAAATACCAACACAGTGCCAGGCGGGCCCTGCGGGGGCATCGGCACACCTCCCAGCCCCAGCTGCGTCGCCCTCAGCCGCCTTTTTCTCAGAGACAAGCAGACATTTGGGTGATCCCCAGTGCCCTGGGACCTGGGACCAGCCCCATCCGGAGCAGGCCAGAGGCCTCGGTGCCAGGCCCCTGGTGGGCGCCAGCCTCGCTGCTGCCACCCTGAGAGCTTCACCTCACTGAGAACCAGGACACCCCTCACCGTCCTGCAAGGGCCAGAGAAGAGGAGTTCAAGTCTTCCTCCTCATGCACCATCACTCACACACCAACACACACACACGCACTTATGCATTCACACACTCTGGGTCATACACACACGCTCACGCACTCATGCACCGACCCATACACTCACACACGCTTTCACCACTATGAGTCATACACACATTCTTACACATACACTCTGACTCATACATACCCACATAGAGTCACACACAAACTCACGATGAACACACACTGTTCATAAACATGCTCACACACACACCCGCTCACAGACTCACATGCAAACACACATTCACACAATCTCACAAACACAGGCACACACACATACACTCACAGAAATACTCTCTCCCACACTCGTACACACTCACACAAGATCATTGTCGTACTCTCAGACACACTCTAAATACACGCACATTCACATTCTCACATACACACTCCCACAGACACACGCTCACCC
Organism: Sorex fumeus; assembly: GCF_029834395.1. Lineage (NCBI taxonomy): Eukaryota > Metazoa > Chordata > Mammalia > Eulipotyphla > Soricidae > Sorex > Sorex fumeus. The sequence goes on along the minus strand of NW_026606094.1, from coordinate 72,628,322 downwards.
ACTCAGGCTCACACACTCACAGTGCTCTCCTAGATTCACATACATAGACACATTGACAGACACACCTAGGGGCAAGAGGACCAGCCCCCCTCGCCCACACGTCCATCCAGCGCACAGAGCATGCAGCCTGCAGGCTGGGGACCTCCCGCTGCAGCTGACCACGCCAGTGCCCGGCCTGTGAAGCTGCCCTTCAGAGACACTGGGTGCACGGGGGCGACCTGGAGTACATGGGCACACAGGAGTGGGTCTTATCCAAACCTCGCTGCCTGCAGGGACCTAGCGGCCAGCTCCATGGGCTTGTCTCCAGCTCTCCTGCCAGTGAGATGACCCAGGCAGGCAGGGCCTGGAAGTTTGTGTTGACGGGGATGATGGCGGGGGGGGGGGGGGGGGGGGAGGCGAGATGTAACCTCAGAGCCTCTGCAGTGCTCCAGACTGGCTCTGTCCCTGTGGACCCCCGTCCCCATCTCTATGGACTCCCATCCCTGCAGATCCCCAACCCTGCAGACTCCCATCCCTAAGGACCCCCATCCCCCTGGACCCCCATCCCGGTGGAGCCCATCCCTCATTTCTGCAGACCCCTGTCTGAAGACACACCATTGTTCTGATAGCTCAGACTAGGCCACGAAGCATTGGTGAACCCCAAACCCCAACAGCCAGCAACAACCTGCCCTCTTCAGGCTCTATCTCCCCATGTACACCCACCATCACCCACCGCGGGAACTGCTCAGGGCCGTTTCCTGGGCGTTCCTGGCTCGTGGCAGCCCAGGCCTGGCCTCTGTCCCCACTGCCTTTCCCTCCTTGCCGCCTCTCACTGGGACACTCGTCACAGCTTCAGGGTGCCAAGCCGTGTCTGTGTCACGCACACTGAGTGCCTGTTCCCAGTCAGGTCCTGGCACCGGCCTGCGGGCCAGCCCCGACTCACCACCCAGGCCCAGGCCCATATTCTGCTCATGACGCACTCCAGGACGCCAACTTCTCAGGTGGACAGTGGACAGGCGGAATGGCAGAGCCGGGGCCTGCACTCACCGTCACGGGCAGCCTCCCCATGGCCTGGGCATCGGCACTGCAGCCACCCACCATTCCCACTTTGAAAACGGGCGTTTTCTGAATGGAATCATGAGAAAACACCTGGCAGCTCCAACGCGAAGCACAGCGTGGCTTATTGGACCCAATAGCCAAGCTGGGCCCAGGGCCATGAGAAGGTGGTGGTAGAGGAGGGAGTACTGGGGAGAGAGCCACCAGGAAAGGCAGCTGGTGGCCTGGGCTGGGGCAGGGACGGGGGACACAGCTGCCGAGGACGTTCTCGGGACAGTTGGTGAAACGTGGACAAGAAATGCTCAAATTGGCTACAGGAAGGATGTCGGTGCTCGCCTTAAGTGTCTGGGGGGTTGGTTGTTTTTTTATCGGGGGACAGAGGGCCACACCTGACAATGTCAGGGGCATGCCAGGGCTCTCACTCGGAGCCCGGGCACCTGTGAGGTGGCTGGGGTTGAGTTGGGCTGGCAGCGTGCAGATCCTGTAATCGCTCTGTGCCTCTCCTGTAATCACTCTTGTAATCACTGTTCTGAGATTATGTGCAAGAAAGCACATTATTCTTTGGAAATGCACATGCAAGTGTCTGGGACACATCTTCAGGAACTGAGACACCCCGAACTCAGCTCTGATGACACAAGTCTTCCAGCCCTGGCTTTATAGGAGTTACCAATATTTTGGTACACATTGCCGAAAACTATTCATCAGTTTGCAAACTACAAATGGAGATGAATAAAACATTTAAATATAATGTAAATATAGCAAATAAAAATTCACATATGAATATTTAAATAAAAATAAAATACAAAATATTTAAATATGAATACGCATTTAAACCCGGGCTAATGAGATAGTACAGCAGGTAGGGCACTTGCCCTGCCTACGGCTGGTCTGAGTTCAATCCGCAGCATCCCATACAGTCCCCCAGACACCACCGGGAGTGATCCCTGAGCACAGAGCCAGGAGTGATCCCTGAGCACTGTTAGGCAGGTTCCCCCAAATTTAATCAACTCAGACCTGTTAGAATCACTAGGATCGAAAAGACAAGAGGTTAAGTAGAAGATGTAGCAAATGAGGATTTGGAACTCTTGACAATTTCCAAATAGAATATCTGAATTTTCAACTTGGGAAACTTCCAGTTTCCAAGTGGTATGTGAGCCCTGTGGGAACGGAAGTTGTTGCAGTATGAAAGGCAATACAGGGCTGGCCCCTGGACAACAGTATGGAGGGGCTTAGAAATGGAACTTGGACAGTTCCAGGAGAGAAGGCAATTGCTTCGCATGTGGCTCCCCCTGCCGCCACCCTGATTCTAATCCTCAGTACCATATATGGTCCCCCAAACATTGCCAGGGGTCATTTCCAAGCACAGAGCCAAGAATAGCCCCTGAGCACTGCTGGATGTGCTTCTCCCTCCCCCCAAACCCCCCAAACACACACACACATGCACACATACACACATACAAGTACACACACACACACAACACAATTGAGATATAGAGCAACTCTGGGAACCAGCTATTTTACTTCTGAGTACTTGTCAGAAAATAAAGAAGACCTGACCTTGAAGAGACCTTGGCCAGCCAGTGTCCAGCCTCATTCATGGTGGCCATGCTGTGGAACTGGCCCGAGAGTAGCAGCGCAGACAAGAGATAAAGATGGGGTGCAGGCAGACGGGAGAATATTATTTTGCCCTGAGAAACGAGAGCCCCTGCCATTATCCAGCAGGTGGGTGAATCTGAAGCTGCTCAGATGAAATGCAACAGAGCATGGATAGACGAGCCCTGCCTGGTGCCCGTGTGAGCAGTGATTCCCACTTCTTCATGGGGCCAGGATGGGGAAAGGTTGGCAAGGATGTCAGCCATCAGATGTGAAGGTCTGAGGGGCTCACGGAAGCAGCAGTGACACCTGTGGCCTCCTGGCAGCTGGTCAGTGTTCTCCCCCACCCAGTATTCTCCCTCAGCTCTGTTACCGAGCTGGTGCCTGCGCTCCTGAAACCCAGGGGTCCGTCCCCACATGCAGGAAGTAGTGAGTCATTACCACATGCACTTAAATATCTCACGGTTCCATGTGTCACAAATGCCTCAATCAGGCCGTATGACTCCATTAAGCAAAGAAAAATCTGAGACGCTTTTGTAGGCTTCCCAGGAACCAGAACTGAGAGGGGGTTGTCGGGGGTTGGGGTCGGCTTTGACTGTCTTTCCTGGAGACCGGAGCCCCTCCCCAGGGTAACTACTGGCTTCCCTTGGAGGAGAAGCCAGCTGACGCCTCATGGCTTTAGGGAAGGAAGCCAAGAGTGTCACCTGGAGGTTCTGGGACCAGTGGGGACAAAATGTACTCTTTCCTCCTTGTTCCCCAAACTGAGGGGTGTGGAGTGGGGAGAGGGGTCATCAGAACTACTTGGGGGTCATCCCCAGCATCCACCTGGTTGTGGGAGCTGACACAGGAAGTTTTACATCCCAGCCCCTGCCCCAGCATGGATACGGGAGGGGAGTTTCCTGCTGGACAGCACTCACCCCCAGATGTCTGGACGTGGGGACTGAGAGCAGCGTCCAGCTGCTCCGAATAGAGGAAGGGAGCTTCTCAGGTCTCAGGTCCTGTCCCACTGTGTCATCCACCTACGCAGGTGGTCAGTGGACTAGACAATGTGACATCAGCCAGACATCGGGGATGAGGAAACTCCTGATGGTAACAAGTGACAGAGGCTCCAACTCAGTCATGAGTCCACTTCTCACGGCTGCTGGAGCTCCCCCAAACCTCCAAGATTTAGCAGCTTGGGGCTGGGAGAGATGGCACGTGTATAAGGAGCATGCTGCTGAGTTTGCTCCCAGGCACTGCCTGCGCCCCTCACACACAGCCTGTTGGACCCGGTGGCCCCTGAGCACAGGCAGGCAGGACACTGGGCCTTGACGACCCTGGCACCACCAGCCATGCAGGAGTGGCTTGTACAGTCTCATGATTCTGAGGTCCACCTGACTGTTCCAGAGCCCTCTCCCATAGCCACACGAGCTCATTAGAAACCCCAATTCCATCTTTCTTTACCATGTAGTTTAGCAGGTGCTGGGATTAAGAGGGGGAGATTTTGGGGGACCAATGATTCTGCCGATCAAGAAGCATCTTCAGTGGCCTAAGGGGCTTTTTGGGGGCAGAGAAGAGAGGGTAGAGTCCAGTCTACAGCAATCGGCAGGGGTATAGACAAAGAGAGGCAATAACCAAACCTGGCTCAGAGTTCCTGACATGAGATGCTCCTGCCTGGGAAAGAAGAGATATTTGCTCATGTGTGGCTGTCCCTGTGTGTGAGTGTGTGTGTGTGTGTGTGTGCATGTTTGAACACACATGTCCATGTGTGTCTTGGTTTGACTGCTATAACAAAAAAAGACAGGTTGACTCTCTAAGAGACATTTAGGTCTCAGAGTTCTAGAGGCCAGAGTTGGAGACTCAGGTGCCTGGTGGCCCCATGTCTGCTGAGGGCTCACTTGATGTGTGTTTTGTTTTGTTTGGGGGACCACACCTGGTGATGCTCAGGGATTACTCCTGGCTCTGTGCTCAGGAATTGCTCCTGGAGGTGCTTGGGTATCAGGGGTGTGCCAGGGATTGAACCCATGGATGGAACCCAGGGTGGACCACGTGCAAGGCAAGTGCCTTTCCTGCTGAACTATTGCTTTGGCCCTTTGCTCAGTGCTTTGCAGGTGGCAGCCTTCTGGCTGTAGCTTGACATGGCAGAGACAGAAGCAACATGTCCCTTCCTCTCTATCATAGAGGGGGCTCCACTCTCATGCCCTCTTCTAGCTGTAATCCCCAAATGCCATTCCATGGAGCAGTCAGGGCTTCAGCACGTGAACCCAGCAGCACGCAGACATCGGGCTATTGTCCATGTGCCCAGAGCTCATGCAGCCCCATCACTGGGATATACATCTTCCAAAGGATCTGACTATGTGCAGGCACGTATTTGATAGACAGGCGACACATTAGGTGGTGACATTGAGCCATTGCTCTTTCATCCTCTACAAACCCATCTGATCCCATTTTGACTGGAGCAGACTTTTTGTTTGTGCTCAGGGCTTACTGAGGACTCTACACTCAGGGATCACTCCTGGTGGACTTGGGAACCATATGGGATACCAGGGATCAAACCCAGGTCAGCCAAGTACAAGGCAAGCGCCCTGCCCACTGTAACATTGCTCTGACCCCTGATGCAAGCAGTCTGCCCAATGCCAGCTCCCATACCCACCCAGTGGTCAGCCTCAGACCCACGCTGGCCCCTGGGCAGGGTTGTGTCCCCAGACAGGAATTAGGTGTGGGTCAGACAGAAGCTTTGCCCCGCCCCGCACAGAGATCTCCTTTCTCCTCACGTTCTTGCCCATCCTGATTGTTTCTGGGCTTCTAAGTCATCCTAACCCGGGTGAGAGGGAATCTTATTGCTGAGGTTCTGATTTGCATCTCCCTAGTGATAGCTGATGAAGAACAATAGAATATTCATTAAAAGAGATAAAGCAGTGCCTTTTGTGACATCAGAGATGGACCTTGAGGGGTTTATGCTAAGACAAGTAAGCCAGAAAGAGCCAGACAAATGCCATATCATTTCAGAGGCCTGTAGACTGTAAGGAAGCAAAGCAAAGGAAACTTCACTTATCACGTAATCACTTAACTTCCCGTTAGTCTTCGATTTGCTCGAGCGGGCGCCAGTAATGTCTCCATTTGTCCCTGTCGCGTGCTAGTGTAGCCCAATGGCATCTGTTCACTCTGGGATCATGAAGAGCCTCAAACCGATCATTCATGATCTTCACGAAGAAGTCTGACCATCTGGCTTCTGACGAAGAAGTCTGACTTCTTCGTCTGAAAGGAAACTAGAAAACAAAAACAAATCCTTATACCATGATGGAGAATGCGGATGGCCAGCAGGGATGGCATGGGATGAGGGTGAATTGGTGGGGATGGTCCCCAGCTGTTTGGTGGTGGGAGTGGGGTGAGATGTCCAGCTCCTGAGGTGGGGGACCCTACATCTGAAACCTACAGAGTAGTAAGCTGATGTGACCTCAGTGAAGATCAATTTCTCCAAGATCAGTTGAGATTGGGTGCATTCAGGGTGGAATGGCCATAGACAAGAACAATTTCTTAGATATATATAGAGAGAGGGAGAATGTATATATATGAACATATATATAAGATTTGGGCTGGAGCAATAGCACAGTGGGTAGGGCATTTGCCTTGCACACAGCCAACCGGGGTTCAATTCCTCCATCCCTCTTGGAGAGCCCAGTAAGCTACCGAGAGTATCCGGCCTGCACGGCAGAGCTTGGAAAGCTCCCCGTGGTGTATTCGATATGCCAAGAGCAGTAACAACAAATCTCAAAACGGAGACATTACTGGTGCCCGCTCAAGCAAATTGATGAACAATGGGAGGACAGTGCTACAATGCTATATATAAGATTTATATATACAAGATATATATATATGAAAAAAAATATATATATGGCCCAGGTTGGCTTTAGGAGGATTTACCTATGCCACTTTGAAATTTTTTTTTCTTTTTGGGTCACGCCCGGTGATACACAGGGGTTACTCCTGGCTCTGCACTCAGAAATTACTCCTGGCAGTGCTCAGGGGACCATCTGGGATGCTGGGAATCGAATCCTGGTTGGCCGTGTGCAAGGAAAACACCCTGCCTACTGTGCTATCGCTCCAGCCCTACCTATGATACTTTGGGACAGTCACTATACTCCCTGGTGCAGGGCCAGAGAGACAGTGCAACAAGTTAGGTGCTTTACCGTGCATGCAGCTGATGTGTTAGATCCCCAGCACTGCTGGGTGTGGCCCCCAAACCAAAATTTAATTATTAATTAATTAACATGATACAGATACACGTAAAATAACTTCACGTTTCCCTCCTTTGGTTTAAGAAGCACCACTCTGTAACTAATTTCCACTGATTTCCCTTCTGCTTCCTCCCAACCTTCGGAACTGCAGGCCAGTGAATCCACGTTCGCAGGCTGAGAGCATCTACCGACTCCTGCTTTCCACAGCCCCAGGCTAGCTCCGCTGACTGACTCTCAGCTGGTGGCATCAGACCAACACAACCAATGGCCCAGCACGCTCCCTGAGAACATCAGCTCTCTCCTGTCCTGTCGACTGTCCTTGAGTCCACAGGAAAAACACAAGCTTTGTCAACGTCTCCGTCCACACCTCTGTCCACGTCTCTCGGGTGAAGCTTGACTTGACCAGAGTTGGGAGGTGGTCTGAGCTATTTTTTTTTTCAAGCACTGCTACCAAGGGGGATGTGGCAGAGACCTGACAAGCTTTGCAAGCATAAGGCAGAGAGGCCCACACCCCAGGCCAGTGTGGCAGCTCTGCTGTCTGGGACCCACACCCCACCCATGTCACAGCCACAGATGAGTGAGCACAACAGCACAGAGCTGTGGTCCCTGAGGAACACCACAGTGTGTGATCCCCAGCAAACAGCGCAACCAGGATGTGTCTGAGACCCCAGAGGAGTGGGACCCTCAGTGAGTACCCTGGCCAGATGTGTGAGCATCCCCAGTGAGCATCATGACTAAATGTGCGCGCACCGTAGCCAGGTATGAGTGGCCCAGGTCACTGTGACAACCCTGAAGGGGAATTGAGGGAGGAGGGCGAATAAATAAAAAGTCTGTTCCCCACCATAAGCTGCTGCACCCAGGGGATCCCAGCCATCCTGCTAAGGTGCTCTGCTCATTCACTTGGCCCCAGCCACAGGATCTGAACCCGCGGCCTCTCACACGGTGACAGCCCCACCGCCCCCCCGCACACACACAGAGTCACACCCCCAGCCTGCCATCTTTCCTTCTTTGACTCCTGCCCTTGAATCAGGTCCTGACCACGAACCAGGACACATGTCTGGAGAAGCAGGGCCACCCCCTGCCAAGGGACCTTCAGTCCAGGCTCTACGAGGGCCTTGCTCCCCTCTCGAGCCTCAGTTTCCACACTTACAACGAAGAGGCTCAAACCAGAGGTCCTGCCAAGACGCACGTAAGACTCACAGCTTCATGTGCTGCCTGCCAACGGTTGCCGGGTTTCATGACAGCGCCAACAGCCGCAGAAGCCAGTGTCACTGGTGGTCTGGGCCTGGGGAGCGGGCATCCAGGATTGCGTCCCCCAACCTGGTTCTATATTCCCTGTGAACCCCATCTCCATGGCCTTGCCGGCATCTGTGGTTGAGGGATGGCAGTGGGCTGGCATAGGGCTAACCACGCTGCCCCGTGGGCCCCGTGTAACCTCAGAGCCATCAGAAGGGGCATTGAGATTGTCTCTACGCGAACTCATTCTGACAGAGGGGGTCATGACCCAGGAGCTGCTGTCGCCCCTGGGGCAGGGACGCACAGGGGTGTTGTCTGACCCAGTGAGCTGGTTGGCACTGCACAGCGCTGAGCCTCGTCTCGGCCCTTCCCTGCACAGACTCGGTACTAGGGTCACCTGCATTTCTGCTCACAAGCTCATTTCCGGTTCTGAAGCAATAGCATCGTAGGCAGGACACTTGCCTTGCATGTGACTGACCCGGGTTCCATCCCGGTCATCTCATATGGTCCCCAAAGAGCCACCAGGAGTGATTCCTGGGCACAGAGCCGGGAGTCAGCCCAGAGCACAGCAGGCGTGGCCTCAAGACAAACAAGAGTCAAGTTCCTCCTGTTTCTGAGCAGGCAGAGGCCTGTGCAGGCTGGTGTGTGTGCTTTGGCTGCAGAGGACAAGCTGCTGGGCAGTGTCCCTTACATCCCTCCCTCCTTCCCAGCAGGCACTCCGTGGCGTCAGTGCTCACGCTGAGACTGTCTTCTTAAGGAAAGGCAGGTTTGTGGGCTGAGGGTCAAACTCCCGCCTCCCAAACAGCCTCCCAGGGGAGATGGAACACAGGAGGAGGACTGGGTGGAGAGGGCTGGTGGTTCCTTCTGGGAAGCACGGGTGGGGTTGTTTTAAGGCCCCGCAGACCCCTGGCGCCCAGTAGAACCCAGCACGCCTGCCCTGTCCCACTCCCCCACTCCCCCTGTCCCTGGGCCTGTGCTTGGGTCCCGGAGGGGCCCCTCTCCTGCCGCCACCCTCCCTCCCTCCCTCCCTCACCAGCCCAGGAAGTCTCCAAACAATGCACAAACCACTCTCTATGTTCTAATAATTTTTTTTCTTAAAAGGGATTTTAATTCCTTGCAAAATTTTTGAAAACTACCGAAAGGCACAAAGGAACAAGAACCCTCTGGCACACCCACAACTAAACTCTCTGTGACTAACCAGGTGGTCAGATGCTCGCACAATAGGCCCGTGAGGGCGCCCTGCACCCCAGCCAGCAGTGGGCCCTGACAAGCTGTGAATGGTTCTCAGAGACTCCTGAAAAGCTCAAACCAGGCGGGCGTACTCTCAGGCCTACGGAATAATCAGGGCTGGGATATTGGAAACGCTGTCAAACCCCCACCAGGTTGGCATGGAGGTGTTCCTCAGGAGTGACCAACATTTAACTCACAGCATTTTTGAAAAACCTATCATTGTGCTCTGTCGGGGATGGGCCTTGCTCAATCACTTGAGGGACATCTTTACTCTCTGAAGCGTTGGTGGGTCTCACTTATCACCTGAGGACTTCATTACTCTCTGTAGTGGGGGTGGGTCTCATTCAATCACTTGAAGGGCATCATTACTCTGGAGTGGGGATGGATGGGCCTCACTCAATCATTTGAAGGACCTCATTACTGCAGGAAGCGGGGGTGGGCCATGCTCCATCACTTGAAGGCCTTACTCGTAAAGACAGGGTTTTCCTGGGAAGGAACTCGGCCCCTAGAGCTCCACACAGAAAGTCATTCCCAGCCTGCCTGTGCCTGTGTCTCTGGGACTCGGCTTTGCCGGAACTGCCACCCGCCCGCCTTCCTGGGATCTCAGACCCTGGGAAGTCATCAGCTCCGGGCCATCAGCCCTCCCCACAGGGCTGCCCCTGCTTCCTGGAGGCCTGACGAGAGGCCATGGGCAAGGGCAGTGCTGCCCAGCCTGAGGGGAGGAAGGGCAGAGAGTGGCTGCCCCCACAGCTGGTTCTCAGCGGCATAGCTCCTATGTGCTGGCCTGAAGGAGCTGTTCACGCATCCAAAGCACAGAGCCTGCTGTGTGCCCCTAAGCTCAGGATCCTGCTATACGCCCCAAAACTCACAGTGCCCTGATGTGCGCCCCTAAATGCCATGCACTCCAAACTGCATAATGCCATCCTGAGCACCCCAAATGTTCAGTGCCTTTCTGGGTGCCCCTAATGCACAGTACCTGCTGTGGGCCCCTAGCAGCGAAAAACCCAGAGGGAAGAGACTTTTACTCCCAATTCCCCAACAGCCACAGGCTGTGAGAGGCTGGCTGGCCGGCCTGCCTAGTGGTTAGTCCCTCGGGACAGTGGTTAGTCCCAATGGGCCTTGACCTGGCGGAGGTGGGTGGGAGAGCACTTCTTAGGTAGGGGCTCACAAGACAACAATCGGGCTTGGTGAGGTGGGGACAGCCTGGAGGTGAGTCCCCCCATAGGAGCTCGGCGGGGGGCCTAGGGAAGTTGGTGTGCAGGGGTGTGTGAGCCGGAGAGAGGAGGAGTGCATGGAGTGGAGGAGAAAACAAACACTGGGCTTGGCCCCGACTTGGCCAGGAGAACGGGCACTCCCGGGGACACCCTGCTAGGAGGTCACCACATGTTCCTGAGGGCAGTGGCATGGAGCCATCACTTCTGCCTGAACATGGCTGCAGGACAGCAATTGCCATGTGAGGAGAGGGGGAGGGAGGGAGAAAGATAGGGAGGGAGGGGGAGAGAGAGAGGGAGAGAGAGAAGGAGGAAGAGAGAGGGAGGGAGGGAGAGGCGGAGGAGAGGGAAAGAGAGAAAGGGAGGGAGGGAGGGAGGGATGGAGGGAGGGAGAGAGAGAGGGAGAGACTGAGAGAGAGAAAGAGAGAGGGAAGGAGGGAGGGAGGGAGGGAGAGAGAAAGAGAGAGAGAGAAGCTGAGAGAATAGGGCGCACACACGGTGCCAGGAGGCAGGACTTGGGCCCTGTCCTGCTTTAGGCCCTGCATGGGTCCTGGCTGGCCAGTGTCTCCTGGCTCCACCTTCATGCCAGCCCCAGAACTTCTGGGCATGATCTCTGCCTCTGGGGAAGGTGGGAGGGAGCGCTCAGTGGGCCAACTCTCCTGCACTCATCTGTACTTCTGCAAGGCCGTGTCCCTGCCAGCCACAGTTGAGGTGTGGGAGCAGAGATCATGTGGAAGGCCGTGGGCTTCATGCCCTGGAAGCTGGCTCGGCCCCGGAACCCCGCAGAGTGGCCACGCTAAGAGGCCACCACCCCCAGTCCTGCAAGCAGCAAAGCAGAGGGCCAGGCCCTGGGATCCGAACCTCCCCAGGGTCCCCTGCCTAAGGCCGCCCAGCCATGGGGAGCAGCCTTGGCCTTACTGGACAGACGGGAAGCCTGAGTACCCACCAGTGCCGCTTCTCTGGTCCAGAGCTGACTGTCCAGAGGCAGGAGGCTGGACCCTTCTGGGGGAGCTCACACACGCTGGGTTGGAGAGCAGCGCGGCCTCTGTGGCTTCTACCAAAGGGGTCAGAGGCCCCAAGAGCAGGTCCTGAAGGCAGGACTCACGCTGCAGCCACCGGCTGATTGGCTTGCACTCCCCGCTCCTTTCCATGGTTTGAACTCCCCATTCCTTTTGTGTTTTATTCATGCTCAAGGCTTAGTTCCTGGCTCTGTACCCAGGAATCATTCCTGGTGTTGCTCAGGGGGATGCTGGGGATGGAGCCTGGGTTGGCTGCATGCAAGGCAAGCGCCCTCCCTGCTATACTATTGCTCCGGCCACAAACCCCATTTCCGAGTCCCTTGGCTCACGTAGTTCCCCGGGACATACAGGAGCCACTGTCATTCCTATTTCCACCAGGGTGTTCTGTGTCCTGAGTCCTATCCCGGTGTCGAGATCGGAGCCAGTATAGGCAGGAGCAAGTCTGGCTGCTGGGTTTTCGCAAGACCAGACCTGGATGGGCCCTGGCTTCACTCAGCCTCTGGGCTCTAGAGTCTTCTTTGTGTTCCCCCCGTTTCCCTCCCTCCATTCGGCCTAAGCAAGGTGGCAACAGGCCTCGCCCTCAACTCTCCCAGACCCTGGCGCTGGCCCAGCACAAGGCTGGCACAGGCCTGGCCGGACTCAGAAATGGCTGAGCTTTTCCCAGGCTGTATCTTGGGATCCTGCCCTCCGGCTCACTCAAAGACCACCGCACAGCAGAGGCAGCCTGGGGGGGGGGGTGGGGGCGGGGCGGGCACATGCCACGAATTTGTCTCACTCTGGGTTCAGAGGGCACAGGGCACTCAGCGGTCAAATTCAGCCAAGAAGATCAGCTGGGAGAGGTGGGTGCCCCATGGTGCATGGCATCCCACACTGGGCACCTCACACAGGGCACCTCACACTGGGCACCCCACACTAAGCTCCCACACTGGGCACCTCACACTGGGATCCCATCACTGGGCCTCAGCTCTTCCACAGTGCCTAGGGACACCAGCCCCTTCTCTTAGCCACAGTGCCTCTCGTGTGTCCTGTGTCTTGGGGGTTGCTGTTGGTCCTGTCTCTGCTGTCAACCTGCCTGTCCACTGACTCTGCCAGTGAGAGGCCTGCGTTGGTGTTTCAGTGAGTTCCCAGGCCGCGGCCAGCAGTCTCGGGGTCCTAGCCAGGGCTCAGGGGGCTCTGAGGCAGACTGGGGAACTGGCCAGCCCGCAGGCACTGCAGCCCGTGTCCTCTGCTCAGTCCCTCCCAAACCACCCCCTACACCCACAGTGACTGCACCCCACAGAGACACTCAGGCTCCCTCACCGTCAAGCCCCTCCCCCCAGCCCTGCTGCACCCCACGTCCAAGTGCCCACAGCCCCTGGGTCTGTCTGCGCCCTGCACTGAGGCTCCTCAGGACACATGTGTGGACAAGACTCGGTTGTGCTGCGGGGGCTCATGCTTCAGCTCCGGCTCTCTGAGGCGTCCAGGAGAGGCTGTGCAAGAGGAAACACCCAGATTTACCCTGGTGTGGTGCCAGGGGCTTGACTCTTGCCATGGCCGTCCCCATTAGCTCATGGACACATGAGGATTAAGATCCCACCTCGGATCTGCGGAGTTGGCCCATGGCTCCCAGCGCCCACCTTGTTATCAGGAGGCTGTGAGACCAGCGCCAGGGACACCCGAGATTCTCTGCTCCACAGCTGCTGCTACCCACACCCAAGGGGAGTGGAAGAAACTATACCTAAAGGCAGGAGGGCGACCCCCAGGGGGCGCCATCTGCACCCGTCAAAGCCTAGAGAGCCAAGGGCTGGGGCCACAGCACAGCCAAGATGGTGCTTGCCTTGCCCCCAATCAACCCTGGTTTGATCCCCATCATCCCAGATGGTCTCCTGGGCACTGCTGGGAGTGATCCCTGAGCACAAAGCCAGGAGTAAGGCCTGCGCAGAGCTGCAGTGGCCTAAAAAATAAACCAGTCAGGGGCTGGTGTGATAGCACAGCGGGTAGGGTGTTTGCTTTGCACACGGCCAACCCGAGTTTGATTACCAGTGTCCCATATGGTCCCCTGAGCACCGCCAGGGGTAATTCCTGAGTGCAGAGCCAGGAGTAACCCCTGTGCATCGCCAGGTGTGACCGAAAAAGCCAATAAATAAATAAAGAAAGAAAATAAACCAGTCAAAGAAACTTAGAGAGCTAGCCCCAGCAAGCACTTCTGAGCATGGGACCAGAGCCTGATCCAAGCCCAGAGTACCGCAGACACTGTGCAACTCGGCCACAGGTGTGGAGGGAGGTGACCGGATTCCGTGCCTGGCATACCTGGGTTACTCCCTGTGTGCACGTGTGTGCCTGTGTGTGTGTGCACAAGTGTGTACATGTGCGCGTGAGAGCATGTGTTGCATGTATGTGTGCCTGTATGGGTATGTGTGCATATGTGAATATGCATGTGTGTGTTGTACACATGTGTGCATGTATGTGTGAGAGTGTATGTTGTATGCATGTGTGCCTATATGGGTATGTGTGTACATGTGAATATGTGTGTGTTATACACATGTGTGCATGTGTGTGTGCGTGTTTCTATCTGATTGGGGAACACAGCTCTTGCAGACCATGAAGGAGCTTGCTGCCTTCCTGACTTTCCCACTCTCGTCCCATTACAGTATTTGGGGGGATTAATTTAATTTTCGGCTGTTTCAGGAGGCTTAGATTTAGAGAATCTTGATTTACCTGGTCAGCTTGTTCCCTTTGGTGTTCCTTTGCCCTTTGGTTATTTACTGGGTTTTAGGGCCACACCCAGCAGTGCTGGGGGCACCCCTAGAGCACAGTGCTCAGGGCGGACTCCCAGAGGTTTCCAGTGCATGTATGCTGGGCACAAAATTGGATCCCCAGCCCTTGGATTGTGGCACCCCTGGGTTTCTGCCACCCCTTCTGGTCCGGCTCCACAGGGGCCAGGACAGAGGAATGCATGAAACTACAGACGCCGGGAACCAGGCCCAAGTGTCCCTGAGCCCAAGTACTGGCCAGTCCTAGCTGGGCCCCGCCCCAAGCTCCAGGCTGCTCCTCGAGCAGGTCAGAGCTCTGCCAGGGCCGGCTTAATCCCTCTTCATGGGACATGAGTGCACGCTTGTTCCTCTCGAGTTGAGTGACAGCACAGCCGAGCATGACCCTTGCAGGGCCCTGGAGGAAGAGGAGGAGGAGGGAAAGAGAAGCAGGTGAAAGTAATGACCATTGCGGGGTGGGGGGGGGGAGGGAGGATAAAAATAAAATTTAAAACGAGCAAATTCAAGGTTGGTCCCTTCAATGGTGCTCTAAAGCTCTCTTCTGAAAATGCACCCAGAAAGCTTTCTCCAGGGTTAATCCCAGAGCACCACTGCTAAAATCAGGCTGAAGCCTACGTACCAGGGAAAAACTGGGACTTGGGAGGGGGAGGGGGCAGCACAGAGCTCCCCTTACGTAGCTCCTGGTGCCACCTCTGCCATGGTGAGTCTGAGCTCCTCAAGCCCCCAAGAAACTGGGGGTCTGGTCTTGACCCTCCAGAGTTCAGAGGGGGTGTGGCAGATGCTTTCTTAGCCTGCCCTTCTCTCAGCCCCATACTGGACTAACGGGCATCTGAGCTCCGGCCTGGGTGCTCAGATGCCTGGGAGCAGGGACAGAGCAGGCTCTGGCTGGACCAGAACCAGAGCCCCATGGCCCTCCGGGGCCTTCTCCTTTGCTGACCCCATTTGACTTTCTCCAGACACTCACCAATGCTCCTAGAGTCTCAGTCTCTTCAACAAACACATCTGTGAGAGTCCCAAGAACCCCAGTGCATCGGCTGAACCCCAGGCCTCTAAGAAGTTGTTTGTCAATTTTTGATGCAAAGCTAAGAAAACGTGGATCGGGCTGGGGTGGTAGCACAGTGGCTCAGGTGCTTGCCTGAGTCCTGCCGGGAGTGATCCCAGAGCACAGAGCGAGGAGCAAGCCCAGAGCACTGCAGGATGTGACCCCAAAGCAACAACAAAAGGGAGCGTTTTGGATTGTGTCACTCTGATCAGTGCCCCCTCCTTCGTCAGCCCCCCGTGGGGCGGGGCCCCTCCTCTGACCCACCTGATCCTTGGCAAACTTGGTGCCTGCTCAGAGTAAAGCCAGACTTAGGGGTGAAGTGTGCGCTCTCGAAGGGGCATGAGGCAACTCGATCTCAGACACAACAAACATGTCTGTGAGCATCCCAGGAACCCCAGAACATCAGCTGATAACCCAGGGTCCATGGTCTTTGTTTTTTCTTTTTTTCTTTTTGGGTGACACCCGGCGATGCACAGGGGTTACTCCTGGCTTTGCACTCAGGAATTACTCCTGGCAGTGCTCAGTGTACCATATGGGATGCTGGGAATCAAACCCTTGTCGGCCATATGCAAGGCCAATGCCCTACCCGCTGTACTATCCCTCTAGCCCCAGGAGGGTCTCTGGTCTTATATTCCAAAAGGCAATCGGGACAGAAGTCTGAATCAGCTCGCAGGAAAGGTGTGGGGGAGAAAGAAAGGCTGACGGAAAAGACATTTCTCAAAAAGACAGTGGCCTTCTGGAGAGAAAGAGCTGTCCACTGTACCCTCCCTCCAGCACGTGTCCACTCCAGCCTCATACCACATCCCCTCCAGTTCTCCAAGTCCAGGAGCCCTCACAGGTGTGCCTGCCCACTGACCAGAGAGCCCCCAGGACACTCTGAGCCAGCCCTGCAGTCTGGTCCCCTCTTTGCTGAGTCCCTGGGGCATGCCCAGCCAGGTCCAAATCACCTTCCTCTTTTCCGTCGAGGTACCTGGCTAAACCCAGCCACTTCCACTGAACGAAGCAACCCTCCCTTCAAGTACCTTCTAAGTGCATCCTTCAAACATGCAGAGTTTCCTGCACCCGCAGAGAACACACAGTTTTCATCTGTTGGGGCCAGCTGCTTGGGCACTTCCGGCAGGTCAACACGCCTGGCCCAGAGCACACCGGGGCAGGTGAGTGCAGGAGATGCTCTGGTCACCCTGAGCCTTCAGGTTTTTTTTTTTTTCCTCCATAGATGTTTAATTTCACAAATTCAAAACTGTCAAAATGAAGTATTCCACATGTTATGATTACTAGATGTTTTATATTTATACTACAGCCAGAATAATTACTGAGCAATTTTGATTAAAGATTTTATTTTATTTTTAGATTTATTCTTTTTTAAAAATTTTTATTAGTGAAACATCATGAGGTACAGTTGCAGAGATTTTATTTTATTTTATTTTCAATAAATAAATATAAGAAGAAAAATAAATAAAACTATAAAAAAAAAAGTAAGGTGGAGTTCATGCCCAAACCAATCAGCTAATCAGTGGCTGAATAAATAGCAGTACTCCTACATAAAAAATAAAATAAAATCTTTAGCCTTCAGGTTTTAACCCATTATTCTGAGAGGGGTACAGACTTCCCTGACTTCGGGGCAGGCACCCTGAGGCCCCTGGGGTGAGGATTCATGGGCGTCAACTCATATGTGAGTCCCAGAGAGGCCGGTGGGGTGGTGCCGTGGAGGACAGAGGACAAAGGGGCAGTGACAGGGAGTGACTCTGGCCAGTCCAGCAAGCAAGCAACTAGCTGGGGGGCTGGGGGCTGGGGGTGGCAGGGGGTGGGTTTGGAAGTCGAGGAAATCTCTGCCTTCAAAGGCCCACGCCTACATGCTAGCACCACAAAGTCTTCTAGAACATGAGGAAATCGAGTTCTCCTCCAGCCTGGCCTGCTCCAGCCCAGCCCAGGGACCTCCTCCCGCTTCCCAGCATCTTCCCTTTCCCTCTGCTGACGTGTTTCGGGGCGCTCTTCTGCCTCACAGCCTCACACTGCACCCAGGTGCTCGTCCACCCTGGAAAACCCTGGGCCCAACGTTTCCTCCTTCAAAGGCTGCTGAGTGCTCAACTGCCTTGCACCACTGCGTGAAGGTGCCTCCCCTACACACACACACACACACACACACACACACACACACACACACACACACCCTACAAAGAGGGGAGAGGCCTGAGTTGGGAGTGGACACTGAGAATTGGCAACTGGGAGGTCTCTGAGATCTCCCTCTCCCGCAGCACCCAGCAAGGCCCAGAAAGTAGATTGAATGAGAGACCACTTCAGCACCTCAAGAAACTCCCCAGAAGGACCCCCCTGTCCCCCTCCCCGCAGCACTGGGCTGAGGCTATGGGCAGAGAGAGGGGCAGAGAAACAGAAGCACAAAGCTGAAGGCGTTTGCCTAGCATGCAGCGGCCCACAGCCCTGGTTCAAACACCCTATATGGTCCCCCAAGCAGCACCAGGTGTGGTCCCTGAGCACAGACTCAGAAGTGGCCCCTGAGTATGGCAAGGCTTGGTGCCCTACCAACAAAGAGGCCAATTCTAGCCCATCTCCTTCCGGAGGGCCTCCGAGTCCTGCCCCAGCTGGATTCAGACTGGCCTCCATAAAGGGCGGGAGAGGGCCCTTCCGAGGAGGAAAGGGCCAGGGGCCCAGACCCAGGTCTGCGAGACTGCAGAAGAGGGCTGTGGCAGCCGAACAATCAGAGAGGGCAGCATGGAGGGAGAGAGCACTGTCACTGTCACTGTCCTCCCATTGTTCATCGATTTGCTCGAGCGGGCCCAGTAACGTATCTATTTTGAGACTTGTCTCCATTTTGAGACTTGTTACTGTGTTTGGCATATTGAATATACTCTCGGTAGCTTGCTGGGCTCTCTGAGAGGGGCGGAACAATCGAACCCGGCTGGGCCAGGCCGGCTGTGCACAAGGCAAACACCCTACCGCTGTGCCAGCCCACCTGCAAAAACTATCAAATATGCAAAGTTACAGTGTGAACTGAGCAATATACTGGGGACGACACCAAGAAAGAATATGGACCTCAGAAAGCAGGACCCAACACAAGAGGAAGGGAAAATTGCTCCC
Source organism: Sorex fumeus (assembly GCF_029834395.1). Taxonomy (NCBI): domain Eukaryota; kingdom Metazoa; phylum Chordata; class Mammalia; order Eulipotyphla; family Soricidae; genus Sorex; species Sorex fumeus. The sequence continues at coordinate 72,609,893 of NW_026606094.1, read as the reverse complement.
AGAATGGCAGCTGTTTCATAGTCCAAAGAGCATTCAATTCACTCTGGAGGACGAGAATAGAGTAGACAGATCATCTGCAGTTGGTACTCAAGAATTACAAAATGGTGAAAAAAGTTAATGATAGAGGGAGAGAGCAGGGAGGAAGAAATGAGGGAGGGGGCGGAAGGAGCAGAAAAGTGGGGTTGGAGTGATAGCCCAGCACGGACGGTGCTTGCCTTGTACATGGCTGACCTAGGTTCGATCCCTGGCACCCCATGGGGTCCCCAAAGTCCAACAGGAATGGTCTCTGAGCCAGGAGTCACCCTGAGCATCTCTGGGTGTGGCTCAAAATCAAAAACAAACAAAAGAACCAAAAAGCCCCCCCTGGTTGGGTGACCAGAGTCAGCGCAGAGTGTTCCCTGTGGCAGTGTGGAGCCTGTGGGCGTTGGCAAACCTGTGCCCACCCGCCCACTCACCTAGTGAGACGCTAAGCTAATCACATTCCTCAGATGCCTTCCAGGGATCAGGCTGCTGGAACGCTGTTTAAGCCTTTAACTCCCTGCATAGCCCCACTGGGCCAGCTCTCCAAGCTGCCTCGGGGCCTCCTGATCGCTGACCTGGAATCCCACCACGGCTGGTCTTTGGGTGGGATCCGGGGCCTTTGGAGCTCTCTGAACACCTCATTGGTCCTCACCTCTGCACAGTGGGGAGTGCTCCACTGTAGGGAGATGGTATTCGGGGCTTGAGGGTGTCTTAGCATTTTATTTCAAATGACATAAAGGTGGACTGGAGCGATCGCACAGTGGGTAGGGCATTTGCCTTGCAAGCGGCCAACATGGCCAACCCGAGTTCGATTCCTCCACCCCTCTTGGAGAGCCCGGCAAACTACCAAGAGTATCTCGCCCGCACGGCAAAGCCTGGCAAGCGACCCGTGACGTATTTGATATGCCAAACACAGTAACAATTGTCACCATGGAGACGTTACTGGGTCCGCTCGAGCAAATTGATGAACAGCTGGAGTACAGTGACAGTACAGTGACAGTGACAGTGACAGTGACATAAAGGTTGAAGGGATGATCTAAAGTGTACCCCCATCCCTGTGGCCGGATGTGCCGATGACTTGGTTTATCCATGAGTTCTAGTTCTCTGCATGTGCATCTCTGAACTACTGGGTAATCGGGTGCCCCTTCAGGAAGAAGCATGAGTTTCCTTTTATGACCTTTTATGACCCACACTCAGTGATGCCCAAGGGTTACTCCTGGCTCTGCACTTAGGGATCACTCCTGCCGGTGCCAGGGATCCCAGCCAGGTCTGCCATGTTCCGTGTGCAAGAGAGCAAGGCAAGCACCCTTTGGCTAGGCTATCTCTCCAGTTCCTCCTCTGGGAGGCAGGACACCCAGTGATGCTCAGGGTTTACTCTTGGCTCTGCACTCAGGGATCACTCCTGGCGAGCATTAGGGGCCGGACGTAGTGGCAGGGATAGAACCCAATCACGGTGAGCGCCTTACTCCCTGTACCATGTGTCCATCCCACAGACATGAATTTCCCAAACACCAGCCTGCCCTCACCTTCCCACCTACCAGCCTCCTGTAATTTACATTCAGATAAATAATGTACTCATATTTATTTGAAAATGATGGTCTTCCAACCAAAAGTCTAAGCTCCCAGACCACAGTGGGGGTGGGGGTGCATGAGACCTTGCCTGGGTAGAGGGAACCCCTATCAGGGAAGGGCAGTGTGGCCGAGCCTTTAACCCTTTCCCAGCGGGCTGGAGGCCAGGCAGGGCCAGGCTGAGCCGCGCAAGGCTATAAATAGCCAAGGGGGCGGGCGGCGGGGCGGTGCGGCGCCCTGGGGGAGGGGAGCCCGGGAAGCCCCGCCGGGCCCTACCTTGACCGCCTCAGAGGAGTCAAGGGACCAGGGGCCTGGCGGCGTGCGCCCAGGGCGCGGGGAGGTGCGCTGTGCCCCGGCCAGCCTGGGCATGGGGACCCCGCGCCCCTTCCACGCCCCTCAGCCGCTCCTCTGCCTGCTCCAACTCCTCCCAGCGCTGCTCACGGTAAGTGCTGAGTGGGTGCTGGGTGGGTGCTGGGTGCTGGGTCCGGTGGGGCGCGGGAGCTGCATCGCCTGGAACTGGGTGAACAGGATGACAGGCTGGTGCTGTCCTCGGCCTGGTTCAGCTGCTGAGAGTGGGTTTGTGTGTGTATGTAGAGGGGGGAGAGGGGGAAGGGGCCATTTCAGAGCTCAGTGGCCCCCCCTGGGGTTGGGGATCCGCAAATGTGACTATGGGATAGAGTAAGACAGAGTAAGACGGTGGTTTCCAAACTAAGCCTATGGCCCACCTTTGTGGGTTAGAGATCACTGAGCCTGAGGTGAGAATCTCCCTTCCTGATGAGAACACACAGAACCCCCCACCCCAATTGCACTGAGGTTCTAGCCCCCTCCTATCTGGGGAGATCACGGGGCAGGTGTCCCTGAAACAGAGAGAGGAAGGGTGGACAGGAAGGGCCTGTGAACAGAGCTCCCCTCCTCACTGCCTTCCCCAAGGAATCTCTAGTCCCCTCCCACCTCTGTGCACCCCCATACACGGTCGGCCACACCTCTTGCAGCCCCTCTTTGGTTCACTCTCATCTTTTTTTGCTTTTATTAATTTTTTTTTTTTGTAAACCTGGTTTACTCCTGACTTTGCACTCAGTGATCACTCCTGGCGGGCTCAGGGGGGTCATGTGGGATGCTGGGGATCGAACCCAGGTCAGTCATGTGTAAGGCAAGCGCCCTACCCTCTGTGCTATCGCTCCAGCCCCCAACTCACCCTCCTCCTAATGCCCGAACTAGGCAACCCTGGCAGCAAAGAAGCAATGGGCAGAGGGGTTCTTGAGGGCCTAGTGCAAACACACATCCACCCCGATCCTCTGCTAGAGTCGGAATCTGCCTGTGGGGCTGGTGACCAAGGGAAGGAGCTGGGCAGAAGTGAAAATAGAGCGGGGCTGGGAGGAAGTGGAGCTCGGGGGAGAGTGCTCAGAGAGGGTGGGCACCATGTGTGTCATCCAAGGCTCCCGGGGCCTCATAGTTAGGGGCACAGCTGATCACACGGGGCACTGCCCTGCCTCCCACCCATACCTGCTTCAGGGGCCTTAGCCGAGTCTCAATTCCCCCCCCCTCCCCCGAGTCCCATGCTCCCGGCCACTGTCTGTGTTCAGCCCAGTGCCGCTAGAACCTCAGGCTGGACTACATGGCTTCCCGCCACAGTTCCTTCCTCTCCGGTCAGATGAGGGCACAAAGGACTGTGTTGAGGGGCCACCTTCTGGGGGGCCCTTGGGTGGGGTGAGCCTGGGCCGCTCAGATCAGTCAGTCCTTTAGGGACATTGCAGGGTTGAGGCTGTGGGAGGTGCTTGTCACTACCCCCTCCTGGAAGTCCTGGGCTACAATCCCACATGTGCACACTTAGGCTCTTGCACACACATGACAAAACACTTACACATGCACACACTGACACATGCCACTGCGTGCCATATGTGTATGCCCAGATTTACATATACGTGCACATACATACTCCGAGCGATAGCACAGCGGTAGGGCGTTTGCCTTGCACGCAGGCAACATGGCCGACCCGAGTTCGATTCCTCCGCCCCTCTCGGAGAGCCCGGCAAGCTACCGAGAGTATCTCGCCCGCACGGCAGAGCCTGGCAAGCTCCCTGTGACATATTCGATATGCCAGACACAGTAACAACAAAGTCTCCAATGGAGACGTTACTGGGCCTGCTCGAGCAAATCGACGAACAACGGGAGGGCCTTTACCTTTACCTTTACCTACACACTCATGCACACGTATGCACACAACACACATATTAATCACATGCATGCATACATGTGTTTAAATGCATGCACATACAGATTGCTGTACTCTCACACCCACATATATACACAACTCACACACATGCTCACATATGTGCAGCATGCTCTCACCCTTGCATACACGTGCTCTCACACATGCACGGACATGCTTACACACTATCACACACATGAACATGCTCATTGACATACATATGCATGCGCATGCACACACATGTTGTCATACATACATACACACATGCATGCATTTTCATACTCACATGCACTTGTGTACACAGCTCATGCATGCATGTACATATATATGAACACACATTCTCACACATCTGCTCACACTTACACACACGCATGCACATGCTCACATACTCACATGTGCGCATATGTTCTTGTCCTCCCAGAGCACCGGCCTGCAACCCCTGAATGCATGGCCCTCACCCACAGCACTTGCAGGGTCCCCATTGCTGCCCCAGAACCAGGCAGGGTGAAGGGGCTCTCAGGCAGGGCCCTGAGCTCTGGGAGTGTTGGAATGGGGGACTCAGAGGCTCCAGGGCAGCAGGCTGAGACCAGAGACCAATCCCCACCCCACATCACCTAGAGGAGGAAATTGGCCTTGGTTGGGGCCTTCATGTTCCCCGCAGGATGCTGTGACACATGTCTGCCAGAGCTGGGCCTGGAAGGAACCCTCAGTAGGAGGAAGATAAGAAGCAGGGCTGAGTCTGTGCGTACAGACTGTGCCTGCCCTGCGGCCGAGCAGCAGGATGGCCAAGGTGAGGGCCTGAGAGGGGCACCCTGGCAGGAGGAAGGGGCTCAGGAGAGCCCAGGGGGAGAGGGTTGCAGGGGGCGTTCCTTCCAAGGCTGGGGGCTCCACCGCCAGCCGGGCCTGATGGCTCTGCAGTTGGGCCAGTTCCAGCTGCTGTCCCCAAGAATACCCTGGCCCAGCCCACACCACAGGGCGCTGGAGCAGCCCAGCCTAGCTCTGGTGCTCCAGGGGGTGCCTGGGAGCCCCTGGAAGAAGCCCCTCTGGGGGAAGCCGCATCGGGCAGCCTGTTGTTGGCACCCCTAAGTGCTTTCTAAAACAGAAATGGGGGTCCCTCACAAACAGAACAGAAATAGGGGTCCCTCAAAAACAGAAGTTGGGAGGCCGGGGCTATAGGACAGTGGGGAAGTATTGCCCTACATGCCGCCAACTGGGGTTCAATCACCATCATCCCATGTGGTCCCCCACACCCGCCAGGAGTGATTCCTGAGTGCAGAACCAGGAGCAACCCCTGAGCATTGCCAGGTGTTCATCCCCCCTTCAAAAAAAAAAAGTTCCATGTGGAAGTCCAGGGTGGCTGAGTGATTTTCTGCTTAAGCCAAACCCTGATTTGAACCCTTTAGAGACTTCATGTGAAGACCCCACCCCCTCCTGGCCAGGCTGCCTGGCCTTTGGGCAGAGAGCACAGTGTCCCACCCAACTCGGACCCCAGGGTAGGACATTGCACTGGAGACTCTTGACATAAGCCTGGCTTCTGACATAACAGGGCTGGGCTGGGCTGTCCTGAGATGTCTCAGCCAAAAGAGAGGCCTCAAAACCTCTGTAATCCATCCAGAACCCAACCCCAGCCCTGCACCCCCACACACCCCGGTCGGCATGGGGGGGCACAGGAAGGCCTTTTGCCAGAAGCTAATTCAGTTAATGACTTGTGCCCCCCACCCCAAGTCCCATTAAGTGTTTTCTAACCTAATCAGCTAAGTTGGTCCCTGTGGTTCTGCCATTTTGGTGAAATTTAAATAGTTTCTATAAAAACCAATTTGTCCGAGGTTGTTGTCTAATTTGGTACTCTAAGTAAGTCTCAAATTCATGGCACTTTATGATTTATGGGACCGTTCTGTAGCCTCTTAACTGTAATTTTCTATTTTACCTAATTTTAGCTATTTGGAGGAACTCTTTAGTCACTTAGTCCAAAGTCACTTGATTCAAAAATCTATAGTTAAAAGATGTGATTGCCAATCCAGCAGACAGAAGGGCAGATGGTCCATGCATTTGTTTCGTTTAATTGTTGTGTGGGGATCACCACCCCTTAGCCTTGTCTGAGTGTAGACTCCTCTGGATTCTCAGGCACCCCAAGGAATAGGCCGTCATCGGGCAGCTAAGTAACAGGGCACGGTTACATGCCCAAAGTCACTCGGCTGGTAAGTGGCATGGCCAAGGTTCAAAGCAGTCAGTCTGGTGCCAGGCTCCTAGTTGCTAGTAAAAACCTCATTCCCCAGTGACTCGGCCTTAAGGCCAGGTCATATTTGCGACAGGCTTCAAAGCCCATCAGAAGGGCTGCTTCTTAGGGGGGGCTAGATGTGGGAGAGCTGAATGTTAGGACCATTCCGGGCCTGTTAAATGCGCTTTATAGGGACCCCCTCACCGTTATTAAGCTAAGGTGGACCTCCACCCTTCCACTACCCTCAGACACAGGGGAGCAAGAGCAAGGAGAGCCGGGGGCTTGGCAGACCAGGAGGGACCCACAGACTTTCCAAGGTGAGGGACTATATAAAAAGGAGAAAGCTAGACGGTTCCCCGGGAGCTGTGAGAGTGACTGACTCAGCATGGGAGGGAAGAGTGGGATGTCTTGGGAAGAGAGAGTTGACGAAGCAGCTGCTTTTGAGGAGGATCTCAGCAGAGAGCCAACACCTGGAAACTTAGAAGCCTCTTTCAGGAAGCCTTCCAGGATGATCCCTGAAACAAAGACCGACTTCTTGGGAGGGCACCCCACCCCCTCCCCCTGTGCCTTGGCATACTTGGGGCAGCCCTGCATACTGCATCCCTTCAGGATCCAGGGGGATGCCTCCTCCCTCGTGTCCACTTCTCCTACCCTACCTTCTCCCCTCCGTTTTCCTTCTCCTTGCTCCTGTGCTGTCCCTCCTCCCTCCCTCTCTACTCTCCCTCTCCTGGCGTCCTTTCTGACCAGAACAGAAGGAGCAAAAACAGTGGGGAGCACCCCCCATCCCCCGTGCTAGAGGAGGACGGTCTTGCCTGACCTTGGGCGGAGAGGGAAGAGTCAGGAGCGGCTCATCCTGTGCCCAGGCGCTGGCAGCCCGGCCAGTGCTAGGTAAATCTCCCAGCTTAGACCAGAGGCTAAATTTAGATGCAGCCTCTGTGGCCAGGCCAGCACTTAGCGGCTGGCTCACGGTGCCCCCCCACCCCCCACAGAGGCTCCTGGGAAGTGACTCCTTTGAGAGCTGCTCAGCCCCTGGGTACAGGTTCTGAATGTATCAGATCCACAGGGGAGCAAGAGCAGAGAAAGCCTGGGTACCTGACCACCCTTGCCCGGCCACGACACTCCCCTGAGCACTTCTAAGGGGCACTGCGGCTGGGGAGGGGCTCAGGAGGGGTTTCTCACCCAGGCCAGCAGGGACCTGAAGAGGCACCCAAGGCCCTGCCGGGTGTGGGTGGAAGGTCAGTGAGCTGTGCCTGAGGCAGAACAGCTCTGTCCCTGAAACTGGGGAGGGGCAGCACACCCGGGAGCAGGGGGCTGGTCTCACTGTCCACACTCGGTCTAGTGCCGCCGGCTGGGGGTCAGGCCCCAGCTGCGAGCTGAAGATGGATGCGGGGGGCCAGCTGTGGCAGTGGGGCCCAGCTGAGCTGACCAGTGCTGGTGGTGGCCAGGAACGTCCCTCTGAGGACAATGACGATGATGCCGGCACCGCACACATGACAGGCCCAAGCTCCGGTCCCAGCCTGCAGCCAGCTCCCCCGGGCTCTCCTAGCTCCGGGGACCCCACCTTCTCCTTCGGCTCTGAGCAGCCCCTGGCTCTGGCATGCCCTGTCCTGCCCTGGCCGCGGGGGTCCGTCCTGGGTAGCTGGGCCTCTCTGGATCTTGCAGGACACCCTCCCCGCCCCACTGTCTCCCTCCTCCCTCACACGCTCCCCAACCCCGCGGCTGCCCCTGGACCAGGTCCTTGCAGCCGCTGATCTCGTCTGTGTGATGCCCCATTTCCCACAGAGCCCCCTGCTCCTACTGAGGGGCATCTACACAGCTTTTCCAGAGAAGGGCTGGCGTAGGGCTTGGACCCCCAGCCCTGAGTACTCCTGTGAGGAGAGCATGCGCTGACCCTGGCCACAGAGAGCTGTTGCTGTGCTGTAGAACAAGGCTCTGGGCAGCCAGGGAGCCTGGCCCAGTGGTTGCAGAAAAACCACTTCCTGGCGCCTCGAACTTGGGGTGGTAGTTGGTTGCCTGCGGGCACAGCCCAGGGCTCAGACTGTAATTGCAAATGGTCTCTGCTGGCCCACCAGCCCAAATGACATGCTCATTGGCCGCCAGGCGCCCAGACAGCACGCTCATTGGCCTCTTGACATGCACATGCGGCCAAGACCGCACATTCGCTGGCTTCCTTATCGAATGCGAGGACAGTCCGGAGCTTCCGCCCTGGTGGGGCGGGAGGGGGGGGGCTGTGGACACTTGGAGCCCCGCACGCTCGCACACACATGGGTCCCAGGGGAGGAGGAGCCACACAGGAAAGCCGGTGGCACAGGGGCTGGGATGCTAAAGTACACGACCCTGGTGGAGCTCACATCCCCCAGACTCGGCCCTCCCTGGCAGGCTCCTATGCGCTCTTCAGAGCCCACACTGGCGTGTCCTCCTCCTCCGCAGCACTGCCCCAGTGCTGATGCACAGAACGCACCTGCCAAGCCAGGTTGGTCTCCCATCACCTTCACCATGGTCATCTTTTCTCTCCTTGCCCATTCTTATGGCGTGTTCAGATGACGGGACCCTGGGTAGCTTTGCCATTCGGATGGGTTTGCCTGTGTTGCCACAGTCGCATCAGCTCCCTGATGAGCACTGCCCAGGCAGTATGGGTTCCTCCCCTCTCACACCTCCTCATCCTTCTAGTGCCCCAAAGTGCCATTTCTTCCCCATCCAGGTTAGGTGTTTCTCCTGCATGGAGCTGGCTCCCCTGTGCTGTGTGCTGGGTGAGAGGCTCCCACCGGTGCTCGCTCCTTCTGCTCTTTCCAAATAGGGCACCGTTACCCAGCACATGAATAGTTGCGGGCGGTTCCTCCAGCCCTGACTTTACTGCAGGATCCAGGGCTGCCCACATCCCAAGGAGGACACTGCAGGGCAGGGGATCGGAAGTGGACGGGGCAGATTCCTGCCTCAGGACCACAGCGGCCCAAGGCTCCGCAGGCCTCTTCGTGTTCTAGGCCTGGCCAAGCTGATTCTGCTGTGGGTCCTGAGGACGCTGACCGTAGGGATCAGGGAGTGGGTCCAACAGGACATGCGAGGGCGGTGCTGGCAGCGGCTCACCTGTGCTGACTTCTGGCCCCTCTCCCTTGTCCCTTAGGCAGCTGGGCCGAGCCAGGTGTCCCGAGAGCAGCTGGTGTGGGCTGTGCTGGAGCAGTTCTGTTCGGCTGCCACCACCCTCGCAGACCTCCCAGGTATGCTGCCCCCACCCACGACGGCCGGAGAGGAGCCGGGCCCGGGCACGGGCTGGCTTGGCTCCTGGTTCCCGAGGCTCCCTGGGTCGGTTCGGTGCCTGGAGCTCAGCTCCATGAGGACGATGCTGCTGCCGAAGGGCTGGGCGAGGAACCTTCGGCTCCCAACTCTCCAGGGAAGCCCAAGGGGCGGCCAGCAGGTGACCTGGGGGGGCTGGAGCATGAGCCAAGCTTGAGTGGGGCCCTGCGCTCCATCCCCTGCTCTCGTGAGCACTGCCGGGAGTGGCCCCTGTTTCTAAGCAAAAGCAGGGAAGGAGGCTGGCTGGCTTCCAGGAGCCTGCAGAGGCTCCGGAGGTGTGAAAAAGACAAGATGGGCTTGGTTGCCGTGGCTACAGGTGTCACCTCCTGGGAAGGACCCCAGAAATAGTAGCCAGGGTCCCTGTGCTGAGCGCTCAGCCAGAGTCTGAGCCATCGCATCCAAGATGATAGCCTGGCCTTCTGCTCCGCCCAGCCTCCCGATCCCCTGGGGTCCGCATCCAGGGACTGAAGAAGATGGAGACAGGACAGCAGGGGGCCGATGTCACGGCTCCTGGGATCAAGGGCAGTGGCCAGCCCCAGGACCCAGCTTCGAAGGCAGACTGGGAGAGGAGACCTTGCTGGGCCGCCCTCCTAACAGCAGGGTCAGCCAAGTCCAGATCCACCTCGCCTCCTGGTGTGTCCTGGACGGGCCCTGCCCTGCTGTGTTAGTGTCCTTGGCCCGTGGTTCTGGAGGCTGGAGGGGCTAGGACGGTGGCCGCAGGCTCTCACCTCAGGTCCCAGGGCACCTTCTTTTCCCTGGGTTTCAGAGGGGTCTTCACTCGGTGTGAGGACCCCATCCCTGTCATTTTTTCTCTTTCTGTTCTAAATGTTTTACAGTGGGGCTCTTGCGTGCCCCCTCTCCCTCCCTGCCCTCTGCTCCTGGCTCTGCCCCAGTAACCTCTGTCTGTCGGCTGAGCCCAGGGTTTGTTTTCATTCTCCACCGTTCCTTCCCTCATCGCCTTCTCTCCACGCCAGAGATGAGTGCGATCTTTGTCCTTCTCCCTCTGATTTATTTCCCTGAGCACCACCTCCTCCAGCTCCTGCAACGTTCACACGAAAGGCAAGCATTCGGCGGCTCTTCCAACCGAGTCATTTCTCTATACCCACTCATCTGTCACGGGGCGTTTGGGTTGTTTCCAAACCTCGGCTGATGGAACTAGGGCTGCCGTGCACATAGGTATATGTGGGTCTTTTCAATGACTGTGTGTTCTCCAGATGGATGCCAAGTAGAAGAAGAATTAATGGGTCCTATGGGAGTTCTATTTTTACTTTTTTGAGAAATCGTGATACTATTTTCCGTAGCAGCGGAACCAGAAGACATTCCCAGCCACAGCGAAGAGGCTGCTATGTCCCACACCCCCCACGTCCCCCCCACTCCGTTGCTTCCTGTTTTCAGGATCGGCCCTTCTCACTGGTGGGGGGCGTCATCCCCTTTTCTTATAGAGATGCTCCTCACACTGTATTATGGTCCATCCTATGGCTTAATTTTAACCCAGTTACCTATTTCCTGGGCTGGAGCAGTAGCACAGTGCATAGGGCATTTGCCTTGCACGTGGCCCACACGGCTGACCCAGAGTTCGATTAGTCCGCCCCTCTCAGAGAGCCCAGCAACCTACCCAGAGTATCTCACCCGCATGGCAAAGCCTGGCAAACTACCCGTGACATATTCGATATGCCAAACACAGTAACAAAGTCTCATGATGGAGACGTTACTGGGCCTGCTCGAGCAAATCGATGAACAACGGGAGGACAGTGCTATAGGACAGTGCTACAGTGCTACCTATTTCCAAATAAGGGTCCCACGATTTGGTTCTGGGGTTGATGCTCCAACATAAGGGTTTTCAGAACTCATTTCCTCTTCTGAGAGACCTCAGCCTCCCCATTTTGAGAGATGGCAATACCCTGTCCAGAGTCGCATCACACCTGTGGAACAGAAACTATGGAGATAGACCATGCCCATCAGACAGGAGATAAGCCCCCCCACCCCCACGTTTCAGGAAGGCCCATGTGTCCCCCAGTGAGCTCTCTGTTGGGAGGTGATACTGGCTTATGAGCAGACCCATCACCCCAACACACAAGGAAAGACTCCACCCTCCCTCCCACTCAGTGGGAGGTACCTGGAGGGAGGACCCCTCTGAGGCTGACATAAAGGGTCTCCCCATCTCCCAATGCCATTGATCTGGTTATAATAGGGATCGGTATTTTAAATAAACTATATATGCCTGTATATATCACTGTATTACTGTCATCCTGTTGTTCTTCGATTTCCTCGAGCAGGCATCAGTAATGTCTCCTTCGTCCTAGCCCTGAGATTTTAGAAAGTGCCATATTCGAGGTTCTTTCATGGTCAGGAGAATGAGACCCATCATTGTTACCAGTTTTTGGCACATTGAATATGCCACGGGGAGTTTGCCAGACTCTGCCATGCGGGCAGAATACTTTTGGTAGCCTGCCAGGTTCTCCAGAGTGAGAACTAGATAATGAGATGTTATTAACTAGATAATAAGATACCCACCAACTGCCCCTGGAGCTGTGTAATCCCATCAATGGCCAAGACTCAGAGACTATAAAACCCTCCTCCCGGAAGAGAACAGCGCAGAGTCTCCTGCCTCCACACTAGGCTGTCCTCACAGGGGCCCCTTGGAGGAGGGCAGGTTGAATTTCCCTCCCTGCCCCCAAGCAGAGCCTCGGCAGCTGAAAACCTCCGGTTCAGCCACAGTCATACTTAAGACCACTGCCCACACATTCGGACGAGCCTCATGCATGAAGGAACAGGCAGAGAAACCCAGGTGTGCGAGACCTGGGGCTTAGATCTCCAAGCCTGCTCGGATTGGGACTGGACCTCCTCCATCCAGATCCCCTATCTTACAGTATGTAGGCGTTACACCCACCAACTGCCCCCAGCACCATGTAATCCCATCAATGGCCAAGACCTAGAGACTATAAAACTTCCAGAAATATTAGCAAATAGAATCCAACAACTCATCAAAAAGATCATATACCATGACTAAGTGGGATTCATCCCGGGGATGCAAGGATGGTTTAACATTCGAAAATCAATCAACATAATCTATCATATCAACAAAAGTGAAGATAAAAACCATATGATCATATCAATAGATGCAGAGAAAGCTTTTGACAAGATCCAGCACCCGTTTATGATGAAAATTCTCACCAAAATGGGTTTTGAAGGAACTTTCCTCAAGGTAGTCAAGGCAGCTACAACAAACCCATGACAAGCATTATCCTCAATGGGGAAAAACTAAGGGCCTTTCCTCAAAGATCAGGGACAAGACAAGGATGCCCACTATGACCACTTCTGTTTGATATAGTACTGGAAGTACTTGCAATAGCGATTAGGCAAGAAAAAGACATTAAAGGCATCCAGATAGGAAAGGAAGAAATCAAGCTCTCACTATTCACATATGATATGATACTATATCTTGAGAATCCTAAATCATCTACCAAGAAACTCCTAAAAACAAAAGACTTATACAGTAAAGTCTCAGGCTATAAAATCAATGCCCCAAAATCCATGGCCTTCCTATACGCAAGTAATGAGAGAGAGGAAAGTGACATGAAAAAAATAATCCCTGTATATATACACTAATATATTACCTGGAGAAAAAATGGGGGTTTTGGGACCACAGTCAGCTGTTCTCAGGGCTTTCTCCCTGGTCTATGCTCAGGGATCACTCCTGAAGGGGCTCAGAATTTCATAAGTGGTGCTGGGGATCAAACCTGGGTCAGCTGCATGCAAGGCAAGTGCCCTACCTGCTGCTGTATTAGCTTTCCAGCCCCTCCAAGGGAAAATATTTTTAAGAATCAAAGCTAATAAACCAACCCTGATATTTTATTATTCTTATAGCGCCATTCAGAAATTGATTAATCCTTAGACCCTTTTGTTTTTTTCACTTTTACAAACCTAGGGTGATCTTGGATACCTTGGAAGCTCTTTTGACTCAAACTCAGAGTGGACATTCTCCCCTGTTGTTAAACTGTTGTAGATCTCCCCACAGTTACACTGTTACCTGTCAATAGCCTTATTTGTGATCTGAGGTGGCTTTTGGGAACACACTTGGGCTTCAGGACTTGGGTCTCCAAGGGGGGTTGTGTGCAACGTGTCTTGAGCATTTACTGACTCAGATAGTGCCAGTGACTAACAGAGTTCCAATACAGACACTCCTATTTAGAGAGATGGACGTGCTAGCATGAAAGGAAACACAGAGCGGGACAAGGACAAACACTGTCCAAGAGAAACTGTCCGAGAGAATGTTCCCCTGGGGAAGGAATAAATAGAAGAAAATACTGCCTGGGAGGTGGGGGTGGGCAATGATCTCGTTTCAGAATGGGTGCTAAATTTATTATATTTACTACTCTACACAGAAACCCATAAAGGCAAAAATAAAGCTAGGCCATGCATGGGCTAACGATGACAAGGGGTCATGAATCAAAGTCTGTGGCTGATTAAATTGTGTGCCCCTGAGGTCCCAATAAAGGCAAATGCACATCATGGTGAGAGGCTTTAAATGCATTACTTCTGCTTTATTCATCACTGAGGCATCTAACGGGGTGTATCTGGGAGGCACATGAGGGGTTCAGGCCATAGCTAAAATAGGGTCCAGGTGCTAGGGAGATAGTCCAAAGTGCTAATGCATGTGCTTTGCATACTGGGGATCCTGACATGATCCCTGGGACCTGTTATCCCTTCAGCACCACTAGAAGCAATCGTCAAACGCTGGAGTAGCCCCCAACTGCCACCACATGTGACCCAGCATATAACAGCAGCAAGATAAGGTCTGAGTGGATTAAAGAAGCCCTTGAGGGGCTGGAGCAACTGTACAGTGGGTTGGACACTTGTCTTGAAGGTGGCCGACCCAGGTTCAGTCCCCATATGGTTCCCTGAGCACCACCAAAAGTGATTTCCTGAGTGCAGAGCCAGGAGTAACTACTGAGCATCGATGGGTGTGGCCCCCCAAACAAACAAAGGGATCCCTTGAAATAAATCCCTAATTTGGGGGCTGGAGAGATAGCACAGTGGGTAGGGCGTTTGCCTTGCACGCGGCCTACCAGGGTTCAATTCCCAGCATCCCGTATGGTCCCTTGAGCATCGCCAGGAGTAATTCCTGAGTTCATAGCCAGGAGTAACCCCTGTGCATTGCCGGGTGTGACCCAAAAAGCAAAAATAAAGAAATCTCTAATTCAAACCACCCACCTATATATACCCCAGGGCTTTCAAGTGAGAAGAAATGAGGAGAATGAAACCAAGCTGCCACTAAGTCTCTGTTCCTTCAATGTGCACAGCCCCAGATCCTTCTGTGGGGCGTTCACTCCAAGGACCTACTTGGCCAGCCCTGCCCCTGAGGGGTCACAGTTGAGCAGAGGACACAGTAGCAGAGCCAGCCACCTCAGTGTGATGGGAGCCCCAGGCACACCAGCCACACATCATGATCACTGACAGAGCCACAGGAGTGGATTCAGCTAGCTGGAGCACCAGTGGCCCGAGCTTCTAAAGCCAGCCAAATTGGCACCTTTGACTTGCATCTGGAGGCGTCGGTCAGAGAATGAGATAAACACCCATGGATTTTCCAAGCTTCAGGTTTTCCTGGGCAGCCCTGAGTGAGCCCATGGTCACTATAAGATCACTCCCCACCCTGGTTCCCCAGCACGTGAGCCACTGTTTAAGTTGACAGACAGGAAGGACACTTATTAAGGGCATCAGAATCCGATAGATGTGTGAAGAGCAGAGACTGGGGTTCATGTAGCCAGTCAGCGGGCGCCCTTATAATACAGGGCAAGGATTTCACAATTCTCTTCTGTTTGTGTCCACACTGCCCTCTCCACCTAGAGACTCTAAACCAATTTTTTTGTTGTTTTCTGGACACATTTCTGCTTGCTCTGAAATCTGTTCTTTCCTGGGAATATTTATGCCACCTGTTTCGATTCTAAACCCTAAGCAGTTTTTTTTGGGGGAGTCACACCCAGTGATGCTCAGGGGTTACTCCTGGTTCTACATTTAGAAATTACTCCTGGTGGTTCTTGGGGGAACCATATGGGATGTAGGAATTGAACCTGGGTCAACCGCTTGCAAGGCAAATGCCCTACCCACTGTGCTACCACTCCAGCCCCCCCCCCCAAGCTGCTTTTGCCTGAGTGGGGGGAACGATCTCCACTTTAGGGCTCTTTTAGGGGAACAGTGTCCCATACCAGACACTCCTGGCAGAGGGCGCTGTGCGTGCCAAACTGCTGCGCGAGCTAGGCGCCCCAGGGAAAGGCAAACCACCCCCAAGGGCAGCTCCAGCCCAGCAGAGCTGGGAAGAAGAGCTAGAGAAGAGAAGGTGGGGCAGATGCTCCGAAGATTCTTGGCAGTGAGCAAGAAGGCGGCTCTGTGGGGAGCCACTCTAGTGAGACTGAACAGGATCTTAAATAGAAACATCACTTCACCTGCCTGGCGGAGACAGGGCGCAATGTCGGGCGGCCGCCGGCATGCGGGATGAGGAGGTTGGGGAGGGGAGGACTCTGGCTATCTCCCCTGTCCCAGGGGGAGCTCATGGGAGAGCACCTGGCCTGGGGGTGCTGCCAGGAGTCACCAGCAAGCCTGCATGTCCTCAGTGGCCCTCCAAGCCCACCGCTCTGTCTCTGTCTGCCTAGGCTGAGGAAGGGAAGTTCCAGAGATGCGGCCCAGAGGCCGTGGTCCCCAACACTGTTTCTCAGCTCACGCTGGGCGCACGGTGATGGGGGCGTGTGTGATATGCATGTGACAATGCGAGACGATGTGGCATGGCATTGCTCCTGTTCTGGTGCCAGCCTCTGTGCTGTGCACGGGCTGACCCTGACGTTTCTCTTTGCTTGCTGGCACCTGTCTGGCATGGCTGTGGCTGTGTCCGAGGTGAGCCGGGCCCCTGCCAACATTGGGATGTTCCCGTAGGCCTTCCGTTCCCATGGAGCCGCCAGTCGAGGCCTGTCCCCATGGTTCTGGGTACACACAACCCCGGGCACTGCTGCTCCCCCTGGCTCAGAGCCTGCTCCAGCCCAGCTGCCACCGTGGGATTCCTTGACGGGTGGGTGGGAGCTCATTGAGGAAAGTTTCTGCGTTTCCCAGTGTCTTTCTGTTTTATCCACTTGCAACCCCCAGAATTTGCTGGAAAACTAGTTTCCTCTGAAGTTGCTCCCTCCCTGCCCGTGTGCTGTCCTCTCTGTTGCTTCTAGAATAGCAGGCGGCTGCGCCGTTAGTAGCGAGAGCCAGGAAGTAACCCTGCTCCCTGGAAAACAGGGGACTTCGGTACTGAAGGTCAAGATACCACTCCGGGGGATTCTGGTCCTGCCTCTGTCTCTCTTCCTTGGCCTGAGACTCTGGCCCTGACAGGTCCCTACAGAGGGACCTTCTCCATGGCGCCTCTCCATTCAGAGCAGTTCTGAGCACTGCGAGTCTCCTGGCCGCTCCCTGCGCTGTTCCGCAGAGGGCTGCTTCTCCTTGTGGCAGACCCTCAGGGGAGGCTGCTCTGTCCTCTGTGTCCAGGAGCTGCAGTGACCTGATTCCTTTCTTTCCTTGTGCTGTCACCAGTGGGAACCAAGGGGCGTGGGACCTTGGCGCAGAAAGGAAACTGCTGCTTCCCACTGAAGGGCAGCCAGGCTGACCCTGTAAGTCCGGGTGGGACCCTCTGAGAAGGAATCAGGCTGCTGTTGGTCAGATTGTCCCCGGAACTGGGACTGGGACTCCACGTCCGCTCTGCTATCTCTGTGCATGCCCACAGCTGCGCTGAGAATCCTCCCTGTCCGTACAGGAGGCAGAGGACATCCTTGGCAGCTTCTCTGTCCCTAGTCCCTGCGGTCACCAGCCCTCTGCTTCACCCGCTTTCCTTACTTTCCAGCTCTGCCCAGTAGCAGCAGAAATATGGGGGCTGGTGAGATGAAGCATACAAAGGCCGCCGGCCTTTTTGTGTCCACTGCTCCCTGTCCTGGCGGAGTACAGGCTGGGTGTGGGGGTGGGGGCGGGGAACTCTGTCTTCCAAGAAAAGGCTGGCTGAGGGACAGCTTCTAGTTCCCTGGGGCTTCCAGCCCAGCTGGGTCCGTCCTGGCTCACCCTCCCTCTAAAGATAGAAACACATACACACAGTGTCTTCCTACGCCTCTGCACCTCATAACTCAGAGCTGGGCTCTCAAGGCAGGAGCAGCCTCAAGGAGCAGATCGCAGAAACAGCCTCGGAAGAGGGGCAGGAGTCAAGGAAGCATGCCGGGGAGGAGAGGCGGAACAGGACCTGAAGCCAGCCAGGCTGTGGCATCCGTGTCCCGGGCCCAGACTCCCACCTCTCCCCGCCCCCACCCTGCAGCCTCCCCAGGTGCTCCCCGGGCAGGGAGGCCGCAGGCCATAGAGCAGGCAGTCCCGAGGGTGCAGATTGCTCACATGCCATCTGCACATGCGCCACCCACACGCACACCATCCATAAACCCATCCTCCACGTACATGCTCTCCAGGCATCCACACCATCTGTGTAACACACTCATACACCACACGCACCATCCACAGAATTCATTCACAAACCCATCATCCACAAACACACAGTCCACACATACACACCATCCATGCATACACCATCCACATATACACACCATCCACACACCACCCCCCCCCCACATACACCATCCACGAACCCATCATTCAGGTACATACTATCCAAGTATTCATACCAGCCACATACACACTGTCCACACATACACAGCATCCACACATATGTACCATCCAACACAAACACCATCCGCATATATACCATCCATGCACACACTATCCACGTATATATATACGATCCACACATAATATCCACATATACACACCATCCACATATACACACTATCCACATATACACACCATCCATACACACACCATCCACATATATACACCATCCAGCATATACCATCCACATATACATACCATCCAACACACCATCCACATATACACCATCCATGCACACACTGTCCACATATACATACCATCCACGCACACACCATACACATATATACACCATCCACATATATACACCATCCAGCACCCACCATCCACATATACACACTATCCACATATACACACTATCCACATATACACACTATCCACATATACACACCATCCATACACACACCATCCATATGTACATACACCATCCAGCACATACCATCCAACATATACACACCATCCACGCACACACCATCCACATATATACACCATCCACATATATACACCATCCACATATATACACCATCCACATACACACCATCCACATACACACACCATCCATGTGCATACCATTCACTCACCACACAGACCCTACACGAGTGTACACCTGCTGTCCCAGGGATCCTTCCCAAGACCTGAGAAAGAGACTCAGGCTCTTCCTCCCTTTCTCTCCTGAGCCCAGGGTGGTCAGACACAGGTTGGGGAGGGGGGGAGTGCGCAGGAGTGGGGGGCCGGCTCCCTCAGCACATTTTAACCCCAGTTTCCCCATCTCACCAGCTGTCAGCACTATCTGTCCCTATCACAGTACCCTGGCCTCCTGGGATCCTTCCGGAAGTCGCCACCGGTACTGCCCACTCCTCTCCCCAGCCTCCTCTCTCAGAAATCCTCTGCTACCCAGGGTGCCATCCCCGCCTGCCATTTGGTCTCATCAGATTTCTCGATGACACCCCACTTCCCTCCCTCCATACCACTCCAGCCCTCTTCATCCTGGACGCGTGGACTCCCTGCTCAACCCCTGCAGGTCCGCAGCAATGCAGCAGGTCGCCCCCAGTCTCGCTCCTTCTGTCCAGGAAGGAGCTTTGGGCTTTGGGTTAGGGAGGCCCCGGACTAGGGGGATTGCGGGGAGGGGGTTCAGGATTGCTGTCCGGCCTTTGCACTCTTTGCGCCTTGAGCCTCCGACGGGGGTCCCGCCGCCCCAAGTTCTCCCTGCCCGCCGCCCTCGTGCGCACATCCCTGTCCCCGGCCCGAGAGGGCGGACTGGGCAGGGCAGGGCCCGGGTGGGTCCAGGGGGGCGCTTCAGGCTGGGCCCCGCCCCCCGGAGCAGCCATTGGCCGCGAGCGGGCTGCGGACTCGGGGCTCCGACACGCTCCGCACTTCGGGGCGCCGCGCGCGCGGGCCCGCGCCGGGGTCTGGGGCGCGACAGGCGCGCACGGCTCGGCCCCGGCCATGGACGCGGCGCTGCTCCGCAGCCTGCTGGAAGCCGACTGCAGCCCGGCGCCCACCTCGGGGCCGCTCCTGGACGGCTGGGGGGCGCCCCTGGACCCCGCGGGTAGGCGGCGCGCTTGGGCGGCGCGCGCGGACCGGCCCGAGCCCCCGGGGGCCCCTCTGACCCTCGCCTCGCTCTCCCCGCGCCAGGTCCCATCTCCTGCAACACCACCTGGGACCAAATCGGGACGTGCTGGCCCCGGAGCGCGGCGGGCGCCCTGGTGGAGAGGCCGTGCCCCGAGTATTTCAACGGCGTCCAGTACAACACGACAGGTGAGGGCGCGGGCGGCGGCCGGCGGGCTGTGGAGTGCACCCCGAGGGATGGGGGGGGGCGTGTTGGGTGCTCGTCCCTGTTCCGCTGGAGCCCAAGACCTCAAGGAGGAGGTGCTGCAAGCGGGAGCCCACGCAGGAGAGAAGGAAGCGGAGCTGCCCACGGGGTTGAGGTGGGGGGCACCTTCCCTGAGCGCTCTGCTCTCTCCCACCCGGACTTGCTCCCCGCCCCCCACTCTGATGCGTGATGGTAGCCATCCATGGCAGAGGAGGATGGGAGGCAGGAGAGATGGGGTGAGCTCCGGGATAGGGGGGCACGGATGTTTCAGGGCCAGCCGGGGCAGTGCCCTCTTCCTTAAGCTCACGTCCCCTGCCAGCCAGCCCCAGGCTGAGACAGGGCGGTGGATAGTTGCCCCAGGTGACATCTGAACTCGGACCCCTCTGCCACCTCTTCCTCCCTGTTCCTGGCAAATAAGGTTGCCGGCTCCGGAGAAGGCCGTGGCAGGGGCTCCTGGAGACAGACAGCACCCTGGGTGGGTGTTTCTTTCGGACTGAGGGCTTTTGAGGGGTAGGAGAACAGGGGTGCCCAGCTCTGTGCCAGGTCTGAAGGCAGTCACATGGAAGAGTCTGGAGAGCCGGCCCTGAAGTCCCCCACAGCTCCAGCCCTGTGCCACAACAGAACCCGCTGAGAACCCCCAGCCAGGGGTGGGGGTGTGTTGGCCTGAAGCACTCCTCCTGGAAGCATCCCTGCACCCTGCAGTGGCCGGGCTCCCACGCTCCCACACGCACTTCCCTCCTGTTGGCACTGAGCCTTGCCCTGCTGGAAGGGGGCGAGAGGGCAGCTGCCCGGGCGCTCTGTCGCTGCTGAGGCTGGGGTGCCCTCTGGATGGATAGAGGTGGTCCCGGGGGTGGGGGCGCCTGCTGAGGGAGGGTGACACCCAGGGCAGGGTCAGGGGACAGCAGCCATCCTGGGAGGGAGGGAGCCGGGCCGGCTGCGTAGAGTGGGAAGAATGCCTGTGTGCTTCTCAGACTCACACTACACAACCCCATCCCTTGGCTCCTGTAGGTGGGGGTGGGGGGCTCTGATTCTGGCTGGGCCTAGAGGCCCAGGGCTGAGTGGGGGTGTGTCTCTCAGCCCCATCTCTGGTGAAGGGAGGGAGCTTGTCCGGGCTGGCACTCCCACTGGGTCTTTTCTTCATGGCAGAACCGGGCACAGTGTTTGTAAGCACTAACTCCATGCCAGCCAGCGCCTGGCACTGCAGCCTGTCTCAGATGAGAGAAAGAGAGAGTGGAGGTCTGAGAAGTGCGGTGGACGGGGGATACCTGGCATGCTCCCAACCTGGTACCCCCTATCCCCAGAGCTCTCTGGGCTTGGTCCTGAAGGCCTCGGGGACAGCTGGAATGGCCCTGCAGGTCCCCAGTACCGCTAAGGTTGCCCAGAAACCCCCCTCCTCCTGTTCTGCACCACAAGGACCAATCAGCTTTGCATCCTCAGGTCCCACATTGAGCCATTAGTCCCGTGGGCCAAGAATCACTGATGGGAAGCCCAGACTCCTGACCTCTGCCTGGGCACCCTCTCCACAGAAATACAGAATGATAAATGCCCTAGTGGGGGGATCCTGGGGAGTGTTGAACAGGGGGACAGAGAAGAAAGACTGAAAGACTCCTCTGAGGTGGGTCCAGAGTACACCTGCCAGGAGCACTCCTGGAACATCACCGGAAGAAGCCGAGAGCCGAAGCGATAGTGCAGCAGGAGACCATTTGCCTTGCACACAACCCCCAGCATCCCATATGGTCCCCCCAGCAACACAAGCATAATCCCTGAGGGCAGAGCCAGGAGTGACCTGACTGAAATCTCTGGGTGTGACCCCAAAACCAACAAAAGAGAATCTGAGAAGAGGGTCGGGGTGCCGCCAGTGACACCCTGGACCAGTTAGACATGGACACTTTGCTCCACTGGAGCAAATCATGGAGTGCTGGGGAAGGGGTAGGGGTGAGGATGACCCCACTTCACAGCTGAGGCCAGGAGGGCAGAGCTGCCCCTGACTCTTGGTTCCTCCCTGGTCCTCCGGCCATTGCTGCTGCCTTGCTGAACCCTGCTTCTGGAAGAGTCTTCCTCTGAGAAAGATGTAGGAGGAAAATGTGACACCCTGCACGCAGTTATGAACTACTTTTATTGTTGTTTTGGGTCACACCTGGTGATGCTCAGGGCTTACTCCTGGCTCTGTACTCAGAGATCACTTGCAGGGGTCAGGAGACTATATGGGATGCTGGAGATCCAACCTGGGTCAGCCACATGCAAGGCAAACGCCCTAAGTCGTTGTACTGTCACTTCAATCCATGAACTGCTTTTATGCCCATTTGGAAAACAAGAAAACCGAGGCTAAGAGTAGCTTCTTAACCATGGGCAGTACTGCCTTCTTGAGACAAACGTTCAGGGTGTGGGGACAGTTTTGGATGGCACAGAGCCTCTGTCTCGAAGATCAGGGCAGGCTGAGCCGGACTTCAAGGGCACAGTCAGGGTTTTGCAGGTGACCAGGAGCTAGTATGGGGTGGAAGGTGGAACTGTGCGTTATGCCTCGGACTTGGAGAGTTTCCTGTGGAGCACGGGGAGGAGGAGAAAGATACAGACAAGACCAGATGCAGGATAGGTGTTGCCGTGGGTGCCAGGTAGGGGGATGCCCTGGGGGTGCTTGTGAGTGGAGGGTGGGGAGTCTGGGGGCACCTGCAGCAGCTAGGGGTTGAGTGGTGGTAAAAGCCACTAAAGGATGTTGCAGGTGACCTTGAAGTCAACCAGACAATCCTGGGTTGGAGTCAGGAGTGAGGAGGGTGGGGGGTCGGGTCGAGGGAGGAGGCTGGCTGGGAGGAGTGGGAGGGTTATGAGCCTGGAGCTGTCCAGACAATGCTGCCTGCACAGGGAAACGCTCAGGAAACTCGCTGGTGGGAGGCTTGGGGGGTTCCAGCCAGGATCTGGTTTGCTAACAGGTAGTGACTTTGGGAGGCCAGGTCAGAGCTTCTAGTAGTGTCACCAGAGATCAGAGGTGTATCAGTGGCAGGGGAAGGGGATGGACTTGTCTGGGGCCACACACAGATCTGTGGCCAAGCCAGGTGTCCCCCGGTGATCTCCCAGCATCCAGGCTGCTGTCTATCCAGTTCCAAGCATCTGTCTCCTTCCTGTCCTCACATTCATCCACCAGACTGTGGACTCACCCAGTTACAGACAGAGAGGTGGCCTCCTGGAGCACCAGGGGAAACCGAGGCAACGGAAGCTCAAGTGGCTGTTCCAAAGTCACCCAGCTTGCAACAGAGTGAGGTTCAGAACCCAGGTTCTGTGGCAACGCTGCCGGGTTCACAGAGGAAGGATTTGTGGAAGGTCCGGGAATCACTGGGCAGGCTGGAGACCCAGTTCCAGCCCCCGCCCCTCCCCCACTCCTGCCTGTTCAGGGCACAGCAGCTATTGGGGCCACCTTGTCCCACGAGTGCGCTCATTCGATTCCTCCAGGCTCGGGGGCTTAAGCTTCCAGTGGAGACTTTTCTTGGAGCTATCTCCGTGTTTGTGTTTCCTGGGACCCCCCCCCCAGCTCACTCATTCCATCAGGACAGATGCCTGGATGGCGTGGGGGAGCGGGGCCCCTCCATCCACAAGTTGAAGAGCTGGTTTTCGGCTCTCGGATGGGGGCCCTTATGGGGCAGAGACGCTCCTGCAGTCTCCATAGCCCATGGGGATATGGGTGAGTACCTTGGCCCTCCCTCGAAGCTTCCCCCCCACTCTGTGCTTCCGCACACTCTGTTCTCATATGAGGGGCTCCCCCTGCCGTGGCTGTCCCCTCCCTGCCCTCTCTGTGAGGTGCCATCACAGGATGGGCCCACCCACTGTCCTCGGCATGGAGGCATGCCTGGCAGCGGGGGATTTCCCCACAGTAGAATCCGGGCAGGGGGATGGGCGCCTCCCCCCACACTTACACCTGGGGGGGTATCAGTGCTCTCCCAGGTCCAGCCACGTTCATTTCTGCCCCCTGCTCCATGACCCCACATGGTCTCCACGAAGTGCTCTGTGCCCCCATGCCTCGGTTTCTCTGCTCTGCTCTAAGCGTGGACATTCACCCCTGCCAGGCCTCCTTAAGAAGAGAGGTGGTGCTAGAGGAATAGCACAAAGCTTGCATGCCGCCAACCCAGGTTTGATCCCCGGCACCCCAGATGGTCCCTTGAACATCCCCGGGAGTGATCTCTGAGCACAGAGCTAGGAGTAAGCCCTGAGCTCAGTCAGTGTGCCCTCCTCCCACCAAAAAAAAGTATAGAAGGGGGTCATGAATGAAACTGCTTTAGAAATAGGAGCTGAAAGTGTGAGGAGTCCAAAGTGAAGGAAGGCAGAGCTGAGAGCAGTGCCCACACAGCCCTGGATCGCATTCCAGGGGTCCCTCTCGCTGAGGGCTGGGTTGGTGGGGCAGCGTCCCCGTGTCTCAGCCCTGACCTCCTCGGCCAGGTTGGTGGAGCCAGGGGGAGCACTGTTGACCCCCCCAAACCCCCAGCACCCTCACGTGCTCTCAGCGTAGCAAGACCAGCAGGGAGCACTGAAACAGGAGCCAGTTCTCATTAGCTCTGTCTTCAGCCAAGTAGTGATGGGGGTGTGGGGGATGACCTTGGGAACACATCAAGGTGTCTCCCTCAGTGGGAATCCGAGGTCAGCCTTCCTCTCCTTTGGGGGCCTCTGACACCCTGGATGCAGGACTGAGTGAGCCATGCTCTCCCACATGTCCCCCAGTGAGCCTCCCCACCACATGGATGACTTGTCCACTGGGAGGATACTGGCCCCGAGGGCTTTTCCCAGGAGAGAGGCAAAAGTTTGTCCGGGGCCAGAGACAGTGTAGGAGTGAGGTGCTGGCCCTGGTTCAATTCCTAACACCATCTCTGTGACCCTGAGCCCCAGCAGGAGTGATCCCTACTCATAGAGGGAGGAGTAAGCCCTGAGCACCTCCAGGTGTGGATCCCTCCCACCAGAGAGGCTAGCTCAGACAGAGGGACCCCCTTGACATGGGCGGATGAGAGCGATTCCAGCGCTTCCAATCAGAGACGTGAGTGGCTGGAAGCTCTTGGGGATGGTACTCTCATGGAAGCATCTGAGGAACCTGGACTGGTGCTTCCTGAGAGAGAGACTGGGATCAGCCGACCTCCCAAGCCTGGACCCAGGACTGCTCTGGATGCTGTGGGTTCGGGAGCTCTCCAAGGTGCTTTTAGTATGATCCTCTCCACAACATGCCTGCACAGAGGCGGGTATGCTGCTGTCCGTGGTGCTGAACGCGCCATCCTTGGCCCCATTCCTTCCCTAAGCTTGGCATCCGGCATCCCCCCCACTTCCCTCCTGTCTGCGGGCACTTCCCGCCCTCACCTCTCACCTCCTCCCCATACCTCCAGCGGCCCACAGCTTCACCCAGTATCACAGTGACTGGTCCATAGCTACTGCGCCAAATGGGCCCTGGTGCCCGTGTGCCCCGCCTTTCCACTGAGAATCGCAGACAGCAGGATCCAGGTCTTGCCTGTGGTCCTTGGATGTTGTCCAAGAGCTCTGTCTGGAGCTTGTCTGTGGTCCTTGGATGCTTCGTGCTGGCCCCAGGGCACTTCAGGTGCTGAGCAGAATGAAACTTCCCGGACATCAAATTCCTTGGCCCACCTGAGGTGCTCAGAACTTCACTTCACTTCACTTCACTTCACTTCACTTCACTTCACTTCTTCACCCTTTTGCTGTTTTGTTTTGGGGTCATCCCTGGCAGCATTTAAGGGATCATGTGGTGTCACGTATCGAACCTGGGGCACAGCACATGACACATGCATCCAGCCCTCTGCACTATATTCCTAGAATTCTGTCCCCCCCACCCTTACTTTAAACTTTTCTTGAAAGGGGGAAATTAAGGCTTGACAGGAAGAAGAAACTTAGTCAATGTCACATAGTCAGAAAGAATCAAACTACAGGCAGAATAAATATAGTACCTCAAGCAGATTTCTGAACTATTCTAGAGAAAGCCTGAGAGACAAGATCTCTCTCTCTCTCTCTCTCTCTCTCTCTATATATATATATATATATATATATATTATATCCTGTTTTATACTCCTGGTAGTGCTTAGGGGACCATATGGGGTCCTGGCAACTGAACCCAGGTCAACCATATGCAAGGCAAGTGCTCCACCCCTGTACTATCACTCTGGCCCTCCAGATCTCTTTTCAAATATCCCATTAGCTCTGTTTGGAAGGAGGACACTCATCACTCAATGCATTGGGGACATTCCACAGGAATGGGCCACGGAGTGGGAGTGGCAGAATCTGGGACCCACACTTCTCCGGCTCTCCCTGTCTGCATCATCCAGAGTCTAATGCCCCTGGCAGGCCTTGCTGCACACCAAGGACATTGATCTTTACACGGGTACCTGTGTTGTCGTGGAAACAGGCACCCACCTCACCACGTCCATCTGGAGACTCTGACCTGACCACCTCCCCTGTCCATGCCCGTCCTCCCCAGGAGCCAGAGGTGGACGCTTCTGTCTAATTCCTTCCTGTCTGAGGCTGTGGCACAGGTCTGAGCTGCCTCATTATCTGCCTCATCTGTCTCCTCATCCCCCGGGACCCGGTGTCTGGAGACAGAGACTCCTTCTCAGGCATTGCTGAGTCCCACAGGAATGTCCTTCCACCTCTGTATCTCTCATCTCAGACCCTGCACTTCTAGACTGCAGCAGGCCCAAATCCACTTGGTTTAGTTCCACCTGGAACTCGGTGGTTTGTGTCCAAAAGGGGGTCCAGCATCCCAACTTCTGCCTCCTGTCTGTACCTGACCTGCTTGAGTTTTTCCTTTTTCCTAGCAAAGAAAGTAAGTGCCGGGTGAATTCCAACATGCTCCAAACGGGGACATTTGTGTTTCCAATAATGGATTGTAGCACAACCGTGGATGGTGAATTTAGTTGCAGGCCATGATCAATATTTGTTTATAAACTAAAGAGAATTCATGGGTGGAGAAAAGGAAGCGTGTTTTCACTGTAGTCAGGATCAATTTTGCTTTATGAAACTGGATTCAGGAAAGCTGTGTCTTGGAGTCTGACCCCAACTGGATATGTTGTTGCATTTCAAGAGCAGGGCCAGAGAAACGGTTTCCTCAGAGCTGGGGAAGCCCCCAGAGGAGGTGGCAGCTGAGCTGGAATTTAGAGTTCGGATGGTTGGTTTGGAGCCACACCCAGCAGAGGTCAGGGCCTGCTCCTGGCTCTGCGTTCAGGGATCACTCCTGAGGGTGCCATGGGAACCATATGGGATGCCAGAAACCCAACCTGTGTTGGTCTCATGCAAGGCAAGTGCTTCCCCTACTGTGCTCTCTCTCCAGCCTGGACTGAAGAACCATGTTGTTCGGTGTGTGTTTGGTGTGGTGGAGAGAACAGCACCTTTCGTGGTGCTTCCACCCAGGGCCTGGTGCTTTCCATTGCCACTTGTCCTGCAGACGGTGGAGTGGGAACAGGAAGTGTAGGCTGTGATCTGCATGCCAGAGGCCTTGAACATCCCTCCCAAGGGGACTGGGCTGTATTAAGATGCCACCTGAGGCATTATAACAGAGATCACCAGCTTACTGTGGCAGCAGGAACAAAAGATAGAGTGAGTGGGGGTGTCAGAGGTCGAGGAAGAAGCCAGGAGGCAGGAGCTAAGCGAGCGGTGGGACCCTTTTCCCACCGAGTGATGCTCCCCGCACCAGCAGTGCAGGCAGGTGCCATGCACAAGTGGCTCCCGTGTCTGTCCTTCTTGGACTGGGACCAGCCCCAAGATTTGGGGGTCCTGGTACCACCGTGGGGCAGAGCTTCCCTGTGGTTGGCAGGAACAGGGAATGAGAGAGTGGACTCCAGATAAAACCAACAAGGATGGGATCCTGGGAACTCTGTGCCCTGACGCAGGAAAGGTTTGGCTGCCTGTCTCCTGACCCCTCCATCCAACCCTTACTCCCAGTTTCAGCGGCCCCATGAGAAATCACACTTGGGAGATGAGAATCCTGAGGAACTCTCCTCGGGACCCTGATCAGAGAGACAAACCCTAGCACCTCAGAACAGCTCAGGCCAGGTGGTGAGCAAGGACCAGGTTGTCGGGATAATGATGGGCAGAGGGGTGATGGCTCGGCTAGATCAGAGCTGGGAGCAACCCAGTTGGCCTTCCTGGAGGAAGGGGTGCAGCAAGTTGGCTCATCTGTGAACTCATCCCCAGGTGATACCTTTTTCTGTCCTTTGAACCACAGCCAGGATCAATGTCTGGCTTATTTCACATGGGCCTTTTGAGAGGGATTAACCCCCTCCAGAGGAAAGGGGGTTCATTTCACCAAAGATACTTCCCTCCCATGAGAGGGCCACCTGGTCTTCTCACCTCCCCTCCCTGTGCGCGCATGCACGTGCGCGCGCGCACACACACACACACACACACACACACACACACACACACACACCACCCTAGCCCACACTATCCTAGAGTTCAGCAATGTTGCTGATTCAAAGCATCATGTGGGCACTTGCTATCGATGTGGCCTCCCGCCCACGAGCCCTCAGAAAGAAGATGCCCTCGGGCCTGAGGTCAGTGGCCGGTGTCCTTACATCAGGACCACGTACCAGACAGAACTCAGGGCCGGGAAGACTGGGTCACAGCCCCAGGCTGAGAGAGGCTCTGAGCTCAGTGCCCCCAAATTCAAAACCCGCAATGCGCATAGAAGCTTTCCCCATTGCTTCTGTTCCTCAGCAAGTGCTCCTGAGTAATTCCATTGCTTTCAGCCCCCTGTCAGAGCGACAGAAGTGAGCATATCAGGTAACTTCATTACTTCAGAACTCACCATTTCCCACTATAATCACAGGTTCCCCCACCAGCTCCGTGACTCTGGGCTCGGCGAGCTATTTATCTTTTTCCGTTGTAGTAGTTTTCTGTTGTCTGTTGTTAAGGCCAAAAGAAAAATCCACAAGACCCTTCCCACAGCCCTGGACTCCAAAGCGCCCCCAGTGTGGATTTCCAGCCACTTTCCAGGGAGAAGACAGCCCCATGGCACGTTGCAGAAGAGAAGATTCTGGGGCTGCATAGATGGGAGTGCTGCAGGCTGGAGGCTGAGGATTGAAAGGTCGGGTGCGGGATGCTGAGGACTGAGACCCTCACCCTGCACGCTTTAGAGCCTGAGCATTCTCCGACCCCTCAGCTTTCCCATTCTCTAGATCTGCGGCACATGTCGTCTGTCAGGCTTGAGCTCTGCGTGTCCACGCCCATGGCACCTCCAGCTCCAACATGTAGGCTGGTTTTCGGACTTTCTGACCCGTCAGTCACGCAATGGTGTTTCCCCCCGATCCTCCATGCCTTAGGACTAGTTGTGGCTTAGAGCTAGGGTGCGACTCCGTTACACATCTTTGTCTCTTTGGCACACAACTTCCTCTCTCTGAGTGTTTCCTCCTCGGAATTGTGGGCTAACAGCATTTGCTTACTGGTTCCAGGCTCGGGTGGAGACCCGTGTCTCTAGCAACGCAAAGCAAAGACGCCCTTGGGATGTAGATGGTAAAAGGTTGGGAGCAGAGTGTGGGCACATGAGAGGCGGCCCTCATAAGCAGAGGGATTGTGATCAGGGTGGAAACTGCCTTATTGAAAATAGGGACTCCGGGTCCAGAGTGCAAAATGCCAAAGTTAGGGGGGCAGAGAGATAGTACGTCAGGGAAGGCGTTTGCCTTGCACACGGGGGTTTGATCTGTAGCAACCCATCTGTCCTGGAGCTCACCGGAAGTGATTCCTGAGAGCAGAACCTCTGAGCACCACCAGGTACAGCTCCCAAACAGAAAACAAAACAGAGCAAAACGAAAGATCAAAGATTATGTCTAGGGGCTGGAGTGATAGCACAGCAGGTAGGGTTTGCCTTGCACACGGCTGACCCGGGTTCGATTCCCAGCATCCCACATGGTCTCCTGAGCACTGCCAGGAGTAATTCCTGAGTGCAGAGCCAAGAGTAACCCCTGTGCATCGCCGGGTGTGACCTACAGCGCAAAAAAAAAAAAAAAGAGAGAGAGAGAGAGAGAAAAGAAAAAGAAAAAAGATTATGTCTAGCATGTTTGGGATGTCTCAAGCAGTGCTTGGAGGCCTGGGAGCCAGCCCAGGGTGAATCAGCTGACTGGACTCATGGTCTGCTCGTGCCTTTGGTAGTGGGGTCTTCCTCGCCACCCCAGCAGTGCTCCTTGGACAGGGGTCCTGCATGTGTAGCCGTACCTCGGCCCCCAGCTCCTCTCCCCAGCCCCTAGGATGGCTTTAGCTCCAGATGTGATGAGATTTGACTGGGAGGGGTTCCCTGCGAGCAGGGATCCCCGCTGTCCAGTGTTTTGGGGCAAGAAAGGGTGAGAAGTGTGGCATCAGCTGGGACCTGGACACCGTGGGGTGCCCTTGAGAAACGAATGACCCTCCTGTGGGGCTGGGGTGTCTTGCAGGGAACGCCTACCGGCAGTGCTGGGAGAATGGGACGTGGGCCTCAAGGATCAACTACTCGGAGTGCGTGCCCATTCTGCATGACACGGTGAGCCGCCTCGCCCAGGTGTGCCCGGTGGATGGTGAGGGCCACGGGAAACTGTCCTTGTATGCCTCAGCCTCACCTCTGTGCAGCCCTGCATGGAAGGGGCGCAGGGCTCAGACTTGAAGCAGACAACCCCACGGGGACGAGAGGCACAGGAAGAGAGAGTGGAGCCAGAGCTCCATGTCCTTCCCCAAATTCTCTTTGGGGCCTCAGTTTCCCTTCTGGTCTTCTGACTCCAGAAGTCAGAAGTTTCCTCAGTTTCCCTTCTGGTCTTCTGGCCCCCAGGCCCCTGAGGAGCTGCCAGAAGCCTCGTGTCTCCACAGACTGGCATTGGGTGGGGCTGGCACCATCACATGTGGGTCCGTGAACAGACTCTAGGAGCTCAGATCCCATATTCCCACGCCTCGTGGCTCTTCTATTCTGGTTACCCCACAAGCACATCTGGGGGTGCCCTGCAGCCTCTGAGTTCATGACAGAGCCTCCGGAGCCCCGGGCAACAGCTCTGAGGCCCCTTGTGCGTCAGCTCGGGCGGCCTGAATCAGTGTATGCACGCGTCTGTCTGTCTGTCCAGCAGAGGAAATATGAGCAGCACTACCGCATTGCCCTGGTGATCAACTACCTGGGGCACTGTGTCTCCATGGCCGCGCTCGTGGCCGCCTTCCTGCTCTTCCTGGCCCTGCGGTGAGTCTGTCCCCCCAAGCCCCACTCACCCCTCCCAGACGCCCCCACACGGTGGGGCAAAGGGGGGGCACCCTGGACCAAGGGGGCCCGAGAGGGAGGTGCCAGGGCAGAGCTGGCCTGAGCTCATGTGGCCTGCACGGACAGCGGGGATCCCTGCTCCCAGGGGACCCCTCCCAGCCTCACCCGCTGGGCCCCCACAGGAGTATCCGCTGCCTGAGGAACGTGATTCACTGGAACCTCGTCACCACCTTCATCCTGCGCAACGTCCTGTGGTTCCTGCTGCAGCTCATCGACCACGAAGTGCATGAGAGCAACGAGGTCGCTGGGCAGTGCTGGGGATGGGGCCAGGGGCTGGGTGGGCGTGGTCAGGGATGGGAGGGGCCAGGGATGGGCGGGGCCAGAGCAGGGACCGGTCGGGGGGCGCAGACTGGGGAAGGGTCTAGGGCTCAGAGCAGGGGCCCAGCCTCCAGGGGGCAACCTACCCCCTGTCAGCACTCCCCCAGGACCTAGGACAGGAGCCTGCTGCATGCACTGGCAGCTTTTCCAGCGTGTGAATGTGTGTATGGGGAATGTTGGGGAGGGGGACTAAAGGGTGGTGCCGCCAGGGCAGGCCTCAGGAGCACTGGTCTGACCGTAGCATCGGCCTGGCCCACCCTGCTCCCCAGGGAATTCAGATCCCCACAAAGACGCCTCTGGGAGGAGGAGAGCAGGGTTCTCCATCTACCCATACAAGTCTCTCCCTTGGGTACAGAGGGCCTCCACCCACAGGACACCCCAGCTGCTGCCTGTCCACCCTCGACTAGCGTCTGAGGTGCTGCATCCAGGTCCCTGTCAAGCTGGGCACTGAATGTGGCCGAGCACAGGCCCCACATTCCGGGGCTGGACCCTTTCCCTGGCCCCAGCTCAGCAAGAGCCTATTTCAGATTCATAGTACAGAGGTGTACCCAGCTCACCGGGTTCGGTTCCCGGCACCCCAGAGTGTCCTCCTCGGCTCCTCCAGGAGTGATCCTGGAGCACAGAGCCAGGAGGCAGCCCTGAGCACAGCTGGGTGTGGCCCCCAAACAAACCAGTGTTGCCGTCCAGGACAGAGCCGTGTACTGCAGTGGGTGGGGCACTTGCCTTGCACCAGTCTGGCCCCTGGCACCCCATACGGCCACTGAGCATCTCCATGGGGGTGCCTGAGTGCAGATACAGAGCAAACCCGAGCTCAGCCGGGTGTGAGCCCCACAGGAAGGAAAAGATGTTGGCACTGGAAGTCGGGAGGGAGGTAGCTGAGCCGCCGCCTCTGCCTGAGCAAACGCGGAGGGGAAGCTCGGAGCACGGGGGAGGGGCCACGCTGTCCCCCGGAGGAGGCCGGGAGACCCCCCCCATGCTGAAGGATGAGGAGGGTCAGGGAGGTTCCACGACCCCGCGGGAACCACCCCTCACCTGTCCGCCTGCCCCCGCTGGCTCCCCGCCGCAGGTCTGGTGCCGCTGCATCACCACCGTCTTCAACTACTTCGTGGTCACCAACTTCTTCTGGATGTTCGTGGAAGGCTGCTACCTGCACACGGCCATCGCCATGGCCTACTCCACAGAACGCCTGCGCCCCTGGCTCTTCCTCTTCATCGGCTGGTGTGAGGGTCCCCGAGGCTCCTCCCACCTGCGCCCCCTCCTCCCCCGGGGATGCCCCACCCCACCCCTTTGTTTGGGGCAGAACCAAGAAAGCTGACTTCCAAGCAGAAAAACCTTAGGCAGGGGCCGGAGCGGGTCCAGTGGGTAGGGCACTTGCTATGCATAGGCCTGGTTCCATCCCCGGCACCCCATGTGGACCCCTGAGGCTGTCAGGAGTGATCCCTGAGCACAGAGGCAGGAGTAAGCCCTGAGCAGTGCACAGTGTAGCCCCCAAACTTGGAAAAAATCCCCAAAAATAGCAAGTAAGCAAATGGGAGACAGTTGCATGCCCTCTCCTCTCTCTGGCCTGGCAGAGGATGGCAGGAGTGGCCTGCTAGGGGGATGAGGGGATGTGGGCGCCCGTGTCCCGCCTGGCCGCTGCAGCCGTGTCTGTCCTCTTCCAGGCATCCCGTGCCCCATCATCATGGCCTGGGCCCTGGGCAAACTCTACTATGAGGACAAACAGTAAGTGGGCAGGGCCGGCCCGGGGGAGGCTCCCCTGCAGAACCCAGAGGGGACTGTCGCAGGTGCCACCATGGCTTGTGGCTTGAACTGCATGAGGAGTCATGGTCTGTAAGCCCCCCAAAGGGTGACCCCTCAGACCTCGGAGAAGGTCTGTCGGGAGCTGAGTCCGGCATTGTGGCAGAGGGTCTGCCTGGGGTACAGTCACCTGCCTGGAGACCCCCTCCGCCCCTGCCCCCAGCAGAGGCTTGCCCCGACGTGGGGAGCCGCTAGGGAGCTAGAGAAGTGGGCACAATGTGGCCAGTGTCTGGACACGCCTCAGGGGCTCAGGGGTGCACAGGAGGCAGACCTCTTTCTGAGAGTTCATGAGTGGCTGTGTGGGAGGCAGTGAACACCCCATCACAGGGAGCATTCAAGCAGAGAGCAGAGCCCTGACTCCGGGAAGCAGGACAGATGCTGCTGCCCACGGGGTACTCTGGGGGTGGGTGTAGGGTCGACTTTCTAGAGGTCCCTGGGGGACTTCCCGAGGTCCGGGAGGAGTTGCTGGCAATCAGCGTGGGTCCTGGCTGGGGGTCTCCGCTGTACTTCCATGCACCTAAAGTCTAGTGTCTGGTCTTGTGGGGCCCCTGGCTGGGTGACCGAGGCTCGGCGTGGGAGAGGACGGCATCCCCACTCTGAGTGCCTTGAAGAGGAGGGGGATGCGTGACTTGAGCATGTGGTTCTGGCCAGGGGTATGGGCCAGCCAGGGCCATCAGCTCCCCTTGGCCCAAAGGAAGAGGAAGAGGAGGGGACGCAGGAAGACAGGGAAAAGGAGGACCTAGAGGAGGGGGGAGAAAGACGAGGAATGGGTGGGGGGGAGGAGTTGGAGGGGAGGAGGAAGAGGAGCATGTGGATTCAAGGCCTGCCCTCTGTACAGAGGCATCAGACCCTGCTAGGGGGGTCTGGGTTCCCATCCAGCCCTGGGCTTGGGGCTCAGGAAGGGTCTGGGCTGGTGGTCCTGAGCTCCCTGTGTGTGTCATGCTCACCCCTTGTATGCAGGTGCTGGTTCGGCAAGGAGCCAGGGGACCTCGTGGACTTCATCTACCAGGGCCCCATCATCCTGGTTCTCCTGGTAAGTCCATGGGGCAAGGGACCGCCCCAGCAGAGGCCTGGGCGCAGACTGTGGACCCACATGGCCCCTGTACACACCACTCTGATAGCCCCCGCCTCTCCCTTCCCACCCCACACCTGTCCATGTCCCTCTCTCTGTCTCTGTCTGTCTCTCTCTGTCTCTGTCTCTCGGTCCATCTCTCTATCTCTCTCTGTCTCTGTATCTATCTCTGTCTCTGTATCTCTATCTCTGTCTCTCTGTCTCTGTATCTCTGTCTCTCTCTGTCTCTGTCTCTGCCTCTTTGTCTCTGTCTGTCTCTGTCTCTGTTTCTGTTTCTCTCTCTGTCTGTCTCTCTCTCTGTCTCTCTGTCTCTGTCTCTGTTTCTCTCTGTTCCTCTCTGTGTGTCTATCTCTCTATCTCTGTGTCTGTCTCTGTCTTTCTGTTTGTCTCTCTCTGTCTCTCTGCCTCTTGTCTCTTTGTCTCTGTCTTTCTCTCAATCTCTGTCTGTCTCTGTCTCTCTGTGTGTCTCTGTGTTTCTGTCTGTCTCTGTCTCTGTGTCTCTCTCTGTCTCTCTGTCTCTGTCTCTCTGTCTGTCTCTCTCCCTCTCTCTCTCTCAGCTTCTCAGTGATCTGCCACACTGAGGTCCTCAGCACAGCGCTGAGACAGCCAGTCCTGGGCAGCTGGCAGCAAAGAAGGTGTGTGGGCTTCTGTTCAGCCTAGTCCAACACCCCCAGCAGCCCCTGTGACCCCTTCCGGGCCCCACCCCCCACCGCCTCCAGCCCAGAGCTGTGTTACTAGAATGAAGCGTAACGAGCAATTGTTCCCCCGCACACCCCACCCTCTGCCAGCCGTATCTGCACGCACAGTGTAATTGCCCCTCGTCTCTGATCCACAAGGAGCCTTAATTAAGACTGAGTTTAAGTGGAGGCTGCATTCTGCAATCCTGAACCCATCATATATCACACATTAAAGAGAGGGAAGCGAGGGAGGGAGATGCCAACACCCCCTGAGAAATTGGCATTTATGTAAGGCTTATTTCAGGCGCCATAATTTCAACCTCCTGGGTGCGCCTGCTTTCTGCCGGGCCTGGCAGGAGGCCGCAAACAGTCGGTGCCAAACGGGCGCCCCTGGGTCTACCTGGGAGGCAGCTGTTGGTTCCTCTTCCTCTCTCTCCTCCTGTTGTGGCTTCCTCAGCATTCACTTGACTGCCAGCCTGGAGTAGCCCTCGCTGGTGTGAGCTGGGGTGCCCCTCCCCACTCCTTGTGAACTCCGTCAGAGGCCGTTTCTCTCTGGGGGCAGGAGCACTGTCCGGGTCTCCAACTGCAGTGAGTCATTCCCTCTCGGGCGTGTGCAGACCCCCGCAGACCCCCCACTCAGCCCTGTGTGCTGGAACCACGCACAGGGAGGATGTGGGAAGCTTTTTGCTGCTTGCCCCCAGTGGCTTGCTTGGTCTGAGAACATCCCTGCCTGAAGCTCTGACCTCAGGGCCTCATTCACACCCCCTGTGCCCCACCTCAGAGAAGGCGGGGAGACTGCGCTGCCCCAGGGCCCGCCCACTACTGCAGGACGTGCCCTGTCCCTGGACAGCGTCCACTAGCTGAGTTGGTAGGAGGCCTTGGAAAGGTGTGTGGGGCCCTGGGCCCCTCCCTGGACCTGGGATTGGCTCCCTGCCCATGATTGGGTCCCGGGTGGGCTCCTGGGGGAGGGACCCACTGACACACAGGTGAGTGGACAGCTGGGTGCCCACCACATGGACCAGCTGGAAGGCGTGTGTGGGGGGGTGGGAAGAGGGAGGGCTGGGGAGGAGAGGAACAGGGGGTGGGGGGATCAGGCAGTTGGGCACTTACCCACCCAAGCCTAAAGGCCAAGTGGCTGCCTGTGTGTTTACGTATGTTAATATGTCGGCATGTGTATGTATCCCTGAGTGTGTGTGCACATGTCAGCTGGGTGAGAGTGTGTGTGCCTGTCAGTGTTTGTGTGTGCATATGCTTGTGTGTGCAGAGTCTCCTGCCCCTGCATCTGGCTGTCCTTGCCGGGGCCCCTTGGAGGGGAGTGGGTTGAGTTCTCCTCCCCACCCCGACCAGGGCTCCGGCAGCCGAAGACCTCCAGAACCAGCCACCACCATGCTGAGACCACTCTCCACACACCTGAAGGTACCGGCAGAGGAACAAAGGCATGCAGGTCCCGGGACTGAGATCTCCCAGCCTACTCGGATCGGGGCTGAGCATCCTCCACCCAGATCCTCCAAATTACAGTAGGCAGGGGTCACACTAATCAACTGGCTCCCTGGCGCCATGTAATCTCATCAACAGCCAAGACTCAGACACTATAAAACCCAGATCCCAGAACTGTGCGGCCGCATTTGCGGCCGCACGACATCTTATTATAACATCTCATTCCTACTTTGACAAACTGGCAGGCTACCGAATGTAACCTGCCCACACGGCAGAGTCTGGCAAACTCCCTGTGGCGTACCCAATATGCCAAATACCAGTAACAATGATGGGTCTCATTCTTCTAACTCTGAAACAGCCTTGAATATGGCACTTAAAAAAAAATCTCAGGGCTAGGACGAAGGAGACGTTACTGGGGCCTGCTCAAGGCAATCGACGATTAACAGGATGGTCGTGATCGTCGTGATGCTTGTGTGTGCCTGAGAATGGGGGGCCCTGGGAGAGTTGGGTGGGGGGGAGAATGGAGGGGAGTCCAGGACTGGGGCCTTTTCCTCTGGGCTTCAAGGAGGGGAGGAGTGATAGGATAGGAAACTTGCCTGCAAGCAGCAATCGACCCCCAGCAATTCATGTGGTTCCTGAGTTCCACTGGGAATGACCTCTGGGCACAGATCCAGGAATAAACCCCGAGCACAGCCAGTGTGGCCCCCCTCAATCAACCCATATATATGATCACTTGATCACTTGACATCCCGTTACACATCGATTTGCTTGAGCAGGCACCAGTAACATCTCCATTCGTCCCTGTTGTGTGCTAGTGTAGCCCAATGGCGTCTGCTCGTTCTAGGAACATGAAGAGCCTCAAACAGATCGTTCATATATATGTATGCACATATATACTTAAATAGAAATCAGTAAGTAAAGGAGGCGAGGAACTGTCTGTCTGTCTGTGTCTGTGTGTCTGTTTGTGTCTGTCTGTCTGTGTCGGTGTCAGTGTCAGTGTCTCCCTCTGTGTCTGTCTCTGTCTGAAGCCACCCCCAGCCAATGAGAAGCCTCAGGCCTTCCCATCTGCCTCTGTTTGGGGCACCAAGAAGGGCTGTGAGTGCTGTGAGCTCATTGCAGGGGTGCTTGGGGTCTCCCTGCGCGCAGCCCTGGAGGTGGAGAACCGTTGAGCTGTAATGTGCTGCGCTGGCCTACCGTAAGGAGGAGGGGCACCAGGGAACACACAATGGCTGGAACCCATGGGAGTCACCCTGTGATCTCGAGGGGCTCATTGCTCTCCTGGAGCCTCAGTATCTTATCTGTGCCATGAAGACCAGGGGTTTCTGGGCGCGTGCTGATGGCCTGGTTCTGCTTCTGGCACCTGTCGTCACTGACTTAATTCCAGGCTGACGGGCCAGGTGGTGCTGCCCTGAGCCTCAGGGCCTGGCAGTGCCTGCCCCCTGGCCCAGGCTTCATTCACTCCTGCAGCAGTGAGGTGTGGGCAAAGGAGAAGGATGGAGAGTGGGTGAATGGCTGATGGTTGAATGGATGGCTGGATGGGTAGGTGGATGGATGGAAGGAAGGAGGGATGGAAGGATGGATGGATGGAAGGATGGATGTAAAGATAGATGGATGGAAGGATGGATAGAAAGATGGATGGGTGGACAGATGGAAGGATAGATGGATGGATGGAAGGATGGAAGGATGGATGGATGGGTATGTGGATGATAGGTGGGTGGGTGGAAGGATGGATGGATGGATGGATAGATGGAAGGATGAATGGATGGATGGAAGGATGGATGGATGGATGGATGGATGGAAGGATGGATGGGTGTGTGGATGATAGGTGGGTGGATGGAAGGATAGGTGATGCATGGATGGTGGCTTGGACAGGTGGTGAGTGAATGGTGGGTAGAAGTATGGATGGTAGAGGGGATGGAAGAACTAGAGCAGGTAAATAATTGAGTGAGTGGACTAGAGGTTTGCCAGGTGATGGGTGGATAAGATTTAGTGCAGTGTAATGTGGCAGCAATGAGAATATATTTGGATTCCAACAGCCTCTAATTAGTTTCTGAGAAGTCAGGAGGAATTTTAAAAGGTCAGGTTTTCTGTATCCCACGTGTGAGACAATTGGAAATGGTCTAATGTGGAGAGGAGACCTTCCTGCTAATGGGGAAGACAGGAGTCCTGGGTCAGGAAGTGAGAAGAGCCAGAGGGCACCGGGGCAGCAGGTGTGGAGGCGTCTGAGCCTGAGAGCAGCCGCTGCTCAAGACTTCCAGTGCAGTGCCTGTCCCACAAGGTCACCTGTGTGGCTCCTGCCCAGAGCCCAGGAGTTGGAGGGACGTAAGGGCCCTCAGGACAGGGACTAGGCTCTGCAAGGGTATGCGTGTGTGTGTGTGTGTGTGTGTGTGTGTGTGTGTGTGTCCATGCACATCACATGCACACACAGAGACTCGTCTGCACACATGGCCCACCTGGCTCCCCCCCCCCCCCCCCCCCCGTCTCCTGTGCTCTCTGGGGAGAGCTCGAGTGTGTCAGGCCTGCACACGTGTACTCACACTCAGAGCTGGGTAGGGAAGCAGGCAGGGTGGCGCAAGGGGGTGTGCTGAGCAGGCCTGGAGTGGATGCAGGTGCCATGCAGGAACCCGGGAGCCGTTTGCCTTTGTTGCCAGGGGCTTTGGGTGAGCTGTGATGAGAGTCCGTCTCTCTTCCGGGGCTTGGCCATCCATCACCCCCGGACCCCTCTCCTCACCTGGAGAGTCCCGTGCACTGCAGAGGCTGGGAGGCAGATGAAAAATGGATTTGGGGGGCGTCTGTGCTCCCTCAGATCTTGGGAGGGACAGCGACCCCCCCTCACGGCCCTTTCTGTTCCTCTGCCCACCCGCCCCACCCAGATCAACTTCGTGTTCCTGTTCAACATTGTCAGGATCCTGATGACCAAGCTGCAGGCGTCCACCACGTCGGAGACGGTCCAATACAGGTGGGGTGGAGAGGTGGTGGGGCCCCGCCTCTAGGTCCCCGGGGGGACCCTGAGGCCGCCCTAGCTGGCCCTGCTGTCATCCCCAGGAAGGCGGTGAAGGCCACACTGGTCCTGCTGCCCCTGCTGGGCAGCACCTACATGCTGTTCTTCGTCAACCCCGGGGACGATGGCCTGGCCCACATCGTCTTCATCTACTTCAACTCCTTCCTGCAGTCCTTCCAGGTGGGCGTCTGGGCCCCCCAGATTGCGGAGCTCAGGGACCTGTTGGGGGTCACCCACCTGCTCCCCCACCTGCCAGGCTTCACCACAAGGATACCCTGGGACCTCCGGCACCCTGAGGGCTGGCCCTGTCTGGATCTCACCCTTAGGTTCCTTGGACCCTGTTCCAGGCCACACCGCTAGTAGGGTCCTGGGCACCCCTCTTTCCCCAGCAGGGTCCTGGGCACCCCTCTTCCCCCACCAGAGCTCTGGGTACCCCCTTTCCCCCAGCAGAGTCCTGGGCACCTCCCTTAACCCCAGTAGTGCCCTGAGCGCCCGTCTTTTTTTTTTCCCACCCCCCAGGGCTTCTTTGTGTCTGTCTTCTACTGCTTCTTCAATGGAGAGGTGAGCCTGGGCCCTGTCACCCACTCCAGGGGCTCCCATGGAACCACCCCAGCTCTCAGGGTCCTGGAGCTGGAGGTTCCACTCTGCAGGGGTGTGGAGGGAGGCCCAGAAACTCCCTCCCTGCCTTGGGGATACAGGAACCCTTGCCCAAGGGGGGCTGGAGCTATCATACAGCGGGTAGGGCACTTGCCTCACACGTTCTGGACCCCAATCCCATCCCCGGCATCCCCTATGGTCCCTAACCCTGCCAGGAGTGATTTCTGAGTGCAGAGCCAGGAGTGGCCTGAGCATCACCAGGTGTGGCCCCAAAAACAAACAGAAAGAGTCTTTCCTGAGGAACTCCAGTCACTTGAGGTCAACTGTTCCAGCCCAAAATGAGACACTAG
The DNA here is from genome assembly GCF_029834395.1 of Sorex fumeus. NCBI lineage: Eukaryota > Metazoa > Chordata > Mammalia > Eulipotyphla > Soricidae > Sorex > Sorex fumeus. The sequence goes on along the minus strand of NW_026606094.1, from coordinate 72,569,557 downwards.
CACCCCACAGATGTGGTCCAGAGGCAGGTGGGCAGGAGGCAGGCTGTGGGATTTTGAGGGGAGCCGGAGGGACAGAGCTACCAGCATGTCCCCCACCTCCAAGCAGGAGATGACCAGCACCTCCAGGCGGCCCCAGGGAGCCAGACTCAGCACCCCAGTGCAGCCAAGTCCCAGAGATGCAGCGTCAGGCCTGTGGGGGCGCCCACCCTCAGGCCCTGGTAGTAGCAGACAGAGCCTGTGGCGCCAGGCAGAGCTGGTCAGGGGCTAGTGTGGAATGTGGGGACGGGGAGCTGCTGGTACAGTGGATGCTTGTGGGGCCCAGGCTGTGCTACTCATTGCAGGGGAAAAAATCTGCTTTAGAGCACAATGAGGATAAATTGGCCAGGAGGGCGAACAGGAAGGGAACAGGAAGGGCTGGCAGAAGGTGTCCGAGGTGAAGAGGTGGGGCCAGCCCGCAGTGTGGGCAGAGGCTCTTCCAGTACAGGGATCTGGAAGGAGGAGCCCCTGAGGCTGCAGAGAGGGAGTGGGGGTCTCCCGGCGGGACCCGGGCCTTCTGGAGCCCCCTGGTCCTGGGGAGTGATGGTGGTGGTCTTCCCTGCAGGACGTGGGGAATAGGGAGAGGACTATCCGGAGCCCCAGGGTGGGTGCGGAGGGTCCAGCTGAGTCTCCCCTCCTCGCAGGTGCGCTCAGCCGTGCGGAAGAAGTGGCACCGCTGGCAAGACCACCACTCGCTGCGGGTACCCGTGGCCCGGGCCATGTCCATCCCCACCTCGCCCACGAGGGTCAGCTTCCACAGCATCAAGCAGACGGCGGTTGTGTGACTCCCCGCCTCCGGGGCAGCCTTGCTCCGGGGTCTCCGGGGTCTCCTGCAGCGCACGGGGTTGGGGTGGGGGTGGGCGGGAGAGAAGCCGAGCCAGGCGTGCGCAGGGAGCAGGGGAGGGCGGAGCCCGGGAAACTGGAATGTGCAGGAAGAACCAGTGCTCCTCCTCCTGGTTTCCCACACTGGCCGCTTGCACTGGGTGCTCGCCGTGGCCCTGTTTGCGGATAAGGAAACTGAGGCCTGGAACCAGAAGGACTTGTCCTAGTCTCACAGCTCGTCTGTGCACTCACGGGGTCCTCTGGCCCACGTAGGGTGTAGACGCACCCACCAGCGTGGTGTTGGGGCCTGGGTGGGGTTTGATCCAGCGCCCTGCCTTCTGCCCTCCTGTTCGCAGGCGCCCCCTGCTGGGGACTATGGGGAAGGGCATAGCCGCTGCGTCGGGTCCTGTTCACCCACAGCCGGAACGGCCCCCCTCCCCCCCTTCGGAAAGCCAAGCACAGATCCAGCCCTCGGTCCTGCTTCCTTCCCCAGGGAGTCCCCCTCTAGTGTTCAGCTCCTGTCTCGTCCTGCATGTTTTCAAGTTGACCTCTAATGTTTGTACATACATTTTAATATTTGCCCAGGTTGTGAGATCTGGTATTTGACAAATATTTACATTTCAAAATAAAACTGCCACAACACTTTAAAATACGTCGTACAGAATCCAAATACAGAGCTGATTTAATACCCAGAGGCATGCATTTTTTTAAAAAATTTTTATTAGTGAGACACCATGAGGTACAGTTGTAGACTTACAAATTTTTGTGCTTGGGTTTCAATTACACAATGATCAAGTACCCATCCCTCCACCAGTGCCCATTTCCCACCACCACGGGTCTCAGTATCCCTCCCACCCCCCATCCCCCTATCTCACCCTTCCTCTGTGGCAGGGTATTCCCTTTTGTTCTCTCTCTCCTATTGGGTGTTGTGGTTTCCAAAAGAGGCAATGGATGGCAATCATGTTTGGTCTATAGTTACTTTCAGTAGAGGCATGCATTTTTTAAATGTACAACCAGGTGGTGGTACAGTGGGCAGGAGGTTTGCTTTGCACATGGGCATTCCACGTTTGATCCCTGGCATCCCATATGGTCCCCTGAGCCCCACTGGGTGTGATCCCTGAGTGTATAATCAGGAGTCAGCCCTGAGCATTGCTGGGTGTGACTCCCCCCACCTCCCTCAAAGAAGCTCAGAACCTACAAACAGCTCTTTTTTTTTTCTTCCTTTTTTTTTTCTAATTTATTGAATCACTGTGGGAAAAGTTACAAAGCTTTCAGGTTTGAGTCTCGGTCATGCAATGATCAAACACCTTTCCCTTCACCAGTACTTATTTTTCACCACCAAGAACCCCAATATACCCTTCCCCCCCTTTTTTTAAGTGTTTCTTTTTGAACTTGGATCTACATTCTGTTTCCCCTAGAGAATTATACACAGATACTGTGTTTCCTTCCGTTCTGTCTCTGGCTGGGTTTGCTGGTGGCCACTGAGGCTTCTGCAGTCCTAAGCCCCAGGCCTCCCAACTGCAACCGAATGTGGGTCACAAGTTGCAGGAACATGCTGGAAGGAAAACTGGCAAATCCAGAGCTGAGCCAGTAAAACAGCTCCTGGTGCTTCCCCAGAAAGGAGTTCCATCCATCTCAGGGTAGGAAGTTAAAAGTCAGAGTCACAAAGGTGACTTTGGCTTCTCAAGTGACAAAGAGAGTCTCCACCCCCCCGCCCCCCAACTGTCCCACCCCCTCCTTTCCAAGGACAGTGTCTAATGCCCAGTGTGGAAGGGGGTGCGGAAAACACATGAGATTTTCATTCCACTTTACTGAGATCCACGGTCTGAAGGACATTTTCCGTCAAACAAAAGCAGAAAACATCCTGCGCACACACATATATTTGAAGGTCTTCTGGGCCAATTTGGCTTCACAAAAGGAAGCTTGTCTGTGACTAATTAAAAAAAAAAAGTTAAAATGAAAAACTACCAGAGGTCACCCCAGTCTTGGAATCCACATTCCAAAAGTTTCAAACAGAAGGTGCTGATGGCGAGGTCGGTGCCTGTGGTGGGGGGAGGGGGGAGTCAGCAGGGGACTCTGGGTACACTCTGCCCGATTTGACTGCAAGCTGACTGAAGCTGTGCTTTAAAAATAAAAGATTTTTTTTTAAAGAATTCTTTTTTTAAAAACACCACACAGTTGTTTCAAACTGGAAAGACAGTTTCTAGTTGAGATCAGGTGATAAAAAGGTGGGATTTCAGGCTGGGGAGAGAGTTCAAAGGGCTAGAGCACATGCCTTGCCTGCAGGAGGCCTAGGTGGAATCCCGGGGGACCCCACGATCTTGCCCAGAAGGGACCTCCAAGAAGAGACCCTGGAACTCTAAGCCAGGAGTAGCCTCTGAGCACTTCAGGATGTGGCCTCCAAACCATCATGCCAGGAAAACTGGAAACCAAAAGAGCAAAGTTGCAGCTAGGAAACCCCTTGGGTTTTCCCTCATGCGTGCTAGCCAGCTCCACCCGGAGGATGAAGACTCGGAGACTCGGTGTTTCCTGGAGATGTTAGTTGAGGCTCTTAGGCAGAAACGGAAATCCAGCGGAGAGGTGGGATAGTTGAGTGGATAGAGCGAACAGGCTCCCTCCATGCCGTTTTCCCTGCCTCCTGCTTCCCTGTTGGGATCTGAGTGTGCCGTGGTCTGCTGCGTGCTCCTAGGGGGAAGGATGGTGGAAGGCCGGGATTCAGGAGGCAGCACCAGCCTCCCCGCTGTCCCCACTGACAAGTGATTCCACGCCTCTCAGTTCTGTGGATGGAACTCTCCCGAGATGGTGATGATTGTACCAGCATGGTAGTGAGTGCTGAGGCCGACAGCTCAGGATCTCTGTTGACTCCCTGTTCATGACGGGTGCTCCCTGGGGGCTACCAGAACAGTCCCCAAACACACAGGGACACGATGACTTAGGTGCAGAGTGAACGGCTCTGGACATGCAGGCTGGCCCTGGCACTCCTACCTGGATGCCTTCCTACCTGCCTTTCTGTCCCTTTCTCTCCCTCCCACCCCCACTCGTGTGTGTGTGTGTGTGTGTGTGTGTGTGTGTGTGTGTGTGTGTGTGTGTGTGTTTTAACACCCAGCAGTGCTCAGGGCTCAGGGCTTACTCCTGGCTCTGTCCTCAGGGATCACTCCTGGTGGGGCTCACAAGACCATATGGGTGCCAGGGATTGAATTCCAGTCCACCACCTCTTCCTTTATTCCTCCCCCAGCCCCACCCCTTTTCTTTCTTTCTTTCTTTCTTTCTTTCTTTCTTTCTTTCCTTCCTTCCTTCCTTCCTTCCTTCCTTCTTTCTTTCTTTCTCTCTTTCTCTCTTTCTCTCTCTTTCTTTCTTTCTTTCTTTCTTTCTTTCTCTCTCCTTCCTTCCTTCCTTCCTTTCTTTCTTTCTTTCTCTCTCCTTCCTTTCTTTCTTTCTTTCTTTCTTTCTTTCTTTCTTTCTTTAATTTTTATTCACCGTGAAGTACAGTAAAAAAACCTTCATGTTTGAACTTCAGTCATATGGTCATCAAACACCCATTCCTTCACCAGTGCACATTTTCCACCACCAAAACCCCCCAGTATCCCCTCAGCCCCCTCCTCCACACCTCACCCTGCTGTGTTGCAGACAATTTGCAAAATATTCTTTCTCTAGGGCGTTTGCCTTGCATGTGGCTGCCAGGTTCAATTCCTCCGCCCTTCTCGGAGAGCACGGCAAGCTACTGAGAGTATCTCGCCTGCACGGCAAAGCCTGGCAAGCTACCCATGACGTATTCTATATGCCAAACACAGTAACAAGTCTCACGATGGAGACGTTACTGGGCCCGCTTGAACAAATCGAAGAACAATGGGAAGACAGTGCTACAGTGCTACTCTGTTTTTATGGTGGGAAGCTGTGTCGTTCATCTTGTCATACTTCTCTGCTTCAAAATTATTAGAAGTTAAAGTAGAAATAATTTCCCATGATTTAAAAACCTAAGTTTTTTTTTTTAAAGTATTCTGGATTTACCTGCTAGTTTTCTATATTTCATTAGTTTTACAATTAGTTTTTTTATGTAAAATTTAGTGTGCAATAAATCAAAACAACATGGATGCTCAAAGTTTGTATAGATAATTGCAAGGCTGAAAAAGAAAAATTACTGAAAGCGTAATGAAACAAATAGGAATTTCATTGTCTGTGACTGTCTGCATGATTATTAATTGCTCGGATGAGCCACGAGTCTGCATCGATCCTCTCCCTGCTGAGAAGGCTTTTCACGTCAATAAGAAAGTGTCACATAAACAAGTAGGTGCTATTTAAATCTGTGAATCATGAGATGTACAGACAGAATTGCATCATTCAAGCAAAAATGATGTCAGCTGACCACTTTGGTCCTTTGGAAATTTTGATTCAAAATCAAATTGAAAATGACAGGAGGCCGGAGCGATAGTATAGCGGGTAGGACTTTTGCCTTGCACGCGGTTGACCCAGGTTTGATCCCTGGCATCTCATACGGTCCCCTGAGCACCACCAGGAGTAATTCCTAAGTGCAGAGTCAGGAGTAAACTCTGAGCATCGCTGGGTGTGGCCCCCCCCCAAAAAAAAGAACTGCCAAGGGCTTTGTGAGGGGACATGTGCTCACCGATTTCCTCACCAGGAACTGCTGAGTGTTGTGGAGATTAAGTTCAGAACACAGTGGGAGCAGGAGGGGACCCAACTTTGGGACTTTCCGGCAGGGTCTGGCTAAACTTCTGTGCACCCCAGGCTTCCATTGCCCCCCAGCCCCCCAGGAGGGCTCTTGGGAAGGAGAGATAAGAAAACAGCAAAACCTCATGGGTGGAACCCGGGTTGGCAGATCTTCAGCACCAGGTCCTGGAGCCTGGCTCTGCTCCCACGATTTGGGGTGCGGCTTCCCAGGGCCCTGAGGAGAGCGCCTGGAGCAACTTGGCCTGTGCTCTCGCCAGTTCTCCCTGACAGGACCCACCACCTATCCCCGGAGCTGTGTCTGAGGCACCGGCTCTTCCCAGGCCCTGGCATGCTCATTCGTCCCTGTGTCACATGCCTGTCCTGGCAGCTGAGCGGGCACCCTTGGGTCACTTCCACTCAGGGGGCTTCTTCCACTGACCTTCTGGAAATGTTCCTCCGCGCACCAAGACAGTCCTGTCAGATGCCAGAGAAGAGGCACCCACAAGGGTCCACACAGGCCTGCTGGCCCCCTCAGGCCTGCATCCAGCTCCTAGCTCCCGAATCCAGGTGAACCCTCAAAGGCCTTCTGGTACTCCAGCGAGCAAATGCCAAACACACCCCAGGTGTGACGGTGGATTGAGCAGCGTGCAGGGACACAGTGAAGGGCAAAACTCATTCCCTCCAGGGGCCCTGCTAGGTGGGGTGTTTCCCACGGGCAGAGGCCCCCATACCCTGCTATCCCGCAGAGAAAAGAACTTCAGAGCTGCAGGAAAGAGCATCCACTTTAGTGGAGTTAATATCCCGGCAGCAACAGTCATCAGCCTGCAGCCTGGCGTGGAAACGGAGACACACAGAGGCTCGCGACTGGAGAGGGCAGCTGGACGAACACAGGTGTCCACACGGTAGCAGAGTCCCTCCCAGGCACCCAGATCCTGTTGGCAGAGGAGTGCTCTGTGCCTGCACAGCAACCCAAGAGTGAGTCGGACAGGGCTTCTGCTGCTGCAAGACCCAGGCCACAGGGGCAGGACGCTTGCCTGGCATGTGGCTGACCCGAGTTTGATCCTGGGCATCCCAGATGGTCCCCCAAGCCCACCAGGAGTGATTCCTGAGTTCAGAGCTGCGAGTAAGCCCTGAGCCTTGCTGGGAGAACCACCCCCCCCCCCCCCCAGACAAGCACTGTCACTGTAGCACTGTCCTCCTTGTTCATCGATTTGCTCAAGTGGGCCCAGTAACATCTCCATTGTGAGATTTGTTGTTACTGTGTTTGATATATTGAATACATCATGGGTAGCTTGCCAGGCTCTGCCGTGCAGGCGAGATACTCTCAATAACTTGCCGGGTTCTCTGAGAGGGGCGGAGGAATCAAACCTGGCTCGGCTGGACCAGCTGCACGCAAGGCAAATGCCCTACTGCTGTGTGTCAGGGTGGCCGAGTGGTCTAAGGTGCCAGACTTGGACCACTCCACTCCCCCCCACAAGACAAAACAAACAAACAAAAAAACCTTGAAGTTGCCTCACCCATTTCCCCTTGACAGTGCCCTCACAAAGGAGTCTTGTTTGCGTAGAAAGCCCCAGGCTGGGGCAGTTTGGGGAAAGCCTCAGAAAACCCACTTTGCAAGGCAAGCAGCCTGCCTCCCTATTCCGGGTGATCTGCACCTCAACTTTGGACATGCAGTTCCTTTACTTCACGTTACGGAGACCCTTGGCTCTCTCCCGTCTGCGAAGCCCACCACCTCTCTCGAGCATATTACTCTCTCCCTCCTCATGTCTCTGTTATGCTTTGCTGCTCATCTCCTCCTGAATTTCTCTTCTGCCAGGATGGGTGCAAACCTAGCAAGCCCAAGGGAGCACAGGGTTCCAAGCTCAGAATCTCAGCATGACAGAACTGACTCCTTTTCCTGGGAAGAGGCACCCCGCACTCCAGCTTGGGCCCCGACTCTCCTACTCAGGGGGCAGGGATCAGCCGGGCGCTGTGCTGGCAAGGGGCCCTTGGGTGCAGCCTGGCAGCTGCCTTGTGGGGCTGGTGGGATGTGTCATACCTTATAACCTCAGCCTCCAGGAGACTGAGGGATGTGTGTGTGTGTGTGTGTGTGTGTGTGTGTGTGTGTGTGTGTACGTGCGTGCCTGTCTGTTTCCTATCTCTCCCTGTCTCTCTGTCTCTCTCTTTGTGTGTGTCTCTCTCTTTCTGGTCCTTGTCTGCTGTCTCTGTCTGTCTGTCTCTTGGCTATGACCTCTGCAGGGGGCCCCCGGTAACCACTCTCCGGCCCGCGGAGGTGGCCCGAGGATTGATCCGATGGTGCAAGGAGGGACCAACTGAATGAACACGAGACACAAGAGACAGAGTACAGTTTAGAAACAGAGAGAAAAAGGGACAGGCTTTATTGAGGGATACAGGCTGTTTATATAGGATCCGGGCAGCTCAGTCAGGAGCAGAAGCAATACAACCATATATGGTAAGGTCAGCAACAAGAGCTTTACCTAACATTCAAGGTAGACATTTGTACATCAAAGGGTCTTGTGGCAGTAGGTGCATCCTGAGCTTTACATCTGTATATCAAAGGGTCTTAGGGAGTAGATGCATCCTGGAGGGTACTATAGATAAGGCCAGATAAGCTGTCAGCCTGATGTGTGGCTATAGATCAGGCATCCACTGAGATCAGGAAGTCCTGGGAGACTGTCACCAATGTCTGTCCCAAGCAGTTCCTAACAAGGGAACCATGGCCAGGGTCTATGAGAGGGCTCTTGGCTTCCCACAGACCTCCTTCACTCCCCGCTGCTCCCGTGACATCAGTGGGACAGATCTGTGGGTGCCCCGTGGACTGGAGGCCAGAATGGCAGAGCACGAAAGAGGGTCTGAAGACAGATGCGAGAGCCTGGCTGGGTGCCCACAGCAGTGCAGAGAGCAGCCCCGGGCACCTGGGGGTACACAGGCCTCAGGGACGCTTCTCTCAGATCCCCTGGTTGTGCGCCACCCACCTGGGTCATTCTATTGCTGGCTGGTGCCAGAGCTACTAACTGGGGAAGAGCTGCGTTCTCTACGACACACGTGGCACGCCTGTGCCATGGGCGTGTGAGAGCAGGGTCTGGCCTCCGGAAAGCTGCCAGGAGGGAAGGAGGAGGCTTCATCGAGAAGCGGGAATGGTGGGGCTGGAGCAATAGCACAGCGTGGGGGGTGTTTGCCTTGCATGCAGCTGACCTGGGTTCGATTCCCAGCATCCCATATGGTCCCCGAGCACTGCCAGGAGTAATTCCTGAGTGCAGACCCAAGAGTAACCCCTGAGCATCACCAGATATGACCTAAAAAGAAAAAGAAAAAAGAAGTGCGAATGGTTTCCAGTCTTCCTCCTGGAGGGGACCCGAGTTTCCTGACGGGCTGCTTCACTAAGCGATGTTAACCAGAAGATGTGCGGGCAGGTGGAGGGTGCACTGGCATGGGCCGTGGGCTCAGTCTTGCTCTTGCTCCTGCACAATGAGAGTGGTTGCAGGCCGCTTCCACTGCAGAGCCACCCCTGGGGGCCTCCAGTGGGCCAACCTGCCTCTTCCAGAACCAGCTCACAGAGCCTCGCACCAGGGTCCTTCCTGCCCGCTGCCAGGCTGAGCCCTGCTGGGAGCCTGGGCTGTGAGTGAGGCCACAGCAAGATCCCGAACCCAGCAGACGATCTAGAAACACTCACTGCAGGGACTGAAGGAATAGCACAGTGGGAAGAGCGCGTGCCTTACTCTTGGATGACCTGGGTTCGGTCCCCGGAATCCCATAGGGTCTCCTGAGCCCTGCCAGGAGTGATCCCTGAGCATGAAGCCAGGAGTCAGCTCTAGGTGTGCCCCTAACTCCTCTCCCCTCCAAAAAAGAAATCACGGTCACGGTCCTCCCGTTATTCATCGATTTGCTCAAGCGGGCCCAGTAACATCTCAATCGTGAAACTTGTTTTTACTGTGTTTGGCATATCGAATATGTCACGGGGAGCTTGTCAGGCTTTACCGTGCGGGCGAGATACTCTCAGTAGCTTGCCGGGCTCTCCGAGAGGAGCAGAGGAATCGAACTCGGGTCGGCCATGTTGGCCGCTTGCAAGGCAAACGCCTTACCCGCTGTGCTATCGCTCCAGCCCAACCCAAAAAAGAAATACTGTGCATAAACTGCCTTTTCCTGTTTGTTCCACTAGAGCAGGTCAGCCCATAAGTTAAAGTCCAGCACTAGCCAGATGGACCAAAGGCAGCCGGAGCTGAGAGCAGTGGGGGGCAGGGAGGGGTTTCTCCAGCAGTTTTGCACATACCCCACAGAGTCCAGAGCCTGTCCTGCTGAAGACAGTCGGAACCACTTCCCTCCTCCCGATACCCCTGCAGCCACCCCTACTCATCCACCCTGCGGGGCTCGGGGCCTCGTGTGTCCCACTGGGAAAAGGGTATGTCTGTCCCTCCCCAGGGCCTTCGGTCCAGTGGCCACACCCGGTCCCTCCAGCTCACCGAGGGCTGTCTTACCCTGCTGTGATGAGAAGCGCCCCCTCCCACAAGGGCCCAGACAGATGTGCACCTGACATGTGTCTGAGAAGCCACAGGGCCACACTGTCTCTTGGGTACATGAATGACGGAAGGCAGGTACACAGAAACTCCCCAGCATTTGGCTGCAGCACTTTGGAGAGTCAGGAGGAAGAGAAGGGACCTTCGAGGCTGGGTCCCAAGTCCCGTAGCTGCCTCGAGGACAAATGGGTGTGCTGGGAAGGGCAAGAAAGAATTGACTCTCGGACAAGAGTCATGGTACAGTGGGTAGGGCGTTTGCCTTGCACCCGCCTGACCTGGGTTTGATCCCTGGCATCCCATATGGTCCCCCAAACATCTCCAGGAGTAATTCCTGAGTGCAGAGCCAGGAGTAATCCCTGAGCACTGCTCGGTGTGACCCAAAAAGCAAAATAAAAATAAAAAAATAAAAAAGAATTGATTCTAGCTCTGGAAGAAAATGGTCCCACTACCTCTGCTGTGAATACAACAAAGTGATTCATTGCGCTTCCTCATGAGCCATGCAGGGCACTGAATAAGGTCCTTTGGCTCTCTGGAGCCTCAGCACGATGAACACTCCCTCACTGCGGGTCCCCACTGAGCCGTCACTGCTGAGAGCGGAGAAACGCACAGACTTGCCACTTCCTGCTGCCACTCCCATTCTGGTCTCAGAGCAGGCTGCAGGCAACCCTGGGTCCCCCTCAGCGCCTTTCTTTCCTGCTTCTCCTCCCTGCTTGATTCAAAGGCATAGTCCCACTTGCTCGCAGGGAGAATTCCTCAGTATGCCCTTGGCTTCCAAGCTGGCGAACCTCTCCGGGCCAGATTGTGTCTCCACCTCCATCTCCTTCCTCAATCTGAAATGGATTTTGGGTCATGCCCCGCCCACCATCACAGCACACCTTCTCAACATCACTTGAAGGTTCAAGTCCGTACTCTAAAAACTGAGGATAAAGTAGGACTTCTCGGGCGGGAGTGATGTAGTGGGTAGGGTGTTTGCCTTGCACTCGGCTGACCCGACTTTGATCTTCGGCACCACATCCCATGTGATCTCCTGAGCTCAGCCAGGAGTGATCTCTGAGTGCAGAGTCAGGAGTCAGTCCTGAACACTGCCAGGTGTGGCCCCCAATTCTCCCCCAAACCATGAACTTTCCTGGAAATATGATGAATTATTTTTTATAGGGGGAAATATGCTGCAGATATAGAAGATGTTAAAAATACAGTATGCAGGGACCCAGGTTAGTCCAGTGAAGAGCATCTGCCTTCTGGTGTGAGGTATTGAGTTTGATCCTCAGCATTGTTCACTGCTGAGTAGGAGCCCCAATCCCAAATCTTCAGACACAACAGGCTGCATAGCCCCTGGCCACAACAACAAGCAACAACAACAATAACAACAACAACAAAGTAGGGTATATCGTCTTGACAGAAAAACATGCCTTACAGGGTAAAATTCAGTGTATAAAATGTTAAAAAGTATAAATGAATGCATTGCATTATAATAGAATTTCTCAAAGGAAGCACAGTCACAGTCCTCCCATTATTCATCGATTAGCTCGAATGGGCCCAGTAACATCTCCATCATGAGACTTTCTGTTACTGTGTTTGGCATATCGAATACATCACGGGTAGCTTGCCAGGCTCTGCCGTGCGGGCGAGATACTCTCGGTAGCTTGCCGGGCTCTCTGAGAGGGGCGGAGGAATCAAACCTGGCTCTACCAGGCCAGCTGTGGCCAAGGCAAACGCCCTACCACTGTGCTATCACTCCAGCCCTAAAGGAATCACTGACTCGGATTTGAAAATCCCTTATTCTCAGGCTAGCACACACACACACACACACACACACACACACACACACAAAACCCACTAATTTAACTAATTAAAATTCCCCTCAATTGGCAGCATTTAAATCTATATGAAAAGCATATAGGTGTTTATGGTGCAGGGTCTCAAACCTGGGACAGTTATGTGCAAAACAAGTGCCTTACTCTGTCTTGCCTCACTGACTCATGGGAAAACTGTTTGAAAAGAAAAGTCAGGGGGACCTTGTGTAATCTCCGGGAGGCTAGGGAACCCCCGCACAGATCTCTCTCGCCACCTGTGTTCGGTGGACTGGGCCCCTCGCCCACCCGGGGTGGCCCATGCCAAGGAGGAAGCAAGAGCCGCCAGGCTGGTTGGTGATCAGTTGCCTTTCATTCCATTCTCCCCACACGCCTGTTCCAATCTCACTAAGCTCCCCGTTCTAGTCTCACACTGCTCCTCATCCCCGTCTCCTCCTGTCTCTCCCGCTCATCTCTCCGTGCTCCATCTGGCAACCGTGTCTCTTGTCTCTCCACGCGCCTGTTCCTGCATTCTTCCCCTACATTCTTTTCCCTCTATCCCCCTTGCTAGTCTCTCTGAGCCCCATATTGTTGCCCTGGTCTCTCTTTGATCTCTCCCCAACTCCCCACATTGGGGGTAGACATCACAAACCACCGTCCCATAGCAAAATCAACATATCAAAAGCTCAAGGGAGGGAAATACCTCCTAGGAGTGTTTCTCCTCTCCTTAGTCCAATAACTTAATTAACATCTTAATTAACATCTTAATTCTACTTCTTTCTAATTTTAGTCATTTTGTATGGACACAGGAGGAGATACATTAAGCTTGTAGGATGGATCTCCTGGGGACATCTCGCTATAGATCTCAGACTACAGTGCTCAGACCAGATTAGTCTTTCCTAACCCTAGCAGGGTCCTATCCCAGTTATTACTTTTTGGATCATGACAGAATTTGTCCATGACCCTGCTCTTAACTTATAGTCAAGTATTATGGTTCTTTGGCCTGGTCCATTTCGATGCCAGGGTAGCTGACAGCTTGCACTGGGTTCATCCAGTCCCTCATCGGGACCCTGCTTTTGGGGTGCTAGGAAGAAGGGGCAACTGAGGCTTAAGTCGAGAGAACAGATGCCCAGGGGTGAATATCATTTAAAGTCAATTAATTCCCAAGTTACAAAAGCATAGCATTAACTGTCTTCTTGTGTCCATACGAAAAGGACATATGCAAAGGACTTAAGGAAAAGAGAAAAGCAATATGTACAAGTAACAGAGCACAAAGAAAGAGGTTACAAATAAACACAGAGGAGTGGGAGCACTGTGATGGGAGTAACCCAATAAACCTAAGTTCCCTGTGGCAAGGCAGAAAGGACAAACCAATATTATCCTACAGAATCTCAGGGCACAGCTCAGTGGCGCCTTGTCTGTGTGAAGCTGTGAGTTCAACGCCTGCCACGGCCCTCCACTGGGGAGTGTGACCCCAACGCTCGCATGAGGAACCCCGCTCCAGATGTGTGCAAAGATTATGGCTTCACTGTGAGCCTCTTCCACGGAGCTCAGCTGCGTCTCACCTGGATGCTTGTTCCTAAAAGACCTTCACGTCCATTTCTTAGGTGGTGGCATCACATACCATGCCACTCAGGATGCTCTCAGTTGGGTGCTGAGGGCATTACTCATTGGTGCTGGGGGATCATGATGCTAGAGATCCACGCCAGGTCCCCAAGACACTGCTCGCACTCTGCTCCTTAAATAATCCTCTTGGGCCCCAGGGCCTTGGAAGAGCTTCTCTGCCTCACACGCTTCTCAGAAGCTTCCATTTTGAAAAGGATTTTTCCATTTATTACTATAGTTAATATTCTTAAAACCTACTAATAATCTCAAAACTCAGTTACGACCGCAAGGTTACTGAAGCAGGCGGGTAGATGGGGGCTGGTGATGAGCTCTTGGGATGTAATAAAGCCAGGATGAGATTTGAAGGAGTTACTGTCACCAGTTACAGTCACCAGCCCCATGCAGCCAAAAGCATTATTCCCAAATCCACAGTGTGGCCAAGACTGCAGGGGAGGCCTGAATGGCCCCTGGAGAGAAGCTGCAGCAGGAAAGATGGGTTGTGATAAGGACGTGAAGGGGGACGCCAAAAGTTTCAAGCACTTCTCTTTGACCACTTCATGGCAATGGGTCTAATCTAGGAAGAAAAGCCCATGTGGGGCAAGACATAGAAAACCAGCTTTGCAGAAATGAGTCAGAAAGAAAGGGACAGACATAGAAAGATTGCATTCATCTGGGGAGCATAAAGTAACAAAATAGGAGACTAACATCCAAGAATAGCCGAGATAAGTACCAGGATGTTGACTCCATGGCTTGGAGGCCAGCTGCACACGCTAGGGGAAAAGGCAGCTCAGACAGAGAAGGGCGCACCAAATAAAGGGTGTTTGGAGGATCATCCCAGCATGGGAGATGCATGCTGAAAGTAGACTATAGACTGAACATGATTGCCACTCAATGCCTCTTTTGCAAACCACAGCACCCAAAAGGAGAGAGAGAACAAAAGAGAATGCCCTGCCACAGAGGCAGGGTGGGATGGTGGGGGGATGGGGGGTGGGAAGGATACTGGGATCAGTGGTGGTGGAGAATGGGCACTGGTGGAGGGATGGGTACTCGATCGTTGTAGAACTGAAATCCAAGCACAAAAATCTGTAAGTCTACAACTGTACCTCACTAATAAAAAATTAAAAAAAAAAACAGCTTTGCAAAGGCATGCAGCGTCTCTGGGCGTGGCTTGATCTCCACCCCAGATGTGTGCTCTTGGACCTGTCTTTCCTTAGCTGTTGGACTACGGCTTCAGGGTTTTGGTAAGAAACCAGGTGGAACGGGGCTGGCTTGGGCAGGAAGGTGGTAAGTGATAGATTTGAGAGCCCTGTCCGGTGCAGGGACAGAGATGAGTAAAGTGAATGAAATAGGAGAAATTTATTGAGATGCACTCCGGGACGGAACTCCACAAACCTTGGGTGAGGCTAGGGCAAAGCTGCGCCCTAGGAAAGACTAAGGGGCCTCTTAAGTTTTCTTGGGTGGGAAAAGGGAAGAAGGGAACAAAGACCAGGGGAACCGGTATGCTTGTGATGTAGATGTAGGCAGGTAGATAGGGAAAGGCTCTCTGCAATGAAACAAAGTCTCATAGAAGAAGAATTCTAGGACCAACCCACCCTATGCACACAGAGAATAAAGATTTGATAAGACCATCCCCAGACCCTGAAGATATGGGCCTCCTCCCCATGAAATTCCTCCTTTCCGAGAACCCCCTTTCAATCCGGTTGACTCCAGCGACCCAGCCCCAAGGAGATTCCAGAAGATTCCGAGTCAGAAGGATCTATAAGAACCAGCTCGAGAGCCCACTTGGCGCTCTCTCCACCCTCGGAGAAGCCCGAGTTCCCTCTGGACGCATTACTCTCTCTCTCTTATCTGATCTGCTTATCCCTTTCTCTCCCTCTCCAAAAGCCTCCAAATAAAACCTGTTACTTCACTGCTCGTCTACTCCTGAAATTCTTTTCTGTGAGCGAGACAAGAACCCCAGAAACCCCGGGTAAGGCTTGGGACTGGTCTCTCCTTTCCTGCAAAGAGCAAATTCTCGCCCCAGCTTGAGTCCGTGCTCCCCGAGCAATCGGGTGGCGGGGATTAACCCCGGTGCCGAGAAGATCAAGCGGACTTCAGGTGTGGCTTGACGGCCACCTTGTGGGGCTGGCGGGGCTTAGGCCCGTGCCGAGCAGGTGCTCACTGCAGACTTTACCGGTCCTAACCTACCCAGGGTCCCGGGTGGCAGAGGCGGGTGGGGAGAAAGTGACCATCTTTCTCCTCCCCACTTCACATAAGTCACCCGTGGGGCCCACCGACATCACTTGGTCTGGCCTGTCATCTGCAGGGGCTGGATGTGAGGAAGTAGGGAGTGCAGCCTGGTGGCTTCCATGGTCAGGTGGGCCATTAAGTCCTGTCTCCCGTGCAGGGGGCAGGGTGATCTCTGACTTTGGAGATGTCTCTATTTCACCGGCCATTGGGTCAGAGCAAACCTCACAGTAGGCAGTTGCCTGGCACTGGGCACCCAATGAAGGTGGGGTGCAGGCTTGTGTGAGGGCAGGGGGCTCAGAAATCAGGCTCATGGGTGTGTTGGTTGGCAGGTTTGCTTCAGGATTCTTTTTCCGAATAAAGGAAGGTCTGATCGCAATGCTGGAAAGAACGTTAAAAGTTTTTATAACATCTGTCAGTGTTTTTTGGTTTTCTTCCCACAGTCTCATTGTGCTTCATCTGCTTATCAGTGAACTCACACTCACACACAGAACAGTGGGTTTTGATGAACCAAAACAGGCTTTAATTAGCCTAAATGGTTTTAGTTAGCATAACTGCTGCTGTGCTAATTGTTAGTGATTAAGTTTGAAGACTTGACAAAAGCAGGTCCTGACTGGAACAACTCTACTGGAAGGGAGTGGAAGTTGCTTCTCCATTAAGGTTTGAGTGTTAAGAAGGAGGTAAGGGGTTGGAGAGAGAGGACAGCCTGCCCCTGACAGCGGGTGAGGCACTTGCCTTCAACATCTAACCTGGGGTTGGTCACCCAGACGGCCTCCCTGAGTCCAATATGCATGATCCCTGAACACAGAGTGGGAATAAGCCTCAATGCTGCTGCATGGGGTCTCCAAACAAAAACAAATCAAAAAAAGAGGAAGGAAGAACTCTGGCTCTGCTCAGCCTCAGCTCAGAAAAAAGCCCATGAGGTAGATCTTGGGTCATATCCAGCGGCTTAGAGATGAAGGGAAGAATACAGGAGCCCCAAATCAGGCTGGATGAATCTGAATGAAACTGTCCTGCAGACCTCCTTCTCCTCCTTCCTGTCTTAAAAAAATTAAGATATTTCTCTTCCTTCCTCCCTCCCTCCCTCCCTCCCTCCCTTCCTCCCTCTTTCCTTCTTTTTGGTGGATCACACCAGTGATGCTCCAGGGTCACTCCTGGCTCTGCACACAGAAATCACTCCTGGAGGGGCTTGGAGGACTATATGGGATGCTGGGGTTTGAACCAGGGTTGGCCACATGCAAGGCAAACGCCGTCCCCACTGCACACCCTCCCCTTGCTCCAACCCGAAGGTTGCGATTTCTTTAATGGCACAGAACCTTCAGTGTTAGGTTATACAAATGAGAGGCATCACTAGCTGTCGGGGCAAAGTCAGGTTCTCATGTGACCTCCAAATTGAGCCTTTCAGGGTTGTCATACTTGCCATCAGCAGGAGATGATGTGGGGTAGGAAAATGACTACCGGCCCAGAATCCAACATCAACCCAAAGAAAGAAGTCTGGCCAAGGCCTGCGGCCTCCCACTCAGCCAGCTGAGAGGTGTGAAAGAAAGACAATGACTCAGCTGATTCATGGACACTCACCAAACCATTCCATTCAAACCGCCTTCAGCAAAGGCCGAGCCCCCAAGGCGAGCAGCAGAGGGAACAAGTGACTAAAGTCCAGTTTTCCCCTCTCAAAGCCAGGCCCTTAGCTCATAGATCTTTTATAAGCCTCTGGGCCATTGCCACAGCCCTAGCTGTGCTGACTTCTCTGAGACATATTTTCAATTCACTACCTGTGCCAGAAATATTTCTTTGTGGTGCCTAAGTGGCTTGGGTACATCTCCGTGTCAAGGCAAAAAGAAATGTGCTGAAAGAATCTTCTGGTACCAAGTAAAGATTATGAGCCTTGTGGTGGTAAATACCCCAAGTAGGTAAATGTTAAACCATGTTATAGTTTATAATATTTATACACTATAAACACAGGGAGAGAAGCACAGTCTAGACCAGCAAGGGAGAGAAGAGACGAAGGAGAAGGAGCAATTAGCTGGAGAAGGCTGTAAACCAAAATAGGGGCGGAGTGTAGAAATGGGTGCAGTCTTTTTAAAAAGTTTGTTTTGGGGCCACACCCAGCGATGCTCAGGGGTTACTCCTGGCTCTGCACTCACGAATCACTCCTGGCTGTGCTCAGGGAACCATACAGAATAGCAGTGATTGAAGCTAGGTTGGCCGTGTGCAAGGCAGACGCCCTACCCCGCTGTACTATGGCTTCAGTCCCAGGGCGCAGTGTCCTGTGGGGGTTTACCAGTTGTCTCTTGCCGCCTCTTAGGCAGCCACACCCTCAGACATGCGCCATTTCTCTGGGACTAATTTAGGACAGATAAAACAAGGATTTCCAGCCAGGCTGACCGGCTGCTTTTACCAACTCCAAAGGGTAGGGAAGAAGGAAGGTGTTGAGATGATATATAAGTGGCCTTTTCTGATATCAACAAACTTTTGAACTTTGTGACAGGTGATTAAGTATGGCTCCTGAGGACAGTGACAAGGGCAGGAATGGTTGGAACGCTCCCCCAGGCTCCACCCCAGACAGCCTGAGCAGCCTGTCCTGTCAGTCACATCAACTGCACGTCCTAACTGGGAGACTCCCAGAATGTGGTTTTCCTCAGGCGTGAGGCTGAGGGTCCTGGAGGACTATTCTTTTTTAATTAAAACAATTTTTTTAAATTTATTTTTTAATTGAAGAGCCATGACTTACAAAGTTACTGATAGTTGTATTTTAGGAAACAATTCAACACCGCTTCCTCCACCAGTATCAATGTCTCTCCGCCAGTGTTCACAGATTCCCTCCCGATCCCATTCTCCACTCCATCCCTGCCTGTCACCTTGACAGGCACATAACAAAGTTACAAAGTTTCAGTGGTTGCTGCTTGGATTTCATGTTTTCAGTTCTGTTGAATTTGTGTTTTGGGTATAAGGCTGTACCCCTCACTCACATCACTGGCATGACTGAAGCCCTGATGCCTGTTCACCCATTACTTCTCATTCTCTTCTCCCCTCCTTTGATTACTTTCCTTCTCTGTCCTTCCCCTCTCCAAACACCGGGGTCAAGAGTGATCTAGGCATCCTTTTACCACAGTACATTTCCTCATCCAGTGTTCTATGTCCCACCGATAAGCGAGACCATCCTGTGTTTGTCTTTCTTCTTCTGGCTTACTTCACTCAACAGGGTATCTTCCCATTCTGACCATGTTATTCTTTCTACACATTTTCTTTCAGTACTGGGGATGTTCCCCTGACCCTGAAAGAGTCTCCAAAATGGCATTGGGAAGGATGAGAGGCTGCTAAAATCTCTGGGCTGGGACAAAGGGAGACGTTACTTGAGCCCTCTCGAGCAAATTGATGAACAACGGGACGACAGTGATACAGGGCTACTGGGGATGTTCAGGCTCTCACACACGCGAGGTACACCCTTTACCACTGAGTTATGTCCTGAGCTTTTTGCACATCTCTTTCTAAAGGAAAGTTTTCCATCCCACTGCTACAAAGCTGTCCTTCCCACGTCACCTCGTCACTAATCATGAAGGGAGGTGATGAGGAATGAGCATGGTGAGGGATCACCACGGACTGCAGTGATTCTGTCCCCACCCTGCTAGTCAAAGGGCTCGGCGTCACTTCCCTTTTATGTAAAGGAGCAACAATGAATTTTCATTTTGGTGAGGGCTGAGAGAGGAATCT
The DNA here is from genome assembly GCF_029834395.1 of Sorex fumeus. Lineage (NCBI taxonomy): Eukaryota > Metazoa > Chordata > Mammalia > Eulipotyphla > Soricidae > Sorex > Sorex fumeus. The sequence continues at coordinate 72,550,188 of NW_026606094.1, read as the reverse complement.
TAGAATATATTCTGGTGCAGGGAACATGCAATAAATGTTCTCCCCAAGGAGAACATGTGCGCTGTGAATGACCTCATTGATATTTGATGACAGGAAGTAGGCTGGGTTAGGGGCCGGAGAGGACTCAATCCACCAACACCATTCAGGGAAGCTCTAACATTGCTGGGATTTGTGAGGGCACATTACCATGGAAATGATGCCTGCTAAATGAATCTTTTCTGGAAACGTCAGTGGTCAGTTTAGACTACCTGATGTCTGTCTTCAGAAGAGTCTTTGCTCAGCAACTGTCACTGTAGTGAGGTGTGAGGGATTGTCCAGGCTTCACTCAGGCACATTGGAGCCATGGGTCTCCTACAAAGCTTTCAGAAAGTGCTGATGTCTGGACTCATCTTTAGAGAAAATGATTAAAATGGTGTGAGGATGGGCCCAGACATGAGTGGGAGGGGGGGGTCAGGGAACTGGGGTCATACTCAGTGGTTCTCAGGGCTTACTCCTGTCTCTGTCCTCAGGGATCACTCATGGTGGGGCTTAAGGGACCCTATGGGGTGCCGGGGATTGACCCTGCAAGCACCCTACCCGCTGTCCCGTCTCTCTTCGTCCCAAGACATAAGTATTTTGAAAGCTCAAGTGACTTGAATGTGTTTACCCAGGGTTGAGAACCAGCCACCACTCTCGCATCTCTGACTGCTTCAAATTCTTTTAAAAGGGAAAGAAAGATGGCGGCCGCACGGGAGCCTTGTGGAAAGCAGGTCTGAGCCGGGGCTGGCAGGAGCGGCAGGGACCTCATGGGAAGGGGGGCTTTGTGGGCCGTCCCCCATGCCCCACCGAGGTCGCCAGCTGCCCCCCACGAGCGGCTCTCCGGCACGGCCATGGCCCCGGAGGCACAAGGACTTAGCACAGAGAACCAGCCGCTTGGAGCAGAAAAGCAAATGGACTTGTGTTGAACCGTGCCACCAAGCCTGCCCGGAGGGGAAAGGGCGTTGACCGGCCCGCCCGCTCCTCTCTGGAAAGAAAGATGGCGGCTGCACGGGAGCCTTGTGGAAAGCAGGTCTGAGCCGGGGCTGGTGGGAGCGGCAGGGACCTCATGGGAAGGGGGGCTTTGTGGGCCGTCCCCCACGCCCCACCGAGGTCGCCAGCTGCCCCCCACGAGCAGCTCTCCGGCATGGCCACGACTCCAGGGCACAGAAACCAATCTCTTAACTAGCTAACTTTTAATAGAAATTCTTCCAGGGTCAATAAGTAAAATAGCAGAAATTCAAATCCGCGCGGCCGCTATTGCGGCCGCGCGACATCATTTTATTCTTAAACCAAGTTGTAGAAAGCAAATCATTTCACAACGCTGTTTCAGCATGTCTGATTGTGGGGGGTGGGTCGTAAACTCTAAACAATAATTGTGCATCTTCTATCGAAATAATCTATCTAGTCAAATTAGATAGATTATTAACTAGAACTTATCTGCCTCACAAGAACTGGGAGGGGTGGGAGGTGGGGGTCTATTGGGGTTTGGGGTTAAAAATGAGTATTGGTAAAGGGAAATGTGTTTGGTATCTACATGACTGAGACCTAAACCCGAAAGCTCTGTAACTTTTCCCACAGTGATTCAATAAATAAATAAATTATAAAAAAAAAAAAAACCAAATTCTTTTAAAAATATACAGAAGAGACTTCCAGCCACTGAGCTGAGAGATGTGATGTCCCCAAGCAGGAGCTCTGGTCATGGGCTGCTTCTCTCAGACTCCTCCTGGCAAAGCACCCAAACTACACCCTAATTTCCTGAGGAGACATTGATTCCATCCCTAATGTTTTAATACAATTGCCCCCTAACCAAGAATCATCGGAGAGGCAATAAGAGGTGAACTTTGAGGAAGAGCAACATTACTCAGCTATTCACTTACCGAATCAAGTAAATTTCATTTTGCTGTTGACCAAGGGCCAAAGACCTGCCTCAAACAAAAGCAAAGATGCAGGAGCAAGTGTCTCTAGTATGACAACTGCTGGTAAAGCCGTCCCTGTCTGCCCCATCCAGAGATGAATGTCTTCCCTGCTTTCAGGAGGCGAATTTCACTACAGGTATATTGAGAGTGTGCACACTTTCGTGGCATTCCGTTCTCTCATGAATAGATTCCACAGGCTAAGATGGTCATTCTCAACATACACACACACACACACACAGAAAGAGAGAGAGAGAGAGAGAGAGAGAGAGAGAGAGAGAGAGAGAGAGAGAGAGAGAGAGAAGAGAAAGAGACAGAGAGAACAGCGAATCAAGAACAGAGTGAATGTATTTCAAGTTATTTGTCAAATACTTTTATGTTGTCACAAGAAACTTGGAACCTGACATTTCTAGTACCATCTTGTCAGCTCACTTCTGTGTTTATAGGCGTTTGATAGTGAATTTTTCCCCCCTGGAAAAATTCTTGCACACTCAGCATTTTACTGTTATAAACTACCAAGCCGTGGGATTTTCTTTTGTCGAGTAAAATAGTTTTATTGAGGAAGCATGACAGAGGAGAGGAGAGGGAACCCCTTCAAAGAGGTGAATGATGCACCCCAAGCTGTGCAGTGGGAGAGCTGGGGTGGAGTGTGTGGGCGTCTGAGACACAGGGAAGTTCCAGACTCCAGCTGCAGTCAGACCCTGACCATCTCTCTCAGCACGATTTGCTCTCTTTGATAGAATATCTGAGATGACTGCTGGACTAGAGCCGTTACTGACTGGATTCCACGGGATGTCAAAAGATCACGTGGCCACCCATCTACGAGATGGTCAGACTTCTTCGCCAAGACCCTGAACAATCAGTTTGAGGCTCTTCATGTTCCTGGAGCGAGCAGACGCCATTGGGCTACACTAGCATGCGACAGGGACAAATGGAGACGTTACTGGTGCCTGCTCGAGCAAATATATGAGTAATGGGATGTCAAGTGATCAAGTGATAGAATATCTGAATTCCAAAAAGACGCTTCAAAGAATCTCTTTGCTGTTCTGGTTGTTGGTGTTTTGGGCCAACCCCCGCTGTGTTCAGGGTTTATTTCTGGCTCTGTACTCAGGGGTCACTCCTGGTGATACTCAAGGATCCACCGAAGTGCTGGGGGTTGAGTCCAGGTCAGCAACATAGAAGGCAGTGCCCTGCCCCTGGTCTCTGCTTCCAAGAATCTCGACTGCGGTGTCATCTCAGACATCCCGTGGAACCCAGTGAGACCCGGGCCCTTCCCCACCATCTTTGTAACCCCTTTTGGTGCTGTGGTGCCAGGAGAGGCATTCCGGAGTGCAGGGCTTGCTCACATCTGCTTGTGGGGTGCCAGGGATCCCACTTCTTTGTTGTGGCACCAGTTTCCCCAAGGGCAGTATCCCCTGGGTTCCAGTGAGCACACGGGTCAGCCCAGGGCCCAGCTACTGGCAGGCAGGGGCTTTCCCTCACAGCGGACCTCATTGACATGCTTGTGGAGGCTGAAGAAGAGAACCTGAGGCACAGCACTACACATTCAGTGCCTTCTAGCTGGCGTGCATGTGTGTGCGGGTACATGCATACATGTCTGGGTGCATCTGTGTGGGCATGTGAATGTGTGCCTGTGGGTGCATGCATGTGTGTGCAGGCATGTGCATGTGTGAGCATGTGGATGTGTGCATGTAGATTCATGCACGTGTATGGGGTGCGTGCATGTGTGTGCACATGCATACTTGTGTGTGGGCATATGAATGCATGCACATGGTTGCAAGCACGCGTGGGGGTATTCACATGCATGTATGCGTGTGGGCACACAGGTGGGCACATGTGCCTGTGGCATGTGAATCTGTGCACGTGGGTTCGTGTGTGTACAGAGGTGCGTGCATGTTTGTGTGCAGGCAAGTGCATGCAGGTGCACGCACGCCTGGCAGTGCACATACAATACTCCGATGCGAAGAGGCTGTTTTAGCAGCTCTTCACTGCTTGTGCTCAGAGTCGAGCAAACATGAGAGCTGTGCCACCGGCCCATCTCTCCACTTCAGAGCCAGGGAATCGTCTCGAAGGAGTCAGAAATGGCAGAGTGGGAGAGCTGAGCACGGCGGGGCCGGGTTTGCAGAATGAATATTGAGTACCTAAGTCATGAGAAATGCGTTCTCCAGTGACGAGTGAGACAGCAGCTCTTGATGACCTGAGAGCAGGCAAAGCCCATGCCAGCTCAGGCCCCGTCCTGTGTAAAGGGTGGAGCTGCCGGACTGTGGAGTTATACTTGCAGAATGGAAGTAACTTTTAGGAAATAAGCCTAGAAGTCAAGACAACACTCTCCCCTCACCAGGTGAGGACTCTAGGGTGCACAAAAATAAAGCTGGATTAGAATTTGGAAATGGAAAAAAAAGAAATTCCTAGAAAATAATAACTGCTTATTGCCAATCCAACTCCTTTGGAATTTGGGATTGGGGAGGGGTCCGTCCAGTGGTGCTCAGGGTCTACTCCCTGGTTTGTGCTCAGATTCACCCCTGCTGGGGTTCAGGGGACCCTATAGGGTGCTGGGATCAGCCATGCGCAAGGCAAACCTGCTATACAATCTCCCCACCCCCCAGTTCCTTGTAATTTAACAAGACATGCTTTGACGGCACCAGGCAGAAGAGAAACAGCTTTAGGAAAAGATTTTCTTCCCAAGAGGTTTTATTTAAAAATTCAAGATCCATCCAACACGTATTAACACCTTGTCTGTGTGGTGCTAGAGGAGGCGACTCTGGAGGTGAGAGCCAGCAAAAGGTTCAACTGTGCCTCCTCCTGCTCCTCACTCCAGTCAGGCCAGTCCCCACCCCCCAGAAGCCTGCTTCACTCCGCTTAGAGAACGTGATCTCTTCAGCGTCTGCACAGAGCAAGAGGGAAATAGGATAAACAAGACCACAGACAGAAAATAAGAGGCTGCTGGGGGCTGGACCTCGGTGGTGGTTGGAAATACTCTGAAAAAACACAGAGCGTCGTTGAAATGAGTGGTATGCCCCAAAGGGGACAATCTGCAATCTGCAAGGGCGCCCCAATAAAGCTGCTAATTATAACGAATCATGCACGTGTAGCATTCGGGCCAGGAATGTGTCTGCTTAGAGGGGAGGGAGACAAGCACACGCGTCACAAGGCTGTTTCGAATTCCTTCAGCTTTAATTGTGGGGTGCGAGCGGGCGGCCACTGAGGGGAGGCAGCGCCTGGGAGCGCCCACCGTGCGTCTGGCGTGAGGTGGACGTGGCGAGGGACGTGTCTCCTTGGCCGCAGGTGGGCACGACGCTGTCTTCACTCTTCCAGGGTTTCCTTCTTCCCAGTCTCCTGCCCTTCGAAGAGCGGGTACCTGGCCTCCACGTCAGCCCACGTGAGGGTGCCGTTGGCCAGGTCTCGGACCATGCCCGGCAGCTCCGAGACCTGAGGGGGGAAACAAGACCCTGATCAACCAACTGGAGGCAACGGGCGGAGAAGCTGCATCCTCCCACTCACGCCCACCCCAGTGAAGGTCCTGAGAGAACTGCCCATGCCTCCCTCACAGCCCGGCCCATGCTCTGCTCCCCGTCGGAAAGCAGCCCTGGAGAATGTGATTCGCCCACCAAGCTCTCCCAGTCACACCCAGGTTTCTTATCACCACAGGAGCGGCCAGGCCTCAGCACTGAAAGGAACATGGCCGACTGTGGAGACCCCAGACATTGATGACTCAATGTTGGCTGCCACGTGAAAATTGTCCTTAGGCTGCGGTGTGCCCCAGAATTGTCCAGAGGTTCTATGCGAACTGTTGCCCCCCCCTAAACTCCCTCCCCACCTCAACAGGAACTTTGTGATACTATGTCTGAGGGGGGGTCCACTGTGTCTGAGGGGGTCCACTGTGTCTGAGCAGGTCCACTGTGTGTGAGGGAGTCTACTGAGTCTGAGGGCATTCACTTTGTCTGAGGGGTCCATTGTGCCTGAGGGGGTCCGCTGTGTCTGAGGGGGCTCACTGTGTCTGAGGGGGGTCCACTGTGTCTGAGCAGGTCCACTGTGCATGAGGGGGGCCATTGTGTCTGAGGGCGTCCACTGTGTTTGAGGGGTCCATTGTGTCTGAGGGGGTCCACTGTGTCTGAGGGGGTCCAGAGCAGAAAGCACTGAGCTGACAAGCAACCAGCTGGCACTACTGAGGGGCCCAGGACACTGGAGTCCGGGTCAGCTCCCACCAGCAGTGTAGAAAGAGAAGCCAAAGCCTGTGACTTCCGAATCAGAGCAGAAACGGACGTATACATCAGGATAGAAACTGCTTGGGGAAAAGCAACCATTTACTCTGCTTCCTCCATTACTCTGCAGTAAACTGAGCACACAGCAGACATGTTGAATAAAAGACGGCACTGGTGTAACAGTACAGCGAGTATAGTGGGCAGGGCATCCCAGATGGTCCCCCAAGTCTGCCGGGAGTGATTCCTGGGCGCAGAGCGGGGGTAAGCCCTGAGCACCACTGGGTGTGGCCCCAAAACAAAGAAAGCAAACAGCATAAAACTGGCCAAAATTCATAAACAAGTCAGGCGCCACCTGTCAACTCAAGAGACTTCGCTTCTTATTCTGGGGACACCGCAGCAGTGCTCAGGAGACCATATGTGGTACTGGGGATCTCACTGGGGGTGGCGTGTGCAAGGTGACCGAAGGCTCCTGCCTCTCTGGCCCCACGAGCCCTCTCTGCCCCCTCACCTTCACTACTCCCCCATCTCCATGATTCCTTCCCTGTGAAGTAAGGCTGCTGGCACATTACCCACTGCTCTGAACTAATGCAGAGGAGCTTTGACTTCACGCAGAAACACAAACATGAAAATGTCAGAAGCCTTTGAATCCTGCCAATAAAAACTATGGCAACTACCACCTGGGATCAGAGCGTTCCTGCCCAAATAAACAAACAACTACAAAAGCAAACTGCTGGAGAAGGAGTCAGCCCGGGCTACCACATATTAGAGCTGCATTCATAGATATTTTCAAAATTAAACCACAGGGATTTGGGAATCGATGCTCTGTGTGATACAAGCTGGATTAAAATTTGAAAAAAAAAAAAAGAAAAAAGAAAGGAAGAGAGAGTGTGAAAAAACCAAGGAAGGAAGGGAAGCCTAAATCCATCCAAACCCCAGCACTCAGGGTATAGGATCAAGACGCCAAGAGGGGCCGTACCTCGGCTCTGATCTGCCGCATGGAGTCCCGGTCGCGCAGGGTGGCGGTGTGAGGGGTCTTGTTCACGGTGTCAAAGTCGATGGTGATGCCGAAGGCCACCCCGATCTCATCCGTCCTGGCGTAGCGTCTCCCGATGGACCCCGAGGAGTCGTCGACTTTGTGGGAGACGCCGTTCCTGGTGAGGGCGTCGGCTGGGGAGGCAGAGGGAGGGAGTGAGGAACCAGACCCCGCAGACACACAGGGTGCTCAGGGCACCTCGAGGTGGTCTCACCTGCTTAGGAAACTTGAGGGACAAAGGGTGGTAAACTACGGTGGCAAGAAACAGAAAATCGCCCCCGTTTCACAAGGCCCTGGCTAGAGCCCCCACAACTGACCCCACTGCAGGTGGGGGGAGAAAGTTCCCCGCAGGCCCAGAGCCCTTCCTGGCTTCGTCCCGTCCCCCGCCAACAATGCCTCAAGCCACTCAAGGACCTGTCCCTCTTCCCAAACTTGAGGGTGCCCCAAGGGACCTTCCTGGGCCCTGGGCCCATTAAGTGGCTTCAAGTTCACTGGGTTGGTCCCAGGAGAGGAAAGCACTGAGGTCAGTCAGGGAGGGAAACGGCCCGAGCAAGCAACTGCACCCCAGAAAGGCAGAAGCGAACATCTCGGCCACTCCTTCTTGCTCTAGGAATATTTACCAGGGGAAAATAATGGCCCATTTCCTACGACCCAGCTGCTCGCCAGCGTTCCCATGGAGATGCCCCCAATCGGATTTACTTACACAGTTCCCGGACGAAGGGCATGAACTCCTGGTTCTGACTCAGTGGAAGGACAGAGCATTTGAATGGAGCTACGACGGCCGGGAAACTGAAGAACTAAATGGTTTAAAGGAGAGAGCGAGACTAGCACGTCAGCTTATGAAGATCTAAACGTTAGGTCTTCGCTATCAAAATACCAGAAAACATGATTTGGAAAGCAGTATGTATGTCAAAAGAGAAAAGACAGGATAACCAGAGCAGAATGAGAACGCTGTATTTCAGCTCTGATTTCAGCTCTGACTACAGATCAACACAGAAATCTCTCTCTCTCTCCCTCCCTCCCTCCCTCCCTCTCAGCTTCTCAACTGAAACCATCTGCACTGCTTACTTCAGAGGTATGTGACGATCAATGAAATGGCACAGAAGCATTCTGAAAGCTACACAGAGAACAAAAATTATTTTAGCATTACATAAAAGCCTCCCTTCTTTCTGAAGACCCTTTAAAGCACCTCTCCCAAATTCGTCGAATAACGTGTCAGTACCAAGCAAAGAATTCCGATGCCTCTGGGCCCCTCAGCATAGCAGAAGGATCTCTGAGGTGACCAAGTGAGAGAGAAGTCTGATGATCGCATGTCTACAGACCACAGACTTCAAAGCAAAACTGTTCTGGGGTTGTTTTTATTTATTTTGGGGGTCACTCCTGGTGATGCTCTGGGCTTACTCCTGGCTCTGCACTCTTCTTCTGGAGGTACTTGTGGGGACCATACGGGAAGTCGGAGACTGAACCTGCTTCGGCCATGTGCAAGGCAAGCACCCTACCCACTGTCCTAATTCTCTGGCTCAGATGTTCTGTATTTTTATATGGAAAATTACAGCCCTCTGAAACTGCTCCTGAAATGAGGCGCAGAATTATTCAGAAATAAAACAGATATGCTGTGGAAAGCAAAGCCAGTCTGCCTGGGTGGAGAGACAACTGCACATCTGAGCATCTTCTTCGTACGCAGGAAGCCCAGGTTCGATTTCCAATACCGCACGGTCCCCTGCTCTGAGCCATGCTAGGTGTGGCACCCCCAAAAGACAGAATTTCTTTTTTTTTTTTTTTTTTTTTGCTACAGATTCCAAATTAACCCCTCAAAAGCCAAACTGAGTTTAAACATCAGGTACGAGTAAACCCGAGGCCCAGCCCAGAGGGCTGCCTGAAGGGAACAATCCGCACCTTCTCTTCCAGCTTGTTCTATTGAGCACAAGACTCGAGACCTGCCTTTACAGGAAAACAACATTCATCATCTCGCCGGCAATGTTTTAATACCAAAGTTGCATGAAAACAAATTAAGGAGCAACGTGCTGATGATACAGAGACAACTTCTGGTCTCCCCAAATCAAATCTCTCCTCCTGATGGGAATCTCTATGCAACCCTACAAAAATTCTATTGAAAATTTTACCAGGCTACACCAATGGCTAAGATCCACTGCTTCACGACTGAGATCCACAGAAACGCCAAATTGCCAAACACTTCAGGTACACTGCAGTTTTTTGTCTGAAAACCCCAGGCTTCTCAGAGTGGGGGTGGGTGACTCCCCACAGACCCTGCCCCTGTACTTCTGGAAGGCTCAGCAGCCACACCCATGTTCCACCACCGCCACCCGTAAGCTCAATGCCCAGTTACATAATCTGGATTTTTCTGGAGAGGCATCTTCAAACTCTGTAATACCAACATCCCAGCAGGAGCACACCAGATTAACGCGCTGTAACGAAGAAGCCAGCCAAGCTCGACTAACAGAAACAATGCAGAAGGCTCACTAGCAGCACAGCCTAGTCAACCCTTACATAAAGACCTAATGACCCCATGGTAAGATAAAACAATTTTCACAAATTTTCTTTTACTGAAGTTTTTTTTTTTTTTTAAGCATTCCATTAGCCATTTAGTCACTGTAACTGTTGTCCCGTTGTTCACTGATTTGCTTGAGCGGGTCCAGTAACGTCTTCATTGTGAGACTTGTTGTTACTGTGTTTGGCATATCGAATATGTCACGGGTAGCTTGCCAGGCTTTGCCGTGCGGGTGAGATACTCTCAGTAGCTTGCCGGGCTCTCTCAGAGGGGCGGAAGAATCGAACCCGGGTCACCCAGGTTGGCGGTGTGCAAGGCAAACACCCTACCTGCAAGCAATATAAATTATTCTGGGCCTGCTACAGGGGCAGACTTGAGGGGTGGTTGGGAAAATGAGGACAATGGGGGAGGGAAGGTGACAGTGGTGGTAGGATTGGGGATGGAATATTGAATGCCTGTCACAAATTACCACGAACAACTTTGTAAACCATGGTGTTTAAATAAAGTGGAAAAAATAGTAAAAAAAAAAACCCAACAGCACAAAACAATTTTTATAATAAACAGGGTCTAGAGAGATAATACAGTAGGTAGTACCCTGAGCCCTGGTAGGAGTAATTCCTGAGTGCAGTGCCAGGAGTCAGCCCTGAGCACTGCCGGGTATGACCCCAAAACAAAACAAATCCTAAAAACAAAAAAAACAAGGAAAAGCTTAAAACCAACTTGACAACTATAAACAGTCCTGGGTTACACGTGCTGCTGACATGTGCAGACTGCACAGTTCTACGTGCTGTGCTGCTCGAGAAGTACCCGGACTCCGCAGAAGGCCTGATGTCTGGTCCAGGTCCTTACTGTCTGCAGAAGGCACAGCTAATCCTTAAATTTCAAGAAATAATGGTGCAACTTTAGGGCAGGGATGAAAATAATAGTCTTATACTACATGTTACCAAATCATGTCAGACTTTTAAAAGCAGTAGCACCAAGCAGCCTGCTCATTCTGTGAGGTTAAACGCCAAGAAAGAACTGCAGAGTGGGGCCGGTGAGATAGTACAGTAGGCAGGGCACCTGCCATGCAAGTGAGGTGACCCGGAATCCCATACGGTCCCGCAGACACTGCCAGAAGGAATTCTGGGGTACAGAGCCAGGTGTAGCCCTTGGGCAACCCTAGGTGTGGACCCCAAACCAAAATTAAAAACAAAAAATTGCAGTGCGACGTGCAATGACGGGCCCATCACACTCTGCTTTGGAACAGCCACGAACTCAAACTTTTAATCTGTTTGCCGTGACCTTTCCTTTCCGGCCTTTCTTCTGTTTGCTTTTCCTAGAAATCCAGCCTGAAACTATTTCTGTGGGCAGAGGCTTATGAATAAGCAAGACGAAGTAATAAAGAGTGAGGAGATGAAGCAGAAGTCAAAGGACAGAGATGATGAGACATCAGAAAGGCAGGAAAAGAAAAGTTCGGAGGAGCTGAACACTATTTTTTTTTAATCAGGTGTCTGTTTTCAGCAATACACGAGTCTAGGAAAGGCTGTATCCCAAATATGTTAATGTTGACCTCCCCAAGAGGATCGTGGAGAGAATACAGACAGTGGGTCTCAAACCTAACGAATCCATCAGTGTATCTCTGAGGACAGGCCTAGGAGTCTCTGTCTTTACTTTAGAACCGTCTCAACCATTTTACGCAATCTGACATGGTCCTCTCTACTGCTTTACTGGTGCACAGACACAATTTTCTGGTCTGGCCACATTCTAGAAGCCATCTCTTCACTCCCAACTTTCTGCAAACCTGAGAGCACCTTTCTCTCTTCCTAGTGATGTTCCACAGACAGTGCCTGCACAGGCGGCAAGGAGGACAAAGGCACCAAGATGAACAGCACGCCCTTGCGCTGAAGCAGGATCCTCAACAGTGCTTTTCCTCATCCGCAGGCCAGCAGAAGTGAGTGCTGACCCTGCCGGCACATGGCAACACTGACCCCGGTCACTCTGGGGTCTGACTACTGCCTGTCAGCAGAGACTGAGACGTTCTTCTCTGGCAGGGGACGGGCTACTCACCGTTCTCTGCTCATCCCCCTCTCGGACGTGGAAAGTGTGCTCAAACACCGTGTACATGATCCTGCCCAGGCCGAAGGAGGGCTCGATGACATTTGGGACGACTTCTTCCACTGTAAGAGACAGCAACTCAGTAATGTTTTCAGCACCAACACAAGGCACTTCCTACCAACACTCTATCTGCATTTTATCTCTATTACTTTTTTGGGGTTTTTTTTTGGGGGGGGCACACCTGGCAGGGCTCAGGGGACCATATGGGGTGCTGGGGATCGAACTAAGGTCAGCTGCATGCCAAACAACTGCCCTGCCTGCTGTACTATTACTCTAACCCTTCACTCCCTATTTCTGTCTTCATTTTTGATAGATTCTGAGCCATCCTGCACATCAGAGCAAGAAATCATAACACTCCTGAAAAACAATTTTCTAGCAGTGGAGAACCTTGAAAAAAAAAGAAAAAAAGAAAAAGTGAAGTAAAGGTCAATGACAAAATTTAATTAACTCATTTCTACAGCACAAGAATAAAAGCAGAGCTGCTTTTAACAGTCACTACGTATTTTCTCTCACCTGCTCTGCCTACCTCTACCCAGAAAGCAGAAAACTTGATCTTTTGTTTGCTTGGGGCCCCAAACCCCAAAATGAACAAAACCGCTACCCCCCAAAACAACCTGCCAGACACCGTCCAGGTCTCAGGTAACTGATGTGAACCCTGGAGAGTTGACGCTTTAAGGGAAACGAGACCAACCAGACCCTGGCACTCACGTATGTGAGGCTGTTCCTTTTGTCCATCCTGAGGATTTTGCTAATAATGCTAATGACAGTTCAGAAACAGAACCAAGGCACGATCTGCCGCTCCTTGCAGGGCATCTAAACAATCAAGTGCGGCTCTGGACCAGATGCCAGTACAGCGGCTACAAAGCCCCGGCGTGTGGCAAAGGCCCCTTCGCCCACTCCTGCCTCTGCTCCTACCCTTCCTGCTTTTCACTGCCAGCTCCAAGCAGCAAGCCAAGCCCAGTGGGGAAGGCGGCTGCTGCAGCCGCCCCTGGCCGGCTTCCGTCTGGCCAGAGCCGACTGCAGGCACGCTTCACAGACGCTTGAAACACTCCACAACGCAAAGAATTTGCTCTACAAACAGCAATCATTCACTTGGCTTTCAAAAAAGCACGCCAGAACCTGGCTTTCTGCCATAATACATTACCAGGAGGGGTTCAAGCTCAGCGAAAGGATTCAGAAGGAGGAAGTTGCGGGTCGGGGGACCACACTCATTTGTGGTGTGCAGAAAGGGATACCGCGAGGGAAGGGGTGATGTCCAGTGGAGACAAACCCTTTGACTCTGACCAAAGAACTGAGGGGCCAAGCCAGGGGTGAGGAAGAAAGAGGGCGGGAGGGCTTAACGGACCACAGTGGAGGGTACTGGCATCTTGGTGGTGGGTCTGGTAGGGTAATACTATCCCCCCTAAAACATGTACACGTTTACACTCATATGCACCAATGTGACCTCAATTTAAAAATAAAACAAAAAGGGATGAATGGTCACCAAGTCACTGTTCAGTGTGTTCATCTGTTCAATCAAAGGCGAAAAGGAGAAAGTTCTGTTTACCACTCAAGAAGCAAAAAACAATTACTTCCTAAATGTGGGGGAAAAAATCAGAATTTTTAAAAGTCAGACACAGAATTCATGTGCACTTCCTACCACAGGAAATAAAAATGTGGCATTATCCATTACTCATCGGGATGAGTGCAGTTACGTTTCAAAAAGAAAAGGGCCAAGATAATGCCTCACACACAGCCTCGACGTTGTTAGGTCTGCGGCATTAAGACTCACTTTCACCTTCAGATTTGCTGCAAAAGCCAAGTTACAGGGTCCCAGGGGAGGGCCCAGCGGCTGAAGCGCCCATCCTGCCAGCTGAGGCTGGGGGCACCAAGCAGTCCTGGGGAACCACCAGGAGCAGACATGTGGCCGCGGTATGGCCAGGCATATGCGAGCACTGCGGGTGGAGGGCAACCCCAGCAAGCCTGGGTGAGCACGGGAAATGACATGGGGGACCCCACTGCTCCCAGCAAGCACACTGACAAGCCAGCCACACCCAGGTGTGACACCCCCGCCCCCAAAGCACAGCAAGGCAGCCAGAGGGAGGGAGGGAGGGAAGGGGCTCAGTCTGACAGATACTTCAGGGGTAATGATGCTCCCTTCGTTATTTGCACACATTTACCATGTAATGTTTTCGAGAATCTCTTCACACTGACCATGTCTCGGGTTAACTGAAACGTTTTCCCTTCAGTTTCAATGGTGAATTCACTACAAAGAAAGGAAACGTTACACATTAGTTCACACGTCTTTTCCTTTAATGCCTGTATGACAAGAGCTGTACAGGCTGCCGAACTGCTTCACTTCAAGTATGATAACTGCAGTCAGATTTAAACTATTTTACGCAGAAGGCCAAATTAAGTGTTAGTCTAACAATTACACCAAACAATATTTTGGGAGATATCCCAAGATAAAACTCTTTTCCTTAAATTGGGGCCAGAGAGACAGTATAAAGGGCAAGGTGCTTGCACTTTACGTGACTTACCTGGGTTCGATCCTTGAGCACCACCAGGTGCAGCCCCTCCCCCCCAAAAAAATAAAAAAAAAAATTGTCAAGTAGTTTAATGACCAATTCTTTTGGTTTTAAGAACAAGATAAGACCTCAAATTTGCATTTAAAAAAATTCCAGCTTTAGAATAATCACAATACATGTATCAGAAATAGGCCTGCTGGAAAACTGAACGGACTATGCGTTAATCCACGCCATCATGTCTGCCCGGAGGGGAAAGGGGTGTTGCTCCCTTCCGCCCTCCCCCCCTCTGGAGAGAAAGATGGCGCCGCCTGGGAGCCTTGTGGAGAGCAGGTATGAGCCGGGGGCGATGGGGCGACTAAAACCTCACGGGAAGGGGGGCGTTATGGCCGGTCCTTCACGCCCTACCGAGTTCATCAGTTGCCCCCCACGAGCGGCTCTCCGGCACGGCCATGGCTCCAGAGCACAGAAACCAATCTCTTAATTATCTGACTCTCAGCAGAAATACTTCCAGAGTTAATAAGTAAAATAGCAGAAATCCAAAACCATTTGGACATCTTTTAATTCTTGAACCCAGCTGTAGAAAGCAAATCATTTCACAATGCCTTTTCAGCATGTCTGATTTGGGGGTGTAAACTCTAAATAATAATGGTGCATCTTTTATCAAAACAATGAATCTAGTCAAAGTAGATAGAGTGTTAACTAAAATTCATCTGCCCCACAGGCATTGGGGGGTGTGGGGGGTGGGGGTTTATTGGGGTTCTTCGTGGCGAAAAATAAGTATTGGTAAAGGGAAATGTGTTTGATATTTGTATGACCGAGACCTAAACCTGAAAGCTTTGTAACTTTTCCCACAGTGATTCAATAAATAAATAAATTATTAAAAAAAAAAAAAAGAAATAGGCCTGCTGGCAAAAGACTACTTCTATTGTTTCAAGACATATAAAAAAAATTCCCATTATTGTCCTAACAAATAGAAACAATGATCAGTTTGTCATCAGAATGCAATTTGATTTTTCTATTTTTTTTTTGTGCTCACAGGGATTGAACCCGGGATCAAGCAGGCAGAACAT
The DNA here is from genome assembly GCF_029834395.1 of Sorex fumeus. NCBI lineage: Eukaryota > Metazoa > Chordata > Mammalia > Eulipotyphla > Soricidae > Sorex > Sorex fumeus. The sequence goes on along the minus strand of NW_026606094.1, from coordinate 72,534,839 downwards.
ATATTATCACTGAGTCATATCTGCGACCAGAATTTTGAAAATTCCCACATAAAAGCAGCTTCTTTATTCTACTTGGTACATGAATATAAAGTACTACTTCCCCTGAAGTCATGAGCTGCGATATTTTGAGAGACGTCTGCCCCATTTAAAGTTGTAAGAATTTACCTTTTTTATTTTAGCTAGGGCTGGAGCGATAGCACAGCGGGTAGGGCATTCGCCTTATAAGCAACCAACATGGCCGACCCGAGTTCGATTCCTCCGCCCCTCTCGGAGAGCCCGGCAAGCTACCGAGAGTATTCGATATGCCAGACACAGTAACAACAAAGTCTCCAATGGAGACGTTACTGGGTCCGCTCGAGCAAATCGACGATCAACGGGAGGGCCTTTACCTTTACCTTTACCTATTTTAGCTAGCTATTTAATGTTATTTGGGCCTGCTCAGCAGTGCAAAGGGCATACTCCTGGCTCTGTGCTCAGAGATGACTCCTGGCAGTGCTCGGGGGACCATATGTAGTGTTAGGGATCAAACTTGGGTTGGCCGTAGGCAAAGCAAGTGCCTTATCCTTGTACGGTCTCTCTGGCCCCCATGAGTTCCCTTTTTTAATAAAGTGACGTACTAGTACCTGTATTTGTTTCTGAGGTGTATTTTTTCTCTGAGGAAGATCAAACTAGATGTTCCTGTTGTCTTAAGCAGTTCAGTGCTAGAGAACAAGAGCCCTCATGTGGCTGTTTTGAGAGTGGTAAAGTGGTCCATGTTTTGCTACTTCCTTCCTTTCTTGTTTTCAACGAACTAATTTACTTTGATTTGGAGACCACACCTGGCAACGCTCAAGGTTTACTGCTGGCTCTATGCTCAGGGATCATTCCTGACGGTGCTCAGGGGAGGCTGGGGATCGAACTTGGATCCGCTGCATACGAGGCAAGAGCCCTAACTGCTGCACTAGAGCTCTGGCCCCTGTCCCACTTGTTTCAAGAGCAATACTGGACTCTTAGGAGTCAAGTAGTCTCCATTCACTTCCCAACTGCATCACTCTGTTGGAAGTTTATGTGGGCATGCAACTGAGTCGCATGTATAAACTGTGTCATGTTTATCTTCTCAGAGGGAAGATGAGCTGAAATTAGCATGAAAAAACAAACACTATTATCGGGGAAAAATTAATAAGAGAGACCACCTTGTTCGTGGATAATGATACCTAACTAGAGTGGCATGTCCATTTAAATGGGATTCAGCGGTTTAGCATAAACAGGTCCTAAATTCCCGAGGACCAGCTATGATTTACAATTTTCCTTCTAAAATTTTCCTTTGGCTTTTAGGACAAACCTAGACAGACACGTCCGGCCACCATTCCAAAGGTTCCGTGCGTCCCTCCTCTTTCAACCCCCTACTCGCCCTCTGCTCATCTGCTCTCCACCTTCACTATCACTAGGTTTGTCTTTTTGTTTTCCAGACATTAACAGCGAGTAGTCCCTGGTGTAAGGCCTCTCTTTGTAGACTAATGTCCATGGCAGGTGGGCAAATGTTCTATAAAGAGCCAGATAATGAACATCTCAGGTTTGCAGCCACATAAGGTCTTTCATACTCTGCTTTTGGAAACAGTGTCCTTGACAGTGTCAAGCTTGGGAGGGTGAGAAGGCGCGAGCCGTGGAGCACAGGCTCAGCATCTGCTCACACACAGGCCCCAGAGCACCTCTGGGAGTGGCCGCCATAAAAAAGAAAAAAATAGTAATAAAAATAATAAGTCAGTTACTTAAAGAAATTGCTCCTACCCGTGATGTATTCCATATGCCAAACACAATAACAACAAAGTCTCCAGTGGAGACGTTACTGGGCCTGCTCGAGCAAATCGATGAACAACGGGAGGAAAGTGACAGTGACAGTGACTTAAAGAAAAGTAAGTACAAGACACATTCTTAGCTGCAAGGCTAAGCAAGAAATAGTGCAAAAGATGTTTCAAGTGCACTTTAAAAATGTGGACTCTGGTTACTGGGTATTCTATAAACGACAAGACGATTAGCGGCACAGAACGCTTCAAATACCTACTGACTTCTTGTCTGCTTGCACTCCAATTACCGAGAGGAGTGCAGAGGGAACTATAATTAGAGATGTGATCGGTTTTCCTTTCAGTTCTCTCTCACCTATGCCAGGAGGTCCTGCTCTCAGCTGCCCACACAGTATGAGGCTGCTATGATGAACTGACCCCTTTTATCGTGGGGGAAATGCAGTTTTTACCGTTGGCAATTTCCTGTGCTCTGAAGTTTACTTTGTCTACTCTGGAGAGTCGCTCTTTCTGATGGCCATAAGGAGAAACATCTTGACTCTTTTACTTTTAAACCTTTGTGTAATAAATTAGTGATCTGGGGCAGGAGCGTCTCTGCTCTGCGTGCAGGTATCTATACTCAGTCTCTGGAGCACACTGTTCCCCAAGCATCACCCAGGTACAACCCGAGAACCACAGATGTGACCCTTTTCTCCTTTTTTTAAGAAAGAGAAAAATTAAATAGCTAGTTCCAAAAGTTAATTTACAACGTGTTTCCTATAAAGAGCATTAATTGGATCTTCACTTTTTACACCCATTACTGAACCAATAATGACGATAGTGTAGTTCTTGTTACTGAGTTTAAATCTACCACCTCACAAATCATTTTCTATTGGTCTGTTGATGTTATTAGTTTTCCTGTTGTCCTCTAGAGGTTTTTGTTTTTCTAAGGCTGGAGCGATAGCACAGCGGGTAGGGCATTCGCCTTATAAGCAACCAACATGGCCGACCCGAGTTCGATTCCTCCGCCCCTCTCGGAGAGCCCGGCAAGCTACCGAGAGTATTCGATATGCCAGACACAGTAACAACAAAGTCTCCAATGTAGACGTTACTGGGCCCGCTCGAGCAAATCGACGATCAACGGGAGGGCCTTTACCTTTACCTTTACCTTTAGGGTTTTTTAGGGCTTTTTGGGCTGCCAGCGTTCAAATGTAGACGCTTATACCTAAAATACATGTTATAACATTGAATTGCATCCTTGGTCCTTCCAGAGTTTTTCTATTATCGTTTTATCTCTGTTGTTTATTAGCTTAGCTCTATCCCTTTAGTTTTGAGTGTTCCCTCCCTCCCCCACCAGTAATGATTTTACATATTTGTTTTTTGATTTTGGGCCACACTGGCCCATTCTCTGGGGTTACTCCTGGCTCTGTATTAAGAATTACTCCTGGTGGTGCTCAGGGGACCATATGGGATGCTGGGGATAAAACCCAGGTCTGGCATGTGCAAGCAAGCACCTTATCCACTGTACTATCACTCCAGAAAAAAATATTCATTTTTTTTTAAGCACCACAGTCTACCTTCATATATCACACTACTCCACGGATCATGTATATACCTTACAACTCAGATTCCCAATTCTCTGACCCCATCCTTTGGGCCACTGATAGCATACACTTCACCTCTGGACGGTATGACTTTCACAATATGGATGTTTTTTGCTTTGGCAGATCTTAAAAAAAAAAAAAACAAACCCTGAGATGTCATTTTAAAGAAAATAAGGAATATGTTCCTTAAATTCACTCCCCATATCCTATCCAGAGCTCCCCATTCCTCACAGCAGACTAACCCACCACACTTCTGCCTGGAAACGTCCTTTAGCAACTTCTGTCGTGCCGGTCTGCCGTGTCCCCTCTGGAGGCAGTCTGTGCGGGGACAGGAATTCTGTCTGTGGCTACTTTGGTTTTGATTTTAGGGGCCGCAAACGGCAGGGGCTTACAGGGCACCAGGGCAGCACTGGGCATTCGAGGTGCTACCCAGTGCCAGGACAAACCCGGGGCATCACACACACACAAGGCACGGCCCGACTGCCTGGGCCATGCCACAGCCCATGCCTATGCCTCACAGGCAGCCATTCTACTGCTTGGTTATCTGTACTGCACTGCAGCTCACATGATCTGACAAGTATCGGAATCATTTCTTATCTTGCTCCTTTTATGGAATGTGCCCCCCCTGCCCTGGGCTCTCTGAAATTTCTGTTTTGATTTATTCACTTCCAGCACTTTTATTCTGATGTTATTGTTTTTATGTTTATACTACTCGGGGCTAAAATTCTTAAATCTGTAATTTGTAACTTACATCAAAGTTGGAAAACTTCCAGTTACTGTGTGTATCTCCAGACATTTTCTCTGTACAGCCTTCTCTACGAAACTCCCAATCTTACACATTAGGCTGCTCTGTGTGGTCCCAAAGGACAATCTATCTTTCTTTCTTTCTTTCTTTCAAAAGAAAGGTTTTCTTTTAGTTTTTGGGCCACACCTGGTGATGCCCAGGAGTCACACCTGGTGGTGCTCAATGGGATGCTGGGGATTGAACCCAGGCAGCCCTGTGCCAGGCGAGCCCCCTACCTGCTGTATGTCTCCAGTCCCACGACAATGTTTTTCCCTAGCCTTTCCCCATGACTCATTTTGGATAATTTCTTTTGCCACGTCTTTAAATTCAATGATCTTTCGTCTGTACTACTTTGCCTGCTACTCAGCACACTCAGGGCTATGTCCACCTGAGTCACTGGTACCAGAGAGCCTATGAGATTCTCAGCTAATGGCAAGTTTCCTTATGTCCTTGAAGATATGAAGAATATTTATAATCACTTCCGAATCCTTATGTACTTGTGCCACCATGTTTGTTATCCCTCGTGTGAGTGTTTTGTTGCTTTTGTGCTTGTTTTGGAAGAGGCGACATACCCAACTGAGCTGGGGGCTGCTCCTGACACAGTGCTCTGGGTTCCTCTGAGAGTCACTCTGACTAGTGCTCAAGGAAGTCTGGGGCTGTTCTGGGGACTGAACCTGTGGATCTTGCATGCAAAGTGTGTGCTACCATGCTTTGGGGTGTTTCCTGGGCCCACCCAGGTTGTTTCGGACTGCTTTTGCTCATCATGGTGGGTAGGATCTTTCTGTTTTAAAAAAATATCTAGTGATTTTTTTTTAAAAAATGGCAGGATATGGTAACGAAACATTTACATTGATAATGTCTTGTTATATTTCTTTAGAGGCTCTTCTCTATCATTTTTTAAAATGTAGGCTTAAAACAATTGTGCAGGCCATTCCAAAGCTAAACAAACAGAACAAAACCACACTGACATTTTAGGAGGAGAAATAAGCCTTTATAGTCCATCCCAAATCAATTTTTAGGTTGAAATGTCAACATCTCTGCCGAGTTCTTTAAATGCAGTCAAAAGTACTTACCTGAAAAAAAAATTCTGTTTTCCTAAAGAAATTAATGACAACCTAGTTTCTGAAGCTGGCAGGAGGGAGGGCATCGGCAGGAGCCCGCGTGAAAGCACAGAGCTTCTAGCTTACCCTTTCTCATCAAGAAGTTTCTCCATCTCTGTAATGTAGCACTCTTCACACGCGGCAAGGTACTCCATCACCAGCTTTGCGTCCTTCTTATATGCTCTGCCAACGGCGCCCTTATTGGGTTCAAACTGAACAACGTTGACCGTTTTGTATGAGGCAGTTAAGGAACCCAAAGATAAGGAACTGCTTTGATACAGTGAAAAATTAGTTAGAGATTGATCACCATTGAAAACAGCGACCAATTCTCTACCCCCTGCATGTCCTTTTATAAAAGTTCTGACTCTGTGCTCAGGTATTGCTCTTGGTGGGACTTGGAAGACCATATGGGATGTGGGGATCAAACCCAGGTCAGCTGAGCGTGAGGCAAGCACCCTACCTGCTGTACTATTGCTCTAGCCCCTCTCTACCCCCTCCTTCTTTTTTTCTTTTTGGGTCACACCCAGCGATGCACAGGGATTACTCCTGGTTCGGCAGTACCACTCAGGAATTACTCCTGGTGGTACCTGGGGGACCATATGGGAAGCCAGGGATCGAACCCAGGTCGGCTGTGTGCAAGGCAAATGACCTACCCGCTGTACTATCACTCCGGCCCCCTCTCCACCCCTTTTATGCTAATACTTCATGTACAGATGGGCACTACTGTTCATAAAATCATTCTAAATAGACACTGTCAATGGGGAGGTTATCGAAGTGAGACAAAAGAGAAAGGTATTTTCAGCAAAACAGTCCATATTCTATCCGCAGCACAGTAACCTGGTAACAATTTAATCTTTCCTACCGGATCTGGTTCCTGTCATTGGTCTGGAATGAATACCAGGACACAACTTACGTAAAGGAAGCAAATTTCTATTTTGCTGATTTATGGATCAAGCAAGCTAACCTGATTATTACTATTTTTTAAAAATCTTCCATGAAATAGCACCAATCTTCTTTTCACAGAGGAAGTACTGAACAGAGGCCTCTTAGTTAAAGGGCCAGGATTCTGGCTCAGTGAGAGCCTGGGGGTTGCATGTGTAAGACCCAGGGTTCAATTCCTAGCACTACCAGCTCTGGGGAAATGCAGTTTGGAAAAAAGGCAGAGAAAAACAGGTCAATATCCTCATACGTATTCAGGAGTATTTTTCCTCTACATCCCGATCATGGGGCAGGTCAGTAATGAGGACAGGAAAGAACCAAGACCATGGAGTGGGGTAAGATTTAAACCAACAGCACAGTATTCCAAACATCTCGGCTTTTCTACCGAACCAGGTGAGATGTCAGTCAGCCCTGAGTTTCCGGGGCGGCCAGGAAGGATATGGGCTCTTTCAGAGGTTTCTCAGCGACAAGTGGGACTTTGGTGGCTCGTGCATGACAAGAGAGGTCGTAACAGGAACGATCAGCACACCCGACAATCTCGATCCAGCCCTGAGAAGACATCGAAGGGGAAAGCACCAATTACTGACTCCCATTCTGTCACAAGCGCATGCATACCCTGCCCACGCTCATGTGGAACTCAAACACACGATTTTCATTCAAACTATGAATGTCTGACATGTCAGGCTGCTAATGACCCAAGAAAATATAATTCATAGTTTTGTTTTTGGGAGAGATTGATTTTGCCATTTGTGCAAGCAATCTTAAATTAATATAGTCTAGGACTGAATGATGGAAATAAAATGTGTACTTATATGAAACTTGATTTATTTTTCGGAATCTGTAATCAGGACTCAAGCGAATCTGGCAGGTGCCACTATTCCCAGTCCAGCAGGAAGTGTGTGAGCGCTGCTCCGGGCCCGGCCGTAGATGCCAGCTAGACCCACATCCGAGCTGGCCCTGAACTGGGTGTTTGTGCTCAGGCCCTTTCCCACCTGCCCGAAGAGACCCAAAGCGGGGCCCTCACTTTCACACTGGTTCTTCACTCAGATTCCTTTTCATTCCAAAGGTACTTATCAAAAGCAAAATCTAGAGGCGTTCGAGTTTTAAGTGTCTGTCTGTATTTCTGCATCTCCTCTGACTGTGAATGTAGATTGCTGAAAGGGTCACAGAATTCCTACTGTGGAAATAAGGCTTCTGAAAAGCCTTCAGGAAGGCAGAACCATTCTCTGGATTGTTTCCAGAGACTGTGGCTGGGAATGTGGCTTAGCGGTGGAGAGCAAGCCTTGCATGCCTGTGGCCCTGGCTTTGATCCCTGACACCCAAAAACATAAGATAAAATAACAACGAGTTACCTGGATGAGAATGAAGCAGCAAAAGGCTTATTTTATTAGATACCTATTAAGTCCTTCTCAATATTTATTTTGTTACCCCTGATACAAAGAGTTGGGGAAACTTCAAGCACCCGTAACTACTAAACCTTACAAATACTTGTTATCACAAGTTATCTTCAGGTTAAAAAGTCTCAGGTAAGCTCAAAAAAACCTGATATGTAGCAACAAAGAAATCTGGAGCTAGAGAGAGAATGGGGGCAAGGTGTTTGCTAGCACATGCCAACCCTGGGAACCAAGTGCTAGCACTCCACATGGTTCCCAAGCATCGCCAGGAGTGATCCCTGAGTGCCGAGCCAGGAGGCAGCCCCGAGCACTGCCGGGTATGGCCCAAAGACCAAAAACCAAAACAAAACCCATGTAGAGACTGGTGAGCATCTTTAGGAGAGTAGAGGGGAAAGATGGAGCATTAGCTCTCAGTAGCTATGTGAGGGTGTGTGTGGGTGGGTGAGAGGGCGGGGGCAGTGCTGCTGTGGGTTGTGTAAGGTCCCATGGGACCCCGAGGGAAATTCCAGAGCTAAGCTCTGCTAATTAGTAACTCTTCCTTACCTGCCTTGTAAAGCCTTGAGATGTAAATCCTGCCCCCTCCCTAGTAGAGCCCTGAGCTGTAAATCCTGCCTCCACTGTTGACTCTTCCTTATCTGCCCCTCCACTAGTAACTCTTCCCTATTCCACTCCACCGGAATGCAGGGGTCCTGAGCTGTAAATCACGGGGAGCCGGGTAGACATAGAAGATAACCAGATGTCTGAGTTACGAGATACCCGCTAGTCACAATACCCATGTACGTAAATGCTGATCTTTGAATCGATAGGCTAAGGAGTGATGTACTTTTAAATGGATTGGTTAAGAAAGTGTATGTGGTTACGAATCTACTGGCCATGAAAGCGCATGCATACCCTGCCCACGTTAAAGCGCGGGCTCTACTATAACGGCCAGTGAAGGCCTATATAAGATCTCCTTTGAAGAAGCTTGGGGTCTTGCCCAACGTGCGGGACCTGCGTGTCTGCGTAGGCAGCTCGACCCTGGCTAGCCAGTCTTCCAATAAACCTTGCTTGCTGTTTGCAGTCTCTGGAGTCTCTTTGTCGTTACAGGGAGATCACGATCCGTGTCCTAACAGTTGGACCTGGAGTCTCACACAAGCTAGGCGAGTGCTCTACTGCTAAGCCACACCTCTTGTCCTCAGTAACTTTTTCTTCTTATTCCTTTTTGGTTTTCAAGACAAATCCTGAAATTAATTCTGCACTCAGGAATTCCTTCTGGAGGTGCTCAGGGGACCATCTGGGATGCTGGGGGTGGACCCCAGGCAGGCCGCATGCAAGGCAAGTGCACTGCCTGTTGTACTATCTTTCCAGCACCCTCGGTAACGTGTGCACAAACACTGACTTTGCTCTCTGGGCTCTGAGTTAGCTGCGGAGTCCCCGAGCAAAGGCCCTTCTGTGTGACTCACGTAGGACGTCTTGGACTCGGCGTCCCAGCAGTCGCATGCATAGTGGGCCATCTCGTTCTCCATGTGCTGCCGGAAGCGGAGTTTTTCTGGAGATACTCCAACCTTCGTGAGGTAGAGGTAGATGCGGCCAATAAAGTAGCCTAATACTGAGTTATTAATCACACCCTGAAAATGAATGGATCAACAAATAAGTACAGATGCAAGCATGCAAGTCTCCAGTCACAGGAAAAGGAAATATGGATGCAAGATATATTATATATGGATATACATATTACCCGTGTAATACCACCCATGTTGTACTCGATATGCCAAAAACAGCAACAATGATGGTCCTCATTCCCTGACCCTGAAAGAGCTCCCAATATGCCATCGGGCTACAGCAGCACGTGACAGGGAGGAATGGAGACGTTACTGGCACCTGCTCGAGCAAATCAATGAATAACGGGATGACAGTGATACATATTACACACACACACACACACACACACACACACACACACACACACACGGGGGCACTCCTGGAGGCCAGTGCAAAATCTCAAAGATCAAGGTAAATCCATTTTATCCAACTTTCAGAACAGTCTCTGTACCCAGACTATGATTTTGGCTTTTTCATGAAGAGATGATGTCAAGCCAACCAGCTTATCATCATGGAGTTCTTAGTATTCTCTTTCCACCACACTCACTGGGCCAGCAGACTAACGCCAATGGCTCAGTTCTTCTCAACTGACTGCTGAAAAAAAATGATATTCATGGCTGGAGTGAGAGTAGAGCAGGTAGGGCATTTGCCTTGCTCTCAGCTAACCTTGGTTCACTTCTCAGCATCTCATATGGTCTCCTGAACACCACCAGGAGTCAGAGTACAGAGCCCAAAGTAACCCCTGAACATCACCAGGAGTAGCCCCAAAACAGAACAAAATGATATTCAGAATAATGAACCTCAGGAGTGACAAAAGAATCCCCTTCTCATTATCAAAAGCAAGAAGATACAGAGAGGACTTGAATGTGTTCTCAAGTCACTAAAATGTGGGACCCCATTTAATATATGCGCAGGGTCAGCACTGGAAATGTCTTAGCAAGCATTTCCCCATTCCCACTCACTGTAAGGGTCTTCTCTGCAAAACGGCTGGCAAGTTATTCCCCCAACCTCTACTAGAATATTTTCCGGGGAGTTCACTGCTCTACTGGGCTTTGCATTCCATTGCTGTAGCTACACAGCAAAGTTTCATGCACCCCTTTCCCCCCCAAAAATCACTCAAGGGCTGGAGCGGTAGCACAGCGGGTAGGGTGTTTGTCTCGCACGCAACCGACCCCGTTCGATTCCCAGGATCCCATATGGTCCCCCAAGCACCGCCAGGAGTAATTCCTGAGTGCGTGAGCCTGGGGTAATTACCCCTGTGTATTGCCGGCTGTGACCCAAAAAGCAAAATAAATAAATAAATAAATAAATAAATAAATAAAAATCACTCAAGAAAGTCTATTGCAAGCAAGACTTTATCCCATTGTCTATGGATAAGCAGAAGAGCTTCAACTCCAGATGACGTATTTTCTAGACTCAAAATCTTTCTCTTAAGGGCTGGAGAGATATTGCCTTGCATGTGGTTGATCCCAATTTTGCATGGTCCCTTGAGAACCAACAAAAGTGACCCTTGAACACCACTGGGTGCTTGTGTAATCACCAGGCGGCTGGGAAGCCTGCGGTTCTCTCTTGCCACCTGTGTTTGGTGGTCTCAGGCCACTTCCCCACCCGGGATGGTTGATGCCATGGGTGGGCAAAGGAGAAAACCAGGGCCAGGCTGGTTGGTGATCAGCTGCTGATTATTCCATTTTCCCCACACGCCTGTTCCAGTCTCACTAAGTTCCCCATTCCAGTCTCCTCCGGTACCCCTGGCTAGTCTCTCCACTCTGACTTGCTGCCTTGGTCTCTCTCTCTCTAGTCCCCCCGCCCTGCCACATTGGGCATTGGGGGTAGCACGATCAACATACTGTGGGGGTAGCACACTCAACATATCAAAGTCCTTCCTGATCGCAAGGTCAGAAATACCACCTAGGGGGGTTTCTCCCTCCCTTAGTACAATAACTTAATAACTTAACATCTAAATTCTACTTCTTAATATTAGTTATTAGCTACCTTTACCTTTACCTTATTTTGTATAGACACAGTAAGAGATACATTGAGCTTGTAGAGTGGCTCTCCTGGGGGCATCTCCCTATAGATCTCAGACTACAGTGCTCAGGCCAGATTAATCTTTCCTAACCCTAGCAGGGTCCTAATCTAGTTGTTACTTTTTGGATCATGACAGAATTTGTCCATGACCATGCTCTTAACTTATAGTGAAGTATTATGGCGCTTTGGCCTGGCCCTTTTTGATGCTAGGGTAGCTCAGAGCTTGCCCTGGGTCCATCTAGTCCCTAGCACCCCTGTATTCGGGGTGCTAGAAAGTAAGGGCAATTGAGGTTTAAGTAGAGAGAACAGATGCCTAGGAGAAGATCATTAACTCCCAAGTTACAAAAGTGGGGCATTAATTGTCTTCCTGTGTCTATACAAAAAGGACACTGCTCTGAATTACCTATGCAAAGGACTTACGAAGAGAGAAGCAATATTTACAAGTTAACAGAGTCTGATTAGGAGATAATGGTGACTGACTTGGTTGGGGAAGCAGAGCCCAAAGAAAGAGGTTACAGATAAACACAGAGGAATGGGAGCACTGTGATGGGAGTAAGCCAATAAACCTAAGCTCCCTGTGGCAAGGCAGAAAGGACAAACCAATATGATCCTACAGGTGCTCAAACCCCTCCCAAACAAAACAAATATCTCCCTCAAAGTAGCACATATTGTTAAAAGCTGAGTTGGACTCAATTCAAGTTGGTAGGACACAGTTCAAACTGAAGTCTTTTACCCAAGTGCATTTCTAGAACATTTTTTGCATGTTAGACCCAATGGCCCACAAATTGAAACAGCTATGTGATTTTCTCCCACTGAATTAATTATAATTAATATTGCATTAAAAATACTGCACAGAAAATGTGAGTGCTAAAATAAAATGGTATCCAGCACAAAAAATTTGCAAAATTCTGCAAGCCTGGTGCAGGTGAAAACCCAAATGAAATGACCGATAACATCTCACCTGTTCAACAGCATCCCCTAAGCGCATTTTCTGAGCAGACTGTCCGCTGACCTGAGCCTTCGCAGAATACAAATTCAGCTGGAGGTCTGCCACACTCTGGAACTTGGGATGGTCTTTCTCATTGGGGTCTACAAAGTGCTCAATTTCTGCCATTGTGAATTCTCTGGAAGCAAAAATCAAGGAATGAAGGTTGTGAGCTAAGCCCTAAAATGCAATAAACTATGTGCTTATTTCCAGCTTTACAGTGACAGGCCTTCACACCATGGCAACCTTTTATCACTAATTAGAAAATTGTTTTCTAAAGAAATGGTTAAAAAAAACGTTGAAGTTAGACTTTCTAGACTTATTTTTAAGTATATATAGAAAACTTTACTATTCATTATTTAAAATACAAACTCTGTCTAAATATTAATTCCAACTGTCCAATGACAAAGAATCTTTGTGGGTCGAACTTCAGTCTCCTGAACATTGTTCTAAACCCATCCAAGCACTTTCTTTGTTTCGGGGCCACACCCAGCTGTGCTCAGGAATCACGCCTGGCAAGGCTTAGGACCATAAGGGATGACGAGGATCAAACTTGAGTGGGCTATGTGCAAGGTGACACCCTCTCCGCTGTACGATGGCTCCAGCCCCATTCATGCACTCTCTAAAATCCAGTTTCAGCAGCACCTTGTTTAAATCCAGAGGCTGATCCAGTAGCCCCGCCCTCACAGGCTGGCTAGCCTGATCTGGTCTGTTACCCTCCATATGCGAGGTGATCACCCTGAGAATGTTCCACCCACCAACGCCTGCCCACTCCCAAGCTATGGCTTCCCGACAGCCCACGAAGCTGTACTAGACTCAAGTCTCTCTTTTGTCCCTATTGCAACAGGGAATTAGCCACTTTAATCACTATTCTTCCTTTGACAGTACCTACAATCACAGAAGACTATTATTTTGCTTTATTTTGGCTTGGGGGCCCCTACCCAAAGGTGTTCAAGGGTTACTCCTGGCTCTGTTCTCAGGAGGTAGCGACCCTAAGCTAAGGGGTCATATGTGTGCCAGATATCAAATCAAGGTCAGTGACATCTAAAGTTTTATGTCCCGTATTATCGCTCCAGCTGCTTATTGTTATTATTATTATTATTAATTTTGGGGTTTGTATTGGGTCACACCTGGCGATGCACAGGGGTTACTCCTGGCTCTGCACTCAGGAGTCACTCCTGGTGGTGCTTGGGGGACCATAAGGGATGTCAGGGATTGAACCCAGTTGGTCATGTGTAAGGCAAGCACTTTACCTGCTATACTATCTCTCCAACCTCCAGGCCTATTATTTTTAATGGAAGTAATTTTTTAAGGAACAAGTTGGCAGTTTTTAAAATTAAGAAAACGTAATCATATGTCAAATCCAAAAAAAAGATATTGAAAAGTGACTTTCACCAAAAAAAAAAAAAGTTTTCTGAAAGCATTAGCAAGTCTTGATAAATACACACTAAATGAAGTCTCCAAGATTTACTTTTTAGAGAATACAAAATTAAAAGTGAATTGAAACAGTTCATCCGCCTTTAAACCAGTTGGATTTCTCCTTTGTATCACCCTGAATGAGTGAGTGGCTGTTAATGGCACCATCCAGCTGGCTTCTTTAAGCAAGGGGTTCTTACAAGAAGTGTTATTTAAGGCAGAGGACATCAGGCATGAAGTGAACAGGCAAACATCCAGTCAACTGCATAATGACAAAATAAATATGCACATCGTAATCGTTTCCCAAAGAAACCTCTTTGAATGGCGCTTTTAGTCGCTACTGGAGAAAAAAACATTTTAAGTAATTTTGTGAGTCAGATTCAAATGTCACCCTGCCATGAGGGTGCACATGTGCCAAAGCATTACTAGAGCACTTATGAATATCTCGGATGTTTTAGAGAGAACGCAAAAAATATAAAGCAATAATGTAAAGTTACTAAATGAGTAACATGAAATGCATTAATTGCTCAGAGTGTTGGTTGGAAATTTTATTTTTAATGGTACCTTTAATTGGTGGTGCAATGACTAGTTTTAACTGGCTTCAAACAGTGTGCAGAGAACAGACCGAAGCAGTGTCTATCCTCAGAGTCTATGACTGGGCTGATGGAGCAACATCTAAAAGCCATCAAAGATTCAAAAAGGGTTCCTATCTAGAATCCCCAAATAATCCTCACCCCAGCCATCCCATCTGTTCTGTTGGATAATCCCGGCCTAAAGCCACACTAGACGGAGAGCCACACTAACGCTGGCTTTACCAACCACTCCTTACCCTTTCCTCAGGGCTGTCAATTGTGTGAAGAACACAATTTATCTGCAAGACAGAATCACCCGAAGTCAATCAGCAAATTTTAAGTTCATGGAAGCTGGAGCGATAGGATATAGTGGGGAGGTACTTGTCTTCCATGTGGCTGACCGGGTTCGATTCCAGAACCACACATGGCCTCCCTGAGCACTGCCAACAGTGATCCAGATACACAACAAACAAACAAAATTTAAATTTCTGATGAACAGTCTACTGATTGTTACACTGACCTAGCTACTATCTAACTCCTGCCCTAAACAAAAGGCCTAATACCCTAACAAAGAGTAAGATCCAGAAAAATTATGCCACGGAGAAGAAATCCTAACAAAAACACCCCAGCCTGCATGGACTCGTGGAAGAAACTGAACCGGGAGTGAATTCTAGCCAGGGTCCTGCAGGACCACTCCTGCTCGGAACCCAGACAGGACACCTGAAGTGGTAACGACCAAGCAAAGAGCAGCCAGGAATCCTCAGGGGCCTCTCTGCCAGTCAACCCCCCAATCAACCCTTAGTTCCGAGGAAACGTTTCTGTCCTCTGCCTTGCACACTGCCTCAGAGCCCTCCATGTCCCCCACGAAACCTCACTTGACCCAAATCCTCTCTGAGACCATAGCTTTGGCGACGTCAGTCGAACACAGCTTCCTCCAGACCCTGAGAACAGGCTTGCAGTAAGACTGGAAGAGAAAGGAAGTAGAAATAGGGAGAAAAGGGGAAGAAAAGATACAATAAGCCCAGACTTAGAACAGACTCAAATCTGACAAGTTTTTCTGTGCTGTAAAACCTGTCAAAGGCAGGGCCAGAGAGACAGTACGGGGGTAAAGCACTTGCTTCGTGCGCGGCTGACCCAGGCTTGATCCCTGGCACTCGATACGGCCCTCTGAGCACTGTCAACAGTGATTCCTGAGTGCAGAACCAGAAGTAACCCCTGAGCATTGTCAGGTGTGACCACCCCCAAAAAAACTAACCAAACAACGTGGTTAAAGGGATTTCTTAAGGCCCACGGGGGCACACCTTTCCCTGAAGCCCTTCCTGTCCAGATGGCTGGCTGGTCACGACACGGGCACCTCCTCGGAGGGACCCTGACACCAACAGGCTCAGGTGACGGACCTGCGAGGACCGAAGCCTCAATACAGCAACTCAGGCCAGAGATGGGAACAGGTGCAGAGGGCTAAGAGAGCTGCAGAAAACACGCCTGGAGTGTTCCATGGACCTACCCACCCGGCTGTTTATAAAACATTATTCTTCCAAGAGTACACAGAAAAGCGTAACCCATACATAGCTGAGTCATAATATGTTTCTAAAGGAAAAGGGCCAGAGAGATGGTGTGGGGTACAGGTGCCTGCCTGGTATGGAGCCCACTTTGGTGCCATGTATATTTCGGCATCAGCCCCAGGGCACAGCTGGGTACACCCCAAAAACCAAGAGAAAAAAAGGAAAGACGGACTTAACAGTGCCAGCCAGCCTCTCGACATGGTCCAGACTCGTGACAGAGAAGGTCTTGTGGGGGTGATAGCAGGCAGAGCGAGCCTGCTTTCATTCTCATTTCCAACCTGAGCCCCCGCTATATCCATATATAGGTCCCACGTATCTGATTACTGAAATGCCCTCACCCCAATGCCAATGGTCACACTGTCCCTACATCACTCTACACTTATATACATCTTCAATGCCAGAAAACACCAGCTTATCTTTTTTTTTTTTTGCTTTTTGGGTCACACCTGGCGATGGCTCGGCACTCAGGAATCACTCTTGGTGGTGCTCGGGGGACCATATGGGATGCTGGGAATCGAACCCGGGTTGGCTGCGTGCAAGGCAAACAAATGCCCTACCCGCTGTGCTATCTCTCCAGCCCCTTAAGTTTTATTTTTTAATTTGTTTTTGGATCACACCAGGCAGTGCTCAGGGGTTACTCCTTGCTCTGGGCTTAGGAATTACTCCTGGCAGTACGCAGGGAACCATAGAGGGTGCCGGGGACAGAACCTGTACACAAGGCATCTCCCCACTGTACTATTGCTCTGGCCCCAGAAAGCACCAATTTAAACCAGCATTCTTCAACCTCTCTAGATCTGTGGGCCAACACCTGTCCTTTCTACTGGTGAAGAAACAAATCACTCGTCAGCTGGCTTCTCTTCAGATTCATTTTTTCCACTTGAATACACCTGTCCTCCCAGAAACTGATTTCCTCTGCATACTACAAATGTAAAACATGGATAAGCAACAACAACAACAACAACAACAACAACAACTACAGAATCTGAGAAGGGTGAAACGACCTATTTCAAAGCATCAAGCTCTCCTTCCTGCGTAAACGCCAAGGTCATTTCCCTGGTCTTCCCAGCAGATTAACTCAGGCAGTACCTGACCCTGATCAGTCCAGATCGAGGGGAAATCTCATTTCGAAAAGAATTTCCAATCTGGGCAGCAGCAAAAGGTAACTTTCCTTGGTTGAATTCCAGAAGTCGCTTAAAATTGAGGAAAATCCCCTGTGCAGTTTCTGGCCTCAAGTACCTGCAAGGTTTAAATAAATCAGTTTGTTAAAAAAAAGAAATAGTTTTCCAATAAATCTAAGATTCTACATCCAAACCACAGAAGTCCTAAATGTACCATTTTTAGCATAGCTTTGTGTGGGCCTTAAACGCTGAAACGGGGAACAGAGGGATAGTACAGCCAGTAAGGCACTTGCCTTGCACATGGCCGACCCGGGTTCGATCCCAGGCATCCCCTAAGGTCCCCCAAGCCCCGCCAGGAGGGATCCTTGAATGCAGAGACAGGAGTAAGTCCTGAGCACTGCTGAGAGTGAGCCCAAAATACAACAAAACAAAAAGTTGAAACAGACATTTCCCTCAGTAGCAGACACTTTATGCTAATACTGAAGAATGCCTCAGAGAGCTGGTGCGGAAATACCGCTCCCCATAAGCCTGGCTTTATTTAATGACTTAGAGAGCTAAACGCCATCCTTCCTCCTAAGTCCCTAAAACTGGTACTCTCTGGATTGATCATTTCCACGGAGGCAGACAGACAACTTGAGATCCTTCTGAAAATAAGACGCAGGCCTGAGCACTGCTAGTAAAGCGGCTCTTTAAACTCCAAGGCACAATTAAACAAACATCAAAGCCCAGCTGTGATTGAAGCGATGTCGGTGTGGGTCAAACCATCACCTCGGTGCTCACTCATCTCTGTCGTCACACCACGCAGGGCAAGTTTTAGTATCGGTTTCATGCTGTCATCTTTCACACTGTCTTCTTCTCCGAGATAATACAGATCCTACACCAGAGGCTTTTTCTGTTATTTCCCCACATTTTAAAGACACACCGAAGCAAAGACATCATTACAGTCGCATGGTCTTCGTGATTTCAGACAGCATTTTGTGCAAATCATCAACTAAGAAAGTGTCCACATGGCCAAGGCTGCCTTTAAAAAGTATTTTATAGGAGCTGGAGATATAGTAATATTAAGATTCGTCAGAGTAAATGTTGATTTTTGACATCCATTATATAGTTGATGTTCACATTTCCTGCTTTAATTTATGGCAAAAAGAATGATCATCTACAATAAAGAATGAAATTCAGAAAAAATTAGAAGAAATGAAATTTTAGAGTATGTCATCATTTCTCCTTTATCTGTGCTTCTTATGCAAACTACTTTCTAAAGAGGTTTTCCTTGGAGGCTGGCATCATTGATCTTCCACTACGCTAATAACTTCGTGACACTGACTATAACTGGTACATACCCTGGCATGTTTCCTCCGGGCCCGATGAAGGTCTTGAACATCAGGTTAAAGGAGACTGGAGGGGAGAGGTCATTCCCAGTAATGGGGGATTTCACATTATAGTTCACAAAAAGATCCCCAAGTTCTTGCTGTCCATAGTTATCAAGCTACAAATAAATGAATAAATAAATTCATGTAAAAGGCTTAAGAAAAAACAAGGCATCAGTTAAAGTATTATAGATAAAACCCTATCCACACATTGGGAAAACTAAATATAAAATTTTATATATTTAAAAGAACGTAGAATGACCCAGATCTTCAAGACATCCATGTCAAAACTATTACCAGTTTACATACCATCCATTTACCAAAAGAAAAAGTCAATTCCTCCTTCAGTGAATCGACTCAGTAACCTCACATAAATCACATTTAGACAAATAGCTCTGGTTCAGTTACAGCACTCACTTCAGTGATAGTATTTAATAATTCTATGTACTAATAGTCATTATCAAACCCTCTAAAACAATAGATAGACAAGCTCCAATTAAAAAATTTCCACTTAATGAAGGCAAATCATCTGCTAGTAGTATTTAATTTTTAAAAATAATATAAATAAGCAGAATCAATAAATCAACTCATGGCCATAGGAACCGAAGCTTGGGTAAACTGCCAAAATTTACCACTGATGACTTGTAACTAAGACTGGAATTAAAATTCTAGTTCTTCCCTAACCTCCCTTAGCCTCAGTTTGCTTATCTGCAAAATGAAAACAACAGGACTTCCCTCACTAGGAAGGGCTAGTATAAAGATTAAATAAAACAGTAAGTATAAAATACTTAGCCCACGGGCTGGCTACTATAAAAAGTGATGAGCACTATTAATATTTGCTCTTACATAAATTCAATGAGCATTTTCATTCCACAAAAAACCTACACACCTTAGTGAAATCCTAGTTACACTAATCACATGACAAAGGTGAATCAACGGTATTTTTAAAAACTAAGCTGTGTGAGACTACAGAAGTCCAGGGGAGAATTCACACAATGCCACAGTCATCCTATTTCTGAGAAGTGACAGCTTAAAGAGAAGCTGTTTGGTGACTCCAAGACATAAATACCACTCTTAAGATGTTCTCAATGAGAACTGCAGAGAATGAAAGGTCCTGTGAGCGTCTGCTCTCCACACAAGCGCAGGGTACACAGCACGTTTCAGCAAGAGACACAGGAAAGAGGAGTCAAAGGAAAAGATTCCAAAGGCACAAAACAGGAATCGAAACCTCTGAGGAATAGAGTTTGGCAATCTCTGGCGAAATTCTGTTTGCCTGGACCTTTGACCAGGCAATCCCATGCTCAGGACTAACTCAGCAGGCAGCTGTACCACGCAGACTACCAGGGAAGACCAGCTGACAGGCATTTGGAAGCAACAGCTGGCACACGACAGAACTAATTTCTCCATAAGCAGACTGGAGAAAAATATGCATACTATTATACCAAGAAGGGGGTATTCAAATACCTGTTTTACTTTGTTTTTTATTTTTGCTTTTTTTTTGGGGGGGGGGCTCACAAACCGGTGAGGCACAGGGGTTACTCCTGGCTCTGCACTCAGGAATTACTCCTGGCAGTGCTCGGGGGACCATATGGGATGCTGGGAATCGAACCTGGGTCAGCCACGTGTGAGGTAAACGCCCTACCAGCTGTGCTATCACTCCAGCCCCTTGCTTTGTTTTTCTTGGCTTATTTTTCCAAGTTAAAAACTGACTGGGGATGCAGCTTGGTAGGAATGTTTCCCAGGCATGAGGCCTTTGGTTCAATCTTTGGTGTGCGGATGCACACAGACACACACACACACACACACACACACACACACACACACACACACCAAATAAAAGTGCCTTCACAGAGGGCTAGAAAATAAAAACTTTCAATGAATCTATTTTGTTTTGAAAATTTAACTTTGGATCTATTAAAAAAATTTTGCAGGGGCTGGAGCGATAGCACAGCGAGTACGGTGTTTGCCTTGCACGCGGCCGACCTGAGTTCGATACCCAGCATCCCATATGGTCCCCCGAGCACCGCCAGGAGTGATTCCTGAGTGCATGAGCCAGGAGTAACCCCTGAGCATCGCCGGGTGTGACCCAAAAAGAAAAAAAAAAAAAGCATAATTATTAAAAAATTCCTTTAATATGTAAAAAATTTAAGCCCTGACACTGGAGACACAGTACAGAGGGTAAAGCACTTGCCTTGCACAGGGGTGAACTGGGTTTGATTCTCGGACTCCACATGGTCCTCCCAAGTCCTGCAAGAAGCAGTCCTGAGCATAGAGCAAGGAATAAGCCCTGAGACTGCTGAATGTTACCCACAAACCGAATAAATAATAAAATTAAATCAAAACCTGGCTGGAGAAATAGACCCTAGTCTATTTAAGGCGCTTGCCTTGCATGTGGCCAATCCAGATTTGATCCCCTGCACCACAGATGGTCCCCTGAGCACTGCCATATATGGCCTCCAAACAAAAAAAAACATTTAGAAAAAGATAAAACCTGAAACAGCAGGAATATGTAAAAACTTCATTAAAATAATGCAATTATCAAATCCTAAACAGTAGAAACACTAGTGAATAAGTGTGCCAACTTAAAAAAAACTTTTAATGAAAAATAAGAAAAGTGATGGATTGAGAGAGACTTAAGGAACCACAAACCCACAGGAAAGTGTAGACTTTATCCAGATGCCAAGTCAAACATAAAACTGGTAACATTTAAGACAAGCAGGAAATGTGAATGCTGACTTAATAGGTAATATAAAAACATATATATTTATATTAATATTTACTGAGCTGATAGCCGTGAGGTTCATTTCAAAAGATTTTTTTATTTTATTATTTATTTAAATTTTATCATTTATTTATTTACTTATTTTTTGCTTTTTAGGTCACACCCAGCGATGCTCAGGGGTCACTCCTGGTTTTGCACTCAGGAATTACTCCTGGCGGTGCTCGGGGGACCATATGGGATGCTGGGAATCGAACCCGGGTCGGGCACGTGCAAGGCAAACGTCCTACCCGCTGTGCTATCACTCCAGCCTCTCAAAAGATTTTTTTAAAATCTTTCACATGTAATTGAGTAATATTTTAGACATGCTTTTAATTTTTTTTCAGGGCAATGGCAAAGGAGAGAGCTCAGAGGATGAGGGTCTGTGCCAGCCAGGGCAGAGGCCCCTAGCCAGGCCAGACACTGTGTGGTCCCCAGCTCACCATGAGGCCATGTCACCATGAGGGGCCCCAGATCCTCTGAACACAGTCAGGAGGGCCCTCACCATCTTTTCCTTCAGTGGAAGAAAGGAAGTAGAAAACAGATTCAACAAAATATGAGAAAAATGAAGAAAGCTGATGGCTACGTATTTATTACACCTCTCTGCTTGAATAGGTCTTTCATTTTTCATAATAAAAAGTTTAAAGGTGATAAAGTGACACACTGGGAAGGCAATGGTGGTAGGACTGGTGTTGGAATACTGAATGCAATACATCAGCATGAACAACTTTATAAAAACAAATTAATCTTAAAAAAACTTAGAAAAAAAAAAGAAAGAAATTGGCAAATTCAGTGTTGGGTCAGCAAAACGAGATGAAAATTAAGGAAAGTCCTTGTAAGCTGTGTCTAGTGAATTATTAGACAGGTGTAAAATTTCCTATCAGGGGTGAATGAATATCTCGAAAAGAAATTATCATGTTGCATGAAGTTAAAAGGGACCCACACGGAACATGCTCTCTGTGCTCAAACAACAATCTTTCAGCCAGTGAATCTACCAGAGCCTTCTTGGACCCAGTAACTCCCCACAGAGTTCTAACTTTCCACTGAAGATTATAATGAGAGCCGGCCAATTATTTCATAAGACAAACAAAACTAATCTTCTAGGATACAGACCTGAAATGAAATAGAAAATCAGTTCTAAAGCTATAAATTATGACTTTAAAAAAAAATAAAACAAGAATTATTTCCTACTTCTGACAATTTATGTGGAAGAAAAGTTTCCAGGCCAAAGACATTCAGAGACAAAAGCTCACAAACTAAATAGGTCAACAATTCTGAATAGGACACAATTTTATTGAGATATTGAGAAATACTTTTCAATTCTTCTGTCAAATAAAGGGCATGTTCTTCTAAGAAAGGAAGGGAATAAATAAAAATGTAGCACTGTGGTGTCAAAAGAAGTGATTTTCTAAATAATGAGGAACAACAGCAAAACAACCAGCTGCAAGCAAAGAATAAAATAAACTTCACAAGGACCAAAATAAACTGACAGATGAGTCAATAGTCAGTTAAAGAACTTTCAATTTAAATGAGGAGAAAACGTCTCAGTAAGGTTACAAAGCGAAGTATTACAGAGAAAACGAGCATGTTAAATGAATCAGAGCAACAGGGGAAACGACTCAGCAATTCTCATGGGGAAAAAGCGAAGCACCAGAGTCAGAGTCTACAGTGAGCCTCACACAGACAAAGATAATGCAAATAAAACATGCACAAAAATAGCACTGCTTGGACAGGTGCTGTCTCCCCGCCTTCTCCAGATGGAATCCCGGCGACCATGAGCTTCTACAAGCATGGCTCCGGTATGTGGGCACCAGGACTATTCTTCCGAACCTTTCCTGATATGCAATGTGAGGAATGGAAAGTAAATAATCCAGCGCCTGTCCCTGGAAGGCAGGCTTAAAGGGTGGTGGGAAAATTCGAGCAAAATATAATGCCCAACAGAAATGAATCTGGACTGAGCATTGCGCCATGCTGCTCCGGGAGGGTAAGGGTGTTTGTCCCTCTGCCTTTTCCCCCTGGCGGTGGTGACACGATGGCCGCTATCTTTCAGAGCCTAATGGACAGCCAGGTATAAGACTGCAGTGACGAGGCATGTGGGGCCTCATGGGATGGGGGGTGGAACCGGACCTGCTCCCTGTCCTGACAAGGCCCCGAGTTGCCACCCACAAACGCCTCCTCCAGCTCCTGAGCGGCCATGATTCCAGAGGCACACAAACCAATCTCAGAACCCAGCGGCTTTTGGCAGTAATCCCTCCAGACTTATTACTAGAATATCAGAAATCCAAAATCGCCTGGCCACAGTAGCTCTTCATAATCAGCAATAGAAAACAAATTTATCTAATGATGTCTTTTTGGCAGGCCTGATTGTTGGGGAAAATTCCAAGTAATAATGTTGGGTCTTTTGTCGTAATATTGAATGTGATCAATGTAGAGAGAAAGTAAAGTGGAAATCTGGCACACAGGCAGGGGGAGGGGTGGGAGGGAGGGCATACTGGGGTTCTTGGTGGTGGAAAATGTGCACTGGTGAAGGGATGGGTGTTTGATCATTGTATGACCAACCAAGACTTAAAAAGAGAAAATGAAAGGCTTTGTGACTGTTCTCACGGTGATTCAATTAAAAAAAAATAGCACTGCTCACTTCTTCTAAAAGCAAGGAAGCAAGTAAAATTGAAGAGGTATGTTTTGACGAACCTCATAACCTACCATGGTATGGGGAAATGTTCTTTGCTTAAAGGATGAAATGAGAAATCAGTAACACACTATGACACAGGAACATATGCATCTCCCTGGGGCAAAGATGTGCAACTTTTATGATTTTCTAAAAGTGGCATGTGATTGAAGAGGGGCCAATAACTGCATCTCATATAAATGGTTTCCCTGTATCTGGTGAAAGTCAGAATAGATTATCTCTGTGATCTCTTCTGCTTTCCTAAATCCTGTCAACTTATCGACAAATTATAAGCTATTGGCCCACAGCGGGGCCTGCTCCTCAGGTTCCAAGAATAAGAGTGTAGACAGGGATGGGATAACTGGAAGCAGCTCAGTGAACAGTGCTCCTTCCTCTGATCTCCACACCAGCACTGAACAGTACTCATTGTTAGTCACTTCTCTGGATGTCACAATTAAATTGAGAACTTTGATCCCAAAGGTGCAAGAACTAATTTCATACTGAGCCCAGATTCTCATTTTATGGGTTTGTTTGTTTGGGGGCCACACCTGGCGATGCTCGGGGCTTACTCCTGGTTCTGTGTTCAGGGGACCCTATGGGGGTCGAACCCACGTTGGCCGTGTGTAAGGCAAGGACCCTATCTACTGTACTATTGCTCTAACCCCATGACTCTCTAATATGAAAAGCTGAAATGACGGGTTAGTCATAAAAGGTGGAGGAGAAAAAAACAGAAAGAGATGATCTGAAGATTGAAAAGTGAACCTGTTTATTTTCCAGCAGAGAGACTTGGAACAGCACAATGTGGAGTTCAACACTGAAAGACAGACAGTCTCTACCTGGGATACTGTGAAAACATCTCGCAAGAGCTTACCTGGGTCAAGACACTTTCCATCTCTGCTTTCTTCTCAGCCGAACACTTCTTATCAGCCATCAGCTTCTGTAAATGAGCTACAAGAAAGGTACAGGTACATGTCACTCAAGAGGAAACGGGACCATGCACTTTTATTTTTTTCCCTTTTTGGGTCACACCTGGCAATGCACAGGGGTTACTTCTGGCTCATGCACTCAGGAATTACCCCTGGTGGTGCTCAGGGGACCATATGGGATGCTGGGAATTGAACCCGGGTTGGCTGTGCGTAAGGCAAATGCCCTACCCACTGTGCTATCGCTCCAGCCCCAGGACCATGAACTTTTGAGCTTGAATGTTTACATAGAAGAAAAATGTTCTTAATGTATATCAATCTCAGGTTGATTTTACAGGGAGAGTCATATTATTAGCTTCATTCTTTTGCTGATACAGAGCTTCTAACGAACTGTATGAAACCTTTTTTCACTATTCAACAATATCTGCATACTCATGGCCCATGTATTTTGCTCCTTACATGCTATGCCCAAAATACTTTAATGGAAAAAATCGGAAGGAGAAGCTGGATTGATTTCTTATGAATCTTACATGAAAGGAACTTGACATTTTAAAGCATTTTAAAGTAATGTGAACACTGGAAAGAAAAAAATACCTACAATATACAACTTCAGAATTATTCTGATTCTCACAGATGTTTACTTTAGTCTTAGACATTGATTTTAAATCACTTTAGTATTTATCCTTGATATGGTTTAATAAAAAAAAATTAAAAAACGAGCTAAAAAACGTACCTTTCAACAGATGGTCAGCACGAAAACACTCTCCATTCTTCATGTCTTTTACCATGAAATCAGCAAATTTGTCTACGTGGCCTGAGGTCCTATGTTCACAAATGATAAGTCAACTTGTCACTTCTGTACAAATTCATACAGAGTTCAGTCTGTGAGACAATCCCCCTTCTCTTACCCCTGGTTTATAGTATGTGGCAGGAAGATTGAGGCACCAACAACAGTATCCACATAGCTAATATTCGCCAGAACATATTCTACTGCAAATCTACTCCCACCTTCCCCTACATTCTTTCTTCCCACAGGGCATACACAGAGAGTATTTTTTTCACAAGTTGCCATGAAGTCTGTGCTACTCTGCAAAATCAATTAATCCCCACCTATCCCACTCTCAGTGACCCAAGCCAAGGCCCAAACCAGGAGGAATGTGACTAGTCAAGAATTCATCAGAGCTCAGTATAGACAATGAATCATAAGGGATTGTTTTTTGACACTGGAATACTGTGAGGTATTATCTCGACATCGCTCCTATTAGTGATTCAGATAATGAACGTGCAGGCTGACCTGGAATTTCAGAACCATCTTCAAGAATTTACTTGTCTCAGCTGTATGAAATTATCAGAGAGAGCATGTGAAAATGAAATTAGACCTTTACCAGGCAGCACAAAATGAACAAAGTGGTAACGCACAGAGCAGTAAGACTTGCTCCTTCACAACTGACCCCTGCAGGAATGATCTAAATTCTAACTCAAACCTGAATACAAACAGTAGTATATGATTTACAATGTATAAACACTTTGTTCAGGATTTCTACAACTTATCCTAATGAAATAATTGGAACATAACAAAAAAAAATGCAGCATATGTAATGCAGCTGCAATTCACAAATGCAATCCTGGAGCGTTGCAAAATAAATTCTGGAACAGCCATAAAACAGAACACTGTGCTGTTATTAAAAAGGCTCTGGGACCGGAAAGCCACGAAAGCAGGCTTTGTACCTGGGTCCAGGTTCAGTCCCTGACCACAGAGCACGGCCAGCTATACCCCAAACCCTGCCACCCTCCCACATCCAAGAACCCTCTAAAATAATACTCAGTGACATAAAAGTAAAAGTTCACCTACATTACATGAAAAAGCAAGAGTGCTACTAAGACACTGATACATGGAAGAACTTCGGAGAAAGAACGGCAAGGACAAACCCAGCCATGGCTTCCTGTGGGCAGTAGGGGATACTCTTTTTTTTTCATTTCCCAAATTTTTATAATGAGCATGGGTAACTTTTCACCATCAGAAAAGGCTGCCTCGATTGGTAGACTCCTTACTTTAAAACTGGCTCAGGAGTCAGCATGGTGCAATCAATCTCGAGAATCTGTTCCTCTTGGATAAAGTGCTGCCTCCAATTCTGAATGATGTTGTTCTTCAAAGCACAGCCAACGGGCCCAAAGTCGTACAGGCCACTGACACCTGAGGGAGGAAAACAAGCCCTTTACCTTGGCATGAACAAACAGGAGACAAGAGACTGAAACCCAAACTGCATGTCTGCTACAGTTCCCCAAAATAACATTTTTCAAATAAACACTTCGAACGCTTTGATCCTGAAAAGTCTGGCCTCTTGTTAACTGACAGATATAAAACTAAAACCTCTCACTGCATCTACAATTCCCAAGTTTGGAATATGGATTAGGGAAGAAAGAAAAGACACAAAAGGAGTTGTACACTAAGAAACAAAATAGAAAGCATAGTTTTCTACTCTAGAAATAAAAATGTTGTATCAGCTGATGACAATGATCTAAAATTTTAGCATCTGATTCTGCAATTTATTCGAAATTATCTGAGCCACTATTTAACTTTCAAAAAGGTAAAATTTAATACTGTCCCCATAAAAAGTATGAACATTTATTTATAATCTTGTAAAGGAAAATCAGAAAAACCTTAAAGAGAAATTAAGATGCTATTTTGACAACTAAGACGTTGCATTATCTGCAGCAGCAAAAGTCTCCAAGACTGAAAAAAAATCTTCAAAATCTTAGAAAAACTCAAGTTTCTGGGTTAGAGATATAGTACAGTGGGAAGGACACCTGCCTTGCCCGCGGCCAACCAGGGTTTGATCTCTTGTCATCCTAATGGTCCCTGAGCCCTGCCAGGAGTAATTCCTGAGCGCAGGGCCTGGACTAACCCCTGAGCATCAAGTGTAGGAGAAGGAGGAAGGGAGGGAGAGAGGGAAGAAAGGATGAAGGGATGGACATAGGGTCAAAAGAGTGAGTGATTGAGTGAGTGAGAGAGAGAGAGAGAGAGAGAGAGAGAGAGACAGAGAGACCCAAATTTCAACAACAAAATCCTTTAAGTCAAATATCACTGTAATAATAAATAATGTCAACTATGAACAGTATCTATCACTCATATCAAAATGTGAACATGTACAAATCTTGGTGAGTCTTAACCGACTCTGTGCCTTCATGGAGTGGTACAAAGCTGTAGGGATTTATCCGCACCCCCACGAGGGCTTATCTGCCCAGAGTGGAGGGCAGGATGTACAGTGAGTCCCTCCTTGGCCTCTACTGCTTCAAGTCTCCACACATTTTAAGAAGGTCCCTGGGGGCTGGTGCGATAGCACAGCGGGTAGGGCGTTTGCCTTGCACGAGGCCAACCTGAGTTCGCTTCCCGGCATCCCATCTGGTTCCCCAAGCACCGCCAGGAGTAATTCCTAAGTGCACGAGCCAGGAGTAACCCCTGAGCATCCCTGGGTGTGACCCAAAAATAAAAAATAAAAAAAAAGAAAGAAGGTCTCTGATGTATGCATGGACACATCAAATGCTAATTCCAGAGCCCTGACATCTTCAGGAAAGAAAGCAGTCTTTGAAATGAAATAGGGGGAGGGAGAGACAGTATGGGGTAAACGGGGTAAGGTACTTGCATGTGTTCGACCCAGGGTCCATCCCGGGTACCACCTCTGGTCCCTGAAGTCCCATCAGGAGTGACCCCTGAGCAGAATCGGGAGTAAGCACAGAGCATAGCTCGTTGTGGCCCAAGAAACAAAGTAAAAGAATGAAGCAGTTGGAGGGAAGAGCAGGTATTTGGTCAACAGTCCTCCTCTAAACAAAAACAGCTCTTCTCTGCTTTATGTGTCTGATACAGCTCTCCATTTATTTAAGAACAATGGTAAAGACACTAACAACACAATTGTTCTCTGCCATCCATCTCCTACCTCCATAAATGGCAAAAGCTTGATCGTAGAAAAATCTCCTCTTGAGGGTATCTTCCATTTTGGCTCTGTCCACAATGTCATCTTTGGGCTGTAATGCTAATTCCTGCAAATCATTAAAAAAAAAAAAGTAATTGGAAGGTAGGAGACATTTTGGGTTTATACATATAAATTTCATCTATTCATCAGCAGGATTCATTAGAAACTTGATCCAACAGGCAAATTCACAAATACCAGAAGCTTGGGGATCTCCCCCATTACAGAAAAGACACCATTACAGACATGGGGAGTACCACGGTGAGTGAAATGAGTCAGGAGAGGGACAGATGCAGAATGACTGTGTTCATTTGTGGGATATTAAAATATATATATATATTTTTTATATATCAAAATATATATATTTATATATAAAAAGGGCTGGAGCGATAGCACAGCGGTAGGGCATTTGCCTAGCATACAGCCAGCCTGGCAGAGCCGGGTTCGATTCCTCCGCCCTTCTTGGAGAGCCCGGCAAGCTAGCGAGAATATCTCGCCCGCACGGCAAAGCCTGGCAAGCTCCCCGTGATGTATTCAATATGCCAAACACAGTAACAACAAGTCTCAAAATGGAGATGTTACTGGGTCCGCTCGAGCAAATCGATGAACAACGGGAGGAAAGTGACAGTGATATATAAAAGAGACTAATATCCAAGGCCAGGAAAAACAGGGGTCAGAAGGCCAAAACTGGTCAATTGTTGGAAGAAAAAGAATGAAGTAGTTGGAGGGAAGAGCAGGTATTTGATCAAGTGTGTGTGTGTGTGTGTGTGTGTGTGTGTGTGTGTGTGTGTGTGAAGGGTACTCAGGAGAGAGAAGGGACCAGTATGACAATAATAATTGGAAATGATTACTCTGGACAAAAACTGAACGTTGAAAGTAAGTAAAGGGATATTCATGTTGGCCTTTCAGTATCTGTATTGCAAACTATAATGCCCAAAAAGCAGGAGTAGAGAAGGAAAGGGGAAGAAGGTGGGCAAGGGGTGGGGGAAGGGGGAGAGGGAGAGAAGAAAAGTGCCAGCCATGGGTGGGGGCAGGAGGGTACTAGAGCGAGACAAGGGCATTGGTGGTGGGAAATGTACACTGCTGGAGGGATGGGTGTTGGAACATTACATGACTGAAAGCCAGTCACGAACAGCTTTGTAACCATGTATCTCATTATGATTCTATGACAAATATATATATATTTTTAAAATTTTTATTAGTGAAACACCATGAGGTACAGTTGTAGACTTACAAATTTTTGTGCTTGGGTTTCAATTATACAACGATCAAATACCCATCCCTCCACCAGTGCCCATTTCCCACCACCACGGATCCCACTATCCCTCCCACACCCATCCCCCCATCCCACCCTGCCTCTGTGGCAGGGCATTCCCCTCTGTCCTCTCTCTCCTTTTGGGTGTTGTGCTCTGCAAAAGAGGCATTGAGTGGCAATCATGTTCAGTCCATAGTCTACTTTCGACATGCATCTCCGCTCCTGGGAGGATCCTCCAAACACCCTTTATTTGGTGCTCCCTTCTCTATCTGAGCTGCCCTTTTCCCTAGCATGCCCGGCTGGCCTCTATGCCATGGAGTAATCCTCCTGGTACTGATCTCGGCTATTCTTAGGTATTAATCTCGTATTAACAAATATATTTTTTTAAAAGATACCATTATGGAAAAGATGCCTTTTTAAGGAAAGTATGAGTATTTCTGAAACTTCACTGGCTCACTACAGCGAAACAGTGACCTCACACTTCAAACTATCCCAGCCGGGTTCACTGTCTGCAGACTGGACAGTCCCACTGCAGAGTGACGGTCTGACCGGGCTGAGAGCAGATGCCGACACTGACACCGACTACCAAACGGGCAGATGGAACTCTACCTCACGGGAGAAACCTCCGCAGAGTCCAAGTCCCGACTCAAGCAGGCCCCGACTAAGTGTTTGACTAAGTGTTTGCGCAGCCAGGCACAGGTACGACCAGGTCAGCAACAAAGGGAAGGGGCAGGCAAATAAACTCATCCAATCAAAAAGCATTTCCAGCCTACCTTTTTTTTTTAAAGTTTTAAAAACAATAACAAAGCCAATCTTGCAGGTCATATTAGCTTCCAGGGGAGTTCCTAGAGTCATGAATCTGTGGGGAGGGGGGACGGGGCCACCTGCAGGGGCACAGTGACAGGAGAGGAGGAGGGAGAGCAACTGCTACTTCTCCAAGAGCACCGGAGCTCTCTCCCGCTCAAGACAGGCGGGATCCGGCCCCTTCTCTGGGTGACCCTCGAGGGTCCCAACACTCACCTTCGCCTCCAGCACCCTCTTCCGGGCTTTGAGCTCAGCCACGGCTCGGTCGACATCCACCTGGGGGGCTTTATCTTCCTTCAGCTTCCGCACGAGATCTCCCTAGCGGCGAAGAGAAAGACCAGTCAGGCCCCGGCAGCAGTCGGCCCACAGAGGAGCAGGCAGGGCTTGGAAGGAGCGTCTGTGCAGGAAGGGGGACGGACGTTCAGACACTGTGCGAAGTTCAAATGACTGTGAACTGAAACACACACTGTGCCCTAGCACTCGTAACCTAGCGCTCTCCTGGCGAGTGTGCAGGGGACTCAGGGTGCAGGAGAGGGGGCAGGTGAGGGAGGAGAGAAGCAGAGAGGAGGAGCCTGCGAAGCAGCGGGGGCACCGGAGACCCATGAACAGCACCCACGTTTGATTTCCCGCCTCTTGTGCATATAAAACAAATGGTCTTGGGGGCCTGAGCGGTAGTCCAGTGGCACGCAGCCAACCCAGGTCTGATCCCCAGCATCCCACATCGTCCCCCAAGCACTGCCAGGAGTAATCCCTGAGCATCGCTGCATGTCTCTCTCTCTCTCTCTCTCTCTCTCACACACACACACACACACACACGAACGCATGCACGCACGCACGCACACATGCAAAACTGTTTCGGGATACAGGATATGACCCTTGAAAGAACATCTTTCTTCCCCTCTTCCCCTTATTTTTGGGCCCCATCCAGTGGTGCTCAGGGATCGCTCCTGGCAGTGGGGAGTGGGGGTCCATATGTGGTGGCAGGGGTCAAACCAAGACAAATGGCTTGGGCGCAAGAACACATGCCTTGAGTGAGAGGCATAGCTCCTAAAAAAACAACCCAGAAAAACTTGGCGTTTTCTTGGGGGGGAATGGGTGGTCCATACCCGGCAATGTTCAGGTGTTACTCCTGGCTCTGCACTCAGGAAGTATTCCTGTGGCAGTGCTTGGGATACCATATGGGATGCTGGGGATCGAACCCAGGTCGGCCGTGTGCAAGGCAAACGGCCTACCCGCTCCACTCTTAGTTCAGCCCACAAACTCGTTTTTTCCACCTAATTAGTTCTCCGATTTCTGATTTCAACCTCCCCTGGTTTCTTGACAGGAACACGGTGCTGGAGGAAATCTGGGAGAAACGAAGGAAATGATTACTGCTGGTCGGGAAAGCTTCGAGCAGCGCGAGGGGTGAAGGGTAGGTAAGGAGAGCAACCACAAGCACGGCAATAAGCACTCGACTCAAAATTTAAAAAGCCACAGGGCTTCAAGCTCACCAGAGCAATGACAGAGAACGAAATTAGATTCTCGGAAAGCAACAAGACTGTCACTAGCCTTTGCCCCACAGCCCCGTGGGCATTTTCCAAGCTCCCACTGACTTCCCCTCACCCGAAGATCACACCCGGCACTTCAGAAAGTCCCGGTCAGGAACTGCAAACCTGGTTTGGATGATCTGAACCGACATCCCGACCTGACCCGACCCAACCCTGCTGATACTTTCATTTCAAATATCCTGTTGATAATTTCAACAGGAAAATTTCTATATGCACCCAGGAAAAGCAATTTATTTTTATTTCTTTTTGTTGCTTTGGGGTCACATCTGGCGATGCTCAGGAGTTACTCCTGACTCAGTACTCAGGAATGATCCTGACAGCATTCAGGGGACCCTCTGGGATGCCGGAGATGGAACCCAGGTTTTACTTCCTTCTTTAAGTGATAACCAAGGCAATAACTCGGAGGTTTTCAAACTCTCCACCCCTGCAGAGCAGAAGCTGAAGACTACTGATTTAGGGTCGAATCTTCAGTCCAGAGCTAAGGATGGGTAAAAGGATGAGCCAGAGAAGCACCGGGGGGGTGGGGGTGGGGGAGCTGCCAGGGAGGTGCTGGGAACCCCGGCAGACCGCAGCAAGAAGAAGAGCAAGAACGAAGAGGCACGAGGGGCATCCTGGCTGCAAAGGGAGAAAGGAAAACCAGGCCGGGGAAAGGGGGCCGGGGGGCCCCTGCAGCTCAGATCTATCATCACATAAACCGACACTCTGTCCAAAAGCAGCAGTCTAGGATGTTCTGGTCTCAGAAATTTCTTAAACCATTGGGCGTTTGCCTTGCACACAGTCAACATGGCCGACCCAAGTTCGATTCCTCCGCCCCTCTCGGAGAGCCCGGCAAGCTACCGAGAGTATCTCGCACGCACGGCAGAGCCTGGCAAGCTCCCCGTGACGTATTCGATATGCCAGACACAGTAACAGCAAAGTCTCCAATGGAGACGTTACTGGGCCCGCTCGAGCAAATCGATCGGGAGGGCCTTTACCTTTACCTTTAAGGAATAATAATAATAATAATAATAATAATAAAATATATGGGTTTTGTTTGTTCTACACCTGCTGTGCTTAGGGCTCAGAACTGGTTCTCTGGTCAGGGCTCACTCCTGTGATCTCAGGGCACTGTACGGGGTGCCGAGGATCAAACCCGGGTCTACCCCTTGCAAGGTGAGCACCTTACCCACTGGACTATTACTCCGATCCCAGGTTTTTCTCTTTTAAACAACATTTGGTGTGTTCAAAATTAAAACAGAAATTTAGGAAGGGAGAGATGACATAGCAGGTGAGGCATTTGCCTTGCGTGCAGCCAAGCTAGTTTTGATCCTCAGCACCACACTGCGGATCCTGAACAGTGGCAAACACAACTGGGTGTGTGCCCCATCCCCATAACACACACACATGCATACACACGCATACACACACACATAGACACACACACGCACATAGACACACATACTCCCATACACAAACATACACACAGACACACAACACACATACACACGCACACACACATATACATGCATACACACACAAATACACATACATGCACACACATAGAGAGACAGAGAAATTTAAAAAGATTAACTCCTATAAAACAGTAGTAAGCCAACAGGGCGGGGAGGATGATGAGGGCACTGGACCCATGTGTGGCAGCGCCCGGCTCCACCCCAGCTCTCCTTGGTCCAAGCAAGCAGACCCACTGTGGAGGCCTCTGGGCACCCCTGGGGGTAGCCTGATCACCCCAACCTCACAGGACCCAGCCAGCAGCGTGTCTTCAGGCCCCAGCTTTGAACCACAGGCCAGGAACCACCAAGAAAGGCTCCCGGACCCCCTGAAAATTATCTGAGAGGCCCCTTGCTCCCCTAATATGAGTCTGTGCTCCATGCATAGGAGTAATATTTTTGTAAAACAATGGTTCCTCCCAAATTATTTTTTAAAAAGTGAAAATAATAGTTTCATGATCTATAAGTATATTTTGGTTCTGAATAAATCTTTTTTAAAACCAGCTAGACAGTCATTTCATCACCCATAGGTCATTAAGAAAATCCCAACCGAGTTAAGTAGTTCTTCCAAATCCTGGCCCATCTATTACACCATAACAGAAGAACCACATTTTAATTGCAACCCCCTAATTAAATTTTTTTTAAAAAAACACTTTAGTGCTACAGAACCATCAAGCACCTATCAGCAGGAAAAAGCTTTCCGAAATTCTAGGATTTCCCCAAAGCTCAATTTTTTCATTGGCCACATATACTATCAGTTGTCTTTGCTCGAGCGGGCCCAGTAACGTCTCCATTGGAGACTTTGTTGTTACTGTGTATGGCATATCGAATACTCTCGGTAGCTTGCTGGGCTCTCTGAGAGGGGCGGAGGAATCGAACTCGGGTCGGCCATGTTGGCCGCGTGTAAGGCGAACGCCCTACCTGATGAAGGCCCAGTGGCCACGACTAAATAACACCCTCGCAGACATTTCAGCGTTCGTGGCCAGCAGCAGGCAGTCAGCTTGCAGCTCAGTCACACTAAGTGTCACTCCTAAAGCAACCACCTACTTCCGCGTGCTCTCACATACTTCCCTTCGCACACACAGAATACTAAAGAGACACAGGTAACTGCTTCATCAAGGAGGGCGGGAAGTGTTTCCCAAAGGGGCTCCTAGGATTCGGGGGGGAAGAAGTGGTGGCAGACTGGATGCAACGGGGTTGCTTTCTGTCACGAAAGAAGGCAGATTTCCTTAGAGGGAAGATGCCGAGCTGGTTTACCCTTCTGAAAAGGGGGTGAGGGGCCAAATAAGATCAAAGAACCTCTACTAGGAAGCAAAACTGACTTTTCCAACAGCTACACTGTGGGGAACAGAGGATCTGGTGAGCTGCCCCTGACGCGATCAGAACCACACCTGTGCTGGGGATCGAACCAGCATATGCTCCAGACCCTCAGAGCTAGGCCCCCCCAGTCCAGGATCAGCCCTTTTATGCACGGCTGCCTTTTCAACATGGTGCAAACACCAGTGCATGAAAACTGCAAATAGATTGCTTCCATGAAAATGGCTTTGATCTTGGGGACCTCCAAGGGTTCTACAGAACTACTGATAATCTTGGCCTAGCAATTATTTCCCAAAACAGATACTAAATACTGTGTTCTCCCTCTCTCTCCATCTCTGTCTCTCTGTCTCGAGGTTTTGGGACACACCCAGCTGTGCCCAGGGCTTATTCCTGGCTCCGTGCTCAGGGATCACTCCTGGCAATGTTCAGGCGACCAAACGTGGTGCGGGGGAAATCAAAACCAGGTCAGCCACATGCCAGGCAAGTTCCTGAGCTACCTCTCTGGCCCCTAAAACTGTTTTCTATTATAGGAGTACAGTACGGGAAAACAGCTCACTAGACCTTTTCTTAAAGATGTACCTACCATACATAAAAGATGGCTCTTACTGAGTTACGGTCTGTATTTTTTAATTTGGGGGGGGCACAGAGGGGGAAGTGTGTTGTATGTTATCCTTTCGTGAGCTGGGAGAAGAACAAAGGTGTAGAGAGCATATTTTGCACAAAAGCCTTAGGTTTGCTCCCCAGGACCACCACAGCGATGGGGTACCCCCCGACCCCGCTCACTGCCAAGTGTACCCCCCTCAAAAATTTTTCTTTTGGAACTGTACAGTGGTAATACAGCAGGGAGGGCACTTGCCTTGCACGCAGTCCACCTGGATTTGATTCCTCACATCCCATATGATTTCTCTAAGCACCACCAGGGGTGATTACTCAGTGCAGAGTCAGAAGTGACCCCCGAGTGCAGGGTGTGACCCAAGACAGAAGAAAAAAACATTCCTTTCTTTGTAAAAAGACAAAAAACAGATAGTAGTTTGTACTGTTTTTGTTTTGTGGGGTTGAGGGTTCACTTCTGGCTGTGCACTCAAGGATCACTTCTGGCGGGCCCGGGGACCATATAGGGTGCTGAGGATCAAACCTGGATTGGCCAGTGCAAGCCAAGTACCCAACCCTTTAGACCATCACTCTGGCCCCATGTACTGGGTTTGTTTGTTTAAAATGTTATTTATTTGGCAATATTAGGGCTGGTCATACTATACTAACCCCTTCCCCGTTTATTGTTTTTTTGTTTGGGGGCCACTCTTGGTGACACTCAGGGCTTACTCCTGGCTCTGCACTGAGGAATCACTCCTGGTGGTGTTCAGGGGACCAGATGGGATGTCCCCCAGGTGGGTGTGCAAAGCCAAGCACCCTAACCTGCTGTGCCAAGGCTCTGGCCCCTAACTCCTCTTCAAAAACAAACAAAAGCCTAGACTGCACTTGTTTCATCAAATAACTTGATTTAGAAGCTGTGATGTCTTCCTACATGTTCTACAGCTAATTCCTTAGGAATACCTGGGAGTATGCCACCGGGAAATATACTTCAGTCAACAGCCAAAACCTTTAAAAATAAAATCCACATAGCAAAAGCAGAGAAGCCAGTCTCCATGAGACACAACAGTAACATACATCACCCATCACTAGACCCATTCCCCAAACGCAAATGCCTTAAAAACCCCACCGCACAAACTTCACCATGAAAATATCCACAGAGGCCAGAGGGGACCATATGCCCCCATAAACACCTTAGATCACGGCTCAGGTCCTTACGAGGGAACACTGGAGTCAAAGTGATTCCAAGCCCAGGGGCCTGATGTATGTGTGTGTGGGGGGGGGGGGCTGGTGTGTGTGTGTGTGTGTGTGTGTGTGTGTTCCTGCAAAGTCAAAAGAACTTGAACTTCAATAAACCAACTCACATGTTCTAAAAGCAGTCAAGTACAAAAAATAATAATAATAATAAATAATAATAATAATCAACGAACAAGGATGCCAACAGAAGCCTCCACACACACGGCAACCCGGTCTGCAGGTCGTGCTCCAAGCTGGCTCGGAGGCCAGCTCCCGTCCACTGCAGAGTCGTCTGCGCGGCGGTCACAGGCTAACGTGGCAGGGGGAGGGCTCTGGGCGCGTGTTTTCCAAATTAGACGGCCTGGGGAGGCCAAGGACCAGAGCAAGAGCTGACAGCGCCCGCCCCGAGAGAGACAAAGGAACCACACCTAACTTCATGTGGGGCGGGCGGGGCGGGGCAGGGGCCCAGAGGACGCCCACACCGCAGCGTCCCGCGACCCACTTAGACCCCCGTGAAACTAACTCCCCAATAAAACCCGCGCTCGACCAGGGCAGGCCCCCAGGCGGGGGGCCCCCGGGCGCTGCCCAGGGGCAGCAGTATCTGCTGGATGTGCGGCACTGCTGCCCCAAAGAATCGCTCCCAGCCCTAGTCCCACCCTCCCGAGTTATTGCATCAGGCAGGCGCCGGTACAGGAGGAACCCGTTCGGGTGAACTCCTCGGTCGTGGTGCCCGGATGCCCCCCGTGCCAGCCGGGACTGGAACAGGGCTGGGTGTGCGCGCATCATCTCAAAAGCATCTTTCCCCTCCGACCTCCCCAAATCCCGAGATCCCCGCGTTGCCCTGGAGAGACAGAGGCCTTGCAGGCCCTCCCGACCCGGGGAGAATCCCGCTCCCCAGAGCCTGGGGGGCCGGGGGCCGGGACCCGCTGCGCGCAGCCGGGAACCCCGCGCCCACCCCCGCGGTGGTCCCTCCGCCCGGGGGACGACGACCGAGAGCTCGCTCCGGGTACCGCTCCTCGGGAAAGCCCCAGCGCGCCCCCCCACCCCCGCCCCGACACCCACGGAGCCCCGAGCGCAGGAGGGTGGCGCGGGCGCAGCGGCGGGGCCGGGGAGGTGGGGGGTGGAGATCCCCCGCGCGCGCGACCCCGGGGGTCGGCGCATCCAACCAGCGGCTGGAGACGGACCAAGGTCCGGGCGCCCCCGGGGGGCGGGCGGGCGCGGTACCTGCTGGCGCACGGCGAGCCGGAGCGGGGCGAGCGCGGCCTCGGCGCCGTCCATGCTGCGGGGCGCGGGGGCGGCCGTGCGGAGCGCGCGCGGGGACGGCGGGGGCAGCAGCGCGGCGCGGGCGGCGCGGAGCAGCGCGGGCCGCGGGCAGGGCATGGGCCGGCGCGGGCGGAAGCGGCGCGGCCGGGATGATGAAACCGCCGCGCCGGGCGCGCAGCCGCGCGTTCCCGCCCGCAGATTCGCCACGGCGCCGCCCCGGGGCAGCCCCCGGGGGCGCATCTCTGCGAGAGCCCTGGAGGGGGATGGGGAGGACACCGGGCGACCCGGGGCGGCACGGCGATCTGCAGACGTGACAGCGGCCCCGCTCCCGTTTCTGCGCTTTGACACCCCCCCCCCCCAAAGGGTCAGGGAACTTCGTCCTGGAGAGGGGCTCAAGCTCGTGCTCTTCCACCCCGGCCAGTTCCCCGCGTGGGGAAGCCGCGGACAGAGAGGTCTTAACTGGCCCGGTTCCAGGCAAGAGCTGGGCAAAGGAGGACAAGGCAGAGAAGGGGGCTTGCATGGGTTGACTTTTGACGGCGGCGCACTGTCACGATGATATTTTAGGGTGTCTAAAGTGCCTCCAAGCAAAGTGCCCAAGACTGACCGGCCTCTGCAGGGCCAGCAGGATTTGAACCCACAGAGGCGAGTCAAGTCACCGCGGAGGTGGACGAGTGCAGCATGCGGGTGCCCGGGTTGCCCCTGCCGGGGACTTGTCTGGGCTGACCGAGCTTTTGTCCTTAGCACGAGACAGAGGACCACAGCTGCCTTCCTGCACCTCTTCTGGCCTGGTGACGGCCTGGTTGGCTCCGAAAGCTACATTTCCTTTGCAGAAAGGGGAGAGAGAAAAATAATGCACTGGTCTTAGGATTTGCATCGCACTCCACCAACCCCGCCTTCTGGGTCCAAAGTAAATACAGAGGGACAGTCCACGTCATGCTCTGCGGTTCCCCCCCGCCCCCCCCCCCCCACACACACACGGCAGAGACCTCACCAGGCACCCCGGGGCTGGGGACCGCTGCTTAAGCACAGCACCAGCGCCTTGCGCAGTGACCACTTCTAGGAGTATGGAGAGAGACGTCCACCTTTTCGGAAATGGTAACTGGGGTACCTCTCTTCCTGTCCCAGATGGGGTCCCATCTGGGAGAGGTGCTTAGTGGCACTAAATCACAAACGGGACAATAACTTTAAAAAAAAACACTGAGTTATTAAACAACTTGTACTTTAAAGCCATCACTTCCAGATTTGGTATTTATTAGTCACAATTTTACGTTGCTTTATCGTAATAGGAAATTTCACGGTTGGTATTTAAAATAGAGAACAATTTTCACTACTTCCCCCCCTCCAGCCGGGTTTTTTAATTCTATAGGTCAAAAATATCTTGTCCTTTTTAAGTTTTGTGCTACAAAAGGCAAAGACATGCGCACTACTTCTCTGCTTGGCCTGCTGCTGTAGGTCCGTGTGGCTAAGAAGCAGAGTTTCGCAAATAGTTTTCCTTGGAAATTTAATTTACAAGTTAATAAGGATAGGTTTTCTTCCAGGTAGTATGGGTTTGCCACTATCTTGCATACAAATGACCAGGGCTGATCCCAACACTGCATATGATCCCACCCCACCCCCCCCCACCCCTGACCCCTGAGCACAGAGCCAGGAGAAAGCCCTGCCTTTCTCTTTTTTTTTTTCCTCTTTTGCTTGGGTTTGCAATGGTAGTAATAGTTTGCCCACAACTGCACAGCCGTGAGTGGAGAAAGGGAGCTTGTCGCAGAGGTAGATTTAGCATGTGACTACGGGAGCCTGTGGCAGAGATAGATTTATCGCGTGACTGCTGTCTGTGCCCCTTCCAGGCCCTGCAGGGGCCCAAACATGGAAAGTACATAGCCATGTTGTTCATTCTGTTTTTCTTTCTTTCTTTCTTTCTTTCTTTCTTTCTTTCTTTTTTTCTTTCTTTTTTTTTTTTCATTTTGGGTCACACCCGGTGATGCTCAGGGGTTACTCCTGGCTCAGCACTCAGGAATTACTCCTGGCGGTGCTCGGGGGACCATATGGTACGCTGGGAATCGAACCCGGGTCAGCCATCTGCAAGGCAAATGCCCTACCCCCTGTGCTATTGCTCCAGCCCCATCTGTTTTCCTTTTTTTGTTACAGTTCTTTTCTTTATTGGAGGGAATAAAATTTGCATATGTTGAAATGCACAAATCTAAAGTTTAGAGCTAAATGGACTGTTGATGTGCTTTTGTTTTGGGGCCACACCAAGTGGGCTCAGGGCTTTCTCCTAGCTCTGTGCTCAGGGGTTATTCCTGGAGGAGTTCGGGGATCATATGCAGTGCTGGGATCAACCCTGGTCAGCTGCGTGCAAGGCACATGCCCTACCTGCTATACGTTTGCTGGTCTCCAAGTTAAGTGGATTCTGGCCAAAAAATGTCCTCTGTCACCCCCCACCTGCTGAGTGGCTTACACTCCAGCCTCTGCTCACAGAGAAAGCCTCCCACTTCCCTTTGAGTCCTGAGTGATGAGGCAAGGGCTGAATTGAGGCAATTTATTGTCCCAGTCATTTCTGTTTTGAGTTGGCTGATTCCCATGGTTAGGTTCAGGGAAGGTTTTAGTTTTTAGAACAGTCTAGGGGCTGGAGGAACGCAGCCAGCAGAGATGCTGGGAGGCAGACGGGGTTGGGTGGTTCCTCTGACCCAAGGACCTTGGGCCGTGGGTCCCAGAGGAAATAAAGCTCAGCAACCTGTCGTCGAACAGTCTCTGGACACGGCGCCGGGGTCTGTTGAGGATCTTGCAGGTCCCAGGGGGTTGTCCAGGTACCGGAACTCACCCCCTCCAGGGATTCAGGAGGGGCCAAGGCACAGGAGCAACCAAACTTCCAGCAAGGAGGAGGGCACAAGCCCTGCAGGCCACAAGAGTGCAGTAGTGTTCTCCAGAGTCACTTGGGCTGTGCAGAGCCTTCACACCTGTCCACAGTCTTTCAAGAAACATCAGCCAGCACCCGCTATGCACCAGGCACTCTTCTAAGCACCGACAGAACAGCGAGCAGGAAGACAGGGAGGGGAGAGGCCCAAAGGCAGAAGCATTGGTTCTGCATGCAGGGGTGCTGGGCTCCGTCGATGCCACGCACAGCCCTCTGAGCACCTCCGGGAATGACCCCGAACATTAAGCCAGGAATAGCCCCTGAGCATCACCTGATGTGGCCCCCAAATAAAATCAAAACTGAACAAGCCATTAAAAGACACACCTCCGTACCACGAACTTTGGAATCACTGACCATATGAAAATAAGATGATGTGCTGGCGCAGGCACGGGGAGAAAGGGGCTCTCCTTCACTCTTGGTGGGAACACCAACTGGTCCAGCCTTTTTGGGAAAAAAATATGGACATTCCTCAAAAAACTAGAAATTGAGCTTTCCTTTGACTCAGTAATACCACTTCTGGGGATATATCCTGGAGTCTAAAAACGCACAGCAGAAACAGCATCTGCACTCCTATGTTTGTTGCAGCACAATTCACCGTAGTCAGAATCTGGAAACAACCTGAGTGCCTGAGAACAGACAAAAAGATTAAGAAACTATGGCACATCTACATAGTGAAATACTACGCAGAACTTGGGAAAAATAAGTCATGAAATTTGCCTATAAATGGATGGACATGAAGAGTATCATGCTGAGTGAAATAGGTCAGGAGAAGAAGGACAGACATAGAATGACTGCACTCATTTGTGGGATATTATATATATGTATATGTACATATATATATACATATAGTAGAGGGGACTGGAGCAATAGTACAGTGGTACGTACAGTGGGTAGGGCATTCACCTTGCATGTGGCCGACCCGGGTTAGATCCCAGCAACCCATATAGTCCCTGGAGGACCACTAGGAGTAATTCTTGAGTTCAGAGCCAGGAGTAACCTCTGTGCATCTCCAGGTGTGACCCCAAAAAACCTATATATTATATACAGTAGAACACCAAGGCCAGGCGAAACAAGGGCTAGGCCTACCACAAGTGTGTGTGGTGTTGGGGAACAGTTTTCCCCAACATTCCCAGACACATTGCACACTGGGTCCGGGCAGACATGGGATGAATAATGATGGGCATGTGGAGAAACACCTTCCAGGAAGAGCTGATGGCTGTTCACATTATTGCCAAACACACACATATTTTATAGAGGGTCTCAGCTTATAAGAAGGTCCAGTCACATGAAGTTTAGCATAATTGGCCTGTCACCTTTTCTTCTCTGCTTCACCCCAGTCCAATCCCAATCAAGGCTAGATGCTGCACGTTGCTAAGCATACATGACAGTTTCTTTGTCTTGGGTGCATGGGACCAAGGGGTCGAGTGAGGCTCAAGGCCGAACACACGGTGCTGGCTGACACCCTGTTCTTGTCAACTTTGCCCAGATACTCCCTCTTTCAAGGTTTTGCTTCTGGGCTGCTTTGCAAGGTCGGGTCTTATTTGCTCCAGTGCCTGTCACCATGCTCCACGGTGTGGGGTGGGGGTAGGTAAGATAGAGAAGGGACAACTATGACAGTAGTAGTTGGAAATGATCACACTGGACAAGAACTGAGTGTTAAAAGTAGGCAAAGGGATACACATGACAACCTTTCAGTATCTGCGTTGCAAACCACAATTCCCAAAAAGGGAGAGAGAGGGAGAGAGAGAGGGAGAGGGAGAGGGAGAGAGAGAGAGAGAGAGAGAGAGAGAGAGAGAGACCGATAGACAGAAATGCCTGCCATAGAGGCAGGCTGGGGGTGGTGGTGGATGATGGAAGGAAAATGGGGACACTGGTGCTGGGAAATGTGCACTGGTGGAGGGATGGGTGTTGGGACACTGTATGACTGAAATCTGTCATGAACAGCCTTGTAAGGGTCTATCTCACAGTGATTCAAAAAAAAATTTTAAAGAAAAATAACAAAAAGCAAGCTGATATGATGTGGGGAAAGTTCAGTGAGCAAGTACCTGCCTTGCAGCTATGAGGCTGTGAGTTGGGTCCCCCACAGTCCCCTACATGCGGAACACAATGCCAAAGGAACTGCCGCTGTGGGGATCCCTGGTGCATGCACAAAGTGTGCAATTTCCAGCATAGCAGCCAAGTATGTGCAAACACTGCAACTACAGACAGGGTGTGATCCCCAATGAGCCAGGCTCACAACCAAGTTTGCGACCCCCGGTCATCACAGCAACCCAAGAGACTAGCAGCAAAAGGAGAAGAGGAGGAGAGAACCATAAAATACATAAATAAATAAAAACAAGTTGATTAATCACTCCAGATAGTGATATAGTGATAAAACTCTAAAAATAATAAGACAGGGAAAATGGATAAAGCATGGCAAGGGATGAGGGGTTAGATAGGCATCAACTCTGAGCAGCGACATTTGATCAAGGATATGAAGATGCCAGAATCAGCCATAAGAAGACCAGGGTAGTAGCATGTGCAAAGGTCCTGAGGTGAGAGCCTGCTTGACCTGTGTGAAGACTGGTAAGAAACTGCATGTGTCTAGAAGACTGTGAGTGGAGAGAGGTATAAAATAATATCAGAGAAAAGCAGAGAGCAGAGCATATAGGTTACGGTTAAAATTAAAAGTCTCATATTTTTTAGTGTAGTTATATGCCACTGAGGGTTTTCATTTTTAAATTTTATTTATTAACTTATATATATTATTTTATTTATTCAATTTGCTTATTTTGCTTTTGGACCATTCTTTTGGCAGTGCTCGAGCTTACTCCTGGCTCTGTGCTCAGGGGTATCTCCTGGTGATGCTGGGAGGGACCATATGTGATTCTGGGGATTAAACTCAGGTCAGCCTCATGCCAGACAAGTGCCCTAACCCCTGTACTGTACCCAACCCTCAATCACACATATGGTCCATTTGTTCTGTTAGCAACCTGTTCTGCCTTCTGACTGCCACTGGTGCTTGTGTAAGGAAGATCACAGGAGTCTCTGGGGAACAGGAGAAGGAGGGAACTCGCTTCTGAAAGTTCTGCCGGGTGGGTTTTTCTGTGGAGTCAGGCAAAGCCACATGGACTGATGGGAAATCATGGGAGTGAGTGGTGAGCAGGTGGTCCTGGCAGGACTCTCCAGTTTGGGGTCTCACCAGCTTTTCCTAAGCTTGAAGTCAGTCACACAGGCCTCCCCCAGGGAGCCTCCTTCCGCCAACTCCCCACCAGAATCCCCGGCCCTCTCCCTG
Organism: Sorex fumeus; assembly: GCF_029834395.1. Classification (NCBI taxonomy): domain Eukaryota; kingdom Metazoa; phylum Chordata; class Mammalia; order Eulipotyphla; family Soricidae; genus Sorex; species Sorex fumeus. Next base: position 72,490,636 of record NW_026606094.1, on the reverse strand, counting down.
CTGGAGGGGATGCTTCCCAGAACTGGGTGTGGGAGGGAGGCCCCACATCTATTCTGGCTCCCTGTGGGGGTCTCCAAACCAGACCTTGCCCTCTCTGGCCTCAGTTTCCCTTCTGAACAATCAACGAGGGACCATACCTGCTGCCCTGTGGCCCCTTCCTTTTCTGATCATGGGTTTGTGAACTTGTGACTTGGGCAAACAAAACTCCTAAGACCTGGAAGGTGAGCAAGATTCTCCCTGTGCAGCAGAGGGGACAGCGCCCCAGAGACCAGCCCTGGGTGGGGGGAGGGGCAGGGCTGCTGGGAGCTGTGTCAGCACAGATGCCCTTTCCCCGGGAAGTGCAGCTCAGCCGGTAGGTACTCAACTCTCATCCAAGGGGCCCCACCTCTCCTGCAGAGAGTGGAGTGCCATCATGGAATGTTACTTGGGGCTCTGGCTTTGCCACTTTGGGGGAAGAAGAGGCTTGAGCCAGTTAGGAAGACGAGATGGGTAAACAGGTCAATAAGAGGTTCACTGGAGTGTGTGTGTGTGGGGGGGAGGTGGGGGGATGGGGGAGAGGATCCCAGAGTGAGACTTCTGTAGCTGGCTGGGTATACATATCCTGCTGTGAATGGTGCCCCCTTGAACGATGAGATGGGAAAGGGGCCATTGCAGGTGTGATTCAGTGAAGACTGTGGACCCTCAGCCAACACAATTGCTGTCCTGGAAAGATTAGGAAAATCAGGCAGAGAGAGCACAAAAGGTGGGAGCAGATTCCAACCCGGACATGCCTGCTCTCCCAAGTACCACCAAGCTAGGGGCAGACTGTAAGCACTGCTGGGGGTTCCAAAAACTAAAAGGAAGGAGAGCTGGGCCCGGAGCTGGGCCCTTGCATCCCCGGCATCCCATATGGTCCCCAGAGCACCACCAGGAGTAACCCTTGAGCATCACTCAGTGTGACCTGTCACTGTCACTGTCACTGTCCTCCCGTTGTTCATCGATTTTCTCAAGCGGGCCCAGTAAAGTCTCCATCGTGAGACTTTGTTGTTACTGTGTTTGGCATATCGAATACGCCACGGGTAGCTTACCAGGCTTTGCCGTGCAGGTGAGATACTCTCGGTAGCTTGCCGGGCTCTCCGAGAAAGGCGGAGGAATCGAACTCGGGTCAGCCAAGTTGGCTGCGTGCAAGGAAAATGCCCTACCTGCTGTGCTATCGCTCCAGCCCCAGTGTGACCTAAAAGCAAAAAAAAAAAAAAAAAAAAAAAAAAAAACCAAAACTGAAAGAAACATCAGGACATGGGAGAGAAAATAACCCCAAGGCACTGGGCAGTTTTTGTTGCTGGTGGTGGTGGTTTTTTTTTTTTTTTTCCTTTTTGGGTCACACCCGGCAATGTACAGGGGTTACTCCTGGCTCTGCACTCAAGAATTACTCCTGGCGGTGCTCAGGGGACCATATGGGATGCTGGGAATCGAATCTGGGTCAGCCGCGTGCAAGGCAAACACCCTACCTGCTGTGCTATTGCTCCAGCCCCGGGTTTGTTTTGTTTTTATTTTTGGTTTTTGGTCACACTTGGTACTCAGGGTTTCCTCATGGTTCTGCTCTTCGGGTTCACTCTTAAATGGAAGGGCTCAGGAGCCTTTTGGGGTGCCAGGGAGGAAAGTCGGGTTGGCCACGTGGAAGGCAAGTGCCCTACCTGCCGAGTTAGCACTTTGACCCCTGTGTTTCCTTATTTAAAAGAAGCCCAGACACTGGCAATTAGGTTCAGCGGCTGGAGAGTAAGCTCTGAGCACTGCTGGGTTGTGGCCCCCAAAGAAAAAAAGGCAATTGAAACACAATTAAAAATCTCACTCCCCACAAAACCTGGGCCCAGATGAGCTCACTAGTGAATTCTTCCAAATCTTCGAGAACCCTTTTCCTTTCCTCATCAGGCTTTTTCCAGAAAGCCAAAAAAAAGAGCAGTTCTCCCAGTTTCTTTGAGGCCAATATTACCCTGATATCAAAAGCAGGCAGAGATGTCTCTAGGGAAAGCAGAACAAATATCCCTGGCAAATCCCAACAGCACCAAAGGTGCTCACGAGCCTCAGCTAATCCAGTCGTCTGCCACCGCCACAGCCCAGTCTGCCCCAGATCTGTGGGCCAGGCTCGGGGTTCGGACCCATTCAGACAGTCCAGCCTTTTTGCTCTGTTTCATTAGACTCCAAATGTGGGTGCTTCTCTCCTCACTTCTCTCCCTTCCGATACAATTCCTTTAGGTCACCATTTGTCTTCTGAAATTCCTTTCCGCAGAAGCTGGGGACCATCAGAACTGATGTCGCCTCTTCCCGACAACAGCGAAGGTTGGCTCTGGCCTGACGTCCCTGGCTCCTGCCATATTTGGGTGGTGGGGAACAGACCCAGATCCTGCAGAACAAGCAGTTCTCAGGTCGCCTGGCGGGAACTTGCACCGGCCAGCAGAAGCAGAGCAGCCACCCCGTGGAGGGATGGGTGTGGACATGTGTGAGACTTCCCTCACTGGCACTTTCCAGACAAGGCCATCACCAGCCACGGGTGACAAGTGGGGAGCAGCACCCACTCACGGCTCCAGGGGCTCTGGGACCCCTGTTCACTCCACCCACAACTCAACAACACAGTGACTTCAAGGGATGGAAGGACCTGGCTAGTGTGTTGAGGTGGTCTTGAAGCTGCTGTTTTTCTGTGCCTGGAATGGTACCTGTCATGACATAGATGCTCAATAAATGAATCAACGTTGGGTGTCAAGTCCCTTTCTTTCCATTTCGTTTTGCTGAATTTTTGTTTGTTTTGTTTTGGGGTCACACCCTGTGGTTCTCAGGACTTATTCCAGGCTCTGTGCTCAGGGATTACTCCTGGCAGGGTTCAGGGGACCATATGAGATGTCGGGGATCAAACCCTGGTTGGCTACCTGCAAGGTAACTACCTGTGATACTATTGCTCCAGTCTCAAAGAATTTTTGTCATTTCTGCCCTCTGTGTCCTTATAAAAATTTGTACAATATTTTACCTGGGGCTAATTTAATTTCTATTTTTCTTTCATTATATTTGAAATGGGGCTGGAGTGATAGCACAGCGGGTAGGGTGTTGACCTTGCACGTGGCCGACCTGGGTTCAATTCCTCCGTCCCTGTTGGAGAGCCTGGCAAGCTACCCAGAGTATCCCACCCGCATGGCAGAGCCTGGCAAGCTCCTCGTGACGTATTTGATATGCCAAAAACAGTAACAACAAGTCTCACAGTGGAGACGTTACTGATGTCCGCTCGAGCAAATCAATGAACAACGGGAGGACAGTGCTATAGTGCTATACTAGAAATGAAAATACGCTCTTTAAAAAAAAAAAAACTCTGGGCCAATGCTTTGGCTCCTGATGCCTTCCTATTCTTTTCCCTGTACTCTTTGAACTTTGAGGCAGCAACTTCAGTTCGCTTTTAAAATGCCTGGTGACTATTTGGCTTCTGCTTTCTTGGGCTCTCAGCAGACTTTCCTGGTGAGGGTTCGGAGTCCCCTGTCTAGTGAAGCAGCTCCTCTCTGAGGCTCCTTCAAGCCTCCCTTTCCTGTGGCCCAACTTGAAGCCAGCAGAGTTTTTCCCGGACTAGCTCTTTTTCACCAAGCGTCATGTGAGAAGTTCCAAGCTTGCTGGAATTTTCCTTTTGACCCAGGGGTTACATTGCACTTGATCGTCTTAACTTCTGAGCTTAAACGTGCTTGGGCACGTTTGGCAGTAGGAGAGATCCTGGCCTCTGTACAGAGGAATTGATTGGATTTTCAGGCATTTGTTTCTTTAACTTAGTTTTGGGGGGCCCTTCCAGCAGTGCCCCAGGACTATTCCTGGCTCGGCGCTCAGGAGACCATCTGTGGTGCCAGGATTTCAAACTGGGGCCGGTCACCTGCAAAGCCCACACCTTACCTTCAGCTTGGTCTTGCGGGCCTCTTATGCATTTATTTGTCTGTTTCTGTTCTGGCGGGGAGAGATAAGGCGATAATAGCTTTGTAAGAGCCGCATTCCAACAGTCTGGACAGAGCAGCTCTTCCACTTCTGGGCCTAGAAACTCCGGGGAGCTGCTGTAGTCTGCGGTGGGGAGACTCCCCACACCCCCCCACCTCCTGCCAGGACACGGGCTCCAGGACAGAGAACCCTAGCTATGTGTTGGCGCCTTGTTGACTGAATCTTAGAGAACAGGATGCCGGCTGGACACAAGTGCAAGTTCCCAGTGCTATGTGCCTTCCACCTTCTGCATCGTCCTGACAGGGGCCGCTGTCAACACCAGTACCGCCTTCCCTCTTCTTACCATCTCTTGCCACCCCTCACCTCTGGCTCCGGGCGCTGGCATCCAAGCCCAGCCCAGCACCCTTGAAGACCTACCTCAGTCTGAATGTGGGGGCGGGGAGGTAGTATAGTCGGTAGAGCACTTGTCTTGCATGCAGCTGACCTGGGTTTGAGCCCCCACATCCCACTCTCCAGGAGCGACCCCTAAGCACAGGGTTCGATTCCCAGCATCCCATAGGGTCCCCCGAGCACTGCCAGGAGTAATTCCTGAGTGCAGAGCCAGAAGTAACCCCTGTGCATCACTGTGTGTGACTCAAAAAGAAAAAAAAAAGACCTTAACTTTGGGGTGTGCTTCCTAAAACAAACAAAAAGAAACAAAAATGTCAATATTCTGAGTCTTTTAAAATTTCTGTTTTCTTCTTGGTTTGTTTTGGGGCCATACCCAGCAGTGCTCAGGGGTCACTCCTGGCGCTGTACCCAAGAATCACTGCTGGCCATGCTCAGGAGCAATATGAGATGCCGGGGATTGAACCCAGGTTGGTCACATGCCAGGTAAGTGCTCTACCCCCTGTACCATTGCTCTGACCCCCAAAATTATTGTTCTTAGTTTAATTTTTAGAATGTCATTATCAAAGAGAAAGCAAGAGAGGATCTGGGGGTGAAAGCAGGAAGTGAATATCTAGACTGTGTGTTGGGGTTACTCTGGAGTTCCCGAGATTCAGGGACCCTCCCTCAGGGTGATTCTGCTGGGTTTGTCTTTGGATTTACTCCAGGAATCTGGAGTGAATTTGGATTCACTCCCCGGAAGGAGAGAGCTACATGGATGTGTATTGACACTGCATCGAAAACAACAACTAACTTGTGTCAGCTGCCCAGGGCTAATATGTATTTTCATGTACTTGTATGAAGAAACATGTGCCTCGCGTCTTGCTGGGACCTGTCCTCCCCAGAGGTGACTTAACCAGCTTCGGTCCAAGTTCAAGATCAAAGGCACCGTGGGAAAGCCACAGGCTAGGATATCGTCAGCAGCGACCTTGCTTGCGGCCAAGGACCACACCCAGTCACCCTCCCACTATAGGTTTAAAGGAAACATGACCCATCTCCAGAGGCCTATTTCCCTGGAGAATCTCCGCAGAATCGAGGTCCCCCTTGTCCCGAAAAGATTTCATCTCACTCATGGGCTTTTGTGCCATCAGTGACACAGTGTGACAACCTGAAGCCACGCAACAGTATCCAAGAGATTCTGATGGGAATTTGGAGAGAACCAAATTTGTGGAGGCTTCCGTTAAAGAGGCCAAAGGATTATAAATTGGATCTAAGTCACGAACAAAGAATTTATGGAAAAGAAGAAAGATCTGGGTTACACCAAGTACTAAAAACCTGAAGTAATTTGCTGTTGGTATTGTGCTTAGGAAATTCACAGCACTTATCTACAGGATGCCAAAGGAGGTAATTAATATTAGAGATATCAAAATAGATAAGACATAGACCCACATCTTCAGAGCACAAGGAGAAATAGAAAAAACATTTGCTTTTTTGTTGTTGTTATGTTTGGGCACTATGCCTGGCTGTGCTCAGGGCTTACTCCTGGCTTCATGCTCAGGGATCACCCCGGGCAGTGCTCAGAAACCATCCGGGGTGCCGGGAATTGAATCTGGGTTGGCCATGTGCAAAGCAAGCACCCTGCCTGCCATACTATCACTCTGGCCCTCTAGAGAAAATATATGAATGTTACAGAGGAATCATCAGGAACTGGGACAATAATGTTTCAAACCCCCTTTCCTTTATTTTTCTTTTTAATGTAGGAGTACTGCTATTTATTCTGTCATTGCTTAAGCTGACTGAAGTAGGCATGAACTCCGCACTGTCCTTCCTTTCTGATTAATAAAAGAAAACTATTCATTAAAAATGATTTGGGGGCTGAAGCGATAGCACAGGGGGTCGGGTGTTGGCCTTGCACGCTACCAACTGGCTTCAATTCCCAGCATCCCAGGTTCCCTGAGCACTGCCAGGAGTGCAGAGCCAGGAGTAAGTCCTGCATGTCGCCGGGTGTGACCCAAAAAGAAAAAAAAAAGGAAATAAAGCAAAAATTAAAAAGCATTTGTTATTGTTCCTTCAGAAATCACAGATCACAGATCATCCTGTTATTCGTCGATTACCTCGAGCAGGCCCCAGTAACGTCTCCTTCATCCTAGCCCTAAGATTATATTCAAGGCTCTTTAGGAGAATGAGACCCATCATTGTTACTGGTATTTGGCATATTGGGTACGACACAGGGAGTTTGCCAGACTCTGCCGTGTGGGCAGGTTACATTCAGTAGCCTGCCAGTTTGTCAAAGTAGGAATGAGATGTCATAATAAGATGTCGTGTGGCCGCAAATGCGGCCGCACGGTTCCGGGATCTGGTTTTTATAGTCTCTGAGTCTTGGCTGCTGATGGGATTACACGGCGCCAGGGGGCCAGTTGGTGTGTGTGATCCCCGCCTACTGGAATTTGGAGGATCTGGGTGGAGGATCCTTCAGAAATAATCACAATAAATAATTGTTATTTCTTTTCATGGTTACATATGGCCACACTAAGTACAAACATTGTATTCCAGGTACAGAGACTAGATTAGAGTTTGATTGTGAAGTGGGTCTCTTCCTCATCCCATTTTACAGATGGGAAAGCAGAGGTCAGCCTGGTCCAAATCAGAGCTCACAGTAGGCAGAGGTGGGACTCAGCCGAGGTGTGTCTGGGATTGCATCCAGAGCAAGGACCACAAGGAGCTCTCCTGTCGACCCTGTCCCCAAACACAGGCACCAAATTTGTTTCATTCCCAAACTCTCAACCAGGCCAGGGGCCTGGAGGAAGCAAGGGCCAAGTCTCTCTCATGATGGTGGCAGGGAATGTCTGAATATCTGTCTGAGGCTGTGACTCGGGTCACTTTCAAGCAACTAATTTCTGATTCCTACAGAGAAACAGAGACCGAACAGGCCCTCAGCTCTGAAAACACATCACACAACAAAACAAGACTTGATGTTCTCAAGAACTCCTTAAGAGTGGCGCAAAGTGGAGAAAATTCTTGGCCACGTATCTAATTAGGGACCATGCCTGCTTATATAGTGGTGCCCCCTGGTGGAAATAGGGGTGTAGAACAGTGTCCAGCCAGACAGATAGGGAAATGTTCAGAGAAAGATTTGCAAGTTGAAATCCCTGCCTCAGCAAAAGGACAAGAGCTGCGTCTGGGAGTTGAAGGGGTGCGGAGTGATAGTATAGTGGGTAGTATAGCATTTGTCTTGCACGTGGCTGACCTGGGTTTGATCCCTGTGCACCATATGTTCTCCTGAGCACCACCCAGGAATGATTTCTGAGCACAGAACCGGGATTGTCCCCTACCCCTGGCAAAGTTGTAACTGATTCAGGGGAGAACTAGGGAGCTAATTCTTCTCACATCCTGACAAGGGAGGAGATAAGATAACATACACTTCTCTTTGTTTATGTTTCCCTGTATCATTAAATAAAATGCTGCCATCTATGTTGGTTACAATAAAATGACCTCCAATGTTCATATACCTTAAATACTTAGCAGACGAAAATGAGGCGATACACTAGGGCATCTTCAGGAGTTAGCTGAGACAGAGAGCACAGAGGAAGTGGCCAAACAGTGCTGTTGGGTATTTCATTCTTCAAGATGAGAAAAATTTCAACCACCAGATGCTAATGCTGGTGAAAGTAGCTCTTGCTCTTGCAAGAGTCCCACAAACAGTGATGACTTGGTTCAATTCTCCTCCTAATTCCCCTGTCTAACATAAGTTAGAGGAGTGTGGTCTTTGCTTTATGAAGTTCATTTAAAGATAAAAAGGTTTGGAACTCTAAAGTTCCTACCAAAGACCGACAGAAAGTCCTGCTTAAACATCAGTGGGGCTGGATGTCTGCTAAGCACACAGCACCACATCAGGACAGGTTTCCAAGGGTCCACATACGCCATGAGTCATATGCAAGATGGAATCTCTCTGAAAACGTGCCCCTTCATCCTGGGGAGCGTCTGAGAATGGCTGATCCTCAGAAAGAAGGCTCAAAATCATTGCCTGCGGGGTCCTTCAATCCCTGGGGTTCTCTAATGTCAATCAACATCATACACGCTACGATGGTTATTGAAAACAATTTTTAGAAAAAGGATGAGAAATAACTGGTTTGAAAACAAATGTTTTGGGTCTCATGGATTTGGTTGAGGATCACACCTGTGGTCTGGTTTCTCTGGGACCTAGTCAGACTTTCCGCCTGTTCTCCTTTAGACCTATAGTCTGAGCTAAGTAGGAGCAGGGGGCAAGCACCCCCCCCCCCCCATTCTGAGTGTGGTTCTGCCGCATTTGGAGACGTTGGGGACCCCAGCCACTCATTTCCTTACCTAGCTAACAAAAGTGTCTGCTGCTATACTTTTAAATTCTTTCTGTTAGTAAAACTCACTGACTTAGATGTGTAGTTTCCAAACTGTTTGGACTCTCCCCAAGATTTCTGAAGGGGATCTGGGGCGACTCCAAGGATTTAACTTACATTTGGGCTGGAGCAATAGCACAGCGGGTAGGGCATTCGCCTTACACGCAGCCAACATGGCCGACCCGAGTTCGATTCCTCCGCCCCTCTCGGAGAGCCCGGCAAGCTACCGAGAGTATTTGATATGCCAGACACAGTAACAACAAAGTCTCCAATGGAGACGTTACTGGGCCCGCTCGAGCAAATCGATGATCAACGGGAGGGCCTTTACCATTACCTTTACCTTTACCTTTACCTTGAAGTCTGAGGGTTTGAGGAGCTCAGTGTGAAAATGACTGTCTTGGGATCATCTCATGAAACACGAAAAGGCCATTGACATTAAAAGAAGGTTCTGTAGAAACAAGTCTGATTTGGGGCTGGGAAGAGTGGCGAGTGGTGGCACATGCCTGATCTGGGTTTGATCCCTGGAACCCGTGTGACTCCTTCAGCATCACTGGGTGTGACCCTGGCACTAAAGGGTCGAACAGCAGCACATTCTCCAGCTTGAGCACTCAGTGGACGACCTGGGTGGCAGAGAACCACTGAAGCGTTGGGAGGAGGGCGTGTGTCACACCCGGCAGTGCTTAGAGTTCATTCCTGGCTTGACACACAGGAATCACTCCCTGGTGGTGCTTGGGAGTTCATGTGGGTTTCAGGGGATCCAACCCAGTTGAACTGAGTGCAAGGAAAGTGAGTGCCCAATCTGCTGTACTATTTGTTCAGACCAAAGGTGGAGCTTTTTAAGGTGAAAAGATGATGGAGATGATTACAGAGTGTTGTCAACCTACCAAACTCTGCTGGAGTATGTCCTCAAAGGAGGTGAGTAGGGGACACTTTATGTTGAGTGTTTTCTTGTCACGTGGTTTTCTTTGGGGGCGGGTGTTTGAGCAATATCCATTATTGCTCAGGGGCTACTCCTGGCTCAGTGTCTGGGGGAACGATGCAGTGCCAGGGATCAAACCAGAGCTGGTCACATGCAAAGCATTTCCCGTAATCCCTGTACTATTTTTTTAGCCACAAGTTCTGTTTTTCTTTTGTTTTGGGTAATCCAGCTGTGGTCAGGGGTTCCTTTTGGCTCTGCACTCAGAAATCAATCCTGGCAGGCTTGGGGGACCTTATTGGATGCCAAGAACTGAACTCAGGTTGACCACATGCAAGGCCAATGCCCTAACTGCTGTACTATGTCTCTCTGGTCCCTAGCCATAAGTTTTTCTAAAAAAAAAAAAAGAAAACATTTGCAAACCATAATGCCCCAAAGGGCAGGGGTGGAGAGAGAGAGAGAGAGAGAGAGAGAGAGAGAGAGAGAGAGAGATAAAGTGACTGCCATAGAGACAACTGGGGGATGAGAGGGAAAGGAACATTGATGGCGGGAAATGCACACTGGTGGAGTGATGGGTGTTGGAACACTGTATGATTGAAATCTGACCATGACGAGGTTTGTAACTCTATCTCATGATGATTCAATTAAGAAAAAACTTTAAAAAAGAAAAAGGAAACATTTGAATAGCCAAATTTAGCGCCAATCTGTCAGGTGAAGTATTTTAAATGGAAGGTATCGTTGTCTGCAATTTAATTAGAAGCATTCTAAGGAAGATGGGTGGAGAGAGGTGATTAATCAAATAAAAAGGTGCCGACCTATCTCACAAGGAGCTTCTTTGTTTTATATTGGAATGTTTATAATAAAAGATTGGTGAAACATTTGCTTTGTTAAAACCAGGGGCATCCTCCGTGGTATGTGGGGGCCTGGAAGGCTGACCCAGGGCTGCTCAGGACTCAGGATGCCCAGCGGACAGGCAGTGCTGGGGGTCAAACTCGGGTCTTTCCGGGCAAGGCGCCTGCTCGAGTCCTTTGAGCTGTCTACCTGGCCCTAGGGGAAGTTTTAAAATTGGTAATTGGGGAGGAACTTATGTTCCCTCATTTTTATTTCCAGAATTCATTTGTTTCTTTAGTAACAAACAAAACATTCAATTTTCAGTCACCATGATGGAGAACCCTACCTGTTCCAGAATGACCAAAACAAGAACCGATCGCAGCCAGTTGGCGAGGGTGCAAAGAAACTCCAGCTGTTACCTGTGTTGGTGGGAATGCATGATCTTTTGGGAAATTTGAGGGAAAATCTACTCCCAGGGGCCCCATGCTGGTGTCCCCTAAAAGAAGGGTGGGCTTGGTTGTGGTTCTCGGGCCCGCTGAGATCATTTCTGCAGGTAAAAGTGTGTCTTTGGTGCAGCAGCTCTCTTGGGTACACTCTGGGGAACACTGCCGGCTTCCTCCAAAGGTGTGTCTGAAATCCACAAATCACCCCGATCTGCTAACCACAGCATGGACTGATGGTGGAGTGGATGAGCAGGTCCAGGGAATGGCTCCCCTGCACCCCCCATATACACCACACCGGTCCTCCCCCCAAAGAGGGCTGTGTGTGCTGTGGTTCTCAGGCCCCGCTGGCAATAAACTGACCTGGAGAACCTTGGCATTATGCCCATTAGGCAGTTCTCAGTTCCTGGGGCTTGAAACGCTTGCAGGTGATTTCAGCCAGGTCTAGCCAATAAGGTCAGACTCGGGTGCTAGGGCCTAGGAACTGACACTTTCTGAGTCTCCAGTGCAACCAGTTAGAACCAGGAATGTTTGTTCTGTTCTCCAAATCTCCTGCTCGGGCTGGGGAGTTGGCACCAGGGCTCGAAGTGCATGCGTGAATGTGGGAGCCCTGGGTGTGAGCTCTGGCACTGCATGGTTCCTAAATACAGTCCCACCAGAGCGCTCCCAAACCAAACAAGAAGGGTCCAGCCCGACATAAATGTAAGGCTCTCTTCTCCTTAGAATGTCCCATTTAAAAGCTTTCATAAGTCAAATGATCACTGTATCACTGTATCACTGTCATCCCGTTGTTTGTCGATTTACTTGAGTGGGCACCAGCAATGTCTCCATTCGTCCCAGCCCTGAGACTTTAGCAGCCTCTCCTTACTCGTCTTTCCCAATGCTGCCGTATTGGAGGCTCTTTCAGGGTCAGGGGAACGAGACCTGTTATTGTTACTGTTTTTGGCATATCGGATACGCCAAGGGGAACTTTCCAGGCTCTGCTGTGCGGGCAGGATACTCTTGGTAGCTTGCCGGGCTCTCAGATATACATATGTACATATATATATATTCGATGAACAACGGGAGGACAGTGCTACAGTGCTGTATATATGTATAAATAAGTATATAAATATATATACATATATATATATATACTTCCCTCTATGATGAGGACTGCGGCTGCGCAGTCCAGGAATATGTTCATTCATGGGTGAAGCTTGGATCGAGCTTGTGGCTTGTGGAAAGTGGCCCAGAGCGTGGTGGTGGTTGGGTAGTGGAGGTTGGCTGCCAGGGCTGGGTCCCTTGGGGCAGGGAGGGCTCTCACTTGCCCCCCTCTGGGGTGCTCCTGGCACGGAGTCTAGTGGCATAGTTATGGGGGCCTCATTTTATGCTCCCTTCTGGGAGAAGCATAAGTTCTGGAGGGTGGCTGATGAGGAGATTACCTGGCGCCGGCAGGAAGTGGCTTATAGGTGTGACTCCCAGGTTGCCAGAGACTGGGGGACACAGGTAGAGGATCTCTGCTCCCGGGTGCCGTTGAGCCCAGAGTCCAAGATCACAAAGTTCCGCATTACCTGGGTTCCACACGCTCAGGCTGAGCCTCACGCATGAGCGAAGTTCCACAGAACCCAAGTCTGTGGATATTAATAGCAAATTAAATTAATATCAAATTGAAAAACCGAACATTGATTATGACCAGTGTCCTGGAGGGAACGGTCAACATCTCTGGCTAGAAAAAGATGCAAGACCCAGAGAAGAGAGAAAAGACAAAGCCGTACATCAGAGCAGCATGATTCATATTAGTCAGAACTGGGAGTTGCTCAAGTGCCCATGGATGAGTGGACATGAGGTAGGCAGTGGGCGGACAGGTAGGAGGATGTGTTTGACAGTGACTTCGGGAAGTCATAAAACCAAGATATGATCTGAAAAGGCCTTACCTGCACCAGACTCAGAACACCAGCCTATACCCACAGGCTTGTCCCCCTGGGGCTGATTCCCAGAACAGGCCGTGGGGACTCACGGAGCCAGCCCCCTTCGACACGACAGGTCCCCTCACAGAGCAGATGCTTCTGGAGGGTGAAAAAAGATCACCAAGGGTTCAAGTATGTCTACAAATAACAAACTTAACAAGAAAAATAAATGACAAAAAGCAAGTCCATTTACAGTTTCATTAAAAAATCAAATACTTAGGAGCCATCTTAATAAATGAGGTGAAAAGTGTACACATCATAAAACTCAATAATTCAGAAAAAGGCCAGTGCGGTCAGCTCTGCCCAAGCCAGTGGCATGCCATCCTTTCTGGGGTTACCTGCATTCCTTTCTCCTGTTCACCAGCACTTTGAAGAACCCCACTTTCAATGCAGTTCCTTGGCCTTACCCTTTGTCTTCTCCTGACACTTTCTGTGTCTTCGTCTCCTGCTTCAAGAACAAACCTGAGAGAGCTGAGCAGGGATCAGGACTGACTTTCATTTTCCAACGAAGAGTCAAACCTCACTCCAGCCTGAGAATCACATTCTCCTAAAACCTCGGTGGTCGGGAGCAGCTCCCTCACCATGCAGATTAAGTGGGTCCTGGGGTAGCTCGTGGAGCTGAGGAAAGGGATTCCAGAGAGGACCCCACATTCATAAGCTGGTGGAGGGGGCTGGCGGGTGTTAGCTACTGCCCTTGTTAAGAGACTGGGCTAACTAGCTTGCTTGGGTGACAGTGGCACATCTTATAGTCAGAGGAAGGGCTTTTACTAGAGGGAAGCCTCTGCAAGAGACCCCTTCGGCCCAGTTTCTCCTCCACACTAGGTCCTGGATGTGAGTCAGCCCTGTGGGGGGTCAGGTGATCAATGAGATCCAAATGTTCTAGTATTTTTTTTTCTTTTTGGGTCACACGTGGTGATGCACAGGGGTTACTCCTGGCTCTGCACTCAGGAGTTACTCCTGGCGGTGCTCAGGGGACCATATGGGATGCTGGGAATCGAACCCGGGTCGGCTGCGTGCAAGGCAAACGCCCTACCCGCTGTGCTATTGCTCCAGCCCCTCAAGTGTTCTAGTTTTGGGTCTGGGCTGGACCTCCCCATTATCCCTTTGCATCGTCCGTGGCTCACTGCCGACTCCTGATGTTTTTCTACCTGGAAATCGAGTGAGCGTGACAGTTTGGACACAATGATGAGCAGCCAAGAGAAAGGTGACGTTTGTTTGTTTGTTTTCCCCTCTGCAGTGACCAGTAACAGAATGGCCATATCAAGGAGGATCAAGGAGGAGCTGGGGGAGTGGTGGGGGCAGAGTCTCACGTGTGGTTGCTACTGAAGCCAGGGGCCAGGAGAGAGGGCTGCAGAGGGGGTGTACTTGTGAGAAGTGTTTCCCAAAGCCAGATGCCATGGTGGAAGGTGACCCTGGTGGCCGGAGGAAGCACCCGGCCCCACTTCTGTATGGGGAAGGGGAAGTGAGCACAGAATAAACCCACTTGATCAAATCTCTAACTAGCTTCGTTTTTCATTTCAGAAACAGAATTTGCCAGTGACAAGCATTTCAATTAGTCCACGTTTTCTAGCTATATTGGGCTGGAGCGATAGCACAGCGGGTAGGGCATTTACCTTGCACGTCGCCAACCCAGGCTTAATTCCTCCATCCCTCTCAGAGAGCCCGGCAAGCTACCGAGGGTATCCCACCCGCATGGCAGAGCCTGGCAAGCTCCCTGTGGTGTATTCGATATGCCCAAAACAGTAACAACAAGTCTCACAATGGAGACGTTACTGGTGACTGCTGGAACAAATCGATGAACAACGGGAGGACAGTGCTACAGTGCTTGCTAGCTATAACTTTGTAGACGATGTCATGATGGCTCCTTCTCTCCCGTCCCTGGCTACCAACCCCAGCTGTAGAAATTCTTAACGTTGTTTTAATAGAGGCCATGGCCACAGGCAGCTGTCCTTATGGCCATCAGGCCACGCTGTGTGGTCCAGGTAGTGAACTCAGGCTCATGTGCTAGGCTTGTGTTCGTGGATGACAGCCCCAACCCCAACCCCAAAACCTGCCTACCACTGGCTGTGTCTCCACTGTCACTGCCCACTCATCTGTCGCAGGCCAGCTCGGTTAATGCCAAGGCCTAAGGAAGGTACTAAGTGCTACAGTGAAAAATGGTATGCATGTATCTCCTCTCAAAAGCATGTTTCTGTCTTAGGGAACTGCTGGCTCTTTTACTCTTTTTTAAATTTTATTGATTTACCATGAGATAGTTACAAGTTTTCATGTTTGAGTTACAATCACACAATGACCAAACACCCATCCCTCCATCAGTGCACATTCCTCACCACCAATATCCCCAGTATACTCCCCCTTCCCCACCTTCCCCCTGTCTCCATGGAAGATAATATTCCCCATACTCTCTCTACACTTTTGAGCATTATGATTTGCAATGCAGATACTGAGAGGTTATCACGTTTGATCCATTATCTATTTTCAGCACACATCTCCCATCCTGACCCATCCCTCCAACCATCATTTTCTTAGTGATCCCTGCTCTATTTCCTCTCCTTGCCCACTCATGAGTCAGGCTTCCAAGTATGGAGCAATCTTCCTGACCCTTATGTCTACTTTCCTTAGGTGTCAGTCTCGTGTTATGTTACACTCCACAAATGAGTGCAGTCCTTCTGTATCTGTGCCTCTCTTTCTGACTCATTTCACATAGCATGATACTCTCCATGTCTATCCACTTATAAGCAAATTTCATGACTTCATCTTTTCCAACAGCTGCATAGTATTCCATTGTGTAGATGTACCAAAGTTTCTTTAACCAGTCTTTGGGCATTCGGATTGTTTCCAGATTTTGGCTATTGGGAACAGTGCTGCAATGAACATACAGGTGCAGATGTCATTTCTACTGTGCATTTTTTTGCACCCTCAGGATATATTCCCAGAAGTGCTATTGCGGGGTCATATGGAACTACTGGCCAACATGGGAGTTCTGTTCTTAGTTCTTTGAGAAATCGTTTTCCGCATAAAGCAGACAACATTCCCGGCAGCCATGGACAGGAGTCTAGCAGTGGACTGAGTGTGGACTCTCCTTCAAGAAACCAACTTTGCTCCACCTCAACCTTCTCACTCTCTTTTTTGGGGAGTGGTTGTGGCGAGATTTATGTTTTCAGTTCCATGCATTGTTCTTCCAGGCCAAGCAGCCGTTGACACTGAAGTACTCAAGAATAAGTACACAAAGCAAAGCCCTCAAAGTGGAAAGAACTGAGGTTGCTAGGGTTCCTCCATCACGTGAGACCTCTGTGGAGACTGGGGCGGGGGGCTTCACCATTGGTTTGCTATCTTCTTTAGAACTAATTTCATGGGATAAATTTAGGGAGGTATGCATTTTAGTGCCATCAAATGCATTTAAGGGATTCTTTTATTTTTCTTTTTTCAGTTTTTGGGCCACACCTGGTGGTGCTTGGCTCTTACTCCTGGCTCTGCACTCAGGGATCACTCCTGGCAGGCTGGGGTTCACAAGGGTCCAGTGATCGAATCCAGGCCAGCTGCATCCAAGTGCCCTAACTCTGGCTCTTTATACTCTCACTCTGGCTCTTTAAGTGACACACTTTTATTTTTGTGCTAAACTGACTTCCTGAATGAACTTGTCACAATTGACACCAGGCAAATGAAACCTGCATAAAAGGAAGCCAGTATTCAAATGATGGCAGTAATTGTCTTATTCAAATAATTTATTTTCGACATAAAAACACAACCTTGATCTGAATTGTCTGACTAAACCCACTCCTCCACCGTCCCCCTCCATCCCTGCCCCCTCTATCACTGTCCCCTCCATCACCGTCCCCTCCATCACTGTCCCCTCGATCACTGACCCCTCTATCATTGTCTCCTCATCACCATCCACCTCCATCATGGTCCCCTCCGTCACTCTCCCCTCATCACCATCCCCTTCATCACCATCCTCTCCATCACTGTCCCCTCCATCATTGTTCCCTCCATCACTATAACTTTCCTTTACTATCCTCACCTTATCACCGCCCACCTGGCCTCTCCCTACCTACAGGCCCCCATCTGCCAAGCTCAGTTCTGTTGTCAGAATCCAAAGGTTTGGAGTCAGTGGACACTGGCCACTTCCTGCCCTGTTTCTACAAAGTCACATGCCACACATAAGTGAGATCACCCAGCCTTGGCCTCCTGCCTGACCGGTCTCACTAAACAAAAGGCACAGCTTTGTGTTTCTATAACTGAGAAGCATCTCATCTTGCACACATGCCATGGTGCTTTGCTTGCTTTGGGGTCTTCCCAGTGGTGACTCAGTGCTACTCCCACTCTTGTTCCGGGGACTGTGCTATGCCCGGGATGGACTCCAGGGCTCCTGCGTGCAGAGCATGACTCCAGAGGACTGAGAAATAACACACTGGGGAGGGCACTTGCCTCACATACAGCCAACCTGGGTTTAATCCCCAACACTCCATAGGGACTCCCAAGCCTGGCCAGGAATGATCCCTGAGTGCAGAGCCAGGAGGAAGCCCTGAGCACCACTGGGTGTGACCCCCAAACCAAAAAGATAGAAAAAAAAAAACAGAAAAACAATAAAAAAAATGAGCTCCAGCCCTTTATGTTATCTCTCCAGCCCGCACATATCTTTGAGATTATGTAACTGAATTGATTAATATAAAATCTTTGGATGTGAAGACAATTTTTTTTTTTTGGATCACACCCGGCGATGCTCAGGGATTACTCCTAGATGTGCACTCAGGAAAGACTCCTGTCGGTGCTCAGGGGACCATATGGGATGCTGAGGATCGAACCTGGGTCGACTGTGTGTAAGGCAAGCACCTTACCTGCTGTACTATCACTTGTGCTCAAAGCATTTTTTTTTAGTAGATTCAAGGTTTCAGAAGGTGGAGGATATAAAAACAAAAAGGTATATATTAATGGATATATGTTTTGCCTTTTATTTTTGTTCGTTCTATCAGCAAGTAGATTAATAAGTGATTACAAATGCCTTGCTTGGGTCTCATTAGCAAACATGACATCACTTGCCTTGTTAAAGGCAGGCGGGGTGAATAACGTCGCAAGTGCTAACGATGCACCAGCAGGTGGCGCTGTGGAACCCTGATCCGCTCAGATCCTTGCGTGTTGATCAGCCAGAAGTGGATTACTTTTCTTTGCAGTTTTCTCTGTACCTTAGACGTTACAGGGATTAATTTCTTTGCTTAAAATTTGCAATAAAATAGGTACTAAAACAACAGCTGTAAACATATGAGGCAATGAATTCCTTTTTTTTTGGTTTTTCAAGGAATTTGCTCCAATTCATTGAGAAAATTCAATATGGTCTATGTTTTATCTTAATATGTTGATAAGGAGCACTTTATTTTTTGTTTTTAAATTCTTTTGATTTTCTAGGCCATATTCGGCAATGCTCAGGGGTTACTCCTGGATCTGCGCTCAGAGCATATGGGGTACTGGGGATCAAATCTGGGTTGACTGCATGCAAGGCAAGAAGCCTATCCACTGGCCCCAGATAAGGAACAGTTAAAAGCTTAGCTAAAATATGTAATTTACCATTTAACTCTATGTATATGTTTAAACATGTACTTACACTTAAATTAAGAGAGACCTAGTTAAAGAGATGATCACTCTTATTGAGCTTTTTTCCCATGTGTTTGAGACATTTCAAATAAAAATTCTTCACTTCTGCAAAAGTTAGAATTCTGAATAATGGTGGTTGTTGCTTACTGTTTTGATTTCGAGTTGTACGTCTCACCAAGATTATAGTAATTCTTTTCGTCTTTGTTGTTGCTTAGTTTGGGGGATGGATCTGGGACACGGCCAGGACTGTTCAGGGCTTATTCGTGGCTCTGTGCCAGGAATCGCTCCTGGAGTTGCTCAGGAGGAACCATTTGTGGCGAATGTCTTAGCCTCTATACTATTTCTCACAGCCCTAATTTGAAATCTTTGGACCCCCTACCATGTCTTGTCTTTATGTATGTTCATCGCTCATTTCTTGCTGCATTTCCCATTGTCAGCTCTAAATCTAAATCTACAATTGCAGAAATGGTCCCGATCCTTCATTTGTCATGACCCTCAGCTGCTTCTGTGGCACCAACATTGGTCTCTTCAGAGAAGTAGAGGTAATGTGCATGACTTTCTGCACTTTTTTTTAGCTCAATCACTGTGGGAGCTACTAAAATCCACGTTCCAGGACCCCTCCTTTGGCAGTCAGCGGTAATTAGATATTTTTCTTTTCTAGGCAGTCATTACAACAACTCCCGACTTTGGGCAACCTGACCATGCTAAACTTCACATGTTGTCTAGGTAGAAAAGGCAAATTGTGGCTTTTAAGTTCTTCAGCAAGAGCTAAAACCACCATAGGTCTGCCTTCCTCCTGAGCTAGGCTTTTCCACTGAACTCACTGCTGCAGGGCAGACAACCAAGCCAGTTGTTGCCTCACTAGGCATTATTCCAGTTACTCTCTCACTCACTGCCTGTCCTTCTAGAATGTGTGCTCCAAAAACAACACTTCCCAAAGAACACAGGATCAGTGTCTGAGTGTCGATCTCCCACCCTTGCCCAAATAAGCCAATCTTAGGAAACAACTGACTCTTCCTGACTTTAACAGCTTTCACACTTGTAATATTCCCTGTCAGTTAAGAATATATATATAGGAATAGGAATATATGACCTATTTCCAACAGTCACTATCTTTTCCCTTCCTTGTGGGACATATATATATATATATATAACCTATATATATATATATATAAAACCTATGTATATATAAACCACATACATGTATATTTATATTTACTTATATAAATATACATGTATATGACCTATCCCTATACATACATATATATGACATATGACCTATTCATATATACCAGCTATTGCTGCTATATGAGGTTTTTTTCATGGTTCTTCTTTCAAAAGTAAAGTATGTTCAATGCTGTAACTTTGGAACCCCCTGATTCTTAACAAGAGGAGGTCGCCCTATTAAAGATTTCAGAATTTGAGGCTTGGGGAGATAGCCCAAGTGGTAAAGCACGTTTCCAACAAGGCCCTGAGTCAAGGCCCTGAGTAGGTCTCTGGCATCACACGTCTCTCCCCAGCCCGGCGCTGCTGGAAGATTGGAGAATTCAAACACACGATAGGAGACACACCTTTTGCTCACTCAGCTTAGGAAAGCAAATCCACTATGTAACTTCCTTGAGCTTCTCTGAATTAAAGTAGAAAATAATCACTGTCACTGTCACTGTCCTCCCATTGTTCATCGATTTGCTCAAGCAGGCCCAGTAACATTGTGAGACTTGTTATTGTGTTTGGCATATCGAATATGTCATGGGTAGCTTGCCAGGCTTTGCTGTGCGGGCAAGATACTCTGGTTAGCTTGTCGGGCTCTCTGAGAGGGGCGGAGGAATCAAACTTGGGTCAACCGGGTCGGCTACGTGCCAGGCAAATGCCCTACCCACTATGCTATCGCTCCAGCCTAGAAAATAATGAATCAACTTATTAGAAATAGCATTTGAAATGAATATTTTTGAAATTCTGTTAAGAATACAACTTAAATATTACTTTAAATACATTTAATTTTAAATTGAGCTTTCCTCCCCGCCCCGACCAGGGCTACGGCAGCCGAAGACCTCCAGGACCAGCCACCACCATGCTGAGACCACTCTCCGCACACATGAAGGTACTGGCAGAGGGACAAAGCCACGCGGGTTCCGGGGCCGAGACCTCCAAGCCTACTCGAATTGGAGTCGAGCATCTTCCACCCAGATCCTCCAAATTCCAGTAGGCGGGGGTCACACCCACCACCTGGCCCCCTGGCGCCGTGTAATCCCATCAGCGGCCAAGACTCAGAGACTATAATATCCAGATCCCGGAACCGCGCGGCCGCATTCGCGGCCTCGCGACATCTTAACAGAACTTTTTTTTATGACATCTTATTGTCTTATTCCTACTTTGGACAAACTTGCAGGCTATCGAATGTAGCCTGTCCATAGGGCAGAGTCTGGCAAACTCCCCGTGGCGTACCAAATATGCCAAATACCAGTAACAATGATGGGTCTCATTCTCCTAAATAGCCTTGAATATAATCTCAGGGCTAGGATGAAAGAGACGTTACTGGGGCCTGCTCGAGGCAATCGACGAATAACAGGATGATGAAATGAAATGAAATACAACTTAAATATTACTTTAAATACATATTAACAATACTTTTGAAGAGAAAAAATGCTGGCTTAGTCTTCTTCCACTACTTCTACTACTACAGATACCGTTTTTGGATTTTCCCAAAGATGTGCTTGGAAAGAGAGTTACTTCATAGAATTTTGCCAGTCCAGAAGGACTTGTTGGAATCAGTGGCATTCCCTCAAGGAAGGGAAAGATAGTGACTGTGGGAAAACTCTTCAGGTCTTACACAGCCACCTGCGCGCTCCAGATCAGTCTCCAGGCTTTGTTACATTTGTTATTTGGAGGCATCTATCACGTCAAGGCTGAACTGGTTGAAATCACAAAAATATGTTTGGGAAACCTACTTAAAGCTCAAGAACTGGCTTGACTGGTCCTTATTAGAGTTGTTTTTGTTTGTTTTTCCGTATTGGGGAATAAATGAATCTTCCCTCATCTATAAGTATCAAAATCTAGGGAAAGTTCAAAAGGACTGGAGAGCCGGTGTAGGGGTTCCAGATTCTTTTTTTTTTCCCTTTATTTTATTTTATTTTTTTTTACACTTGTATATTTACAATTTTTTGTGCTTGGGTTTCAATTATACAATGATCAGATACCCATCCCTCCACCAGTGCCCATTTTCCACCACCATGGATAATATCCCTCCCACCCCCATCCCCCCATCCCCCCTGTCTCTGTGGCAGGGCAATCCCCTGTGTTCTCTCTCTCCTTTTGGGTGTTGTGATCTGCAAAAGAGGCATTGAGTGGCAAACATGTTCAGTCCATAGTCTACTTTCGACATGCATCTCCCCTCCTGGGAGGATCCTCCAAACATCCTTTATTTGGTGCTCCCTTCTCTATCTGAACTGCCCTTTCCTCTAGGATACCCGGCTGGCCTCTAAGTTATGGAGTAATCGTCCTGGTGCTGATCTCAGCTATTCTTGGGTATTAATCTCATACTTTGTTACTTTATATCCCCCAGATGAATGCAATCTTTCTATGTCTATCCCTCTCTTTCTGACTCATTTCGCTTAGCATGATACTTTCCATATTGTACCACTTGTATGTAAATTTCATGACTTCATCTTTTCTAACAGCTACATAGTACTCCATTGTGTAGATGTACCAAAGTTTCTTTAACCAGTCATCTGTTTGTGGGCATTCAGGTTTCTTCCAGTTTCTGGCTATTGTAAAGAGTGATGCAATGAACAAACAAGTACAGTCCCATAATCATAACCTATGCTCATGTCATGTGCTCAACAGGTTCAAACGACCTCAGAAGAGACAACAATATGCAGATTCCTGCTTGATTCAAAACCAGGAAACTGAGTCTTCGTAGGACACTAGAGATCCGCCGGGGAAAGGCCACCTCAAGTCCCCTCTTAGTTTATTTTCTTGGAAGCCAAAGCCGACAGTGCTCAGGAGCTACTCTAACCAGCAGGTGCTGATGCAACGCACGTGCTCCAACCACTGGACTCCCTCTCTGGCCCCCATTCATGCCAAAAATGCTCTGAACTGCTAAGGTCTAGGCTCTGGATTCATGATTACTGGTGCCAGTCCCTGGGGGACATCTGTGTCCAGAGGCTGCGTGTGCAGGGTGAGGGAAGGAGGTTCTGCCAAGAGAGATCCACCAAACCCTCTGCCCCTCACTTCCCACTCAGTAAAGAACTCCAGTCCCTGAAGAAGGCTCTGCCAGACACGTGGGGGAGCAGGAACAACTGAACAACAGCACGGGCACCTCCTGCCCCAGGACAGGGCATGCAAGAGCCGGGAACTGGGCCAGGATTTGGAACAACAGCCTCCTGCAGGACCCAGGACAGTCCATGGCCGAGTGCTGGAGCAGTGGGATGGGGCCAGCACAGATGCAGGCAGTGTGGCGGGGGGCAGGGCCCACCTGTGGAGGGATAGAGCCTGAGGCCGCCATTGGGGGGTTCAGGGTGGAGACCGACACCCGTGACTCCTGAGCAGGTGTCGGTGTGTTAGCTTGGCAGTGGAGTGTATTAGCGCTGGTGGAGGGAGCTCACCCGGGTTCCACTGGGCACCTGTTCCAGCCTCACTCGACCACTGTGGGGATGGCACCTGCCGTGACGCTTCCTAGCTCCAGCCCAGAGGGCCTTAGACTTCCTGTCTCTGGGGAATCACCTCGAGAGCTTTCACAATTCTTTATTTATTTATTTATTTTTTTTGCTTTTTGTGTCACACCTGGCGATGCTCAGGGCTGACTCCTGGCTCTGCACTCAGTAATTCCTCCTGGTGGTGCTCAGGGGACCATATGGGATGCTGGGAATTGAACCTGGGTTGGCCATGTGCAAGGCAAACGCCCTACCCACTGTGCTATCACTCCAGCTGCTTCAGCTTTTTTTTTTTTTAATTATTAGTGAAACACAATAAGGTGCAGTTATAGACTTACAAACTTTCGTGCTTGGGTTTCAGTCATACAATGATCGAGTACCCATCCCTCTACCAGTGCCCATTCTCCACCACCAATGTTTCCAGTAGCCCTCCCATCTCCCAACCCCATCCCCCTCCCCCCGCCCCACCCCACCTCTGTGACAGGGCTTTCCCTTTTGCTCTCTCTTTCCTTTAGGGTGTTGTGGTTTGCAATAGAGGCATTGAGTGGCCATTGTGTTTGGTCTATAGTCTACTTTCAGCATGCATCTCGCATCCCAAGCGAATCCTCCAAACATCCTTTACTTGGTGTTCCCTTCTCTACCTGAGGTGCCTTTTCCCCCAGCATTGGTTGCAGGTTTCCAAGCCATGGAGCAGACCTCCTGGTACTTATCTCAACTATTCTTGGGGGTTTGTTTCCCATTTTGTTACTTTATATTCCCCAGATGAGCGCAGTCTTTCTATGTCTGTTCCTCTCTTCCTGGCTCATTTCACTAGCATGATACTTTCCATGTAGACCCACTTGTATATAAATTTCAATGACTTCATCTTTTCTAACAGCTGCATAGTATTCCATTGTGTAGATGTACCAAAGTTTCTTTAACCAGTCATCTGTCCTCAGGCACTCGGGTTTTTTTTCTCCCCAAATTCTGGCTATTGTGCAGCAATGAACATACAAGTGCAGGTATCATTTCGACTGTACTCTTTTGCCTCTCTGGGATATATTCCCAGGAGTGGTATTGCTGGGTCAAATAGGAGCTCAATTTCTAATTTTTTGAGAATCGTCCATATGCTTTGACAATTCTTTTTTTCCCCTTTATTTTATTTTATTTTTTTTTTACAGTTGTAGATTTACAATTTTTTGTGCTTGGGTTTCGATTATACAATGATCAGATACCCATCCCCCCACCAGTGCCCATTTTCCACCACCATGGATAATATCCCCCCACCCCCATCCCCCCATCCCCCCTGTCTCTGTGGCAGGGCAATCCCCTGTGTTCTCTCTCTCCTTTTGGGTGTTGTGATCTGCAAAAGAGGCATTGAGTGGCAAACATGTTCAGTCCATAGTCTACTTTCAACATGCATCTCCCCTCCTGGGAGGATCCTCCAAACATCCTTTATTTGGTGCTCCCTTCTCTATCTGAACTGCCCTTTCCTCTAGGATACCCGGCTGGCCTCTAAGTTATGGAGTAATCGTCCTGGTGCTGATCTCAGCTATTCTTGGGTATTAATCTCATACTTTGTTACTTTATATCCCCCAGATGAATGCAATCTTTCTATGTCTATCCCTCTCTTTCTGACTCATTTCGCTTAGCATGATACTTTCCATATTGTACCACTTGTATGTAAATTTCATGACTTCATCTTTTCTAACAGCTACATAGTACTCCATTGTGTAGATGTACCAAAGTTTCTTTAACCAGTCATCTGTTCGTGGGCATTCAGGTTTCTTCCAGTTTCTGGCTATTGTAAAGAGTGCTGCAAAATGTCTCTCTTTTATTATTTGGTTGAGGGAGTCAGACCCAGTGGTGCTCAAGTGTCACTGATGTCTATGGCTCAGCGAGATCCCGGGGGAGCACCTGGGATACAGAGGATCAAAGTCAGGTAGGCCACAAGCAAGGCAAGCGCCTTACCTGCTGTACTATTGCTCCAGCCCCAGGGCAGAACACCTTTCTAACAGTGCTGAGAACATAGCCGAGAGACAGAGCTCAGCCATAAGCTAGGTCATCAGCATCATTTCTGAGGGTGGGACTTGGCTTCAGCGTTTTCCAGTCTGCTGTGGGGATTCCAGTGAGCACCTGGCTTTGAGAGTCATTGCCCTGGCCAGAGCCTAGAATGCCAGCATCAGAGGCAACTTGGAGGAGAGACAGGTTTCAGTCATTTATTTTGGTTTTGGGGCCTCACCCAACAGTGCTCAGGGGTAATTCCTGGTTCTGCACTCAAGGATCACTCCTGATGGGGCTCCTGGGGACCATATGAGATGCTGGAGGAGATTGAACCCAGGTCAGGCCTATGCAAGGCAAGCGCTCTGTCTGCTGTACTATCACTCCCGGGACACCTACTCTGGAGACTCGCTCTCACTGTATTCACCTGTGATCACCACCGAGCCTGTGGACTGACTCAGGTCCGCAGCTCTCAGCTCCCTCACCACCTGTCTATCCCTGAGAAAGAGCTCAGTAACAGATCCTCCAGAGCAATACTAAAGCCAGAGAGGGAGCTGATGGCCTGAAGTGACTGGGAAGGTCTGAATTGCAGAGCCAGCCTGGAAGAGAAGGAAGAGGCAGATATCAGCCCCCTGAAATCCAACACTAGCAACCCCCTGGGAAGCTTGAATCTCTTGACGGCTTCAAGCAGAGTCCTGTTTGCTCTTATCTGCCGCGGCTTATCCCCAGAGTCAGCAGTGAACCCCCATGTCTAAACATGTGTGGGGGTATGGGTATACATAGAACAGACACCCCAGTATCCTGGACAGATAGCCGGGGGTTACTTCTTGCATGAAATCCTCTACCCTACAGCATGATATCAAGCTCAAACAGCAAGGCAAGAGAAGACAGCTACTAAATCAGCAAGCTGTTGAACAATATTGAACCAAAGGAGAAAATTGTCACAGAGACAGAGAGACACAAAACCTAGGGGAAAGTTCAAGTGCCACGTAACTTGGCAGTGTGACCAAAGAAGAGTTTCAAACAACGGTCATAATAATGCTAAAGGAAATCAGAAATACAAAAGATAAACAGTTTGATTTTATAACAGGACAGGAGAGTTATTTAAAAGCTTCAAACATACCTGGAATGTGGCCCAGTGGGAGGGCACTTGCCTTGCAAACAAGATACCTGGGTTCAGTTCCTGAGACACACACACACACACACACACACACACACACACACACACACACACACCACACACACACACACACACAACTTGAGAGCTTCAAACAGAAACAATAAACTTTAAAATACAACAGCAAAAATAAAAAATACAATCGAGTGGCTTAAACAAGAAATAAGCTGGGGCCAGCACCATATTACAGCAGGTAAGGTGTTTGCCTTGCATGTGGCTGACCCAGGCTCAATCCTTGGCATCCTATATGGTCCCTCGATTACTACCAGTAATTCCTGAGTGCAGGTCTAGGAATAACTCCTGCGTATTTCTGGGTGTGACTCCTCAGTCCCCCCAAAACAAAACAAAAATCCCAAAACAAAATAACCACAGAAACAAAAACAAGGAATAAAGCAGCAAAGTCCAGTTCCGCTGCTATTCAAGGGACTAATCAAAGTCCAGCCGATAGCACAGCGGTAGGGCGTTTGCCTTGCACGCAGCCAACATGGCCGACCCGAGTTCAATTCCTCCACCCCTCTCGGAGAGCCCGGCAAGCTACCGAGAGTACTCGATATGCCAGACACAGTAACAACAAAGTCTCCAATGGAGACGTTACTGGGCCCGCTGGAGCAAATCGATGATCAACGGGAGGGCCTAATTTAACTGTATGTGCCGAACCCTACCAGGAGTGATTCTTTAGCAGAGTCCAGAATAATCCTTGAACACAGCTGGGTATGGTCCAAACTAATAGCACAGCGGTAGGGCGTTTGCCTTGCATGCAGCCAACATGGCCGACCCGAGTTCGATTCCTCCGTCCCTCTCCGAGAGCCTGGCAAGCTACCGAGAGTATCTTGCCCGCACGGCAGAGCCTGGCAAGCTCCCCGTGACGTATTCGATATGCCAGACACAGTAACAACAAAGTCTCCAATGGAGATGTTACTGGGCCCGCTCGAGCAAATCGACAAACAATGGGAGGACAGTGACAGTGACAGTGAATCAAAGTGGAGAAATGGGTACTTGATCATTGTATAATTGAAACTCAAGCACAAAATTTGTAAGTCTACAACTGCACCTCACGGTGTCTCACAAATAAATAAATAAATAAATTTTTAAAAAGATGAGAAAACGGGTGGAGAAAGAGTTTCGTGAGTGAAAAGGGAGCAGGTTGGAAGAGGGGAGGCAACTTTATTTGCCTGCGTGCACACAAGAAGCGGTTTATACAAGAACTGTGAAGTATGTTTTTAGAAGGAAAGGTGCAGGCACATGGATGCTAGAAAGATCAATAGATTTCCTTGTGGGCTGGTCCCCACTGACTATTCCATTGCATCTGTAAATCAAAACAAACATTTCATGCTAAAGGTCCCTTTCCCTGTCATAGGCTTTTGGGGAAGAATGTGAGAAAGCAAACAAGATTTGCATTTGTGCCCACAAGTTTGTTAGGATTCTTTTGTAGGGGGCCTCGCCTACTTTGCTGGGGTGTCACTTAACAGTATTCCAGGAACCACAAATAACCAGGGATCAAGCTCAGGGCATCACACATGCAAGGAATATAGTCCAGCCTTTGGATCAAGCGTCCTGGGCCTAGTTAGCTGTCTTTATAATTTTGAATTCAGCTCTTATTTATTTGAGGCTCATTTCAGAAATAGTTCACAAAATATGCAATCATTTGGAAAGTATGGTAATGGAAAACACCCAACAGCAACTAGAAAACAATTTAAAATGTAAAAATAGCCCGAATCCTCTGGGATTATAACAAGAGGAACAATATCCTCATTGTAGGGGCTCAAATTAGAAAAAGAAAGGAGGAGAAATCCTACTTGAAGAAATAGCAGCCAAAAACGCTCCTTATTTACAAAAGGAGATAAATATACAAATACAAGAAGCACAAAGAATTTCAAACCAAACCAGATATACACACTCCAAGACATATTATAATACAGTATTAAAAACTAAAAATAGGAACAGGCTACTTCAAGGATAAAAACCTCACAGATTCAGGAGCTTATATGTTTAGCTGCAGACTTTTCCATAGATATAATACAGGATAGAAGGGAATAGCACGATCCAAAAGTTCTGAAGGGAAAAGGCTCTCAACAGAGAATATTCTCTCAGTTTATAATTTGCATTTGACAGAAGTATAAAGAGTTTTACAGACCAAAAAAATTAAAGCATTCAGCATATCTAAGCCAGCCTTTCAAGAATTATTAAAACATTTCATATAAACAAAGACAATCTCACTTAAAAATAGTGAGATGACAAAAATTATACAATGCTGATAGGGGAAAGATCTGGTTTAAGTCTTCTCCCAAGACTAATATTATGGTTCACTAAAATGAACATAAGATTAATTTGCCTAATAGGTTACAATTGCAAAACTTTAAATATGTACCCCAAGAAAAGTTTAAATCAAATCTATGGAAAAAAAAGCACAAACTGAAGAAAGAACTCAAGTGTATACAAAAATATAATGTTAAAGTTTGTGAAAGACCAAAAACCAAAGATAAATCAAGAAAATACTTTTTAAAAAATAATAAAGTCACTGTCACTGTCCTCCCATTGTTCATCGATTTGCTCAAGTGGGCCCAGTAACGTCTCCATTGTGACAATTGTTACCATGATTGGCATATCTAATACGTCACGGGGAGCTTTTCAGGCTTTGCCCTGTGGGTGAGATACTCTCAGTAGCTTCCCAGGCTCTCTGAGAGGGGCGGAGGAATCGAACTTGGGTCGACCATGTTGGCCGCTTGCAAGGCAAATGCCCTACCCGCGTAGATATAAAGATTACCTTAAATATTAATGGTTCAGGTTTAACAATTAAAACATAAGATGGCAGAGTATATAAAAAAACAAAAAGAGGGGCCGGAGTGATAGTACAGCGGTTAGGGCATTTGCCTTGCATGCGGCCAACCTGGGTTCAATCCCCAGCATCCCAAATGGTCCCCCAAGCACTGCCAGGAGAAATTCCTGAGTGCAGAGCCAGGAGTAATACCTGAGAATTGCTGGGCATGATCTCAAAAAATCAATGTAGAACTGTCGTTCCATTGTTCATCAATTTGCTCGAGTGGGCACCAGTAATGTCTTCATTGAGAGACTTTTTGCTACTGTTTTTGGCATATCGAATATGCCACGGGTAGTTTGCCAGGCTCTGCCGTGCAGGTGGGATACTGTCGGTAGCTTGTTGGGTTCTCTGAGAAGGGCGGAGGAATCAAACTTGGGTCGACTGGGTTGGCCGTCAATATTTAATCAATATTTAATTAATCAATATTTAATTTACAATAGAGGAACTAAGATTATAAAGTGGAAAAAAAGGAAAGTCTTTCAACAAATATCTTGGGAGAACTAAAGATTAACATGCAAAAGAGTAAAACTGGTCTACCTTTTCCCTTGCATACAAAAATAAATTCAAATTGAAACAAAGACCTCAATTCAGGCCCTAAATCATAAAGTACGTAAAAGATAACATACGTGAATCATTCTATGAGATCAGTCTTAGTGATGATTTGGGGGACATTCTCAAGGGAAATGAAAATAAATATAAATAATTGGGACTATGTTAAATTGTAATCCCATCAATGTGTAATCCCATCAACGTCCAAGACCCAGAGAAAGCCCAGCTCCTGGAAGCACGCAGCCGCATTTGTGGCCGCACGGCATCTTATTATCTCATTCTTGCTTTGGACAACTTAGCAGGCTACCGAATGTAACCTGCCCACATGGCAGAGTCTGGCAAACTCCCCGTGGCGTACCTAATATGCCAAATACCAGTAACAATGATGGGTTTCATTCTCCTAACCCTGAAAGAGCCTTGAATGTGACACATTTTAGAATCTCAGGGCTAGGACAAAGGAGACATTACTGGGGCCTGCTCAAAGGCAATCGACATTAAATTGAAAACCTTTTGCAATGAAAAGCAAAATGTCAACAGAATGAAAATATAGCTTATTGTATTGAATAATTTTTAAAATTTAATTAAAAATTAAATTTTTTTAATTTAAAAAAATTAAAAATTAATTTTAAAAAAATTTAAAAAAATTAAATGGTCATACCCAGCAATGCTCAAGGGTTACTCCTGACTCTCACTGAGCAATCACTCCTGGAAATGTTTGGGGACCACATGGGTTGCTAAGGATCAAACCTGGGTCAACCGCATGCTTGGCAAATGCCCTACTCTCTGTACTATCGCTCCAGTCTCCTGAAGAAGATATTTTCATATCACGCATCTTAAATGGAATTAAGAACCAAGTTATACTCATATAAATCATATAACTTAACAGTTAAGTACTCATAAAACTTAGTTAAGTAGTTCAGTACTTAGTTAAGTACTCATATAACAACAACAAAACCCCAAGCAATCCCAACAACAAACAAAAAAATTGAGTAAACACTTTTTCAAAGAGTACAGGAAGATAGCTGATAGGCTTATGAAAAAAGGTTTGGTCAAGGAAATGAAAATCAAAGCCACAGTGATATTCCAGGACACATTTGTGAGAATGACTTTCCTCAAAAGCAGTATTAAGTGTTGGAGAGGAAATGAAGAAAAAAGAACTCTCAAGCAGGTGGTAGGGATATAAATTAGTGCTACTATTTTGGAAAAATCTATGTAGCTTCCTTAAGGAGTGAAACATGGTTCATATGATCCAGTATTTGGGGCTAGGTTTGCTCAGGAAGTAGGGATGATGTGCTGTCCATGGGTATAAGAGATCAGGGCTCTTGAGAAGTTGTGATATAGCTTGAGATGAGATTGGATATAAAGGAAGGTAATTTTGATGTGAGAAGTAATAGAAACTGTTTTGAAGCTAATGAGAAGCAGCTGGTGGCGAGGTAGAATTCACAGGTGCATAAAAGACAGTGTAGAAGAGACCAAGGGAACACAGTTTTGGAGTTGAGCTAGGTTTGAGTATATAACTTTTCAGACTATTTTTCACCTGACATTGGAGGTTTACCTTAAACCTCTGAGCCCTGGTATCCTCATTTGTAAGAGTGGAGTAATCATTTTTTTCCTACCTCGTGGAGTTGTTGCATGTAATAAGTGAGATTATCTATAGAAAATGTATAGCACAATAGCTAGGACACACTAAACACTCAATAAATGGAATCTACTACTAAAGGTTGAGAAAGCACTTAAATAATTGGCTAAATCTAGTTCAGAAAGGATGGGATCAAGGTTATAGAGAGAATTATTCCCAAAAGGAAGGAAGGGTCTTACTATGATGATTCTGAAAGATGCCACCAGCTCTTTGATAACTCTTCATCGTTTTTTTCATAATTTTATTTATTTTTTTTTCTTTTTATATTTATTTATTGAAACACTGTGGGAAAAGTTACTAAGCTTTCAGGTTTAAGTCTCGGTCATACAATGATCAAACACCTCTCCCTTCACCAGTACTCATTTTTCACCACCAAGAACCCCAATATAACCCCCCTTCCACCCCTCCCAATGCCTGTGAGGCAGATGATTTCCACTTAACTCTTCTCTACATTGATTACATTCATTATTTTGACAAAAGATGCACCATTATTGTTTAAAATTTCCTCCCCAACAATCAGAATTGCTGAAAAGGCATTGTGAAATACTTTGTTTTCTATAGCTGGTTATGAGAATCTTATGTCATGCAGAATTTTGGATTTCTGCAAAGAACCAGATAATTACGAGATTGGTTTCTGTGTGTCTGGTGTTATGGCTGTGCCAGAGAGTCACTCGTAGGGGGCAACTCGTGACCTCGGTAGGGCATGAAGGATGAGCTGGTACTGCCCCCCTTCCCATGAGACTGCAGTTGCCCTGTCACTGCTGGTTTATACCTGGCTTTCCAATAAGCTCTGAGGTGGCGGCCACCTTGTATGCGGTCCAGATGCATTTCTGCCAAAAGCTGCTGGGTTTCAAGATTTGTTTCTGAGTCTCTGGGATCATGGCCATTAAACTGCTTGATCAGTAGCCAGAGAGGCCGTTTGTAGGCGGTGACTCGGGGTCTCGTTGGGATGGGGAGGAAAGGGTCAGTTCCACTGCCATCTAGTGAGTCCTTGCGTGTCTCATCACTGCAGGCCCAAACCTGACTGTCCAGTGGCCTCTGGAGGATGGCGGTCACCGGGCCACCAGGGGGAACAGGCCAAGGCACGAAACCTATTCCCACCTGGAGTGGCCCAGTGCCAGTAACCTACTGCAGAAAAAGGACGCATTTCTGCCAAAAGCCTTTGGGTTCCGGGATTTGTTTCTGAGACTCTGGGATCATGGTCATTAAGCGGTTCGATCAGGGACCACAGAGGCCATGCCTCCAATTATATAGCTGAGCTGGTGGTGGTTTGTGGGTGTGTCTCCCACATACCTAACTTTTGGCCGTTTACTTTCTTGGTAAACTTTGCCCCAAGTCTTTGGGGTCTGGCCAAAGGCACAGCAGCAATTTTGGGGTATCTGAAAGTCTGACGGTGCCGTCAGGCTGCTGATGCAGACGCCTCACAGGTACAGATTGACCTGCTGGAGGCGCCATACCCCCTACTCTCCATCTTTTGAAGGAGACTCACCCCACATCTCTTGCAGGAATTATGTGAATGATTTCCCTCTAACAGAAAGTGGTGAAAGTGATAATAACCAACTCTGAGAGTAAGTTATAAAATGCCTGGGTCTCTTTCATGTTCATCCTCTTGGAAGTCTCAGTCTGGGGGAAGATGGGTTATATTTCATAAGAACATAGAAGTACCTATTGAGAGGCCACGTGGAGTGACCCATCCTGGAAGTTGATCCACTAACCCCCATCAAGTTTTCAGATGAGAACAGGCCCCACTGATATCTTGACTGAAAGATATGAAAGCCCCTGAGCCAGACTCCCAGCTGAGTTATTTCTAAATCCCTGACTCATAGAAACCCAGATGACAGATGCTTGTTTTAATAAAAGCAAGGCTACTAAACTTGAGGCTAATTTGTCATATGGCAAGAGAAAATGAATATACCCTTTTCCCCGAGGCAGAAATAAATAGGAGAAAGACAGGTGAAGACACGTACGGCATAGAAAGGAGAGAAGGTCTGATGATCCCTCTGTTCTCTGGAAGATTACAATGCAAGACACATTGTAATATTGTAATATTTTTTGCTGACCATAAGTTGTCCTGACACGGCTGACAAGAGAGAACCATGCAGGAAGATTTGGAACACAAAAAAAGATAAATGGTTTTCTTTGGTTCCTGCCTTCCTTTATGCCAAAACCAACCACAGACAATTACAGGGAACTAGCAGTTCCACAGTTGCTAATGGAATTCCATCCGATTCCATGTAATGAAACTTCATCTCAGGTGTGAAATTCAGCAGCATCATGGCCTGCCGGAGCCAGTCCCGGAGCCTGCGGTTTGGACAAACTGCTGATGACTTCGTGCAGGGTGGAGAGTGACTCAGACTTATCTAGATAAAGCACTCCCTGTTGTCAAAAATGAATTGTGACAGCTATAAAAAGGCTAGCAAATTATTTATGAAGAGGGATAGAAAGGTAGAGGGAACTATGATTAGATAAAAATCAGCAAGCCCGATGCATTCTGCAACAATCATATTGCAATAAAGGGGGGACCCACAGTCTTTCAAATGGCTCATTTTCATATTCCTTTCTGTTGGGTCACTGTCCCCCACATTCTCTCTCCTTTCCCTCAACTCTATCCTTAGGGGGCTGAAGTGATAGTGCAGCAGGAAGGGGGCTTGCCTTGCACCCCGTTGATCCAGCTTTAATCTCTAGCAATGGATAATGTTCCCCCAAGTCACCCCAGGAATGTTCTTTGAGCTTAGAGCCAGGAGTGAGTCTTGAGTACTGCTGGGTGTGACCTCAAAACAGAAATTAAAAAATCCACACAAAACAAAACAAAAAGAAAAAGAAAACTCTCATTCCTAGGAGGGCAGTCTAGGAATTTTGATATGTCCACTCCATAGTCTTTATCTCAGAATAGGAACCCTACACACAGGAGGTCGCTTGCCCCTCCAACAGTACGCTGCTTTCTATCTCTGGTTTATTTCCTTTTTTTTTTGTTTTGTTTTTTGTTTTTGAGTCACAGCCAGTGCTCAGGGCTGACTCTTGGCTCTTCATTTAGGGATTACTGCTCAAAGGATCGAATCTGGGTAGACCGCATGCAAGGCAAGTGCCTCACTCAACTGTACTATATCTGTGACCCTTAACCTTGGTTTCTTTAAACACTGAAGGCCTATCAGAAATTGAGGCACTGTGTCTCCTTGCAGAATGAAAACTTCTTTCCCGGGGAGCTCAGCATCTTTCTGCACTGATTCTATTTGCAAAGTGGGAAATTGAAACTTCATGGGCAAGTTGGTGCCTTTTCTGTGTTATATAAACAGCCCTCCATTCATCCATTCTCTCACTCACTCAGTCACTCTCTCAGTCATTCAACTATTTAACAACTCATTGTTGAGTTCTTACTTGATAATGGGGCAGTTAGTACTGTAGTTGGAATAAAAAGATGAATATTGAGACCTTGGGAGTAGCAAAATGGCCTGATGACACATAATAAGCACTTAAACATGTGTTGGATGAATAAATGGGTGCTAATTCTTGCTCTCTGAACAATCCAGTGTAGTAAAAGAAAGAGGAATGTCAACAAATAATTGAAATAAATGATTCAGGAAAAGAGCTGATGGAATGTTAGAAATACAGAGCACCAAGTCTATGGGAAGTTGGCAATGGTTTGATAAATGATATCTGTTTGATCTTGGAGAACAAATCAGAATTTTCCAGCTGTCAGTGAGGAGAGGATATTTTACACTTCCGCTCTAGGTTTTTCTCCAACTGACTGAATACACAAGTCAGTATCAGCCAGAGTGTAAGAAAAAACATATTTAATTCCATGTGTGCAGAATATCTTCCTACATCTTCGTGGATTCCTAAGACAATGAGGCCAAATGGAAAAACTAAGGTGTGGGATTAGGGACTGGGACTCAAGGTGAGGAAAGGGGTCTGGCCAAGGATGGCGGGACTATAACAGAGAAGGTCTGGAACATATTGTTTGTCTACTACGCAGACAGAGTTCTCCAGTTGAAAGTTATTTCTGGGAAAACCCCAAATTCCAAACAGTATCTCCAATTTTAATTCTTGTACATACTTAAGGGAATGACCAAGTTTTCTTGTGAACCCAAACTGATGTTAGCTTGAAATAATTCCATGCCCAAGTGACACATTTTGGAAAGTCCCACAGGAAAGAAAAGTAAGAAAGATCTTGCAGGCAGGCAGACCAACTATCTTCATGGGACTGACTTCTGAGGGACCCTGCAAAGAAAGTAAAAAAGGTCTTTCAGGCAAAACAACTCTCCTTTCAGGACCGACTTCTGAGGGACTCTCCTCAATCCAGTCTAATCATAAGTGATGAAGGTAAATATTAAACAATATTTGTGGCCGGGTCTCAACCTTTTGAGTTTATTTTGGGGTTTTTAATTTTTCTCTAGGCAATGTTAGGTTGGCAAAGTGAGATGGGAACCAATAGTGTAAAAGAGATTATTTTTTACAGTATGGCAAAAATTGTCACTTGTCACATGTCATCCCATTTATCATCGATTTGCTCGAGCGGGTGCCAGTAACGACTCCATTTGTCCCTGTCAAGTGCTAGCATAGCCCAATGACATACTGGGGGCTCTTTCAGGGTCAGGAGAATGAGGCCTGTTATTGTTACTGTTTTTGGCATATCGAATACGCCATGGGTGGCTTGCCAGGCTCTGCCATGTGGGCGGGATACTCTCAGAAGCTTGATGAGAATGGCAAAAATTAACTCAGGAAATAAAAGATAGGACCTGAGTTTCTTCCTAGAGATATTTTAATATCATGTAATTTCCGAGCTAAATGGAAAACAGTCTTCCTAAAACATATTTCCCATTACTTCTAAACCTTCTTCTCTGGTACCTGAGTGGAAACCCAGAAAATATGCCCTTGTTTCTGGCCAGACTTGTTCACATTAGATGAGATCAGATTGTTCACTTTAGAGCAGTTCAGAAGAGCATCAGATACTGTACAAATGAACCAGATAACCAGATTGGCAGAAGGATTCAGAACAGCCAAGAGAAATAATAGGATTTGTCTTTTTCAATTTATTAGTAATTACAGATATTGAGACTAATCCCTAATAACATTATGACAAGGAAAATCATGTTAGAGTAGGAAGTAGAACTTGCTAAGCCAATAGTTCACTCAATTTCAGAACTGAAAAAGAACTCTCATTTGCAGCAGGAAACATGAAACAACTCTGACATTTACTAAAATGTTTTCAGGGACAAAATCAAAATTTTGTTTCAGAAGCCTACTGGCCCTTGCTGTTGTTACCAATGTTAATTAGGCATATTTCCATGAAGTTGTCTAACCCGTTCCATCCAGCCTGTAAGCTGCTTTAACAATGGAAATAAGAAGGAACCAAGTAAAAAGAATGGGAGATGGAAAGTGCCAAGAAGCCAAATCTTTCCCAATTTAACTGAGGATTTTTGACTCTTTTAGCCTTGAAATCAAGGTTTTATTTGTACCACTTTGCAACCACTGTGCATTCCACAGAGGTTGGAGGTTTATGGGTAACTTTATATAAAAAATCTGCAATGTCAGACTGATTTCAAATGCTGAATTAGCAAAGTCATGCAGTATTTCCACAAGTCAATTCCATGATAAGAGGTGCTCACCCAGCAAGTCAGGCAGTGATGAACAGAACAGTACAAAGATTTGGACTTTTTCCAAAATAGTTAACCCCCTTTGATTATCTTCATTTTGGACCTTAGTTCTATGATTCTTCAAGAATAAAACAACCATTCTCAACAAACCCCGGTCAACTTGTCACCCCAACTTGTCATCCCATTCTCTTGATACTTTTCTTCCCACAGCAAGGAGGTTCTGTGGACAAAGAGATTTGAGGACTCAGAACAGAAGTCAGGTATTCTCAGATGCCTTCATATTGCAATGTTGTCATTATAATTCTATGACATGTTGAATAAAATAAATCAAGGAGTTAAATGAATTAGCTAGTTTGAGACATGTGTTTTAATTTTTGTGAGGGTCCACACCCAGCACTATTGTGGAGCCATATGGGACCAGGAATCAAACTCAGGTCCTCACACATCCTAAACATGTGCTGAAACTTGTGAGCCATTTCTGGAGACAGGAATATAGTTTTTAAAAAGTCCTTTATATTTAAAAAAATTGGTCACTATGAAATTACAAAGTTATTCATGATTGTATTTTATGTATACAACAGAAATATAATTTTTAATGCATAAAAATATACTCGATCATGATCACGACCATCCTGTTGTTTGTCGATTGCCTCGAGCAGGCCCCAGTAACGTCTCCTTCGTCCTAGCCCTGAGATTTTTTTTTAAAAAGTGCCATATTCAAGTCTCTTTCAGGGTTAGGAGAATGAGACCCATCATTGTTACTGGTATTTGGCATTTTGGGTACGCCACGGGGAGTTTGCCAGACTCTGCCGTGTGGGCAGGTTACGTTCAGTAGCCTGCCAGTTTGTCCAAAGTAAGAATGAGATAATAAGATATTGCGCAGCCGTGAATGTGGCCACGCGCTTCCGGGAGCTGGGTTTTATAGTCTCTGGGTTTTGGCTGTTGATGGGATTACACGGTGCCAGGGGGCCAGTTGGTGGGTGTGACCCCTGCCTACTGGAAGATGGAAGATCTGGGTGGAGGATGCTCAGCCTCGATCCGAGCAGGCTTGGAGATCTCAGCCCCGGGACCCGCATGCCTTTGTTCCTCTGCTGGTACCTTCATGCGTGTGGAGAGTGGTCTCAGCATGGTGGTGGCTGGTTCTGGAGGTCTTTGGCTGCCGGAGCCCTGATCAGGGCGGGGAGGGAAACTCAACCTGCTCCCCTCCAAGGGGCCCCGGCGAGGACAGCCAGGCGCTGGGGAAGGAGACTCTGCACTGTTCTCTTCCGGGAGCTGGGTTTTATAGTCTCTGGGTCTTGGTTGTTGATGGGATTACATGGAGCCAGGGGGCCAGTTGGTGGGTGTGACCCCTGCCTACTGGAATACGGAGGGTCTGGGTGGAGGAGGAAATATACTTACTATATTTCCCATATACTTACTTACTATATTTACTTAGTATAGAGAAATACTTACTAAGCAAGTTAATATTACTATATTACTAAATACACTTACTATATTTACTCAGTATAGAGAAATACTTACTAAAGCAAGTTTCTCCTTTACACCTAAAATTGCCTACTTCTCATGTGTGTAACTGTCCATTTTTCATGAGTCACTGAGTCTCTGTTAGTAGTGCTATATACTTTCTATTGTCTTCTTGGTCAATAAACATTTAACATGGACAATAGGTAGAGACACCTTTTGGTCACTTTGTAATTGGGATGTATTCTCTGCATGTAGAAAGAGAAAATAATGAAGAAAAAAGGTTAACCCAAGCATTAGATCTGCTCTTCTGGGACAACTGCAAAATGTCCAGAGTTATTTTATAGTTGAGTAAGGCATTCCATTTGAATGTATCTCTCTGAGAATGTAATTATTGATTAAATTATTGTTGATTAGACAGAAAACATGAACTCCAGGTACATTAATTAAGTAAAGAACTCCAGCAGAGTTGTTCCTCTCCGTAAACATTTTCAAATGCTCAAAATAAACCTCATTCTAAGGCCATTTATCTTCTGGGGACATTAAGAAACCTTGACTCTCATCGAATTGTTATACATGATGCTAAGAATTCACTGACTTCTAGAAAGAAAAGGATGAGGTCTATCATCAAAGATATTGGAATTTCATTCAAGCAAATCTACTCTCCACAGTATTGTTCCTTACATTACTGCTACCTTTGGCAATAGATATATGCAACAAACCTTGTTCCATACATTTTAACTACAGCTGAATTAGAATAATGCAAATAGCAAGGCACATAGGCTGAGGAAATGAGTCTAAAAACAAGGATGCTGTTTGTCAGCCTTGAATGTTAGTCTTGGATTGGCATATCTCAATTTAATGTAGCTATGGTAAATGACATGGAGATAACTGATTTGCTATAGTCCAAGAATCTTCTAGGAATGACTTAAGATTGGCAGTAGTATCTAGCAGGTCATTACTCTTAAAATACAAAACTGGGAAAATATTTGATTCTTGT
Source organism: Sorex fumeus (assembly GCF_029834395.1). NCBI lineage: Eukaryota > Metazoa > Chordata > Mammalia > Eulipotyphla > Soricidae > Sorex > Sorex fumeus. The sequence goes on along the minus strand of NW_026606094.1, from coordinate 72,451,366 downwards.
ACTTACTGACACCTCAGAGACAAAGATGTAACATCTCGATGAGCACCAAGCACTTCTGCCTCAGACTGACAAATCTTGCATGGAGCAAAGGCAATGTGATCAGATCTGATGATCCCTCTCATGTGTGAAGAGGCAGGCATGCTGAGGGAGGTTTGCCACAATTTCTCTTTGGGCACCTAAGTCATCAGCCTGTTTACATCATCCATTAAAATGAGTTTAGATGTTCAGATATTGACCCAATAACCCAAGAGATGAGAATTTTTGTTTTACATTTAGGTAATCTATCTATCTATCTATCTATCTATCTATCTATCTATCTATCTATTTAGAGAGTAAGAGTAATGGAGCTTACTTGCTTAAACACACAGAAAATACAAAGGAATACAGAACCAGGAAAAAAAAGAATAAAAGAAAACTTTTTTTCTATTTGTTTCCTTCATCTCCACGCCTCCCATTCCTTTTCCCTCCCCCCTAGGTACGTACTATAAGATGTAACATTCAGGGTATGCCTTTTCTAAGTGTTGTCTATCGTGTTCTATATATAGTCTGTCTACAGTGATAGATATAAATCTACCTATCAAAGGTGAACATTTACTAAAATCTAAGATTAGAATTACTTCTCAGGGTTAATGGATGCAGAGGAGTACAGAGTACTTGTCAAACATTCTTTCTATTGGTGGGGTTATTTTGTTATTCATTTTATACTCTATTGATATCCCCCTAATAAATTTTGGAAGTACAGAGTCAATACTGGACTTTATTTAATTTTTTTCCTGAAAATTTTCCTATTTTTATTTTTTTATTTTATTGATAATCAACATATTAATATATTCACACATATTTTTGAGATTACCTCTCCATCAAATGTTTGCATCAAATACCTTTGTTTCCACTTGACTTTATAATCTCCTTTGACACCTCACTTCCTGCATGCCAGCCACAATGGGTTCCTTGCTGTTCTTTCAACCTACTACATTCTTCTACCTCCAGGCTGTTGTATTGATTGTTCCCTCAGTCCAGAATATTTGTCCTTTAGGTTTTTACTCAAATATCATTTTCCCAGTAACTTTGCTTAATTTTTTATTTACAGAGTGGGGGGGCTCCCAAGAGGTGTTCAGGGGTCCCTGGGACCACTTCCTGTGATACTTGACCCAACTAGGCCAGTGGTCCAGTACCAGGACCTGAGGGCAGTGCTGCTCAGGCCCTGCAGTGCTGGGACCATTAGGGCTGCTCTCAGTGGTGGTCCGGAGGCCCTGGGGTGTCAGTGATTGAACCCGGGGCAACCTCTATGATAGTGCAGCCACTCAATATGGATCTTAATGTTTTCTCCTCTCAGAATATTTCTGGATTAGTATCTATGGCATGATTTCCTGTCATGTGTCACACCACAAACTGGGAGAAATGTGAGTATAAATACCACTAGGGGCAGGGAATATAGGTCCATGACCTACGTGCTTCAAATGTGGGGGTTCAATACCCTATATGTATATATGTGTCCTGACCGCCCATTGTTCATTGATTTGCTGGAGCGGGCTAGTAACGTCTCCATCACGAGACTTGTTGTTACTGTGTCTGGCATATCGAATATGTCACGGGGAGCTTGCCAGGCTCTGCCATGTGGGCGAGATACTCTCGGTAGCTTGCCGGACTCTCCAAGAGGGGCAGAGTAATCGAACTCGGGTTGGCCAGGTTGGCCGCGTGCAAGGCAAACGCCCTACCCGCTGTGCTATCACTGCAGCCCCGTATATACATGTATATATGCATACATGTATATATGTATGCAAATGTAATATATATATATTTTGCTAGTGCATTTGTACAAAATTTAAATTAAATCTAAATGACAAGTGTTGCTCAGTAAATCCAGGCACGTTGGAGAAATCAGAGTGAAAGGGGATTTGGAAGCCTGCGTGAAGGGCAGTGGTGATTCTGGCTCTAGCTCAGTGGCTCAGCAGGTATTTATGAGTCATCTATGCTTCAGGGGGGATGGGAGGTACACCAATATCAGGTGTGGTTCCTGCTCGAAATTTGCCATCAATGGGGCAATCCGACTGGTCAGACACGGTCTTGGAATCAGATACAACAGAATTGCACAAGAGCTGGAACCCGATAAAGCAGTCAACAGCAGATGGCCTCAGGAGGTTTCTGCAGGAAGAAGCATGACAGGGAAGCAAATTAATAGAAAGCCCCACTCCCTCCGCACCCTCCATCAACAGCCATAACTATACGACCTGAAGACACGGTGAAGGTGATGCCCAGGCAAGTTTTTAATGCCTGCTCACTGCAAAAGTCTTGGAGCCAGCCTGATGCAACCTCTCCTCCTTCCCCGGCTGTCCTCCATGGCCGTAAGAATGAGTTTCAGGGCTGGAGCTATAGTACAGTGGGTAGGACCTTGCACGCGGCTGACCCGGGTTCAATTCCTAGCATCCCATATGGTACCCTGAGCACCGCCAGGAGTGATTCCTGAGTGCAAAGCCAAGAGTAACCACTGGGTGTGACCCAAAAAAGCCAAAAAAAAAAAAAATCAAAAAAGGTGAGTTTCTATAGGTCCAGGAGACTCATCTCTGCTCAGAAGTGAAAGTATCTCTCTGTTGACCAGCAAAGAGTCTGATCTATTATTGTTGTTGTTTTGGGATCACACCTGGCTGTACTCAGGGCTTCCTCCAGGCTCTAGGCTCAGAAATCACTCCTGGTGGGGGCTCAAGGGACCCTTAGGAATGCCAGGAATTGAACTTGGATTGACCACACACAAGACAAGTGTCTAACCTGCTGTATTATTCGTCCAACTCCAAGTCTGACTTTCTTGCAGCAGAGTTCCAGACCTTCATTCACCTAACTGATGCTAACTCTTCTAAACTTGTCTCCAGTTCCTTAGTATGACGCTGTTGTTTGATCGACATGAATGGCCCATCACTCCACAAAGCACCTTATGCAGTCCTCACGTGATTCACATCCTTTGCCCGTGCTCCACAGAAGAGCAGGGTTGGGAAAAGCAGGCGGGAAGCGACCGCCCTGGACCGTGTGTGAGGTGGAAAGCAGGTGGGAGTGTGGGAATGCAGAGAGGGCTGTCAGGGAGTAGCAGAAGATTGCAGGGACTGATTGAATGTAAAGTTGGAAGGAGAGATGAGTCAGAGGAACTCACCTTAGATTGTAGGCAAATGAATAGGATCCTTTCCTATGAACTGCTTATTATCCATCCTTGGGGGTGCTAGAAATTCATGTTTATTTCATACTGACTATATTATGGAGCCACGTATAATTAATGATGATTTCAGTATAATTACTAATATATATACTTATTAAAATAATATAAGCATTGAAAACTCTAAAAAACTGTTGCATACTTTCCACTTGAACGTAAGCATTTTGTTTGTTTGGGGCCACACCCGGTGACACTCATGGGTTACTCCTGGCTTTGCACTCAAGAATTACTCTTGGTGGTGCTTAGGGGATCATATGGGATGGATGCCAGGGATCAAACTCAGGTTGCAAGCCAAGTGCCTTACCCACTGTACTATCTCTCTGAACTCTAAGCACAAGTAGTAAATAAGAATCTTTTATTTCATTGCCCCCATGAATATAAGGACAAGCTTATCAGACTTGTGAAACCTAAAATAAAAAATCTGACTGGATCTTGAAAACAACAAAGTATTTGCACGTACTCAGGACTCAGATTTCTCTGTTTTCTCTTCCTTCCTTTCTCCAGGGTCTATCTGTAAATAGACTGCTCACAGCTCTGAGGGGCATAAGATACAAGGTAAGCACCCAGAGAGTAACTCAACCCCTCAATCTCTAGTTCAAGTTCTCAAGAAGAAAACTAATCAAGACTTCGAACGGAAGGTGGAAAATCTACTAAAATCTAAAATCTATGATGACCAATTATAGTTGTAAAGTTGTTTGGTAAGCAGGGGATCCCACATCCAATCTCTCAGCAAGACTAGCTTTATATTTTAAAAAATTTTCCCACTTGATCTAAATACTGTGGTTTATAAAGTTATTCATGATTTGTTATAGACATTCAATATTCCAACACCAATCCCATCACCAGTGTGACCTTCCCTCCATCGTTGTCCCAACCACCCCCAAGTCAGTCCCCTTAACAAGACCAAAATAACTTATTTTATATCGCTTGTTGCAACTAAATGGCTATGGAATTAGCAAAAAATACTTCACCAAAAGAAAATTTGTGAAATTGTTGCAACTCACTATGGGGACATTAAATCTTTGTCTAAAGGTTTACTTAAGTTGTTGGTAGTTGAGCCTTCTGTGTTAATTCTTTTGTTTAATGAGCTTCGTTGGGAGTCTAACTTTATTACAATAAAAATACACCCCATGGGTTGGGGAGAGAGCTCAATGGGCTGGAAGTCTAGGCTTTGCATGTGGGAATTCTAAGCTCAATCTCCAGTACCATATGGTTCCCTGAACAGCCTTGGGAGAAACTCCTAAGCACCAAGTTCCAGGAGAATCCCCTGAGCTTTTCCAGGTGTGGTCCCCAAGCCAAACCAAGTAAACAAACAAACATAGAAAGAATCTGGGATGTAACTCAGGAGTGACTAGATGCTCCCATGAATAAGGTCCTGATGACTATGTGTGGAAGATCTTGAGAATATTCGTAGTGAAGTGTGGAACCTGTTTTTCAAGAACATAAATGTGGGATGGAGTGATAATACAGCAGGGAGGGCACTGGTCTTGCACACGGCAACCTGGGTTCAATCCCCAGCACCCCTTAGGGTCCCCAGAGCCCTACTAGGAGTGATCTCTGAGCACAGAATCAGGAGTAAGCCCTGAGCACAGCCAGGTGTGACCCCAAAACAAACAAAAAATCAAAAACATAAACATGAACAACATTGTAATCTGGTCATATAGCATATAAATATTATATTAAAAACAATATAAGAAACATTTAAAAGGCCTGGACTGGTATCTGACACCAAAATTATTTATCTAATTTCTCAAACCAGTTCCTCCCTCTCCAGTTTTACTCCCATCACTCATTCTTTTTTTTTATGTAGGAGTACTGCTATTTATTCAGTCACTGATTAGCTGATTGAATTGGGCATGAACTCCACCTAACTTTTTTTTCATAATTTTATTTTATTTTTCTTCTTATATTTATCAATTGAATGACTGTGGAAAAAGTTACAAAGCTTTCAGGTTTAAGTCTCGGTCATACAATGATCAAACACCTTTCCCTTCACCAGTACTCATTTTTCACCACCAAGAACCCCAATATACCACTCTTCCACCCTTTCCAATGCCTGTGAGGCAGATGATTTCTGCTTAACTCTTCTCTACATTGATTACATTCATTATTTCGACAAAAAATGCACCATTATTGTTCAGAATTTACCCCCCAACAATCAGAATTGCTGAAAAGGCATTGTGAAATACTTTGTTTTCTATCGTTGGTTATGAGAATCATATAATGATTTTAGATTTCTGCAAAGAGCCAGATAATTATGAGATTGGTTTCTGTGCGTCTCGTGTTATGGCTGTGCTGGAGAGCTGCTCATGGGAGGCAACTCGTGACCTCGGTCTGGCATGAAGGACGAGCCGGTACCGCCCCCCTTCCCATGAGACTGCAGATGCCCCGTCACCGCTGGCTCATACCTGGCTTTCCAATATACTCTGAGGCAGCAGCCATCTTGTATGCGATCCAGATGCACTTCTGCCAAAAACCACTGGGTTTTGAGATTTGTTTGAGACTCACTGGAATCATGGCCGTTAAGCAGCTTGATCAGGAGCCAGAGAGGCCGTTTGCAGGCAGCGACTCAGAGACTCGTTAGGATAGGGAGGAAAGGGCCGGTTCCACCCCCATCTGGTGAGGCCCCACGTGTCTTGTCACTGTAGGCCCAAACCTGACTGTCCAGTGGCCTCTGGAGGATGGCGGTCACCGGGCCACCAGGGGGAACAGGCCAAGGCATGAAACCTATTCCCACTTGGAGTGACCCAGCGCCAGTAACCTACTGTGGGAACAGGATGCATTTCTGCCAAAAGCCTTTGGGTTCCAAGATTCCTTCCTGAGTCTCTGGGATCATGGCTATTAAGCAGTTCAATGAGGATCCAGAGAAGCCATGCCTCCAATTATATAGCTGGGCCAGAGGTGGTTTGTAGGTGTGTCTCCCACATACCTAACTTTTGGCCGTTTACTTTCTTGGTAAACTTTGCCCCAAGTTTTTGGGGTCTGGCCAAAGGCACAGCAGTAATTTAAGGGTATCTGAAAGTCTGACAGTGCCATCAGGCTGCTGATGCACACGCCTCACAGGTACAGATTGACCTGCTGGCGGCACCATATACCCACCATCACTCATTCTTATGCCACTTTCAGCTTTTGTCAAATCCTTGCTGTAACATCTTTATTTACCTCTATGTTTTTAAAAAATAAATTCAAAGGGCCACGGTGGCTTTCTCTTGCCACCTGCGTAAGGTGGTCTTGTGCCACTTCCCCCACCCCCGGTGGCAGATGGCAGTGGGTGGACAAAGGAAAGAACGAGGGTCAGGCTGGTTGGTGTCAGTTGTAGTTTATTCCATTCCCATCTCCATTCTTTTCCTCCTCTCAATCCCCCTTCCTTGATCCCCCCTCATTCTCCTTTTGCATTCTGCTCCTTTATACTTCTTCCTGCTTCTGCCTCCCTCCAGCCCCTCTTATAGCCTTCATTAAATCCCAAATCGTGAGGGGTTGGGGTAACAATTACACATAGGTGTCATCACACAATCAACGGATGTAAGGTCCTTCCCTCAGGGAAAGCTTCTTCTAGTACAGATTCTCATCCAGCAAGGTAACTGGCCCAAAGGCAAATATGGGTATGTTTCTCCTCCCCTTAGTCCAACAAACATATGAACATTCATAATATTAGTCATTTTGTATGGACACAGTAAGACATACATTAAGCTTATAGGATGGCTCTCCTGGGAGCATCTCGCTATAGATCTCAAACTACAGTGCTCAGGCCAGATTAGTCTTTCTCCTAACCCTAGCAGGGTCCTTGTCCAGTTGTTACTCTGGATCATGACAGAATTTGTCCATGACCATGCTCTTAATTTATAGTTAAGTATTGTGGCACTTTGGCCTGGCCCATTTAGATGCCAGGGTAGCTCACAGCTTGCCCTGGGTCCATCCAGTCCCTCATCAGGACCTGGCTTTTGGGGTGCTAGGAACTAAGGGCAACTGAGGCTTAAGTCTAGAAAGCAGATGCTCAGGAGTGAATATTATGCAAGTTACAAGAGCATAATATTAACTGTCTTTCTGTGTCTATACAAAAAGGACACTGCTTTAGAGTAAACTATGCAAAAGGACATAAGAGAAGGAGAAAAGCAATATTTCACTTATGAATACAAGTCAAGTGTCCTTAGAAATATCTGACCTTACAAGATAACAGTCTGATTAGGAGGGAAAAGGTAATAGACCAGTTGGGGAAGAGAGCACAGAGAAGACTTTACAGATAAGCAAAGGAATGGGAGTGACTTGGGGAGTGCTGTGATGGGTGTAACCTGATAAACCTAAGATCCCTGTGGCAAGGGAGAAAGGACAAACCAATGTTATCCTACACTTCTTAACAATCATTTAAAAAAATTTCCTTGGAATTGGTCCTCGCCCAGCACGCAGTCACCACATTGACAAGTGCCCCAGCTAATACCCATGCATACAGTATCCCAGTAGCTTCTGGTTCCCAAGGCCTTCAGGGCACTGTGTGAGCCAGCCCTTGCTTGATTCTAGGCCTCAGCCACTGCTCTAATTCCTTCCCTTCGAGTCACCTTACCTGGTTCCTCAAACATGCCAAGCTCATGCCCACAAACGTCTTATCTGGATTTCTTAGTGGGAGAAAATGATCCTTGAACACAAGCATCTGGTTTCTTATACTGCTTAGTGTATAATTTTTAAAAATTGGATTTTACTTCCCTTGTTGGGGATCCCGGACTGTGAGTTCATCAAACTCCTTACCTAGGCAGGAGAGATGCCAGCAGCTGAGTTACCCAGAAGGCCTGGCTGCCACTAGGCCCAGATCTCCCTGTACCGAGTCAGGATGTGGGCAGATAAGCTCTCACTCTGCCAAAAGCCCACTGCTCCACCCACATGTAGCACCCACCATTACCAGAGAAGACGCCCAGCTTCAGAACTCAAAGATGAGCGAGACCCTCAGAGCGGATCATCCCAGCTCCAAAGTCCCTGAACCATAACAGCTGCATATGTGGCTCTGTAACACCTCCCAACTTCACAGAGCTGACATCCCAGAGAAACAAGAACAGTAGGTGGGAACATTGAGTAGAAGAAGCCAGAAGTTCAGTGAGTGAAACAGTAACACAGAAAGCCCCACTCACACCTGACAGCTCAGTAATCCTCAGGTTGTGGCTTTAGCAACACCATTATGAGATGTATGTTGGAATAAGCAATATAAGGTAAATTGATTAGGGAACAGACTTGGGGAGTGGGTGAGAAACTAGGGACATTAGTGGAGGGAAGTGCACATTGATGGTGGGACTGGTGTTAGAATATTGACTATCTGAAACAACTATATTGTGAACAATTTTGTAAATCACTTGTATCACTTTGTCATCCCATTGATCTTCGATTTGCTCGAGTGGGCACCAGTAACGTCTCCATTCATTCCTATTGTGTGCTAGTGTAGCCCAATGGTATCTGCTTGCTCCAGGAACACAAAGAGCCTCAAACTGTTTGTTCAGGGTTTTGACGAAGAAAACTCTGACCGTCTCGTAGGTGGGTGGCCATGCGACCTTTTGATGTCCTGTGGAATCCAGTCGGTAATGGCTCTAGTCCAGCAGTCGTTTCTAAATCGTATTACGTATCCAGCCCATCTGATTTTCCATGCCTTGGCAAATGAGATAGCGTCCCTGATTCTTGATCATTGACAGAGGTCAGAACTCTGGATTCCTTCTCTCACTTGAGTGAAATGTGATATTCCAAGCATAGCTCTTTCGATTCCTCTTTGGGATACCTGAATAGCATTCTCGTCCTGTTTTCATAGGGCCCTGGTCTCTGACACATATATTAGTGCAGGAAGAACAGTGGAGTCAAAGAGATGTGCCTGGAGCCTGAGTTTCTTTGTCCTCTTAACAAATTCTTTGATGCTCTTGAAGGCGTTCCACACTGCTCTCTTCCTCCTGCGCAGCTCTGGTGCTAAGTCCTTCCTCATGTTGAGTTCTTGACCCAGGTACACATAGCTGCTGCATTCAGACATGTTCGTTTCATTGAGAGCAAATGGAACATCAGGGACTAGTTCATTTTTCATAAACATTGTCTTGGTGAGATTCAGCTGCAGTCCAACCTTTCCACACTCACGGTCAAAGTTGGCCAGCATTTGTGCCGTTTGGCTAATATTTGGTGTTATTAGAAGGATAACATCAGCGAAGTGGAGGTGCTGTAGTTGCCAACATCTATCTTCACTCCCATTTCTTCCCATTCCAGTTGTCGCATGATGTTCTTAAGGGTGGCACTGAAGAGTTTTGGTGAAATGGTATCACCTTGCTGAACCCCTCTCTTGATGTCGATCATCACTTCCTTGTAGAATGGTGAGATTCTGGTGGTGAATCCGTAATACAGTTTGCAGAGGATCCTGATGTATTGAGTTTAAATGCCCTATTTGGCTTGGGCTTTGATGACCACTTCAGTTTCAACAGAATCAAAGGCCTTCTCTAAACCAATGAACATTAGACAGAGCAGCATCTTGAACTCCTGAGAAACCTCAATGAGCTTGGTTACTGTGTGGATATGGTTGATCGTGCTGAATCCTTTTCAGAACCTGGCTTGCTTGCATGGTTGTCCTTCGTCTAATGTTCTGCCTATTCTATTCAGGATGACTCTAGTGAACAACTTGTAGATGACAGACAACAGGCAAATCAACGAATAGTTGCTGGTGTCGCGGATGTCTCCCTTCTTGTACAACAGAACAGTCCTGCGAGTTTTCCACTGGGAAAGAACCTTGCATTCAGACAGGTAGCATGTGAAGAGCCGAGCCAGTGTATTGATGAGTACTAGCGGCAGATTCTTTAGGTGTTCGGGTCTTTGTCTGGACCAGATGCTGTATGCTTCTTTACCGATGAAATGGCCACTACCCAGCTGCTGCCACACTCCAGGCCACTTTCTGGACATCGCGGGCCAAGCCTCATGCATGAGTGAAGCCCCACAAAACCAGGTAAAGCAGAACTTTGTGACCTTGGACTCCAGGTGCAATTGGACCGGAAACAGAGATCCTCTGCCTGCTTCCACCAATCTCCGGCGACCCAGGGATCAGACCCACCCTGCCGGTGCCAGATAAATACCTCATCGTCCGACCTCTACTACCTCCACTACCCAGGTGCCGGCCACGCTTCAGGCCACTTTCCGGACTGTGTGATACATCATAAGACACTTACTATTTTCTATAATTACTGCACCATATTTTATGAGGTTCAAATATAGTGTGAACCATGGGGCGCCTTTAAGGGTGATTAGAAGCCACCCTAAAAGTTTCCATCCCTCTCAGAGAGCCCGGCAAGCTACTGAGAATATCCCGTCTACATGGCAGAGCCTGGCAAGCTACCCGTGGTGTATTCAACATGCCAAATTTTGTAAATCATGGTGTTTAAATAAAGTTTTAAAAGTGAAAAAAATTCCCCAGGCAAGTATGGGCAGTGCCAGGGTTTGAACGCTCGGTCTTGGGACTAGAGAGACAGTATAGCAGGTAAGGTGTTTGCCTTGTATGTGTTGAGCCAGGTTTGATACCTGGCACCCTGTGTGGACCTCGAGCTCTGCTTGGAGTGATCCCTGTGCTTAGAACCAGGAGTAAGCTCCAAGCATCGCTGAGTGTGGCCCCAAAACAAAACAAATTAACTCTCAGCTTTTTATTTACTAGACAAGTGCTTTAACACATTGACGCCAGTACTGCAGTTTGTGTTAAACTACACTCAACTGAGAACCACCGTGGTACATGACAGCATCAACGTGGTAAGCTATGTATTCAAAAATAATGTATGGACTCTCTTCCATCACGTGTGTTCAGGGGCCATGAGCCCCACCCTGGCCTGCAGCCATTGTCAATAGTTGCATGAACAGGGCCGCCACACTGGTTGGTGATCAGTTTCAATCTCCATCCAGCCATTTATTCCATTCTCCCTGCACACCCATTCCTACCTCACTGTGTGCCCCATTCCAGTCTCACACTGCCCCTCATTCCCGGCTCCTCTTGTCCTTCATATGAGTCTCCCCATAGCCAGTCTTCCAGCCTTAGTCAAGAGCTCAACTACACGTAGGTCAGATAGCACTATATATATATATATATATATATATATATATATATATATATAAAGCCCTTCCCCTCCTTCTGGGGAAGCTCTTCTAAGACAAAAATCCCCTCCTGCTAGGAGATCCGCTTAAGAGCAGAATTTTATCTAAGGACATACTTCTCCTTTCCTTAGTCCATAAACAGTCATCCTAGATTTACTTCTTAATGATCTTTCTAGTCATTTTGTATGGACACGGTAAGAGATAGATTAAGTTTAAAGGGTGGCTCTCCTGGGGACATCTCACTATAAATCCCAGACTACAGTGCTCAGGCCAGATTAGTCCTCCCTAACCCTAGAGGGTCCTTGTCTAGTCACTTCTTTTTGGGTCATGACAAAATCCGTCCACGACCATGCTCTTAGCTTATTAACTTATAGTTAAGTTTTATGGCACTTAGTCTGTTCCATTTCAATGCCAGAGTAGCTTACAGCTTGTTCTGGGTCCATCCAGTCCTTTTTCTGGAACCCTGCTTTTGGGATGCTAGGAATTAAGGGCAACTGAGGCTTAAGTCAAGTAAAAATGACAGATACCCAGGAATAAATATTATTTGGAGTCAATTAACTCCTAAGTTACAAAAGCATAGCATTAACTGTCTTCCTGTGTCTATACAAAAAGGACATTGTTTAAAATAAACTATGCAAAGGACATAAGGGAAAGAGAAAAGCAATATTTCACTTACAAATACAAAATACAGAGTCCTTGTTACAAGTCACAGGGTCTGAATTGGAGATATACGTGATTAACAGACAAGGAATGTAGAGCACAGAGAAGTTAAAGATGAATATCAAGGAAATAGGATTACTCCCAGAGCATTGTGATGGGTATAACCCAATAAACCTAAGCTCCCTCCGCAAGGGAGAAAGGACAAACCAATGTTACCCTACAATAAACCTCGAGCCATCTTCCAAATCCTCAAACTAGCATTCTGAATCCATTGCTTCTGAGTCTTATTAGGATAAATATGCTCCCAGATCCCAAACTGAGTTTAGTCACAGAAAGCCTACTCCCTATCCTATGAAAGCACCGCTGTCCCAAAGGTCCTGGCCTCAGCTTCCAGTGGTTCTCCTCGGCAGACATGCTGCCTTCTTTCAATACAACTCTTCGAATTTGCCATGAGAAGCAAACATTTTAGGTTGCAATATTTTGTTTTCTAATTCATTAAATTATAATGCTAAAATCAGTTACAGAACTCCTATTTAAAATGGATGAACAATCTGACCCATTAAGGGGTGGGGGTTGATAACAAGCAAAATTATATATATATATATATATATATTTATATATATATATTTGTTGTTGTTGTTGTTGTTGTATGTTGTTGTATTTCACTCTGGAGCTATTTAAGCCCATATATAAGAGAATACAAGCAAGTATGTTAAAACATACAGCGCAGAGTCTCCTGCCTCTACACCTGGCTGTCCTCACCGGGGCCCCTTGGAGGAGAGCCCCGGCAGCTGAAGACCTCTGGTTCCAGCCACAGTCATGCTTAAGACCACTCTCCACACATTTGGACGAGCCTTATGCATGAAGGAACCAGCAGAGAAGCCCAGGTATGAGGGACCCGGGTCTTAGATCTCCAAGCCTGCTCGAATCAGGACTGGGCCTCCTCCACCCAGATCCCCCATCTTCCAGTATGTAGGCGTTACACCCACCAACTGCCCCCGGCGCCATGGAATCCCATCAACGGCCAAGACCCAGAGACTATAAAACCTAGCTCCCAGAAGCACACAGCCGCAAATGCGCCTGTGTGACATCTTATTATCTAGTTCTTAGTCTGGAGAATCTGGCAGGCTACCGAAAGTATCCTGCCCGCATGGCAGAGTCTGGCAAACTCCCCGTGCTTATTCAATATGCCAAAACTCAGTAACAATGATGGGTCTCATTCTCCTGACTCTAAAAGAACCTCGAACATGGCACTTTCTAAAATCTCAGGGCTATGACGAAGGAGACATTATTGGTGCCTGCTCGAGGAAATTGATGAACAACAGGATAACAGTGATACAGTGATGTTAAAACAAAACAAATGTGTGTTACTTTTGGTACATAAGTGTGCTAGAGTATAAGAGGTTAGAGGGAAATTCAACCTGCCCCCCTCCCAGGTGCCCTGGTGAAGACAGCCTGGCTGGTGCAGGGTCAGGAAATTCTGCCCAAAATTATATTTTAAATTTATTTCTAATCTGCAATATCAGAAAGAATTCTTTTGCCTCAGCATCCTTTGTCCTTGCCTTTACTCTATTTAGTGAGAAAGCTTCTACACTAGTATAGAACATTCGCCAGTGGTGGGGCACTGTCCCTCACTCATCCCTTCCCTTTTGGTGCCTCATAGCTAACTGTAATTGATCTGTCCTTGGCTTAGGGGATTTACAGACAACTAACTCTCATATTAAAAATTCGGCAAAGAACTAAACTAAGGTTCTTATTAAAACTGCAAACACATGGAAAGAAGAAAGATAAGGCAGACATTTCTGTCTTCTGAATAAGCTTTCTATTACCTGTATTTAAAAATAAATGATGACATAGTAAGATCTCATATGGTCAGTGAAAAAAGTAGAGATTTGTGGGAGGACTATTTTAAACAGAGAGTTCTAGTTACAAACATATATATTACACACACACACACACACACACACACATACACACACATTTGGTTGCTTCTTATGGGGGAGTGAACCCAGGGTCTCAGACATGGAAGGGAAGTTCTCTACTACTGGGAACCCCCACCCCACCCCCCACTGCCGCAGCCCTCCATAGTATTTTAAGCAATTTTTGTGCGGAGGCAGGGGTGTAAGCCAGATTCTCATACAGACAAAGCAGGATCACTGCTGCTGAGCTACAGCTCGGCTCCACCATCTTTTGATTGGTCTCTTCCTGCATGAACTTGACTTCAGGACTAGTGAACAATTGATCAAAATTATCACAATTATTATGAGAGTTAAAGGAGTGATTTGTGGTTGTTACTTCATGTCTTTATGCATATATAATATACACAATCAAAAACTTCAAATTCCACCAAGTTAAAAGATGGCATCTGGAAGAAGTCTGAACTGTCTGTATTCTCAAGTGACTTAAAGTCAGAACTATTTTAAAGCATCCTTATGGAGAGGCGAGGGATTACAGGGCTCAGATGGCTTCGAGGTCATGAGGCCCACATACACTGAACACCTGTTCATTCTGCTTTTTGAATCTGGCAGCAACCTTTGTCCTCAAAAGATGACATGTTGTTAAGGTTAGCAGTTGCATACTCACCTGATAAGCTTACTTTATCATGTGTAAAATAAAATGCAAGTATAAAACCTCTGAAGTCAAAACTCCACTTGAAGTGGGAAATATTCACACCAATTAAATGCCTAGAAGCAATGCATCCTCAGTCAGATTTTTATCTCTACATAGCACTCCCCATCCTTAAACGTACAAGACTTTTTGGAGAAGTGGCTGATGCCAGGTCAAGAGCTGGTAATGAATTGCTCTTGGCATATTTTATGGCCTAAAGTCAGGAATCAGTCAAGATAAATGAAGTCTTCTCCAAAGACATGGGAAGTAACTTCTAGGAAGATCCACTGTACAAATTAGAACAAATTTATTCTTAAAAATAACAATGACTGAAATTAATTGGGAACATTAGATATGTAAAACATTTCCAGAACAAGTGAGCTCGAAAAGCCAGCTTTAAAACCGCACCATATATATGCATATATGTAGATAAAGATGTATGTGTACATAATTTTATTCACCTACCCACCATCCCTCTGTTGATGTTGTGTTAACCCATGGTCTCATGATCTCATGTTGGTCATGGTGGTCACACATTTAGTTGCAGTGTGGTGCTGGCTAGAACTGCCCTGTAAGGTGGTAGAGCTTAAGTCCCAGACTTAAGTCATGGTGCTCACACAAATGCTGCTGCTCAGACTCCCGGTCTGGTGCTCAGCGTAGGGTCTTGACTTTAGTTTCAGTGCCTGCACATAGTTGGCCTCGCCTGTGGGGATTACACAGCAGAGCTGCCATGCACAAACTCCAGTATCTCCAGGGCACAGGCTAGCCCTGGCCCAGGGAGGGACTGCAAACCTCACACCTATCAGACAGGTGCTTTCACGACTGCTTTGTCTCTCACCCCCTGCAACCTCACCATATGGGTCATGATAGGGGTGGCGATTATTCTGCCAACTCTTTTCTCTGAAAGAGGTCACTTAAACGAATAATTAGGTCAGAGTGAGAGTCCAAGTACTAGAGCACATGCCAGCACGTGCAGGGCCCTGAGTTCCATCCTGGGTGGCACCTGCTGCCCCTGCTTCACCCCTGGGTGTAGCTCTGGTGGCCTCTGAGCACCCAATGACTTGGCTGTGCAATCCCAGGTCCCTCAAGCTCCACTGGATTTTTTTCTACTGAGGAAATCAACCAATTCATTAAACACTTATCTTGCCTTTCTAGTTGCAGTTTTATTTCAGGGAAGCTAGCTGCCATCAATGGGGAAACAGTTCTCTTTACAAGAGCATGCTAACTATATAATGTAAAAATAAATGATAGAATTAGAAATCATTCCTTTGCACCCCCAATGTTAGTATTGGTTCATGCCACAATCATCAGTAAAGTTTTTTGATGAAAGGAATATAAGGAACATGATATCCAAGCCACCAAATTAACTCCAGAGATTACTTGCCATAACCAAGGGAAAAACACAATGTGGTGGAGTCTGCCCTTCCCACCTTGCCCATGATCAGTTTTACCATCACTGAAAGTGAACCCATCATATGGGACTGTGTCTCCTGATGAGCTAAAATACAGAGCACTGGTATCGCCTATGAAGTATCATTTCTAGAAATCATTAACTTCAATATATCCATGTGGAAGCCTCAAAGATGGAAAAATAAAGAATCAGAAAAAATCGAGAGTAAAAGATGAAACCACTCCCAGAAAAAATGCTTTAGACTCTTGAGTTAAGGTCAGTATCATTCAAGGAGAAAAGCAAGAACAACTAGGACCACTGCTGAGCTGCCTTGATCAAAGAAACCCAAGAAAGATAATATCCCAATGCAGCAGACTGTCCTTCATTGGGGTTTAGTGAACCAGGTGGAAAAGATACTCTGGGGACAACTGGGGTAAATCTGAATATGGACAGGAGGTTAAATGATGTTACATAATGTTTTTAACACTAGGTACAATCATGGCATTGTAGATACCATGTACCCTTGTAGAAAAATATCTATTTTAAAAGACATGTATGGGTGTACTTAGGGGTTTGATATTTACATCTTAATAAAATGTAAAAATATATGTGGGAACTATTAAATGCCAACTAATGTGTATATCAATGTTCATCTTGTTATTCTATTTTTTTTGATGAATAGACTTTTGGGTCACACCCAGGAGTGTTCAGGACTTACTCCTGATTTTTGTACTCAGGGATCACTCTTGGCAATGCTTGGAGAATTATAAGCACCTTAACCCCTGTATTATCTCCCTGGTCCTTTATTATTCTATTATTTCTATATATTGTTCTATATATTGGACACTTTCACGTTAAAAGGTAAAAAGGAAAGGGAGGTTCATGGAAATAGTTCAAAGGATTGGAGTGCCAGCTTAGCATTCAAGAGTCCAGGTTCAATTCCTGGCACAACATGGTCCCCCACTCAGCACCACCAAGAGTCAACCTCCAGTCCCCAGTTCCCAGTCATCAATAGCCCAATAGCCCCTGAGCACTACAGGGAATGACCCCCAAAACCAATAAAAAGAAAAAAATCCCCATGATGTTCTAAAAGTACTTGACATATAATGAACATTAAATAAGCAATAGCATCGGGACTATATCATCTGTAGAGAGAAAAATTTATATTCATACTTTACCTCCAAATATCAAAGCAGAACTTGGAATATGTATTTGATCATATTTGTATTTGATCAAGCAAAACTCATCTTTCTGGGCAGGATTCCTTCCTGGTGTGTCCCATCTTTGCACCCAAGCACGCAGGGTCTGGGGTGATACTCAGAAGGATGGCACATGCCTGGAGTGTGTGAAGTCTGTCTGTCTGCCTTTCACATGTTTCAGGAGCTGAAAATGTGAGTATTCTTTAATGAATTCCTTTGAAAGTCTTTGCTTTCTTTTCTTTTCCGATACTTCTTGCTAAGCGCCTAATTTCTCAGAAGCTGTTTTTTCACTGTACCATTTGAACACTTTTTTTTTCTAAAGTTAATCACTGATGGTTACTCAAACACAAAAATATTTTCTTACTCCCCTGAAGCATTTATTTAGCTTCCCAGTATAGATTTCAGTGTATTGACCCATGTCAGTCAACTCACAGAGGAGGGGGCAGTCCCCTCTGGTTTGCTTTTTTGTTTTGTTTTTGTTTGCTTGTGTCAGGGCTAGAACCCAGGGCCTCACACATTCAAGACAAGTGCCATACAATGAGCATCATCCCTGACTCGCCTTATTTTTTCTTTCTCAAATTAAATCAAAACCTATTTAATATCAGTCTACATTGATCACATATATTGCACCAAGCACTCACTAAACTAAATTTATATGTATATTATATATTTATCCTGGGATCTTAAAATAGCCCTATGCAAAAAGCATTTTTATCTTCATTTTACAGTTAAGAAACTGTAGGTGTAGTGGAATAATTTCTTGCCACTGTCATGCTCAGCAAAGCAGAAATGAACAGTCAAGCAACCTGGCTGTCTGCATTAAGTCCGACAGGTCCTTCCTGCCCCAGTGTCCCCAGCTGTGAAGTCCTATTGATTGACATGTAACTGGTTTTTATAGTAATGCCCTTTACTCTTCAGGACCTCAGTTACAGTCAACTGTATTCTGAAAATATTACTCACTGTAAACTATTTTGTGAGTGATCCCATTTACATGACTTATAACAGTATGTTGCTGTAAGTGTCCATGGATATGTTGTATTTATTATCAGTGATTGCTGTTAATCTCTTACTGTGCCTAACTTGTAAACCACCATACTTCACCATAAGCAGGGATAGACAGGAAAACACGTAGTGTGTATATGATTTGACTATAACAGCAATTTCAGGCATCCACTAGAGGACAATATCCCCCAGGGACAAAGGGTGACCCACTGCAGTCTGCGTTCAAGTGTAATCTCTTTCTTCAAATCAGAAAATATGTATTTATGTCCCCTCACAGCCACCTACTGATGTTGATGCTGAAGAGATGAATGTTAGTATTCTTTAATGAATTCCTTTGAAAGTCTCAACTTTCTTTCCTCTTCCTACACTTCAATGCTAAGAGCCTAATTCGTCAGAAGCTGGTTTTTCACTGTACCACCTCCCCTGGCTGTGCTTATCTGGCTTGCACACTTGCCTAGGTGTGCTCACTGAGGTTTGCCCTCCCTCAGCTGCAGCTCTGGAACACATGCCCATGGGGGCTCCAGGTCACGGCTGTGGTGCTTGTTGGGGGTCACTGTGGTGCCCACACACAAGCTTGGCAGCAGATCACACTTTCTGCCTGCAGCGCCTGAGGACCTATTAGCTGCTGTGCACCTCAGGGGTTGTTCCCCTTTTTGTGGTGCTCACACAAACATAACTATGGTGCAGCTGGAATTAAAATGTGTGAACACCACAACCAAAGCATGTGTAGACCCCCCCAGTTAACAGACACCAACTGAGGAAACAGTACATGATGTGGAAATTATACACACACACACACACACACACACACACACACACACACATATGCCAGAGAGACAGTACAGCAGGCAGTGCATTTGCTTTGCACACAGCTCACCTGGATTTGGGTTTGATCCCAGGCATCCCATCCAGTTCCCTGAGCTCCACCAGGACTAATTCCTGAGAGTAGAGCCAGGACTAACCCCTGAGCATCAATGACAAAGGGAGGACCAAAAATAACAGACACACACACACACAAATTGCAACTCAGCTCTCACCCACTGAGAAATATCTTTATCTGCCTGTGTTTTATCTGGATATTACAGTTAATTGCAGCCATTGTTACTTTTAAGGCTCAGTTTGTTCTCATTTTTGCTCAGCAGACATTCCTAGAAGTTGCCTCCCATGTCTTTTGAAAGGACTTCATTTTTCTTGGCTACTGCCTGGCTTTCGGCCATAAGATGTTTCAAGAACAGGAGCGAGAGAGTATAGAGGATAAGGCATTTTTCTTGAATGTGGTGGACCTAGGTTCGATCCTGGCACTATATATGGCCCCCTGTTTCACTTTCAGTAATGATTCCTGAGCATAGAGCTAGGAGTATACCCTGAGCACTGCTAGGTCCAAAACAGACAAAAAGATTTTCTAAGCATGATTCACTCCCAGCTCCTGTCTTGGTATCAATTACTTCTATGAGGAGCCTTGGTACCTTTTAGTGGGGCAGTGGTACGTAGAGATGAAAATCGGGGTAAGGAGTCATTGCTGTCTATGGTCACATCACCCTGAACGTGCCTGATCTCCGCTGATCTTGGAAGGAGTCATTGCTTCCAGGCCCTTACTTTGTAAAACTACTTTTCATTTCATATAAAGTTTTTACTCCATCTTTACACTCCTGTCATTTTACAGTGGCATTTTTGTACTTAATAACATTAGCAAAATTACCCATTTGTTTTCTCTTTTAAGTAAAAGAGTGGTTTTTTTTTAAATGTGTTTAGGGAAATGTGAATGGAGTGAGAGAGAGAGACAAAGACAGAGACAGAGAGACACAGAGAGACAGAGAAAGAGAGAGAGAGAAGTGGGGGACAAGTGGGCGGTGAAAGCAGAGAATGACTAAGACAGAGAATTCTTTTGGGAATTTATATGCAATTTCTCCAAATTGTGATGGCCTAAAATTATTCATCTGGATACTTTCACTAGCCCCATGAGGGCATCAAACAAAATGTTACTCAAACTCATAATCTTAATCTTATTTTTTTTTTACTTTTTAATTGAATCACCGTGAGGAAGACCTTACAAAGCTGTTCATGATTAGAGTTCAGTCATACAATATTCCAACGCCCATCTGTTCACCAGTGCACATTTCCCTGCACCAGTGTCCCCAGGTTCCCTCCCATCAACTCCCACCCCCACCCCCTGCCTGCCTCTATGGCAGGTGCAGGTGCTGTTCTTCCCTTTCTCTCCCCCTCCCCCTCCCTCTCTGTCTCTGTCTCTCTGTCTCTCCCCTTTTGGCCATTGTGGGTTTGCAATACTAACACTGAAAGGTTATCAAGAATATCCCTTTACCTACTTTTAACCCTCAGATCTTGTCCAGCGTGATCATTCCTGCTACTATTGTCATACTGGTCTCTTCTCTTCTTCTCTATCTTACCTGCCCTCAGCCGCCCCCACCCCCCCACCACACACACACACACACACACACACACACACACACACACACACACTCTTTAAAAGGAGGAAAAGTGACCAGGGGGGCTCAAGGTGCCTCTAACGGGGGCCAGCTGCTTCGGGACAGGAACCTGGGCGCGCTATTTCCTGCAGTCAAGGGGATCCCCAAGGCATTAAAGGGGCTTTTCTGGGAAACAGAGGGTCCTTAGGCAGAGATCAAGGTCTGGAGCGTCCTGGGAGAACTCCCGTGCCTGACAGCCCAAGCTCCGCCTGGCGCCCACCTACCCACCAATCAGAGGGCGTCTTGAGCTGGAAGGTGGGACTACCAAGAAGCGTGTCCAATGAGGACTCAGTCTCGTCGCCGCAGGACAAAGTATCTCTAGAGTCGGAGTGAAGGGAGTCGGCGGGATTGGCCAATCACAATGGGGGCGACTCAAGTTGTCCGGGCCGTGGTAGCCAATCGGAAGGGCGCTCTCCGCCCGCCCCCGCCCCCGCCCCCGCCCCCGCCCGCGGCGTGGGGCGGCGGGGCTGCAGACTGTGGCCCCGCGAGGTGCCCTGGCCGCTCCTCCGCCTCCAGCTGCCCATCTCTCGGCCGTGCGAGCGTCCGGCGGGCCATGGCGAGCTCGGGCTGCACCGGCCTGCGCGGGCGGGAGGAGGACGAGAGCTTCCTGTATTTTGCCTACGGCAGCAACCTGCTGACGGAGCGAATCCACCTCCGAAACCCCTCGGCCGAGTTCTGCTGCGTGGCCCGGCTGCAGGTCAGTGTCCCCGCCCCGTGCCTGCCACCCCACGCGCTCGCCCGGGGCTCCAGGGTCCCGAGAAGCCGTTCCCCCAAGCCCCGCGCGCGGTGGGAAGCGGGCCCAGAAGGCTGGGGCTCCCGAGGGCCGTGCTTGAGGGTCCTCCTGGCTGTCTCTTCCTGCACTCCCCGTTCCCCCCAGGTCACCCCAGCGCCCCAGACCCCCTTCTTAACGTGGCCATACCCCGCGCATTCCACCTGATCCTGCATTGGTGTCTCCCGGAAAACGGGGGACTGGGAGGGGTCAGGGCATTCACCCTGGGCGGGTCTGTGCTCCAGAACTGCTCTCCTGGCATTGGGTACACCTCTTTCCCTGTCCCTGAGCTGGGCCTGAGAGGTTCTGGAAGCTGGAATGTGCATCACACCCACCCTCACGCCTGGAGTCAAGTGAGTCTAGAAGTTGATGCCTGTCTCAAAGACCACTGCTCTTCCGCCCAGTCATTCACTGAGCACGTGTTCTCCCATTCCTAGACATAAGCAAGATCCAGTGTTGTGCGTCGAGGGCCTTCCAGGCTACAGGGGGAAATGTACAGATAAGTCATGCAGCACACCCAGTGCTATTCGTGGCGACCAAGACCATTGGGAAATGCTGCTTTCTGCTCGTGTCCTTGGTGTTCTCAGTTGCACTAAGGGGCCAGAGAGATAGTACAGTGGGCCAGAGAGATAGTAGGGCACTTGCCCTTGCATGAAGTTGAACCAGGTTCAATCCCCAGCAACCCATAGGTTGGATTCTCCAAGTCCACCCAAGATTGATCCTGGAGTGCTGAGCCAGGAATAAGCTCCAAGCACTGCTGGGTGTAGCCCCCAAACAAAACAAAACAAAACAAAAAAAAAAGAAAGTCACCGATATAAGCAGAAATCCTGTATTGAAAGGGTTCTTTGAGAGCCCAGGATTACCCGGAAGGTTGCATCTCAAAGCTGACCAAACAGGCAGGCACAAAGCACATGTAGCAGCTGTTACTGAGCCACAGTGAATGAACAGAACCTGCCCAGGGAGCCACTGCTGAACTTGCAACCGTGAAGTCTGCCACTGTCACTGCACGCTGCAGTTCCTAAAGTCTGGAGTGGCCACCCCCAGGAGGGGGTTGCTGTTGCCCCTGGGCATAAGTTTGTAATTCAGATCACAATGAGGTGGGGGACTAATGGGCCAAGTCTTCCGCAGTGTGTCATGCCCTGACCTCCGGCAAGCTGGGAGAACCGACTTCTGTCATTGAAAGCTGCTAATTGGGAGTCAGAAGGTGCAGTATCTTTTAGAGCAGCCCTTATTTTCATTCTGTTTGTATTTTATGAAAATACTGTGTTTTTGTGAAAAGATGTGCCACCTTTCCAGCTCCTGAGACAGGGAATTCCCCAAATATGGCAGAGAGCTTCAGATGCTTATAATCTGTGCTTATAATCTGGAAAAAGGGGGAAAGAATATCAAGTCTGTGATTTTTTAGTTACAGGAATGGTCAGTCTTAAAAGGGAGGCATGCCTTCCTTTCAGTTTTGCTGTGAATCCAAATGAAAAGAAATGGAAGTCTTCGCAGCCAGAGGGAAAGTGGTTAGATCTTGCATGAGAAGGACCTGGGTTCAAGTCCCAGCAACTCATATGGTCCTCCAAGCCCCATTGGGAGCAATCTCTGAACACAGAACCCGGGTTAAGCCCTGAACATTGCTGGGTGTGATCCCTCCATTCCCCCCCACCCCCCAAAAAAGAAGTCTTAAAGTAATGTCAGGAGGGGCCAGAGAGATAGTACTGGGTAATATGCTTGCCTTACATGTGGCTGATCTCAGGGTCACTCCCTTGCACCCTGTATGGTCCCTGGAGCACTGCCAAGTGTGATCTTATCTAAGAGACAGGAGTGATTCCTGAGCCCCACCAGTGTGGCCAAAAAAAAAAAAAGTTCCCACTGTGCCAAAAAGGGAGAGAAATATCCCTTTAGGGATATTTATTGCTTTAGGAGTGTATGGATTGGGGGTTTGACCCAGCTGAGATGTTCTGTAAAGTCCTTCCTGAAATTCACCTTTTATGCTGAGACTAGAATTATTTTGATGGGAGGGGTCGTAGCTGGAACAACAACAACAACAAAGCAAAATGGGAGGAATAATGTGTACGACAGACCCAAGTGTGGTCTAGAGTTTGGTGTGTGCCGTGAGACTGGTGAAACAGGAAGGACGGCGTCTGACAGGTACACAGAGTCTGGAGGAGATATTGGACTTTATCTCAAGGATCCATGCCGAGATAAAAGTAAAGATCAGATCTATGTCTTTGAAAGCTCATCCTGGTTGCATGGGAAATGTGGATGATGTGGACCCAAGGAGCAAGCTTTAGCAGGTTGAAGCAGAGCTGGCCACAGACAGTGGCTCGCTGAGCTAGAGCAGTGACTGCAGGGCAGAGAGCCTGGAGTTGTTAGGAGGCAGCAGCAGAATTGCCCTTGGCGTTTGGTTATATAAATCACCAAGGAGGCACTACTAGAGAAGATCTTAGGGGCTTCCCAAGCAGTGCTCAGAGGTTTGGGGGGCCTCTTCCAGGGATACTCAGCCAGCTGGGCAGGTGGTTTGGGTCTGGTGACCTGGTCCTGCTCTGGCCCAGCAGTGCAGAGCACCCTAATGGTGCTCAGATAACCGTGCAGTGCCCAGGATAGAATGTGGGACTTTGTGCATGCCATGCGTGGCCTCCAGCCACTCTGAGCTATTGCCTGACCATTGGCATGTTTGTTTTGTTTCCTTTTTTTTTTTTTTTTTTTTTTTTGCTTTTTGGGTCACACCTGGTGATGCACAGGGGTTACTCCTGGCTCTGCACTCAGGAATTACTCCTGGCGGTAGCTCAGGGGACCATATGGGATGCTGGAAATCGATCCCAGGTCGGTCGCGTGCAAAGCAAACGCCCTACCCGCTGTGCTATTCCTCCAGTCCCTGTTTTGTTTCTTTAGACGTCATTATCCACGATTTAGTTTTAGGCATACAATGGCTCAACACCAACCCTATCAACCATTGTCAACTTCCATCCACCAATATGACTTTTTTTTTTTTTGATAAAACAGGGTGGATGATGGTGATCTTTCTAAAGAGCAGTGAATCAAGTTGGAGAGGGAAAAAATCAAGATTTTGAAATCTAAGACTATTGAGTTTGAGATGTTTGTTCTATATCCAAATGAACAACATATGTGTAAATGTTTAATTTAAATTCACTGTGGGCTTGGTCATTTTCTAAGCACTTTTTAACATGGGGCGGCTACCTGGCAGTGCTGGGAGGCTGCTCCTGGTCCAATACTCTTGCTCTTGGGAGTGTTCTGGGGACCATGTGGTTCCAAGACTTCCTGCAAAGCATGTGCTTCAGGTCTTTGAGCCATCTCCTTGGCCTACGTACTTTTGAAGCTCAGTAGAAAGAACTCAGATGGATTAGAAGTTATTGAATTAGCCAGATAGATGTCTTTGCATGCCTACCATTCAGGATACTCAGGTTCAATCCCCGGCACTTCATGGTCCCCATAACACTGTCAGGAGTGCCCCCTGAACACGTGGCCTTAAGAAAAAGAAGGTGGCAATTGAAACCAATGGAGGAGATGAAAATGTCTTGAGAAAATTGCTGAAGGAATGGAGGAAAGGGCTGAAACTGAGCCCTGAAAAAATATGCACATTTTAAGACCAAAGAGTAGAGGAGTTGGCAGAATAGAGCTAAGACCCAGAACAGCCTGAGAGCCAGCAAGGAGGCATGGAGAGAGTGGAGAAGCCTGAGTTAGAATGAGCTGCAAAGTGGAACAAGATGAGGATTAGAATTTGTTTATTGGCTCTCATGTGGGGTTTCTTTTGCTTTCATTCCCAGTGGAGTTTTAATTCTGTCAGATTGCTCTATATCCTACCATAGATACTTGGTTCTAAAAGAACAAATACCCAGGATGCCAGTCCAAGGGCCTAGGAACTGAAACCACCTTTCCCCTCTAAAGTTAAAAAAGTGTTTTAAGAAACTAAAAGCTTGCAGGGTTAAGAATATAAATATTAGGGGACTGGAGCGATAGCATAGTGGGTAGGGCATTTGCCTTACACGTGGCCGACCCGGGTTTGATTCCCAGCATCCCATATGGTCCCCTGAGCACCGCCAGGAGTAATTCCTGAGTTCAGAGCCAGGAGTAACCCCTGTGCATTGCCGGGTGTGAACCCCCCCCAAAAAAGAATATAAATATTAGCTTTATTATTTAGTTTAATCTTTTGAATTTGTTGTGAAGGAAACGAAACACTGAAAGAACAGAAAAAAATTCTAGATCACTCATCCTGGTATGGATTTTTGAGGGGGAGCTACTCCCAGGGATATTTGGGGAAGCATTCCTAGTGAGACTTGGCCTGGCATTGCCCTGAAGTGTTCATCCTTAGCCCTTGAGGTTTGGGGGCCACACCCAGTATGACTTGGAGGGGTCTTAAGATGCTGGGGATCCAACTCAGGGCCTTTAGCATGTAAGATATGTATTCCCGGCCTTTGAGCCATCTCCTGAGTTGCAGTTTCCTTTAAGTAGAGTCTCCTTTGCAGGGATGCTGGGATCCCTGGCAGTGCTTGTGTGCTCTGGAGGACCATGCAATGCCAAGGGGTTAAAATGAAGGGCCTTGTGCATGCAAGGCGTAAGCTGGCCGATTTGATCTCTCTGTCCCAACTTCCCCTCTCTCTGAGAGGAGACACTGAGCTAGAGACCTGGCTCCTTTGCTTGCTTCTGGTATACAGGAGAAATTCAAAGTGAATGTTTTAATTCTACAGAATTTTTAAAATTTATTTTGAAGAAAAGTTTATTTTGAAGAAAAACCTAGAATCAAGTAAATGCTCATCTATCATTTGGTTTCCTTTGTAGGATTATAAGCTTGACTTTGGCAATTCTCAAGGCAAAACAAGCGAAACTTGGCATGGAGGTATAGCCACCATTTTTCAAAGTCCTGGCGATGAAGTTTGGGGAGTAGTGTGGAAATTGAACAAAAGCAATTTAAGTTCTCTGGATGAGTAGGTGACTTCTAATTATATGTTAAATAATTTTGAATTCAGAAAGTGATCACATACAAGTGTGTTTGTGTGAGTGGGGGGGGGGGTTCAAAACCATATACCAGATATACTCTTTAAAGTATTAGGATTAATATAAACAGTTTAATAATGTGCATTTGTTTAAAAGAAAAACCTAGAAAGTTTATACATTCTGACTGAGATTCAGGGGGTCATTTCTAATCTCTGCTGTAAAAGGTGCAATATCTTTTATAGCAGCCCTTATTTTCATTCTGTTTGTCTTTTATAAAAATATTGTGGTTTTGTAAAAAGGTGTGAAAATTTCATCATTACCTACTTTTATTCTTTAAGTCAGCAGTTGAATCAGTTAAAAATAATATGTAAAATTTTAAAGCATGTTATAAATGCCTTGATACTTTTTATAAGAGATCTTTGAAGAGTTATGTATAGAACTTTCTGTAACTAGAATTCTTGAGAGTTGTGTGGCAGAGAACTCAATACAAAGAAAGTTGGCAGGAAAAAGTAGGACTTGAAAAGAGCTTATTATTTAACATATCTGATTCTTACTTCTTTGTGGACAAGAATAACTCTTCATCTCTTCTTTACTTTGGCTAAATACTTTCTTGCTAACACAACATATAATTCATTTTGGTAGCTGACAAAGCACTGAGTTAGGGCTAAAGATCAGAAGAAGAGTACTGACGTGTGATTGTAGATAGCATAAATTTTGAAGAGTTGTCAGAAATATGCTGAGTCTTAGACTTTGTAATGAAAATGTGAAATTTAATTTTGACGTTGTATCCACAAGTTCGGCAAAATCCCCAAACACTTGGAAAGCAAGTGCATGTGCAAATAAAGTGTTAATCGTATACCATGACTTGACTTAAAGACCTTACCTAGAAATTAACTTGGCCAAGTCCAAAGTAAGATTTGGCTGGTCTGGTTTCAGGCAAGAAGGTGTTAAAAGTGGAACCTATGTTGTAATAAAAGTGACTGTTCACACCCAAGAAGGAAAAGAAATAACCTGTCGAAGTTATCAGATGAGGAATTACGAGAGTGCTCCCCCATCACCGCAGTATAAACAGGTGAACTACTGACAGATTTTCGGTGATTCTTTTTCAGTTTTTGCTGAAGTAGAGACTTTATTGATTTTGTGTGCTTAAGTTATCTATGATCAAATTATTTTATTTTATTTTTGTTTTGTTTTTGGGTTACACCAAAACCAAAGAATCTATGGTGCTCAGGGCTCACTCCTGGTGGACTTGGGGGACCATGTGAGATGCTGGAGATTGTATCCAGGCTGGCCATGTGCAACACAAAAGCCGCCCTACCTGCTGTACTATCACTTCAGTCCCGATGATTAATTCATTTAATTTAATTAATTAATTATTGCTTTTTTTTTTGGAGGGGTCACGCCTGGTGTTGCACAGAGGTCACTCCTGGCTTATGCACTCAGGAATTACTCCTGGCAGTGCTTGGGGGACCATTCGGGATGCTGGGAATCAAGCCTGGGTTGGCTGAGTGCAAGGCAAAAGTCCTACCCGCTGTGCTATCGCTCCAGTCCCTCATTTTAATTAAAATGCTTTAAATATAAAATTTCCTAATAAGCAAAGTAGAAAACGACTGCATCACTTTGTAATAATAGAATTGTCTAAAACTCTTTGAATTTTAGACACATAATTTCTTTCTTAAAGTAGAAAATAGTATGGACAAATTTATTTTTATATTTTTAATTTTCATTAAAATTTTTCTTGGTTTGGATTTTGGATCACATCCACTGATGCCCAGAGTTTACTCCTGGCTCTGCACACAGTAGTCTCTCCTGGTGGTGCTTGGGTGACCGCATAGGATACCTGGGATCAAACCAGGTCAGCCTTGTGGAAGACAAGTGCCTTACCTGCTGTTCTACCTCTCTAGCTTCACAAATGTATTTTTAATAGACAAATATATGTATATATATATTTCATGAATACCCAGATTAATTTAAAATTAAAAATATTTTATGGTTAGCTTTTGCGATTGGGGGTGTTCTACTCCCTAGCAATGTTTGGGGTGCCAGTGATTGAAGCCATGCAGAGTATCACTTGAGTCACATTTCCAGCCCCCAAACTCACTTTTATGAGGAAGAATAGAGTTCCTACTGCTGTTATGTTTTCTGTGTCAAATGGAGAGGAAAAACTCACACACTGCCTTTCAGAATCAGGGAAGCCATTGCTATAAGTACCAGGAAAGAGTCTGGGCTAGAAATGTCAGCATCCCATTTTATAGCCCAGAGTTATGGACTATTGGCAGGTGCAGTCAGGATATGGATATACCTGGAGTAGGTAACCCAGCTTCAGCGCGAAATATAGATCTGGGAAGTTCCACTGAATGCCGCTGCCATTTATACCTCATGTTTATTGTAAATTAAGAGTAAATTCCCTGAACTTCTAATTTTTTGTAGAATGGTGTCCAATGGTTAGGTAATTTCTATATAATAGGATATGTAGTTATAATGGGCTGGAGCAATAGCACAACGGTAGGGCATTTGCCTTGCGCACAGCCAGCCCGGCTGTGCTGGGTTCGATTGCTCCGCCCCTCTTGGAGAGCCCGGCAAGTTACCAAGAGTATCTTGCCCGCATGGCAAATCCTGGCAAGCTACCCGTGACATATTCAATATGCCAAACACAGTAACAACAAGTCTCAAAATGGAAATATTACTGGGCCCGCTCGAGCAAATCGATGAACAATGGGAGGACAGTGCTACAGTGCAGTGCAGTAGTTATAATACAAAAATTCATTCTGTTGGGTAGAAGAGATAGAACGGGGGTGAAGATACTTGCCTTGCATGCAGCGGACCTCGATTCTATCCCTGACAACATGCACAGTCCCCTCGACACCATGAGGAGTGATCCCTGAGCACAGAGCCAAAAGAAATCTCTGAACACAGCCGGGTGTGCTACTTCCTCCAAAAATTTTTAAACTATTTTTTGTCATCTTAAGGCAAATTGATATTCCTAAGAATTCATGGTATAGCTTTGGAAACTCCCAATATATTCATGCTCAATATGAGAGGAATATTTCTTCTCTTTTTGTTTTCAATCGTTTATTCTACAATGTTCTGTTGTTATCTGAACACTGATATTTTATACTTTGGTACCATAAATAGTACTGTAGTCTATTAAATTATGATCCTAACTAATGAAAGTTATTCTGTTTATTTTGCCCATTTCTAGGTCATTTGCCTGGGTGCAAAAGAGAATGGTTTGCCACTGGAGTATCAAAAGAAGTTAAATGCAATAGAACCAAATAACTATCAAGGAAAGGTCTCAGATGAAATTGAAGGCATTATAAGAAAGGAGGAAACAAGAACTCATTAGAACATACTAAAATATGTCTAAGGGTGTTTTTCCTGTGTGCTAATCGAAAGCATTTTTAATGTTTTTAAAACAAATCAGATATTTCTGTGTTTACTGTATTTTCAATAACGGACTGGAGAAATGTCTCACTTGGGTAATTTCTTGTTTCAGACTATACAAAGAAATAAGGTTAGGAGTTAGACGATTGAGGGGCAGAAGGCATCAGTGGGGATGGTGAATGGATGTGGGTGCTCCTTCTTTGAACACTACTCAAGAACATTCTTGCACTGTGGTGGACAGATTTGTAGTTTTACTGATGGTGCTGGTGGGTCGCTCTGCTATGGACTGTTTTATGACCAGCAGAAGTGTAAGCAAACTAGACAGTTGACCAGAAAAACTGAAATTAAAAAGATGGCATTTGTTCTAATGAGAACAAATGCATTTGTGACTTAATCTGAATCCTGCCTAAGTGTTACTTTTCATTTAGGGAGCTGGACTAAAGCAGTCACATGGACTGGGTCTTTTCTGGCTGTATCTAGTCCAGTCCAGAGAAGTGCTCCGTGAGTTTTGACTACTCATGACTCCTCCTCACCCGAGAAATGCAACACGGATGGCCACCCCCAGAAACACAATAGATTGATCATGGTTGGTTGTTGCATATTCAGAAACCTTTCACTATTGCCTCCCAAATTTTTGTGACTCTGATGATCAGTTGCATGACATAATATGGGGTCATAATCCAATCTTTTGTGAAGCTTGGGAGTAGAGGATTATTGCAGACTCAAAACAGGTAGTCTCGGAACAAACATCAATTTCTCTACTTTCTAATGGAGAGATACTTGGGTATGGCTCTGTGCCTCATTTTTTTGGTTTGTTTGTTTTAGGGTTTTTTGTCTGTAGAAGAAGAGTGAAAAATACCTATTAGAATTATTCTGAGGAGTACATATGAGCGACTGAATTTAGAACAGTTGTTAGCCATCATTATTGTTCTTCCTGAAGAATTCAGTTTGTGCAAGGCCATCATTGTAAAGGGAGTTGGAAGCAGAAGAGTCGACATTATGAGGAGGAAATGTTTTCTGAAAACTTTCATTGGATTCAGGGCTTATCAAGAAATGGTCATCTTAAATGTATTTACTGAATGAATAGAGGAGAAGAGTCATTAATAAAACAATGCTGGTTATTAAAATATCTTCTCGGTCTCTGGAACACAGTGAGCTGAACCTTCAAAACAGGTTACAAGAATGAGTGAACTTGCCACAGGAGCATAAGCTAAAATTTTGATTTGTTCTTTTGGGGTGAAATGACTAAGGATTTATTCACTAAATAGTGAGGCTGTGCCATGGAGTACAGGTGAAACTACATTATATATATATATATATATTTTTTTTTTTAAGGGAGGTGGAGGGATTTTAGCACACTCCACCATACTCAGAGCTTACTCCTGACTTTGTGCTCAGGCATCATTTCTATCAGGCCATGAATGGTACTGAGGGTTGAACCAGGGTTGGCTGTTCAAGGCGAGCATCCTACCATCTCTACTAGCTCTCTAGCCCTCATAGACCATGTTTTATAGTCCTTACTCCTGTCAGCTATACCCTCCAATGTTTTAGTTTTATCCTAGTTTTAATTTCTTCCAAGAGAATCACGTTTATCTGGGACCCCTGCTCCCAATTGTGGTAATATAGTGAGCAAGACTCAGACTCACTACAAGCACAAAAAATGGAATATTATTACACTAACATATTTTACCTACATAAAATGGCAACTTTGAGGAACTGAAAATACAAACACTAAAATCTTTAGTATGCTAACAAAAAAATTGGGTGACTGTGTGGGGTATGTGTGAATGGGGAAGTTCCCATCACGGATGGGCTTTCACCCAATCAGAGCCGAGAATCACGCTGCTTGATTGAGAGGCACAAAAACCAGTTTATTCCTCCAAGCCAAGAGGACGACACTCAGGCTGGGGATTCACGAGTTTGAGAGGAGCAGCACAGGTGCCCAGATGGTGATCCTGAAACCTTTCCAGCTTCCTGATGCCACACTGAGTCCAGCCTGGGACATGCCAATGTGGTCCCTTGTCCTTACACAGAATGGCGGGAATGGGGAAAGAGGAATCAAATTGAAGAAGTCATCAGTTTTTCCACCCTGCAGCAGCAGAAGCTATGCCCACTTCCAAAAGGACTTTACTTGACCCAGTACATTAGTGACTCAGCACACATCAAATGCTATTTAAAAAATAACAATGGGGGGACAGAGAGTTGGTTCAAGGGTTAAACCCCTTGCCTTGCCTGTGGCCAGCCCGTTAGATGCCTGACATTGATGGTTTCCTGCGCATCACCAGAAGAGGTCCCTGAGAATTGTTGAGTATAGCCCACAGCCCCAAACAAAGGCTAACACTAACTATACTGGTTTTGTTCACAGGGTCATACTACCAAATGGTATATTGAGAGATTTTTGTTTCTGCTAGTGATTTTAGTTCTTCTAACCACAACGTAGTCAGCATTACTGGCCTTGCAAGAAAATGAAAACTTTGAGGTACAACCAATGCTTGTGGAGAGAAGGCAGTAAATGAGCTAAGAAGCTTGAAAGTACTGGTAGAGATAAGCCTGGTGCTTTGGGATGCAGATGCCAAGAGCAGCTCAGCTGGTGGGTGGCAGGAGCCGGCTGAGTTGCTGAGTGAAGCCAGGACTCACCCCTGCTGAGAAGCCTGGTGATTTCCGGCAGAGCAAATACTCTGAAGAACACAATCTTAATTTGAAATTAAGAATTTCCACCAAACAAGGTCATTTTCCAGCTAATGGGTTATTGTTGTGGACACAATTACAATTGTACAACTGGGTTGGACTCTGAACGTTGGTCTTATTTCTCCAAACCAAGGGGTACATAAGTTGTTCTTGCTCACTTCAAAGACGGGCAGGATGCTCAAAATATGACAACTTCACACCGGTTTACATCACCCCCAAGCTCGGGGCAAGCTCAGCAGTGATGCAGGACTTAGAAGTGATACAGTCTGAAGTCTGCTTTTTGGTCTCCGTGGTGGTTGGTGCAGGGGAGACAGGAGGGCGTCAAACTCCAAGTTCGCTTTCTGCCCCTGTGAAACAGGCTTTTTCTCTTTCTCTTCAAGCTAATTTGGTTAAACCAGGTTCAATGGCAAAAGCTTTGCTTTGTGCTTGGTAAATGACAGGGATATTAATCGATCAGTTTATCCATCTGTGTGAATATGTTTTCTTTCTTCATCCCAGATAACAAAATATATTGTCAGTGGGTACCTAATGTAATAATAATACCACTAACCCTAATAAAGACCAGGGATTATGGCTCTGTAGCATAGTACGTGCCTCACAGATATGAGACTCTGGGTTCAATTCCTGGTAAATGAGAGGGGAAAAAATTAGTCAGGAAATGATACATCATGAGTGAGAAAAAACAAACAAACAAAAAAACAAATGTACATCCCCAAGGTAGTAGAATATTTAAATCCTCTAAAATCAGACTGAAATGAGCATCTCAGCAGACATTCTCTTCTAGGGAGACAGGAGACAGACCACTATTCCTTTAGTTTAGTTACATACCATGGAAATCTCAGAAAACTTTACCTCAGTGATAAGAGAATAAAGAGAATTCAAGGATTTTAGTATTTTTAAAAGAATCTAAAAGAATGCGCGTGCATGCGCACACACGCGCGCGCACACACACACACACACTCACGTGGGGAGGGGAGACATTTCTCTTTTCTGTCTTGTATCTCCACACAAGACTCTTGAGGGTGGAGAGAATGCAACCAAAACTAGGAACCTCAGCCCACAGGCACCACATGGTACTGAACTTCCTGTTTGGGGGTCCAGGGCCCGTATCTCAGACTTGTAGTGTAAGAAGACAGCCTGATGGCACCCTCAGCACAAACAAATACCAACCACCAAAGCCTGCTGCTAGCGAAGTCCTAGTAACCAGGATTTTAGAGAATAAACTCTACGCCAAATGCCACTGGGAAAAATTACTGGCCCTGACCTCTCTCCTGGGACACCTGGAGAATTTAGGCGGGTATTGGGAATGGTCACCCCATCCCCTGCCATCCCAGCCCCCTCCTTGTTCTCAGAGCAGTTGCCTTGTGGGAGCTGGCAGCATCCAAGTGTAACACCTCCTTCAGGGGGGTGTCAGAGGAGGCCTTTGTCACCATCAGGGTTAACAAAGACAGCTCTCCTTGTGGTGTGGGTGAAAGAGAGTAAGGAGTGGGCAAGAAGGAGGCATGTTTGCCCTCTTGCCCAGGACTGCAGTGGAGGCCTTGGGGAGCTGGATACCCACCTCCACTCAGACCCTCCCTTGCATCATAATAGGAGCTGGGAGTAGACCTCAACTTCTGCACTGGGAGCCAATGTTCTTGCCTCTCTCTGCTGGAATGGCTTCAGAGTGTGCCTGCCAGAGAAGAACATTCTATTCTGATTTTGGGGGTGTGGGGTTTGGGGCCACACCCAGCTGTGCTCAGGATGTACTCCTGATTTTGTGCTCAGAGTCACTACTGACAGTGCTCTGTATCAGGGTTCCAACTGGGGTAGGCTGTACACAAGGCAAGAACCTTACCCCATGCTATCTCTCTGGCCCCAAATGAGAACATTTTCAGATCCACAGCCTCACAATTTCCAAAGCGTTCAGGTTTCACTTGAAAATCATTCACATTCTAAGAGCCAAGAGTACCCCAAACTAAATGAAAACATGGCTTGCTGCTTGAACAGACCATGGCAGATACCTTAGAACTAGCTGACAGATTTTTTTTTTAACATGCCATTGCTCTTTACTTATTTTTGTTCCCTCAATTCCACAGCGGTAGGGCGTTTGCCTTGCACGCAGCCAACATGGCCGACCCGAGTTTGATTCCTCCGCCCCTCTCGGAGAGCCCGGCAAGCTACCGAGAATATCTCGCCCGCACGGCAGAGCCTGGCAAGCTCCCCGTGACGTATTCGATATGCCAGACACAGTAACAACAAAGTCTCCAGTGGAGATGTTACTGGGCCCGCTCGAGCAAATCGATGATCAACAGGAGGGCCTTTACTTTTTTTAATTCCTTGTTGTTGTTGTGATGCTGTGGGTGCCATTCACGTCTCACTGTGGTTCTTGCAAGGGGTTGTGAATCAGGCTCTCTAGTGCTCGCACATGTGTCCAGGCCTCTCACTGTGGTGTGCAGCCCAATTAGCCCCAAGCATTTTCACGATCAACTTCATCCCAGATCCAAGCATTGCTCCGTCAGGCCTGTATGACTGGGAGTGCCCCTATTTAAAATAATAATGATCACTTGATCACTTGACATGCCGTTACTCATTGATTTGCTCGAGCGGATGCCAGTAACATCTCCATTCATCCCTGTTGCGTGCTAGCGTAGCCCAATGGCATAGCTCTTTAGATTCCTCTTTGAGAGACCCAAATAGCATTCTCATCCTGTGTTCGTAGTGCCCAGGTCTCTGAGTCGTATGTTAAAGCAGGAAGAACAGTGGAATCGAAGAGATGTGCTCAGAGCTGGAGGTTTTTCATCCTCTTAGTTATTTCTTATATAATAATAATAATAATAACAACAACAACAATGCACTACAGCACTGTCCTTCCATTGTTCATCAATTTATTCGAGCGGGCACCAGTAACATCTCCATTGTGAGACTTCTTGTTACTGTTTTTGGCATATTGAATACGCCACGGGGAGCTTGCCAGGCTTTGCCGTGAGGGCGGAATACTCTCCGTAGCTTGCCAAGCTCTCTGAGAGGAACGGAGAAATCAAACCCGGGTTGGCCATGTGCAAGGCTCTACCTGATGTGCTAATAATAATTCTAGGTACCTACTAGAAGATAGAAAAAAATAAAAAACAGAACAAACAAAAAGTAAAATGCCAGACCAACTCTAAGATATCAGGAATGAAACTTATTTTAAACACAACTTGTCAGAGTGGACTAAAAACATGACCCAATCTTATGATAATTGCAAGAAGCTTCAATAGTACCCATAAAAGCATTGGGAATGGGGCAAGGGGCTGGAGTGATAGTATAGCAGGTAGGGCGCTTGCCTTGCATGTGACCAACTCTTCTCTGACACCACATTTAGTTTCCAGAGCCCTGCCAGGAGTGATCCTGGAGTACAGAGTGAGGAGTAAGCCTTGAGTACCACCAGTCGTGGCCCAGCTCCCCTTCCCCCTTATAGAAGCAGTTATGAAAAAGAATGGTGATGCCAGCATAATCAAAGGGAATAACACTACATGCAGTCAACTGGATCAAGCCTCTGGGAACGAGGCTGAAAGGACCAACCCAATCCCCAAACATCTCACACTGTACATGCTACTTGCAAAATATTCTCTCTCTCTGTTTCTACCCCCTTATCTTTTTCCTGTTTAATACAGAAGTATTTCTGTGTTCTTAATGCAACTAGAGAGCAAAAGTTTTAAATAAAATGAAAACTCGGGAGTGACAGAGCAAAGAATTATCAGAAAGAGAATCTGAGGATTCAAAGAGCATTGGTCTTGAACATCTTGAGTTTTATTTTATAGAAAGAGTGTGAAAACACTGTTCGGGATGAAATAGAACTTTAAAAGATGTAGTGAGCTTCGAATCTGTATGCTTAAATTAACTGTGTATGTTGTCATAGCTGCCTAGATGCATTTTATATTTCTTTACAAAACATTCTTGAAATAGCAAACTGTAGTAATGGAGCTCAGGGATCACCATTGGGGTCGGGGGGGGGGGGGCGGTCTGAATGAGGGATAGCTGCAGTGAGAGCAACATTCTATATCTTGGATAAATCATGCCAACATCCCACTGTGTGAGATGTGATCTGCATCACATCTCTGAGGTGTGATCACCCTATGCAAATCTCTCTGTGTCCATATTTGTTTCCAAATACATCAACATGGGTAATTTCCCTTTTCCCTTCCTGTTTTGGTAATGATCCAGAGTCACACACTAGGTTGCAGTACTGGCTGGGGTGGCACGGACATCTGGTTGCACTGTCTCTGAGATAACACACTTTGCTGTGCCACCGTGAATTACAACAGGGTCTTGTGGCACATGTGGTGATGCTGAGGATCGAACTCTTGGTTTCATGCCTGTAAGGCAGAAACTACCATGAAGCATTATTTCTTATTGACTGCGTGTGAATTTACAATGCTTTCAAAACAAAAGGTTACTTTAAAAAAAATTACATCTGAATTCCCACCCCCTCATGTTCCAGGGATCAAACCCAGAATCTCACACATTTGAGGCAAAAATTCTACAACTGAGTTACATCCCCAGCCTTATATATGAATCTTTTTTTTTCTTTTTGGGTCACACCCAGCAATGCACAGGGGTTACTCCTGGCTTGGCACTCAGGAATTACTCCTGGCGGTGCTCAGGGAACCATATGGGATGCTGGGAATCGAACCCTACCCGCTATACTACTGCTGCAGTCTCATATATAGATCTTTGATGAGGCACTCAGCAAAGAACAGTAGACTGTTAAAAATGACCAAGGAAACAAGAAACAGACTCTCAGAAAGTAGATTATAGCATTGCAAACAAATTCTCAGAAAGTAGATATATTATTGCAATTAAAACTTCATTGGGGCCTAGAGAAATAGTCGGACGGGTAGGATGCCTGTGGCTGACTCAGGTTCAATCCCCTGGACCCCATATGGTCACCTGAGTGATCCCTGAGCACAGAGTCAAAAGTAAGCCCTGAGCCCTGCTGGGTGTGCCCTCCCCCCACACCCTTACCCCTGCAAACAACAACAACATCATTAACAAAAAGAAGTTAACTGGGTGCTGTTCTGGTTTTGTATTGCCACTGTAGCAAGTTGGCACATGTTGAGTAACTTGAAACAACACAATTTTGTGACCTTATTGTCTGCAGGGCAGAAGTCTCACAGAGGCTCCCTGACTAAACAGAGAGGCCACTGCATTCCTCTCAGAGGTCTCCTCTCCTCTTTCAGTTCCCAGACACTCCCTTTCTCCAGGGCTCAGTCCAGCAGCTTGAGGCTCAGGAAGTTCTCACACTGCCATCATTCGCTTCCCCTTCCGCTCCTGCTTCCCTCTTTGCTGCTAAGGGCCGAGTGATAACCTGGTACCCGTGCCAGTATCTGGGGTCATGGTCTTCCCAGGTCAGGTGCTCAGCACCCTTCCTTCCCAGAGAGTCCTGAATTCTTTGCCCTACTTACAGACTCCAGGTACAGCCAGCCCGGTGGAGGGAGGGACCAACCACGGAGGGGTGAAAAGGCAGATTCAGGTAATTCCTGAAGGCAGAGAGAGAGAGACATGGAGGCAGGCAGAGAAGCAGAAGGTGCAGACTGGGAGACAGAAGCAGAAGACGCAGCATGAAAAGAAAACCCAGAAGAACATCTTTCAGCCTAGGCTGGAGGAGCTGGTCGCTTCAGCTCTGCACTTCACGGCTCACCAAGTTCAGGCGCTGCAGCCCGCCTGGCACTCTGCGGCCAAGTTTCACTTTTGGGTTATGGGAATACTTCCTTTTCTCAGAAGAAAGACTTGACCGCCTTTGCCAGGAATCTCATGACCGAGAGTTCCTTTGGCGTCAACCGACTTTTGACAGCACCCGTCTGTCTGCTTGCAGACCTTCCCAGCTCCAAACGTGCACCTCCCTGGGAAATTGATTAGGATATTGACTTCTGGACAAAATCATAACGGAGCGGTGTACAGGACAGAAGATGGACACTGCCAAGATCTGAGGACAGAAAGAAACAGCGCCCAAACTGGAGTCTGGGGGCGTCCCCCCCACTGCCCGTCCCCCGTCCCCCAGAAGCGTCGGCTGCGAGGTAGGAAGCTGGGTTGCGGGGAGCAGGTGTCTGTGGTCACCGGCCTCCCAGCGGGGGCCCAGGCGTGGTCTTCGGTTGCAGCCCAGCTGGGTGGGCACACGGAGGGGCGCCGGGCCCGGGCTCGCGGCCGCTGCAGAGGCGCCGGTACGGCGAGTCCCCCCGCGTGCCGGCCCTGGGCGGGCTCTCGGGGCTGGGGCCGAGGTGGCCGCGGGGTCCGGGGCGCGGCCGCGCGGGCAGTTCCCGTTCCGGACGCTCCGCCCTGCCCCGCGCGCGGCCTGTGCGCGCTCCCCGGCCTGCAGCGCCGACGCCAGGTAAGGCAGTCCCGGGGCCGCGGCGGGGTTGGGGACTGCAGCCGGGTGCGCTGGGCTGCAAGGGCTCGGGGGAGCGGGGAGGACACCGAGATCCGGGGGTTTCGGAAACGCCGCGCCAAGTTCCCGGGGATGAATCTCGGCGGCCCGGGACCTTCACCCCTCCGTGGTTCAAGCCTGGGCGCCCCGGTCCCTCCCGCAACTTAGAGCTACACCTGGGGGCGGTGTTCGACTCCCAAGGCCCAGACCAATCCCGGGAGAATCCCTGGGGGTGGGAACCAGGCCTCTAGCCTAGAAAGTTCCAGATAAGCGCGGGGCACCGGGAACACCGGCTCTGCCACGGGACTCCGGCGAGATTCCTGCCCGCCCATCCCGGCCACTCGGTTGTCGATGGCTGGTTCTCATCCTGCGGGGCCGTGGGGACCCAGGGTCCACCTTCACTGGGCAGCTTGAGCTTTAGAGGAGACCCTGCAGGGCCATCCCAAAAGCCTGTTTTGACGACCCAGCACTAGCTTTGCACTCTGAGGCCTGGGTTTGATGCTGGTCCCGCGCGGTCTCCTAGCAACCTGAGCACAGGGATTGCCCCTGGCATCACCGGGTGTGAGCCCCCAAAGGCAAACAAGCAAAGAAACAAAAAGCAACAAGTACAGGAGCCCGAGTATTCACACAGGCTGTGTGTGTGTGGGGAGTCCCAAGCGCGCTGCATTCCAGGAAATGCCATTGTTGGCATTTGAAATTGAGTTATGGAGTCTCAGTAACCCTGATCTGGACAGCTTCTGACTTCTCAGCCTGGAGGATGTAGCCAGCTGAGCGCCCCCGCAGGAGAAGAGAGGCTTCCAGGGGACCCGAGAAGAGGTTTGTTTTTGTGCAAGGGAGAGATCAGTCCTAGTTTTGGAGCCGGTCCCTTGGAGCCCGTCCCACCTACACCCTGTTCAGAATCTGCTCTTTCTGTGGCATGTAGCTGCAGTCTGCCCTGAGCCCTCCATGCCTTATCTCTAAAACGGGTGTAAAGGAGTCTTGAGGGAATCATGCAATGAAGTGAGATGCTGCTTACACAGAGCAGCCTCAGGTTGAGGGAGTGTGTGGCAGAAGGTCATAGGCGGTCGTGGTTAGCCATAGATGTGATTTCTGGCCCCGTTGTTTGGTTAGTAGGCTGAGGTGAAGGAGGGAAGAGCAACTTCCTCAGCCCTGCTCAGGCCCAGCCCAGGGAAGACTCCTGCCTTCTCAGGCCTTCAGGGGGCTTGGAGATCTGGAATATCTGGCCGCTGGCTTCTCCGAGGCTGATGCGGAGCACTGGAGTGGCACCCATGTGGTAGGAATGCATTTCCGATAAAAGGAAGTTGAGTTCTCTTATCTCAAGACTTCCTCCACCGGCCGCCACAGCTTTCAAAATTGAGGTTCCTTATATCCCGCTGATGAGAGTGATTGTTCTGTGTCTGTCCCACTCCCTGTGACTAACTCCACTCAGTACAATCCTCTCCAGATCCATTCAGTTGCTGAGGTAGAGGAGAAGATACTAGAAAGACATGAAATGGTTTCATTCCTAAGTGGGACATCAAGAAACATAATCTGACTTTTGTCCCAGGGTCCAAAAGGAGAGAGAGAACAAAAGGGAATGCCCTTCCACAGAGGCAGGGTGGGATGGGGTGGGATGGAGGGTGGGAGGGATACTAGGATCAGTGGTGGTGGAGAATGGGCACTGGTGGAGGGATGGGTACTCCATCATGGTATAACTGAAACCCAAGCACAAACACTTGTAAGTCTACAACTGTACCTCATGGTGTTTCACTAATCACTGTTGTCACTGTCCTCCCGTTGTTCATCGATTTGTTCGAGTGGGTCCAGTAACGTCTCCATTGGGGACTTTGTTGTTACTGTGTTTGGCATATCGAATACATCACGGGTAGCTTGCCAGGCTCTGCCGTGCGGGCGAGATACTCTCGGTAGCTTGCCGGGCTCTCTGAGAGGGGTGAAGGAATTGAACTCGGGTCGGCCATGTTGGCTGCATGCAAGGCAAACGCCCTACCGCTGTGCTATCGCTCCAGCCCCTGGTGTTTCAATAATAAAAATTAAAAAAAAAAAAGAGGGCTGGAGCGATAGCACAGCGAGTAGGGTGTTTGCCTTGCACGCGGCCAACTGGAGTTCGATTCCCAACATCCCATATGGTCCTCTGAGCACCGCCAGGAGTAATTCCTGAGTTCAGAG
The DNA here is from genome assembly GCF_029834395.1 of Sorex fumeus. NCBI lineage: Eukaryota > Metazoa > Chordata > Mammalia > Eulipotyphla > Soricidae > Sorex > Sorex fumeus. The sequence goes on along the minus strand of NW_026606094.1, from coordinate 72,410,414 downwards.
CCAGGAGTAACCCCTGTGCAAAGCTGGGTGTGACCCAAAAAGCAAAAAAAAAAAAAAAAAAAAAGAAACCCGACACCATAATTGGGGCATAAAAAATGCCCAAATGTGGTAGAAAAACAGAAGGGCAGAAGCACTGGGAGGCAAGCCTTGGGGGAGGGGTGGGGTGGGATAGGATGGGGAAGGGGACACTAGGACAGTGGTGGAAGGAAGTGGTCCCTTGGGATGACCAAGGTGCTAGAGGTGGGTCACTTGTTATGCATGAAACTTTATCAGTAACAAGATTGTAAACCACAGTGCCTGAAAGAAAGAAAAAATGTTGTCTATCACAGAGGCAGGCTGGGGGGTGGGAGAGAAACTGGGGGCGCTGGTGGACAGAAGTAGGCACAGGTGATGGATTGGTATAGGAGTATTGCCAGCCTGAAACTCAATAATGACTCACCTTGTAGATCTTGGTGCCTCAATAAAAACAGTTTTTTTAAAAAAAAAGGGGGGGGGGGGGAAGGGAGTTCCCAGGAAGCTGAGCAGTCCTTGCCTGTCAGGCAGGGGGTGGAACCCCGGGACTTCCTGCTGCCCACAGGCCCAGAGCCCTGCCCTCTGCCATCACTGCTCTTGCCTGGCTCCTGACTCAGGGAACCATAAAATCTTCTTGATAAGCAAAAATGGGAATTAGGAAAGGGAGACCCACATCCTGCAATTGTCACGGCTTCAGGCCCAGCTGACCCTGTCTCCCACGTCCCCACTCTGCTCTGACCTTGATAACAGCAGAGTTGAGATTTGCCTTAGAAACAGACAGTGGGATATAGAGCAAGTGTTTTTACAGGGCAAGTATGATGGTGGATACTCCTCAAAGGAGAAGAGCAACTTGTTGTATCATCCAAAGAAAAGAGTTCATGAGTTCTTTAAAATCTAAGACATAAACCCATGATCTGAGGTTTATACCACCAGCATCTTCTGCAGTTCTTCTAAAGAGGGTTTTAGGCAAAGGGAAAGGAGAGAAGCAAAAATGTGTGCTGACTTTTTGTGTGTGTGCTTGTGTGTTTGGGGTAGGGGTGGCAGCGGTTGTGGCTAGGAACCTCCCCAGCTCTGTACCAGGACCTGGAGGCCTCCTGGCAATATTTCCCAGCAGCGCCTACCTGATGGTTAGATGCTAAGGTAGGATCCGGTGATGGAGGACGAGGTGAATGGGACAGGGCTCCGGATCTGGGTGCTGGGGATTGTACACCACCCCTTTAGGACTTTTTTTCTAGACCAACTCCTTTTAAAAATGTTTTTGTCTGGGGCTGGAGCGATAGCACAGTGGATAGGGCGTTTGCCTTGCACGCGGCTGACCTGGGTTTGATTCCCAGCATCCCATAAGGCCCCCCCCCCCCAAGCACTGCCAGGAGTAATTCCTGAGTACAGAACGAGGAGTAACCCCTGTGCATCACTGGGTGTGACCCAAAAAAATCATTTTTGTTTCAGTGTAACAAAACTTAGCAAGAATGTTGACTTAGCAAGAATCATTTGAATGAGGCATTTAGAAAGTTCCAAAGGAAAAAAATTAAAGATAATTGAGTATCTGGAGTTTATTGAAATGAAAAAGGAGACCACCTTACAGGTGTGTCTATATTTGCTAATTGGTTTCATTAACTATATCACATTCTATTTTATAACCTTTTTATTTTTGTGTTACACACTGTAGTCTAAAGAGACTGGTATCAGGGAAAGAACAAAGATATTGGATGAAAGAGGGTTATGCAAACATAAAAAAAACCTAACCTACGATTCAAAAATATTTAATGTAAGTTCAAGGATGGTACTTTGAGCAACAGCTGAATGAATTTTTAGTAGTTTCAATTTTTATTAAGCATACTACCTGGTTTTACAATGGCACTATGTTTTAAATTTTCTCATCAAAGGGTTTTTTCTTGTACAGTAGAAATGTCATTTGTTTAAAATAATGTTGTTCTTGTTAGGACCCAGTTTAGTTTATGAAAATATATTTTTCCTTTAGAATGAGAAAATAACGTTATATATAATAAAACTCATTTCTCTTGTGCAAAACAAAACAAAACAAAATACTACCCTTTCGAGCTATCATCCAGGCCCTTGTGCAAATTTTTTGTCATGCAGAATCTGTAGGCATTTGAAAGCTTTTGGAAGTTCTGTGTTTTTTTCCCTTTTAGGCAAAGGTGGTTCTCATTCAGAGCATTTCCTCTGATCCATCCACAAAGTCTAAATTTGCTTCACAGAAACCTCTTGGATACATCAGTGCTCATTGTAGGAAAGTGGTTTTCAAACTTGTGTCGTGCTTCCTTAAAATCCATAGGGTACTCTCTAGTCAATGGCTTACCTTGGGATTTATTTTCTGAAAAATAATTTTCCTTTACATTATGAAAAACTGGTTTAGAGAGTTAATACAGCCAGACCTAATCCTTAGCATCACCTGTGGTCCCCTTGGCACAGCCAGGAGTGAGTCCCTGAGCAGAGAGCCAGAAAGAGCCCGCATGCATGGCCGGGTGTGGACCCCAAACCACAATCCCAGTAAATAAAGAAATGAAGGCCCATATAATTGAGTGCCCTTCTAGGTTATTTTGGTTTTCAGGCCATGCCCTGATGTGCTCAGGACTTACTCCTGGCTCTGTGCCCAGGGATCACTTCTGGTGGTGCTCAGAGCACCAAATGGAATGCTAGGGACTGATTCTGGGTCAGCCACTTACAAGGAAAGCACCCTACCCGTTACTATGGCTTGATCGCATGGTAGGTTAATATTTTAGTCAAACATGAAAAGTTACTAGGATGTTACTAGGTATTTGTTCTTCAGTGTCTATTCCCCCCAAACCAGTGAGGGACAGGAAAGAATTGGAAGGATAAATAAGGGGATGGATGTTTCCAGAGCAGCGGTTTCCTAGGAAAATTCTTACCTGCTAGAAGA